>NC_064621.1:531090632-532290882 GCF_023898315.1 Schistocerca nitens | reverse complement strand
CTCTCTCTCTCTCGTCGCCCCCCCCCTCTCTCTCTCTCGTCGCCCCCCCCTCTCTCTCTCTCGTCGCCCCCCCCCTCTCTCTCTCTCGTCGCCCCCCCCTCTCTCTCTCGTCGCCCCCCCTCTCTCTCTCTCGTCGCCCCCCCTCTCTCTCTCGCCCCCCCTCTCTCTCTCGCCCCCCCTCTCTCTCTCGCCCCCCCTCTCTCTCTCGCCCCCCCTCTCTCTCTCGCCCCCCCTCTCTCTCTCTCTCGTCCCCCCCCTCTCTCGTCCCCCTCTCTCTCTCGTCGCCCCCCTCTCTCTCGTCGCCCCCCCTCTCTCTCGTCGCCCCCCCCCTCTCTCTCTCTCGTCGCCCCCCCTCTCTCTCTCTCTCGTCGCCCCTCCCTCTCTCTCTCTCGTCGCCCCCCCTCTCTCTCTCTCTCGTCCCCCCCTCTCTCTCTCTCGTCCCCCCCTCTCTCTCTCTCGTCCCCCTCTCTCTCTCTTCGTCCCCCCCTCTCTCTCTCTCTCTCGTCCCCCCTCTCTCTCTCCTCTCTCGTCCCCCCCTCTCTCTCTCTCTCTCGTCCCCCCCTCTCTCTCTCTCGTCCCCCCCTCTCTCTCTCTCGTCCCCCCCTCTCTCCCTCGTTTTGTAATTGATTGTAATTGATTGAAATAATGCGGCAAGACCTCATAATTTATTAGGAATTGATCGTAGAATTGCATAAGTGAATAGGAAATACCATTTTGGTTGAATGTGGATTGGTGATACTTGCAGGTTAGCGGGTACAGAGTTATCTGGGTCTCCTAGAAGGTAATGATTAATTAATTGATAATGATGTTATTAATACAAATGTGATAGAATCCTTGAATGTGAAACACGTGTGGAATGTATCTTTTTGATATCCCCATGTAATCTTAAGGGATTGTTGGATCCTATTTGGTGTAGGAAGAATAAATGTATTGTGGCCGTAGCTGCAATAATAAATGGTAACACAAAATTGAATGTGAAAAACTGGTTTAAGTTTGCATTATCAACAACAAACCCTCATCATACCCACTGAACCTAATCTGTTCCTAACTATGGAATTGCTAATAGTAGGTTAGTATTACAATTGCACCTCAGAATGATATTTGACCTTACGGTAAAACATTTCTAAATGCATTAGGAATAGAATTGCTGTTCCAGTTATTCAGGTGCGTGTATGTACATATAAGATCCGTAACAGATTACTCATCCTACATGCAAATAAATGCAATAAAAATCAAAGGGACTTTGGTTAGTTTCAGCTAAACAAGAAGCAAAACTAGATAAGGCCAAGGGAAAAGAAAAAATAATAAACCAACAAAGTTACTGACTCATAAAATCAAATATATTAAAACTACTAATTAAACTAACCAAAGATAACAGAATCAAGGCTAATCTAACTTCATATGAAATGGTTTGAGCAACAGAACATAGAGAACCTAACATAAAGTAATTCAAATTCAAAGATCAGCTAGCAGTCATTAGTGTATAAACACTTAATCGTATACAACATAAAAAATAAAACCCCATTAGAAAGGAACACGTGTAAGACAAATAAGGAAAATTACCCAAACAGCCAAATAAATTATTAAATTGAAAACATAAAAAATAAAGTAAATAATTAGATATAATATGAAAAGGATGCTCCTGACAAATTAACTTGATAGCATCACAAAAAGGTTGAGGTATACCAACAAATCCTACCTTATTTGGCTATAAACTAAAACCTTACACTCCAATAAAATTAAAAAAGCCACACTAATTAAAAAACAAATGCCAACAGAAGAAAATTTAAAACAAATATAAATAATCATAAAGTATCAATACTATTTGCATAAGAAATCTACATAAATGAGTTCTAAATTCAACACATTACTCTGTCAAAATAGCAGTCAATTAAAATCAATCAATAACATAAAAAAATATTTTACCCATATGCTCCTTTCATGCTAATATGGATAAATAATCTTAGGATAGAAACCAACCTGGCTCGTGCCGATCTGAACTCGGATCATGTAAGAATTTAAAGGTTGAACAGACATAATTACTGGGCTCCCACACCCTAAATTTTTCTTAATTCAACATTGAGGTCGCTATCTGCTTTGTCAGTATGAGCTCTCAAAAAGAGTTATGCTGTCGTTCCTAAGGTAACTTAATCTTATGATCATAAATTATGTATCTAACCCACAAACATAAATCGGTGATATAATAATGAATTTATTTATTCTTCATGTCACCCCAACAAAACATTATCATCAAATATAGAAAGATCAACAAAAAACTATATAAAAATAGAATGTTAAACCGTACAGGGTCTTCTCGTCCTAAAGATAAATTTAAGGCTTTTGACTTAAAAGTTAAATTCAAAAATTTATTAAGAGGCAGTTCATTTCTCGTCAAGCCATTCATTCCAGCCACTAATTAAGATACTACTGATTATGCTACCTTTGCACGGTCAAAATATTGCGTCCCTTTAAAAATTTATGCATTGAGCAGGCGAAACCTCAAAATATTTTCAAGAGGACCTGTTTTCAAGGGTTATACATTGTAGAATTAACAGATTGCAATCATCTGTAATGCATAAAAGCCTTTTACAGTGAACAGACCCTTACTACTCCAGTCTTAGAACGCAATGAGTTTGATGAAAACTATTGCAAGCATTATCGTCAGTCATCCTTGGAGTACAAAACTCATTTTCTACAGTAGTGGCTATTGCTAAATTTCTGTAAGAGCTGTGACATTGAGAGTTTTTCTTTCTTAAAATAATGAAAAACCATGGCCATTCAAAGAGAACAACCCTGTAGTGGTCGAAGGCAATCACTCTTTGCTGGTTCATGTTCGACTCTTTTTGTAACTCTAGATCTGATAGCTCAGCAGTATCATGTGGAGTGTAATATTGAGCCCACATTGCACACCAATGGAGTGATGGTGTATCATGGGGAACTGAGAAAATAATTACACTGCATATTTGGTACAGGTTTCTCTTGTTAAGTGCATCAAGGAGCCAAAATTATACACATTCTAAAATGTCACAATGTGACTATATATATGTCTATGTAGCAAATCTTTGTCTTATATTTTTATTTGTTTATTTTTTTTAATAGTGCATATGACGACTTGGCATTTATTCCAGAATCCTTCGATTTGCTACATGGTGGGTGAATAGTACATGCTTATTGAAATGTCTGGGCTGTTGCTTGTAGGCTGTTCAAAACTGTTCCCTGTGGTTCTGGGTCATTACTTCAGTATTTCACTGTCAGTCAGTCTTGTTTATGTTCATTATGACAGAGATTCCTGAAGATATGTTTGTTTAAATCTGAGAGTACACACAAGCATTTGCTGATAAACTGCAAATGTTGATGTCATAAACACTTAACAGTATTGTGGTGTGCGTACTGTAAGACCTTCGGTACACACACCATCAGATTATTTGACTTGTAGCTCTAACAAAGTATGCGAGTGTCAGCAATATGTCTCGTGGTCTTATCGTGGCGTGTTTATCTTCTGCTGTTAGGTCAGACGATAGAAATGCCACTTGCACGCTTAGAGTAGCAGATTGACGGTGACCAACTTTAAACAGAAATTGATTAATTTTCACACACATTTATTAAAATAATAAAAAGCATAGATATTACGTAACTTGATTCTGGATGCTGTTTACAATTGACAATCTGAAGTTCCTTTGGTCTTGGTACGTTAATCTTATTCTCACATATCTCTGATACTTGACAAAGTGTCTATTCATTTATCTTCATGGCTATGTACAGGAATATGATAATCTTATTAGGCACAGACTGAAACTTGACTATAGACTGGTACTGACAAATGCAGACTGACTAATCGGAGGTCTGTACACTCGTTGTAATACCTCGTTCGTTCAAGTATCACTGTGCGAGTGTGATCCGCGAGGAAAAAAGGTTCTATGTTAGCAGCAATCTCATTGACTGCGTTACATATTAATACGGGAATCGGCGAAAGCAGAATTTGGTCCGTCTTTAAGGCAGCGCCATCTCGTAGTGTGGAGATGGACGAGCGCTGCGCCTGCGTTGTTGTGCCTAGCGGGGTGCGCTCTAGTGGGAAAGTTGTGTACGCGCTGACTATGCGGAACTATGTACACAACAAGTATGTTAATTGAAATGAGAACAATCATTCAGTTATCATTTGTGGAACAAAGTATGATATTTAGTTCATGTTTTTTTTTTGTCAGATAACTGGGTGCTATTCTGTCCCAGAGAGAGAAACAGCTCTCAATCATTTGTAAAATAATGAAAATGTAAATACCAATAATATTTGGGACTGAAGAGGAAAGAGTACTTACAAAATGCTGGAACAGAAAGGACTAGAACATGGCTGAAGCAAACAAATTTAAAAGAGCATAAAAATGCTAAGTTTATAGTCTTTAGATGTATGATAAAGTAACTGATTAAATACTCTAAAGCTCAAAATTCAGCAAATGTTATTTAATTTATGCATCTGTCAGTCCAACTGATTAAATATTCTAAAGCTCAAAATTCAGCAAATGTTATTTAATTTATGCATCTGTCAGTCCTCCAGTTCTTGTTTCATCACTCATTTAGTAGATTTTCCTTTTGTATCATAATTGGTGTGAATTCAAAGTTGGTAGAATTAAAGATTGTTTGTATTTGCAGATAGTGTCTAAGGATTTACTAATAGTTGTGCCTAAAATATGGAATAGAATGCCAGTTCTAAAAAAATTGTTTGTCTTCGATACTTAATAATAATAATAATAATAATAATAATAATAATAATAATAATAATGTGATGGTTGTGTAATGATAAGTTACTTACTTACAGTTTACACACGACACAGTCCAGCCAGCACCAACTGAAGATTGTGTGTTGGACTGTCCCAAGACAGATAAGCCATGTGCATTATCCACTTGCTGTGGGCCATCGAAACATGTGAGTCGCAGAATCAGCTCCCTTGTCACCGCTGTGTAATGTGCTTTGATTAAAATGCTTTGGTTCTTAAAGGGTTTCCTTCTTTCTTCTTTCTCTGTCAAAATTTGGCTGTACTTTGTATGTTTTAGTCTACAGTACTTGTTCTGGAATCTTTTGTCAGCCTTTTTGTATGTTTTTTTTCTTTTTTCTTGATACTTTGTACGTTCCTGTAGCATCTGTGACTATATGTATTTTTTCTTTAGAGAATATATTGAAATGATAGACGAAACAACTTCTGTAACTTTTTTCCTTGTACTTCAAAGTAGAGCATGAATGGTGAAAGGGATAAAGGTATGTTGCCATAGTTGCTGTCATTGCATATGGTGTATGATACATATTTAATGGTGCGTGGGATTATGTTTTGTCAGCACTATAAAATGAATGTGTGCATGCTTGCTTAATGGCAGAAGGAACTTACCACTCACATTGTGTGTGCATGGAACTAATATTTCAGAACAAATATTTAAAATCATGCTATTGTAAATATTTTCTAATAGGAGCACGATATGGAAACTTGCATGATCCGTTGCTGTCACCCTCTTTTATCATGGACAATGCATATTGCATCCATAGCGTACAATAGTAGCTTTTGGTGATACTCCAGTGTTTTCTAAGTTTAATCTCGCAAGTCTTGATTTATCGTTGCTGTTTGTTTTCTGCCAAAGAGATTTTAGAATTTGTGTGTGTGAATTAAACAATAAAATACATTGTAATTGGATAGATAAAAAATTTACTCGCCAAGTGGCGGCAGAACACTCGCATAAAAAATACTATAATTATGCAGCCTTTCGAAGCCAGTAGCTCCTTCTTCTGACAGAAGGGTTGAAAGGGAAGGAAGAACGGTGAAGGAAAGGACTGGAGAGGTCTAGGAAAAGTTTCCCAGAACTGCGGGTCAGGGGAGACTTACCGGACGGGTTGAGGAGGAGAGACTGATTATTGGGGACCGCACCAGATGAGATTTGAAAACTCGAGGGCTTAAAGGTAGAAGACAGAGTATTATGCAAGACAGAGATTTCTTCTAAAACATCAGGCACTAGTTAGTAAGAGTGGAAAGCTAAGTGCATTGTATATAACAGAGATGGAAGGAGGATGGTGAAAAATAGACAGACAAGAAAAGGAAAGATGTAGAAAACTAAAACAGGGTCAATAAAAGAGTAGTTACTGTTAAGAAATGCTCATATGGAAGAAATTAACATAAATTTAAGCCAGGTGGGTGGTGAGAACCAGGGACATGTTGTAATACTACTTCCCACTTGCGGAGTTCTGAGAAACAGATGTCTGGGGGAAGAGTCCAAATGGTGCATGTGGTGAAACAGGCACCAGGTCACACTGTTGTGTTACAGAGTGTGCTGTGCAACAGGATACAGTATACAAGGTATCCCTGTGCCCACTCATCCTAATTGATAATTTGGTGATAGTCATGCCATGTAAAAGCCCAAACAGCATTTACATAACAGCTGGTATATGGCGTGCTGTTTCACAGGTGTGTCTCCATTTGATAATATGTGTTCCACCTACAGGGCTGGTTTAGGTGGTGGTAGGTGTGTGTGTGTGTGTGTGTGTGTGTGTGTGTGTGTGTGTGTGTGTGTGTGTGTTTAGGGCAGTGTTGCGGTGGGTACGGTCACAGGGGCAGGAGCCATAGGGTAGGGAGATGTGTGCAGATGGAGCATAGGGTCTGACAGGGATATTGTGGAGGTTTGGAGGGTGGCAAAATCTCAAACAGAATGGATCTCATTTCAGGACATGATTTGAGGAATTCTTGGGATTGTCAAAGTAGCTTATTTAATACATTCACAGACAAGGATAATACTGAGTCACCAATGATATGGTCCGAAGTTGTTTTTTGGAGGGATCAGCAGTACCAGGAGTGGATGTGAAGGCTGAGGGGAGAGTGGTGGTGTAATGCTGTAAAAAGTCTGCTTCTGAGTAAATACATTTGCCTTGAATGCCAAGGCTGTATGAGAGGGAAAATCTGACATGGGAAGAATGGCAGCTGTGAAAATGTAAGTACTGTTGTTTGTTAGTAAGTTTAATGTGGACAGAAGTGCATAGCTGGCCTTCGGCGAGGATGAGATCAATCTCGAGGATAGTGGAACAATATTCAGAGTAGGATCACGTGAAATTTAGTTGGATTAATGCATTTACAGATTCCAGGAATTTTAACAGGTCAGCCTCATCAAGAGTCCATATAGCAAAGGTGGCATCAATGTATCTAAACCAAACCATGGACTGAAGACTTATGGATCCTAGGAAAGCTGCCTCCAAATGACCTATGAAAAGGTTAGCATAGGAAGGAGCAATCTTGGTTCCTGTGGCTGTACCCCTGACATGTTTGTATGTCTGGCCCTCAAAGGTGAAGCAGTTGTTTGTAAATATAAAGTTGATTAAGTTGAGAAGGAAGGGTGCCATAGGTTTGGAACCAAGTGGATGCTGACTGAGGAAATGCTCAGCACCAGACCGACCATATACATGGGGGATGTTGGTATAGAGGGAGGTAGCTTCACTAGTGACAAGCAAGATGTGTTTTGGAATTGGGACGGGCACAGATTTCAGACGATCTAGGAAATGGTTGGTATCTTTGATATGGGGGGGGGGGGGGGGAGGGAGGAGAGTCTTTGTGCTGTGAGTTGCAGGTGCTGATCAACTAAGCCAGATATATGTTCTGTGGGTGCTTTGAAGCCAGCAACTATAGGAGGGCCAGGTCGACTGGGTTTGTGGATGTTAGGAAGAAGGTAAAAGGTGGGGGTGCATAGATTGCTTGGGGTAAGAAGTTCTAGGGATTGAGGTGTTGGTCCTTGTGAGGGGCCTGTGGTTGTAATGAGGGACTGAAGGTCAGTTTGAATCACAGAGATGGAATTAATGGCAGATGGTATATGTAGAGGTTCCAGACAGCTGGTGTAGGCCATCACTATCATACTCCTTTTGGTCAAGTGCTACAACATGTCCTTGGTTCTCACCACCCACCTGTCCTTAATTTATGTTAATTTCTTCCATCTCAGCATTTCTTCTCAGTAACTTCTCCTTTCTTAACTATGTTTTAGTTTTCTACATCTTTCATTTTCTTACCTGACTATTTTTCGCTGTCCGCCTCCCACCTCTGTTATGTACAATGCATGTAGCTTCCCACTCTCATGAATTCGTGCATGATGTTTTAGCAGTAATCTGTCTTGCATATTACTCTGTCTTCCACCTTTAAGCTCTCAGGTTTTTAAATTTCATCCAGTGCAGTGCAGTCTTTCCTTCTCATCCCATGCGGTAAGTCCCCCGTGACCTGCAGTTCTGAGTGACTTTTCCAAAATCTATCCCTTTTCCTAGACCTCTCCAGTCCTTTTCCTTCACCCTCTTCCTTCTTCTTCAACCCTTCTGCTGGAAGGAGCCAATAGCTCAGAAAGATTGCTTAATTATAACCCTTTTTTTTTATATGCGTGTTCTGCTGCCAAGTGGTGAATATATTTTTTATCTATTCAGTTACATCATATTGTCAGAAATTGTTTTCATTGTTATAAACAATAAAATACACTCTACGACTTACATTAACGAACATATACACGGTAACACTGAACTGAAGAGATTTGAAATATGCTAAAGTAACATAGATCCTAATACAATTAGTGATATTCAGAGTGTGGGTGTAGAAATTAAGCCTTTCAGGTTCATAGATTACTGAATAGCTGTTTTACCGTGGTAGCATAGTATGTTGGTGTGAATGTGCTTAGCAGAAATTGGTCCGGCAAACTGAGGCAGTTTCGATTGAAGTATTGGAATCAACATTCAGATGTATTAATGCTGTGAGATGGCTCATAGATGATGATCAAGAGCTTGTTAAATAGGTTACAAGTCCCCCAAAACATTTACAGTGTTCCAGTAAAGGTTAACTGGATGTAAAATTGCTCATTGTTGCTACCAAATAATTTGATAAAATGTTTTAAGAAATGGATGCACCATATCCAAACAACTATGCACGGACATTGAGGTTGCAAGTAAATATTCATACTCACAATTAAAATTCACAAACTTCTTAGATAATGCGAGTGCATGAAGGCCAGTAAATGTCTGGTAGTGGTCTTTTTGGTGAGTATTATAAAAGGAAACTGTTTGGAAAACCACATGTAAATTATTGTCGTTCTGCACTACTAGTGCTTTGTTGAGACAAGTTCCCCAATCTGGATGATGGAGACTTTGTTTTGAAAGACACTCATGGGAACTTGCTAGTGTACAGTTTCAAGTCTTCTCATTGCAAAATTATGTACCCAGTATGATTATTTTATACAACACAAGAACTGAGGCTTGCAGCTGACTAAATTCATTCAAGTGCCTTGTTCATTTAGCTAGATATTAAACCACCACATTGACAATTTTGAAAATACCCTTCTTACTGCTGCCTGTTATTGGAAGCCCATTGAGTCTTCTAACCACAGTCCCCATCAATTTGAGTTGGATATAGTGGAAGATTAATGTGCATGCATAGGTGTAAGTGAACCACTGTCTTCTCACATTCCTTAAACAAAAATACTGCTTTGCATAATCTTGTGTGACACCATCTTTCAACTAGTTTCCACACATTGCAATAATATATGCTTGGGAGATTGATGCCTTGATGACAGGTAATCTGAGTCCTTGAATATAAATATTCTCCTTTGTCCCTTTTCTTTTTTAGAGAAGGTTTGGAGATTAATTTCTTAGCATTGTTGTTTAAAATCCCAATATTGTATTTGACAGGGCTGTGACATTTCATCAATCTGAAGCAAAGGCAAGTTTTTGAAGTTGCCATTAAAGCATTTCATACCAGCATGACATGATCAAGTTCTCTTTTCTGGTGAAAGCTGTACCACCAAGTTATGTGGCCCCATTATTAAGAAACTGGACTTGTATTCAAGAGAAATGGCGTTCAAATTACACTGTTCTACAAAAAAAAAAAAAAACCTTTTTTTTCTATTTCTGATAAAAAATATTGTGATCCTAGTTGTATTTTGAGTGCTGAATTGAAAACTGTTTTTGGTTTTTTTCTGTCAGGGATAGTTTATGAGTAATCACAATTTTATTTTTCTTTTCAGTTTCTGATATAGTGCAGCAAACGTGAGGTGAAATTCGACAAGCAAATGCACATCTTTATGATGTTATAAGTTCATCACATTAATGGAGGGAGGGATCTAACATATAACACAGTAACCTTTGTGTATACACTTTTGAAGCATTTATTTGACATGAGAAATTACAGAAAATTGACAAACAATGAGCCACTGCCTTGTAATGCACATCACTTTTTTCTCTTGTATTGTGAATCTTTCTTCTCTCGAATGATATTCCAGCAATAATCTGCTAACATAGAAGGTACCCCCTTCCCTTCATAGCGCCTTTCTATGGTAGAAATGTCTTTAAGGAATCTTTCCCCATGTTCATCCAATACGTCACTACAACTCTCTGTGAAGTAGTCCAGATGAGAGTCCATCATATGTACCTTCAAAGACATATTGCACCCCAAATCCTGATACTCTTTGATCATATCCTTCACCATTGCTTTGTAGTTAGTAGCTCTTCTTCTTCTTCCGAGGAAGTTTTCCGACACCATCTTGAAACAGTCCCATGCGGTTTTTTCTCCAGCAGTTAAACATGCTTCAAAATTTGCATCTTTCTGCAGCTCCCTGATTTGTGGGCCCACAAATACACCTTCCTTTGTTTTTGCAGCTGAAAGACAAGGGAATTTGGTAGCTGGATATGCAAACCCACATCCTGTTGGATCCATGGCCTTCATGAATTGTTTCATCAGGCCAAGTTTGATGTGAAGCGGTGGAAGTAGTATATATTCAGGGGCTACCAGACTTTCACGTTGTACATTGTTTTCGCCAACTTTCCATCTTCGCCTAGGTCATTTCTTTTTCATGTAGTGAGAATTTCGCTCTCGACTATCCCACTCGCAAAGAAAACAGGCATACTTTGTGTAACCTTGTTGCATTCCCAGTACCATAGCAATTACCTTGAAATCTGCACATATTTTCCATTTGTGTTCATTGTATTTTAATGAATTTAGCATCCTTTGTACGAATTCGTAATTCTCTTTTGTCAAACTAGCGTAAGCTACTGGAACAGAGGGTATTTTATTTCCGTTATGGAGCAAAACACCCTTCAGACTTGTTTTCGATGCATCTATGAAAAGTCTCCACTCCTGTGAAATATAAGTGAAGTTCAGCACTTTCATCAGGCCAGAAACGTCATTGCAAAATGTCAGTGCTTCGTCAGTTGAAAAATAAGAAATAAAGGCATGTTCTCTGTGCCTGAACACTGATTTTAGTACTTTGGTGCAGTAGATTATACTCTTGTAATCTTGAACCAAGCAGCTGCGCCTTTTGTTTACTTAGTCCTAGATCACGTACTAAATCATTTAAATCTGCCTGTGTTAACAAATGTGGCGATGACTCACTTGTGTAGTGATATAAAGAATCATCATCTGTGATTTCTTCAGTACTACTTATTTCACTGTCACTTGGAATTTGACCTTAAGCTCTTGAAGGTACTGGAAGGTTGTCGGAATGCTGCACTGGCATTCTCGCTTAAGGCAGATCTGGGTAAACAATGTGCCTCTTCGACTTTTTGTTTGTAAAACCCTGAATTTTTGTTAGACAGTAATAACAATCAGTAACATGGTCCTTAGGCTCCCTTCACACCATGGGAACAGCAAACAACGCCACATTCTTTCCACCACTGAACTAGTTTGCAGTAACATGTAGCACAACAGAAATGTGGTGCCCATTCTTTATCTTGGTCTCCTACCTCTACTCCAAAGTAATGTTTACATGCTTTCTTTATGACTGAAGAAATTTTCTTCCTATTTCTGGCAAAAGTGAACTTCCCACAGATGTAGCAGAAGTTGTCCGGCTTATATCGACATCCACGATGACGTGGCATTTCTGCACATTTAAAAATACCACTTTGGTAATACACCTGTATTAAATTAATAGTAGGGAACTAGAGGAACGCTGATGTGTAAAAACAAGCAGTCGTTTTAACTTCAGCACCAGGCTCAATCAGTTTACACATAGGAACGAAAAAATTCAACCGTGCTCGGAAATATGACAGACAGTTACTTGTCAGCCAAAAAAAAAACCCACTCGTTAAGACTGACACAAGTTGCGGCTAACACCACTGTTGTAAACTCGATGCACCCGCCCCTAGGAGGCTTGAAGCTTTACTGCCGAGGCAGCGACCGGCTGTCGCCGTTCGAGTTAATGAGATGTTTCAGGTGGTCTTAATGACATAGGTGTGGCGGGGGATAACCTAATGATGTCTGATTCTTCCCACCTGCTGTTGCACAAGAAATTATCACGTTCTATCACTACTGGATGCGGCAACATACCCGTATCTCTCTATAATGTCTCGGAAAAATATATGTAAAAACAAAGATGATGTGACTTACCGAACGAAAGCGCTGGCAGGTCGATAGACACACAAACACACACACAAAATTCAAGCTTTCGCAACAAACTGTTGCCTCATCAGGAAAGAGGGGAAGGAGAGGGAAAGACAAAAGGATGTGGGTTTTAAGGGAGAGGGTAAGGAGTCATTCCAATCCCGGGAGCGGAAAGACTTACCTTAGGGGGAAAAAAGGACAGGTATACACTCGCGCACACACACACATCCATCCAATCCCGGGATTGGAATGACTCCTTACCCTCTCCCTTAAAACCCACATCCTTTCGTCTTTCCCTCTCCTTCCCCTCTTTCCTGATGAGGCAACAGTTTGTTGCGAAAGCTTGAATTTTGTGTGTGTGTTTGTGTTTGTTTGTGTGTCTATCGACCTGCCAGCGCTTTCGTTCGGTAAGTCACATCATCTTTGTTTTTATATATATATATATATATATATATATATATATATATATATATATATATATATATATATATATAAAAAGAAAGATGATGAGACTTACCAAACAAAAGCGCTGGCAGGTCGATAGACACACAAACAAACACAAATATACACACAAAATTCAAGCTTTCGCAACAAACTGTTGCCTCATCAGGAAAAAAGAGGGATGATGAGACTTACCAGGCGGGAGCGCTGGCGGGTCGATGGACGCACAGACAAGCGCAAATATGCACACAGGGTTCAGGCTTTCGCAGCAAACTGTTGCCTCGTCGGGGGGGAGGGGAGGGGGGGGGGGAGGGACGAAGGGATGTGGGTTTTGGGGGAGAGGATGGGGAGTCATTCCAGTCCCGGGAGCGGGGGGACTTGCCTTGGGGGGGGGGGGGGGGAGGGACAGGTGTACGCTCGCACACGCACGCATGTCCGTCCACACATGCAGACACAAGCGGACATGTGACATATGTCTGCTTGTGTCTGTATGTGTGGATGGGTGTGTGTGTGTGTGTGCGAGTGTATACCTGTCCTTTTTTCCCCCTAAGGTAAGTCTTTCCGCTCCCGGGATTGGAATGACTCCTTATCCTCTCCCTTAAAACCCACATCCTTTCGTCTTTCCCTCTCCTTCCCCTCTTTCCTGATGAGGCAACAGTTTGTTGCGAAAGCTTGAATTTTGTGTGTATATTTGTGTTTGTTTGTGTGTCTATCGACCTGCCAGCGCTTTTGTTTGGTAAGTCTCATCATCTTATATATATATATATATATATATATATATATATATATATATATATATATATATATATATAGAGAGAGAGAGAGAGAGAGAGAGAGAGCGCCTTCTAAGACAGTGTTCAAATATTTAACTCTTTCTGCTGCCACAGATGTGCTCCTGCATTCTGTGCTGAGCACGACTTTGTTGTAGCTGTACTGCTTGCCAAATGCGGATGCCTATGTGCTGAGGGATGGCATTCTGGCAACTATTAAATATTTATCGTTTCATTTTAAGACAACTATTGGCTGGAAAAAGGTGATTTTTGCACATCTTCCACATTGTTAGATAAATACCAAAACTTTTTCATTCAGCAAGATATGGAAGTAACTCATATACAGCAGTGAGAGGTTGGCTGTTCAGATGCATACGAACGCTAATAACTCTGTGAGAAAATTCAAGTGGTACGCATATAAGTGTCCACACCACTTGGAGAATGGCAGAGCAGAATGTATATACACGTCCACAGCAGTGAAATGGTTAATGATGTTTACAAGTCACTAAAATGTGATTCTCTTTTGCAAACACACACTTTCATGTAAGGGGCAGTCAAAAAGTTTCTATTCAGAGGCCATACAGTCCAGAATTGATATGCCAGTCAGGCAAAATCACCATGAGCATTGAGGCAGTCATCTCACTGGGGCAATAGGTTGAAGATACCCCTTTGGAGAAACACTGTACCCTGCTGTGTGAAGAAGTCTGTCACCACATGTGGTACACCTGTGTCTGACAGGAATTTTCAACCCTGTAAAGCCTGTTTTAAGGGACTAAGGTGTGATGCTCACATGGAGAGAGATTAGGACTATAGGGAAGGTGCTAGTGTCCCAACTTGAGTTGACATAACATCTGCATTATGACATTGTGGTGTGTGGATGTGCATTATCATGAAACAACAGCAACCCATGTCACACACCATTTTACAATGATGGTTTTCAACAGATATACTGCCCCTTATACATTCTTCATTCCCCAATTGATGCCTGCCAGTGTTTGTCTTTCGGCAGTCACAAAAAGAATAAAAGCATGTTGGTTCTGTTTGGACATAATGCAACCATACTTAAAGCTACTACATTTATTGCATGCAAGTCAAAAAGACACAAATGCATCACTAATCCCTTGTCTACATGTCGGTGCTTATATACCCACATCGGAGTCACTCTATGTTGCATATACACTGCACCAACACCGTCAAATGGAAACATCTTCATAACCACTTATGTCTCAGAACTGGTTTCAGGCTTTCCACTAGAGCCGGTAAGTCATCATATGCAGTCCACCATGTTACTTGATGTCTGTTCTTAACAGAAGAAAATGGCACGAAGGCCACATGTGTTATTTGAGATAGATATATTGTTCTGTACTGACAGAAATTCAAGTGTGTATGGTAATTTCATAGATTACCTGTAAAGTATACGAAACCTGTTATGCAGAAGCAAAATGTCGTTATCCAAAAGCTAACAGAGGCAGTGAAGTTTGTTTCATTCTGTTAACAACTGAAACAACCCACACACAGTAGTGAATCCATAGACTAAACATGATATCTGTTTTCCATTCAGTTATCAAAATTATGACTGGAATAACGTTAGCAAATACATTGCCGTGAAATAATGCTAATTTGTAATTAGTTTGAAGACTTCGTGGTAGGCAGGACACAGCATATTATCTCAGTCAGAAGAGTGAACAGGCCATGCCATGTGTGCAGTATCTTCCATTTCCAAGAAAAACACCAACCACCTGTGCTCTGTGAGGTTATGCATTATTGACCATCAATACAAAGTATGGGCCCACAGCACCTCGCAACAACCACACGAGGTCCCAAGATCTCATCATGATACTGACAGCAGTTAAATTTTTTCGATTCACCCGTACAATTTCATGAAGAGCTGTTAGAGTGGTGAACATAATCCCTGCCACACCATTGTGGATCCTCCTTGATATGGTCTCTTTCCACATTATTTGGGTTCCAAAGTCATGTTCCACATTCCCTCCAGAGGTGAATCCATCGAGACTTACTCTCCAGACCAATTCCTGACTCATCTGTGAAAAGAACATTGGCCCACTGCTCAATCATCCGGGTGGAATGTTGATGACTCCACTCTTAGATTCTTCCTTCTGTGAAGGCGTGTCAGAGGTGTACATGCAGCAAGTCAGAAACAATAAAGGCCACTCCTCCGAAGCATTCTTTACACCATTTGCCTCTATACAACACGTCCAATGGATGCTGCGAGGTCAAATGCCAGTTGCTATGCAGTGCTAAGGCAATACCACTGTGGCCTTACAGCCAAATAGTCTCTCCTCTTTCAGATGTTACACATAGTCGGCCCTGCCATGGTCTTTGGGATACAGTTTGTCTCTCTCTAAGCTATCACCACATCTGAGAAACAACAGAACGATTCACTTTAAGCTATTGGGCCACATGAGTTTGTGCTTGTCCTGCTTCTATTCCTCCTATGTCTCTCCACCGCAGAGTGTCTGGCAGGCGTCTCCTCTGTGCCATTCTGCACCATCTGTGACATCATCTGTGTACACAGCAATTATGGATGTGGGACTGCCCGACAAACACTACCCCGTTTGATGGGTGCCCTGACGTCATTGCTGGCATTGTTGTCCATTGATCGGAATGCCACCTTCTGTGTGGAACATGATCATGTGGACATTTATTGACAGTTTGTATGATGATATCATGACTTAGACAAAGGGCGGGGAATAGTGGTTTGGGAACCAGTGTATACACTCCGGGAAATCTGGGAAGAACCCAGGAATGTTTTCATCCAGGAGAAATATGGGAAAAACGCAGGAATTTTTTAGAATTCCGGAAATTTTTCCTTGTTTTAGTTTTCAGTTAAATTTTTGTAATTTTCACTGATAATAACTGATATTCTAACGAAGAATTTTACTTTAGCTCGTTTCTTCAGAATAATACTGCAGCAGTAAAACATAAATCAGATAATAACATCAATAAAAAATGCCAGTTTCATAGAAAATGTGCCGTTTACATCAACAAAACAGTGCACACATAAGTGTCTGCCAACAGCAACATTTGTCAAAGACTGTGCAGTAATTCATAACAACAAATTACTTTTGATGAGTGTGATGAAGACTATACAATACAACAAACTGCCTTCGATCAGCATGACGTCACAACTGTTCACATTTATAATAGGTTACGGGAAAATATTGCGACTGTTGGGTTGAGAAGTGGTACTTAAAACTAAATTTCCTTTTACGGAAAGTGAATTATGTTTCTTGTGACAATGTACTAAGAAATTCTTAAATCACACAATGTTAGACTCTTTTTAAACTTAACACTGAGGACCAGCCACTTAGAAAAATTTCGAGGAAAAAACCAATCATTTGTGCTGTTAAATTTTACCGGCACTTATGTGTTTGATGTATCAGAAAGGTAACACATACACACAAAAAAGAGAACATTTCAAGGTTAGTTCTTATATTTATCTTAATTCTTTCACAGATTACAAATTATGCAATAACGATGGAAAAAGTATAATTATCTTTAAAAAAAGTGCTAAGTGAGTTCTTTAGCAATTTCATATGTAATTGGCTTTTCTATTTTGTGGAAAAGTACGTGCTGGACGGAACATGTATTCAGCCAGGGAAACCACAAAATGTTCTGTTCGCAGCAGTGAAATTTATAATCATGCTCATATAAATATTCAGCTGTTGCAATTTAAGGTGTGCTCTTAGGATCCTGCGTAACCACATCCTCGGAATAAAAACAGCAAAAACTTTTTGACGACCAACATCACATGTGAAAGCTTAGCTTTTTTTTGTAGTTATACTGTATGTACATTATTTTAAACCATTAACTTTTTTTCTTATTTATGCGTTCGCACTTCTTCACAGTGATGTTGCTATTGCCTAACTACATCACTTGTCTTGTGTTCTGAATGTTTGCTATCATTGGCTCGCGAGATCACGTGACATGAGCTGTAATTGGCTTACAAAAGCGTGTTGGAATCTTGATGTCAGTGCTTCAGAAGCTGACGTGCTGTATTTGGTGGAATTTGTATTTACACTTTTGTAATACAAACCGCTCATCGAAGATCTTTGCAAAACTGTGTTATTTTTTGGTGGATTTTGTTTGCTAATGTGTCAGGGAACTTCTGTTCTGGTGAATAAAACCTTGACTATTCAAAGAATTGATATGTTTTATAACTCCAGGGGAATGTATAGTGTTACTTAACATGGAAAAAGTGTTCTTTCAGCTGGGAAAAAGCGTGTTTTCACCTGAAAAGAAGTGAAATTTGTCCATGGAAAAGTGTATTTTCACCCGGTAAAAAGTGCATTTTTAACCGGGAATTTTTTTGTCTTGCCTGTGTATGCACCCTGGTGTATATGTGTCCTGAGCCACCAACCTCTCACTGCTATGGATGTGAGTTAACTTCAATATCTTAGTGAATAAAAATGTTTTGAGTATTTATCATACAACATATTTGCCTCATTGTGTGTTATAATTTGCAAAAAAAAAAAAAAAAAAACTCATTTCGATATCTTGAATTGTTTATGACCTATGATGAATCATGAAGTGCACAAATGGCCACCTCGTGTATGTCTGTCTGCCGAATATGCCAATAACTCGAGACTGAAATGAAATATTGTTCTGCTTGAAATTTTATATGAAATTTCAATACCTATCTACATTTCATTCACTGCAATGTATGAGCTAAAATCAACCATATACAAAGATTATGCAATGCATTTTTGTCTCTGGAAACTGTTTAAAATTGCATGGAATGTTTTACTTAATTTGATGCAGCAGAATAAGCGTGATGTATAACAACAAGAAATTAATTTCTTTATCGAATGAAGCTATCAGGCGATAAGATCTGCAAAAACAAAATTTTCTCACCTAATAGTTTTCAGGAAATCGGACGATAAGTATTTCAAATCGGTGGGACACCATCACTTAGCACAAGCACAAACACTTGCTGAGCAGTAGAGCCATAATAAAAACCATCCTCAGCATTGAATGCAGACAACACATTTGTATCAGCAGAAAGTTTAATGTTGTATAGACGTAGCAAGCAATATTAACAGCAACTTCATACTTTCTGAAGTTATCTATAATGAAGTTCCACCTAAAAAAAGGTGCAGAAACATCCAATCAGATCTTAATAACATTCCAAAGTGATGCAGAGATTGGAAACTTGCCTTAAATGTACGCCATTGTAAAATAATGCTCTTCATCAGATGTAGTATCCTGATACTCCAATATCAATGATACACAATTACAGTGAGTCAACTTGTGCAAATACCTGGGTATAAATTTGTAGGAATATGAAGTGGAATAATGACATAGGCTCATCCTTAAGTGAGGCATATGGCAACTTCACTTCAACAGAGTCTACAAAGGAGACAACTAACTAATCATTTGTGTGTATGATCTTAGAATATTGCTCAAGTGTGTAGGACCCATACCAGATATGACTAGCAGCAAGTATTGAATGTATACAAAGGAGGACAACATCAGTGGTTACAGGTTTGCTCGACTCAATAGGAAAGCTTCGTGGAAATGTTGAGAAATCTGAATTGGCAGACACTTGAAGATTGACTCAAATCATCCTGCAAAAGCCTCTTAACAAAATTTTGAGAACCAGTTTTAAGTTAAGAATCGACACACATTCATCACCTAGGTGTTACTCCTATGATTATCTTGAAGACAAAAGTATGTGAATTAACAGCACACAGTGACAATTAATCATTCATTTTTCCTGTGGTCTGTACATGGTTAAAAATGCAAGAAACTTTAAGATGTAATACTGTGCTGAGTTGTTCTTGCAGAATGTTTGTGTGGATGTAAATAGATGTAGATATTGGGGAAAGATTTTAACTGCCCCATCAGGGATTACTACAAAATTTCAGAAAAGAAGTTTCCATGAATAGCCTGAAAAAAGATAAGTTACAGACATAGTTCGAATAGTTACATACAAGAGTTAGTCATTAATGGAGATGTATACCATTGAAATACTTTATTGCATGACCAACAATTATTATTCAACGAAACACCATAAAAGGTACCAAGCGAGGTGGCACAGTGGTTAGCACACTGGACTTGCATTTGGGAGGACGATGATTCAAACCCATGTCTGGACATCCTGATTTAGGTTTTTTGTAATTTCCCTAAATTACTTCAGGCAAATGCCGGGATGGTCCCTTTGAAAGGGCACGAACGACTCTTTCCTAATCCGATAGGATCGATGACCTTGCTGTTTGGTCCCCTCCCCCAAATAAAACAACCAACCATAAAAGGTGTTATGATAATAGTGTAGTGTGCACGAGCAAAGTAATGCGTAATACATGGTTGTGCCATGCTCAGTATGGGTGGCAGGGGAACAACAAGATGTTACTCATTTCTGATGGTCAGTGGGAGTGAAACTGTAACAAATCTTTAACACAGTCAGTGTTCAGTATGTAGACACTTTTTATATAAAAGTGGGATATATGACTGTGAACAAGGATTCGAGAATGGAAGTCACAGTGCCAGTGGCAAACAGCTTAGTGGAAGACTAATGTGCATATAAACTAAGACAGTAAAATTGAAGATAAACATGCTAATCAGAGTAATCAGAAGCATCAATATTAATGAAATTGTTGTGGTATTCATCAATAACTTTCATTTCTAATATCAGTGGTGGCTCGTGCAAAATTTTACCAATGTTTCACAATTTGGTGGCCTATAGCCTTTTGACTTACAAGGGTAGTATGTAAACTGAACTGTTTAAATATATTTAAATTTTACAGTTAATTGTTTAACATTGTGAGCAATAAAGTAAAATAGAAAAAAAGTGTGTTGGTTGCAGTGGTAATAGAACCAGTCACTGTTGCTAACCTCTCACCCATAGTGTCATTAATGCAGCCACTGTTGGAAAAACCCCTCATGCTGTGCACTTCCACAATAGGTTATACACAAATACTGATCCAGTGCTGTGAGCAATGTAGCACTCGCAGTGCTAGAAGGGATGAGAACACATCAGAGCACAGCTGCATCCCTTTTCTGAGTTGATTGTAGCCCAGCTGGCCATTCTTTCAGCATTATCACCCACAGAGTAAGATTATTGATGATGCTGAAGTATTTGTCCTCAGCCAAGAAAATTTGGGATATGAGCATCCACTGGAAAATTCTGAACATCTTTTGTGGATCAAAGTAACAGTTTACCCTCTTTCCCTCCACCCTATCCTGCCCTGAGTGGCTCATTACTACTAGCTAGCATATTGCTCACAAGTTTATATGCACCTTTAACATTTTGCCCTTTATAGTCCGTCTGTCTCTGTTTCTTCCTTAGGTTCTGCTATCTGGAAATCTTATTTGACTGATCCTTTATTTGCACTTTGAACAAAGCTGTATCACAAGATTTACTTGACTGTGAACTCCTATTTGTCCGGCTGTTACTCTAATGTAGAACTTTTTTTCATCTCATCTGTTTAGATTATAGTCAAATGAGTCGTTGGCTTGGTATGTTACCCATGGTGGCATCATAATTTATGTGCGGATGATAGTGTTCTGAAAATCTGATTTTGCTGGGTTATCTTTGATTTGACTATTATCTTTGAACATTTTTTTTTCCTGTAAGATTGATGAATGGGCATCTTCTTTGCAATTGTGTTAAATACATTGTGTAATTTAAACTGTGACAACAACATTGTAATATAGCAGTTCAACGTCTCTCTGGGGCAGCATCAGAAAGGAACGTGTGACAGTCTTGTTGTACTAGGTAAGAGTACTAGTTTCCATTTAAGTAAAGTATGGGATCTGGCCTCAAGCAGTGTTCAGATCGAGGACTGTGGTAAGCACTGATGTTTTACTGACTGAGATCCTCATATCGCAACCCATCAGTATATTGACTGAGACCTGTAGAAGTACACCCATACTCTGGAAAATCAGCTAGGAAAGTAGGCTGGTACTCAGTGGAAGATATTTCGTGATTAGAACTCTCCAACAATAACACATCATACTATTGAAATGAAAAATTTATGGCACCAGGCTCAGTAACAGAGTAAAAACAAAAAAGCATGTGGCTTCTCGTGCTCTCTTCAGGTGACAGCTGAATGTCAGAGCATAAAATTAATAGTACAGGAGTAAACGACTCCACTCATGAATACCAGATGCGTTGAATCATCGACAGGCACCCAAAAAGAATTAAAACTATGCTGGCTTTTGAATGAAATCCTTTAATGTGCTGGGCCGTGCTCACACACATCTGCCTATCTACATTGTGTTAGCCAATGTAGTTGCAAGGTGGGTGGGGAGGGGGGGGGGGTACCAGAATGTAAGTTTGGTCGTGCAATGTTCAGTTGGCTCACAACCAGGGGTGCCAGCTTGTGAAAAATCACTGCCGGTGCTCAGAATCAGAGTTCACAAATGTTGAAAACTAAGCCTCTTGGAAATACAGTTTCAGATATATTTGAATAAGCAGTACTTTATAAAGATAAGCAAACTATTGTTTATTAGATTATTTTTCCACACTTAATTAAAATGCCGTATGACAGGAGTGGCTGGGAGACTCCCTAAGAGAAGGTTCAGCCACCTAGTTGGAATTATGCTCCATGCCTGCAGGCACCTTCCCTTTATAAAGTATGACGTCTGTGTGTGGAAGTGTGTGTGTGTTAAGTGTAGTCAGTATAATGGGTGTATGGAGAGTGTAGTGTCTTGTTCACATTGGAGATTGATGGGAGAAGGGAGAGGGTCAAACTTCGTGCCAGCACATAGCATACTTCTTCCAAAAAGCACCAAAGGGGGCACCAAGCATAACATCCCCATCCAACAGGTGGATCACCATCAGCAGTGTCACATGACTTCATTTCGTGAGGCACTGGAATTTAACCCAGGACATTGGCAGAAAGACTGGTGATCAGAAACTGTACATCACTATGTCTCCTCCTCTTCCTGGTGAAACACTGACAGTGAAAAATTGATCGACCACTAGGAGCTGAAGTGGCTTATCTCTGAATCGAGCACTACCGTACATGCGGGCTTTAGCGAACTTGACTACAGAGGGGAGTGTTTTCCACACTAATAATTAACACAAAAAGTAACCCACCATCAACATAGAATAATTTTATTTTCAACGATGTCTGTAATTTCTAATTCTCACTCATAAAGAATGTGTTCTTACAAATAGCGGATGGTTTGATGAAAATGTTTTCCGCAGTGTCAAGCTCAGCTTTCACATCTTATTTATGGACATGCACGATAGTGTTGCTGCTCAATTTCTCTTGCATCGTGGCGTTGCTCAGGTAAGTCTTTAGTCTTCTAAGGATGCAGAATGAATGTTCTGCTGTACATGTAGAAACTGGTATAATTAAAGTAATCTTTATCAATTTCATCACCCCTGGAATCAATTCGCTAACTTACGTATTTGAGGAAAAGAAGTGTTTTAAATCTTCTGAATGTCCAATAAAATAATTTTTAGATTTACACACATGTAAAAAATATTTCTGGGCATTTTTAATATTTGTGAGTAAGTCATCCATATAAAATTCTTCTACATAATTGCAATATTTAGTTTTGGAAAGAAAAAATGTTGCTATTTCTTTGAAGTAAATCATAGCAGCTGCAGAAAATCGCTCCTCGAAACACTGAACGGCAATTTCTATAATTTCAAAATAAATTATCTGGTAATAACAACAGGGACTGGTAAAAGCATTGGGTAGAGCGCAGTCATAAAGTTTTCAAGAAATCTTCAAACTTACTGAACTGTTAGCTCTTGCACATATAATTTTTTTGCTCAGTTCCAAGTAAGAGCTCAATAATTCATCTAAACTTCCATCAGTTCTAAATAGCGTCACAATATTTCATACACTATAAATATTAATATAGTCCATGGATTTTTGGAGCTTTAGGGAGGAATTTTGCAGAAAAGCTTTCAAAACTTCATCTGGCTCTACAATTTTGATAAGAAGTGTAGTGATGAAGATAAATTCAAAACAGCACAGAAAATTTAAGAAACTTAACTGTTCGTAATTTTGGAAGGTAGTTTTTCAGTGAACTTGTTCTGCAGCTTGACCTGACAGAGCTAAAAGGCCGAAGAGCTATAGGATGAGTAATGCTAGCATCTTGGAGAGACTCAACTATTGTTAGTCATATGGGGGACCTGCGAACAAAATTGGTCATTTCTTTCACATTTGGAAGATAGTCTCCTACTATGGTCTCATTATGCTTAGCCTGTTGGGTCACAAAGCTCAAAGAATTGGTCAAACAGTGAACATGCAGAATGTGTGGCTCAATTTCTGACTTTTGCTTGCAACCCTAAAAAAGCACCAGCCACATTTGCCACTCCATCAGTAGCAATACCTCTGCATGACTTGATATCTATAGAGAAACAAGTGAAAACATAAATTAATGTCAAAAATACTTCAGCTGCATTCATTATTATAGAAACCAAAAAGTAATTCACTAATTTGAAAATTTTCGCCACTGACACATCAGAATCACATCAAAACGTGTCCTTTTTGACATATGTTGCTAGTTTCATCCACAATTATGAAATGGTATTGGGAATATTTTTCAAACTTTATTGAATTGTGTAAAACTTTATTAGCCATATTAAAATCTTCATTTCTTATCAGGGTGTGTATGCCTTGGGACAACTGGGAAAAATGTGGGAATTATTACATCCAGGAAAAAAGTGGAAATTGTTTAGAATTCCAGGAATTTTTTCATTGTTTTGGCTTCAATTAATTTTTTGTCACGTTGACTGGTAAGAACTGATACTCTAACAAAGAATTTTACTTCAGCCTGTTACTGGTGAATAATGTTGGAGCAGTGAAACGTAAATGACACACAAAAATAAAACATTAATTGCAAAGAAAATGTGACATTTACAACAAAACACAGTGCACACACAAGTGTCTGCCAACAGCAAAATGTGTGCAATGCTTTTGGATGAAGACCATGAAATATTTCATAACAAAAAAATGCTTTTGATGAGCAGGGCATCACAACTGTTGGTTTGTAACAGGTCATGGGAAAATATTGTGAATGGTTGGCTGAGCAGCACTACTTTCAAAGTAAAATTGCTTTTATGCAAGATGAACTGTGTTATGTGTGAGAATGTGTGATGAATTGCTTAAATCACAATCATTTGTGTCTCATTCAAAACTTAACCCTTTGAGGTCCAGTCTCACAGAAAAATTTCGGGTCCATAACACCAGTCATTTATGCCATTATTTAAAACTTTACTGGCACCTTTGTGTTTTATGTATCTTAAAGGCTAACATGCTAAAAAGACCAATACTGTATGTGGAAGCTTAGCTTTTCTTATAGTTATGCTGTATGTATAGTAATTTAAAACATTAACTTCTCCTATTTGTGTATTTGCGCTACGTAATGGTGATATTAGTCGACTGCATCACATGTCCTGCACTCTGAATGTCTGCTCCCACTGGCTGGCGAGATCATGTGTCCTGAACTATGATCTGCTGACAAAAGCACATAACAGTCTCAATTTCAGTGCTTTGGAAGCTGTTGTACTGTATTTGGTGGAATTTGCATTTATAGTTTTGTAATATGAAAATATGCAGTGTACATGTTTTTGTGCATCAAAGATCTTCCCAAAACACATTTTTTTTTGCTGGGTTTTATTTTCTGTAGTACTGAGAAGTTCAATGCCTATGTATAAAACCTTTACCATTCAAAGGATTGACAGATTCTATAGCTTCGAGGGAAAGTATACTGTCAATTAACGTGCAAAAACTGGGTTTTCACAGAGGTATTAAGTATTTTCACCCTGGGGGATATTTTATTTTCACCTGGGAAATGTGTATTTTTATTTTTAACTGGGAAATACCTGGAAATGTGTTTGCTTCTCTGCGTACACATCCCACTTACGTTGTGTGAATGCAATCTGTAATTTATACACTGAAGCCAAGAGAACAGTTATCAGTTGCCTTCAGCAACTAACTCTAACAATCCATTACAGAGCTACTCTTGGAGATTTCATTTCTCCCACCTTGCTTGTAGACATTAAACACTGCACATTCATACCTTTATCAGTTGCAGTTTCTTACTACAGCAAGATATATGATGATTTGACTTTTCATGACAATCAAACCTTTCTAACACTTTGTTCCAAGAAGAAAAGCCTACTTTAAGTGAATGCTTTTATCATTTCTTCATATTGTTTAGGTTTCTTCACAAAAGGCCCACTACAGGAACTCATTTCTGTACATACAAGACAAAACACTTTACTGCACTTCTTATTGTATGACATCCACTTGTATTTGTCTTCCCAAATTTTTGAAAAGAAAGACCACCACCACCATGACCAGGTTTCTTTGTTTCATTCAGTACAGCAGTTGGATTGTAGCCATGTGAAGCAACATCTGCATATGTCATAGCCAAATCATTTTTCTTCTTTTTTGGGTGAACAATGAATTTATGCATTACAAAAACAAACTACAATAAAGAAATAAACAAAGTAAATTGTAATCGTAAATGCTACTGCATTGTGTAATAAAAAGTGTTAAGTAAAACTTGCTGCCTCACAAAGAATGGTACTAAATGATTGTATATCTGTTGACATGAATCAGGTGCTGTAAAACTTTGCTGGCCGTTGCCCACTGGGTGGGATGATCAAAAACTTTCATGACCTTTTTGTGAGAGAGTAGTGCTGAGGGCTTTTCAGTCATTTCTGGAGGACTGAGACATGCTAGACCGTGCTTGAATGGGTAAGCACAAATGCGACATCAACATTAGCATAATTGACAGCTTTGAATTTTCCCCCAAATTACTTTTTTACCCATTTTTGTGCAGGTTCTGAGCACCCAGAAAACATTCCGATTTGTGCACGGGCACAAGGATACTCAACAGAGATTATAATTTTAATTAATATTGTGTTTATACTGGTTGCTGGTGAGGAGGAAAGTTAGTTATTAGTATTTTATTAATGATCTCATTCATAAGCAGCCATATCACAGTCGCTCAAGAAAGTTATAATTAAGCTTTACTTGTTTAATCAGAATCGGACAATGACTCTACTTGTCCACAGTCTCGATGATTCAAAGCGATCTGCAATCCTGTGTAAATAAAATGTCTTGGTTTTCTTGTGTTGCTTAGTCAGTTGGGAAACCTCAGATCAAGCAGAAAGTTTGCTTTGACAGAGTTTAATTATTTGATGAAATAATGGAGCTGATGGCTCTAATAATTGCAGGTTCGTTTCCAATTCATTGTAAGTTCCCTTCTGATTACCAACGAAACGACACCTCCGTGCAAATTTCCAATTAGAGAATACATATATAATGAAATTCCTTGCACACCTTTGATGTAAATGCTCAATATATATTTTCTTGAGTAGCATACAATATATTTTCGATCTCTTTCGTCCAGTAATCTCGATAGCAAAATTACAATTATTCAGTGCGGCTATTCAGCACGGAGAAGATCCTAGAAGTCCACTCAACACACCAGAGAGAATATTACAAAGAGTAATTATGAGCTCATGGAATAGTAATAGTACTGTACTACTTTGCGCATCGATTCTGCGAGTATATAGATGGTCGAGTAGGAAACATAATTCACTCATAGAATTGTGCAGGGATAATTAGTGGAATATAAAGAGATATTACAAGATGACATCCCTCCTCACAACTCATATACATAGTGTGCCTAAAAAGTTCGGTGAATGATATCAGACAACAAACAAAACAAGATACAAACAAATGTTCTTTATTGCCCTTCAAAATGGTCACCACCCACTACAACACACTTTTGACAATGTTCATACTGCTTCTGGAAACTTTAAGCAAAGCCCTCCTGTGAAATCGATCGCAGAACGGCTGTCGTGCAGTCTTTGATGGCATACACATCCGCACAACATTCACCTTTCATACAGGGAAATAGGTAGAAGTCCACAGGAGCCAGATTGGGAGTACAGAGGGTGTTCAAGAACACCGATTGCCATTTTTATTCCGGATTGAACTGGTAGCACCAGGTCTCATGATGATGTTCAGAAACAGTGGATCCTGGTCACACATGCAAATGAAATCGCCTGCAGTTTCCATCCGTTTTGCTTTGTGCTTGTCTGTGAGCTTGTGGGACACAACATTGGCAGCCAATCTTCCACTTACCCAAATCATCACAGATGATAGTGTGCACCGTGTGCCCTTGCTAATGCTCTATTTCTCCAGTCAATCTGAGAATCAATTGCTGATCTCGTGCCAGCATTTGGCGCACTTTCTTGATCTTTTCTGGGGTTCTGCTGATCGATAGCCTACCTGAACGTGGCTCATCCTCAGTAGTTTCCTTCCCTTCACGGAAGCATTTAAACCATTTGTAAACACACTTTCTGCTCATGGCTTCCCTCCCGTACAGATGCACCAACATTCCATGTGTCTCTGTTGCAGTCTTCCACAATTTGTAGCAGAACTTGATGTTTACACGTTGCTCCATTGTGCTGTGACATTTCCTCTCACACTGACTACGTTCAACTGGCCACAGTCTATTTCCACAGCCAGTCACATGCGGTGCATGCTGTATGTCAGTTCTCCTCAAGCCTCTGAATACCCATGCGCACGTGCGCCAAGTTGCTGTTCAGATATGACACCATTCACCAAACTTTTCAGACACACCATGTGTCACATCATGAAGGTAGGTGGCAAAAAGCATGATAAAGCACATTAAATAAGTCAGGTTAATTTATGTCAAAATTTTCCTGTCTCCCATCTACCAAAGCTACTGGTTACTAACATTTTGCAGTAATTTTACACTAAACATTTAAATATTTCATTTATTAAATTGATTTAACATTCATAAGCTAACCTGTCCTGTTTTAAGAAGTACAGGAGAAGTAATATTAGAAAATGTAATTGCTCTTATGCGCTTGCTTTATAAATTGTACTCACAGTGGAACAAACATTTCCATCTGGCAGTATTATGTATGATGCCCTTCTTCTCCATCAAATACAAGAGGAGCAGCATTAATTTGGTTTCTGGATACCAGTGCACATTGAATGTGCAGATGCAGCAAAACCTGTTGTTAAGCTTTCCAGTATAGATGTGCTTCTTGAGTGTGTCCACTAAAGCATACTAGACTTCTTCTTTCAAAAAGCTTCGTAATGGTTAATGATTTCATATATGTTTCAGTGATTTAGTAAAAGAAAATAAAAAGCAGTGTAGTTTTAGCATTGGCCAGTATCTGGTTGTAACCTACTGCCACTCGGTAACTGTGATGAGACAGGTGCATTGACCTGTTTTCATTTATAGCATTACTTTATTCAACATGACTGTCTTATGGAGGACCATCTTTCAAGTATCGGTACCATTATATCCATGTTTCAGTGGCTTTCATATTATTATAAGAAGACAGTCCACAGGTTACACAAATACCTTCTTCTGTATCTGTCATTCACAGATATTTGTGGAATGTCTCTGAGTAATACAAGGGCTGTTTCAGTATTTTTTGTGTTTTATGTAGGTGACCAATCAGATATGAAAATTGTATTTGTACTGTGTCGATTCAGATGCAGTGTCTGCTGAATATATTCACATCATCAACTACACTCTTGATAGGGTCATCATTTTACAAAATATAACAACTTTGTTGCTCTAATGTGAAAAGTAAAGATACATATAGTGTAATCTGATCTAATAACATCTTACTTGTCTGTGACATAAATTGACTTTTTATTACAGAGCTCCATTTTTTTACCATCATCCATTTTGTGTGGCACCAACTTGGACCAGCAGCTGTGCCCCATGCTGCAGTGGGAGCATTTCTCTCTTCACCACATTAGTGCATAGTAGCTATTTATTTACGCAACACACAAAGTCAACATTTCTGAGCATTCCACTAGGTCATAGTAATCAGTTGTACCCACTTGTTTCAAAGCATGATCTCACACTCACTGCATGTTTTACCTGCAGTAAAAGGTTCAATTTTAGTGTCAAATTTTACCTTGCTTAGGCTTCCATTTTAGGCCACATGCACTGAAAGACTGTATTTTAGTCTGATTTTAAGTTGTGCTATTATGAGAAAGTAATTGTACATATTTGTTTGTACATTTTCAGAAAGTCATTTTCTTGTCCTCTTGATTCATGTAAATTTTTCAGCCACATTTGTCTCATTGTACGTGGAAGTGTTAGCAATGATAGTGTTGAACATGACAAAAATATAACAATATGACAAAAATATAACAATATGACAAAAATATAACAATTTTGTACTGAGCCCACTACCTCTTTGTGAGCATGTTTTGCACTTCATATGAATGTGGTAAAGAATTATTTCACTTAGTCTCATTATGACCTATTCATAACTTAGGTGTTCTACTGCAGATGGTTTTGTTTTTGCTTTTTTAAAGTAACTGTAAAATGTAGATGTTTTTTAATTACAGAATAGCATCTGTGGGTTGCAGATCATGCGAGGCGGACTTTGCATGCAAAAGAGGTAGTCTTGAAGAATATGAGTGAAATGTACAATCTCTTTGCATGCTAAACTCACAGCATGTGGAGATAATTTGACATCTTTCATTATAACTGGAGTAAATTAGTAAAGTAGATGAAGAGAAGTCAAGTCTTTTCAACATTTTCTGCTTATTTTTCCACACAGATTTAAGTGCATGCTTAAACTTGCTTGCATAACAGGCATATTAACATACTAGTTACATGCTGTTTATATAATGCATTAAGTTGTTGGTCTGATTTGTGCTACAGTGTGCATCTGCATCCACTTATAAAGCAAAGGCTAAATGGTTATTAGTAATGACCTGAACTGTTTGAAATATGAAACAGCATACATTTATTTCATATCATAAAAGAAGCTTACATAATTTGTGCATAACAGACAAATTTAACAAAAATGTCCATACTATTACAACAACAGAAAATGTGCACTCCCTTGCCCCCCCCCCTCCTGCCCACCTCCGCAATGCGCATGCATGCACAGTGCCTCCCCCACAAGCCCCCCACCCCTCTCTCTCTCTCTCTCTCTCTCTCTCTCGAGTTGTGGCAACACACTATATCCAGAGCATTATATTCAGATTATGTGTACAAATTCTGTTCTGTATATTTTGTACTGAGCCCACCACCTCATTTTGTAAAATATGTGATTCCTGTTCTGTAAAGTAGTGTATATCACAGATCTTACATGTAATGGAAAAATTCCCTTTTTTTCATGACTCGTTCTTTGTGAAATGTTCATCAGTTGGATGTTTATACCACTACAGAAGCACACACAAATAAAACAGTTAACACGTGTTAATGGCAACTGTAATCTGTAAAGTTGTGTCATCTGATCCACTGTCGGTGCAGGGACGAGAGACGCCATCCCCGGGTGACACGCCTTACTTGTGCCGGCAGCGCAGTAGTGCGGCTAGTTTGGGTGCGAGGCAGCAAGAGCTGAGCGAGATGGAGAGCGGTAGGCTGCTGGGCGGCGTACCGATCACAGCTCCCGGGCTGCCGTCACCTTCCCCTCAGGGTGCTGCAGTGGTGCCCCTGACTGGAGTGCAGCCTGGCCAGGAGTCTCGTGTCTGACAGTGGCCACAGGCACCCTCTTGCTGAGAGGGGGCTACAGGAGCCAGAGTGATACACGCGCTTCCTGCGACTCGACATATTTATTACTGTTCATTGGCTCACTTCTAGGCAACTGCAGGTTAGAGAGCACCTTGTATTCGTAAGTTGCCTTCTTTCTGTGTGGTTAATCAGGTTGCCATCATTCCTCCCACCAGCATTTTCAAAGTGCCTGAACATCTGGTATTTGCAATTGGGTTTTGTGTACAGCCTCACAAATAGTGTACTCTGTTACAGAATCTGCTTATATAAGCTTATTGCCTCATTGTGTAATATATCTGTGTGTGTGTGTGTGTGTGTGTGTGTGTGTGTGTGTGTGTGTGTGTGTGTGTACACCAGCACATTCATGTCTTTACATGTACACACAGTATGCATGAAATGTTCTTGTAAGACAATGAGCACGCACAGTGATGCAGAATATTTCTTACTGAGGTCTATCTTGTGTGCAAAAAATGTGTGATGAGCACCATTTGGAAATCCTCAAGACATCACTAACTTACTGCCATTCCAGTGATAAAATGATCCGCAGTAAAACTGTTAAAACACAAACTAATTTGTTTTTTAAGTAGTGGAAATGTGTGAATATTTAACACTGAACAGTATTAGTGGCTGAATTTTTTTTCTGTTGCTAGCATGAAAAGAATTATGGTTCGTTTCTCGTGATTTTCCTGTTGTTGATCTTTTATAAATAGCCTAATAAAATGCTGCCAGAGATAATGACACAATCAGAAAAGTATTTCCACTTTGGAAAATCTATTACGATGATCTGCTTTTGTAAAAAAAAATTGATTTTTGTTGTTACATAATCACAGGAAAAACAAACTTAGAAGCTGTCTACATAATATAGTTTGCAGTTAATTTCTGTTTTCACTGGTAGCTATTCCGGTCAGAACATAGTTACCAAGTAGCTGAAGTGACAATGTGTGTACACATATATAGTTTGAAAGCACGGTGCGGAAATACTGTTGAGTCAAATAGGAAAAAAATGAGGGATTTCACAGCACGCTTTGATACTTGCATTCAAAAATGATTGTTTATAATAAAGCTGAGTATTAGCTCCACAATCTTCTTAACATTGTTTAGCAAGGCTGCCTGTGTGAAAGATCCCATACAAATGTTTCTCTTATATTGCATGCCAGTTTCACTCCCATCATTTATCAGTGGAACAGCATCTTATTTTCTTTCCATCTAATTTAAGGAATAAAGAGAGGGCCTGAATGATTGCTTATGGCTTCCTAGAGCAGTTTTATGCAGTAGCATATTTACTTGTGAAAAAGCTGTTATCAGTAAGGAAAAATAAAATGATGATGCAGAACGTGGATAATGTCATGATATGATTTTTGTTTTTACTGGAATAATTTGAGAAGATGAATGTTGTAACAATATATGAAAAAGTAGGGAAAAAGCATTCATGTAGTCATAATGCTCTCCTTAAGTCTCAGGACAGAAATGGCTATCAGGAGTTTTTGTTGAAATATTGTGGCATACCATATCATGAGTAGTGAAGCACTGCTAGGCAGTTCTCTGTGAAACAGAATTCTGTTTGAGCAGTGTGAGTCACTTACAGTTGTCTTCATTAGATGTTAACAAATATGTGCACAGTAATGAAAGACAGAGCTAAAGCCATCTGTTCGGCATTTAATGTTCTATCACTAATAACCAGAAGCTTTGAAAGTTTCTAAATCTCTGTTGCTCATATTGTACTTGTATGTCAAGCACAATAAGGCCCAAAAAAAGTCATCTATAAGAACTTTTTGATGCTAAATACTCACACAGACTTTTAAAATTATTATTATATTCTTTTGTTGTTCCTCATTGGCTTAACTGTTAGTATCTTGAAAAACTTTATCATGTTGTACGTAACTTCAGTGTAGTTTATGTTGTCCAACAAAGGAGTGTGTCAGATTTATTGTGAAACACTCAGAAAGAGAGAACAGCATTAAGGAATACTTTCAACACATACTGCTTCACTATAGTGACATTAACATCCTTGTAAATAGGAGATGCAATGCTCTGTCCTGTAGAGAAAGAACATATGAACAGTTTTGCTTACATGCCTTGATTATTGTAAGAAAAATATTTGAATGTACTGCATTGTCTACGCTACTGAGAGTTTGTTGGGAATTAGTGTTTTTAGAGGGGTTTGGGAGGGGGTGGAGGATTTTCTTGCGACAAAGGAATGGAGGAAATGAACAGCAGCATTACTGCAGTAGTACTGTTGTCATAAAGATTTCAGTGAAGTTTGAAACACATGTTTATTACTGGGAAGTAAATATTGTAGCAAATGTGACTATTTACTATTTTGAGAGAAAAAGCAAATTAGAATGTGGGATTTTTTATGGTAAAGGCTTTCCAAATTGAACTTACTGAGATAAATGCATGGTTGGCATAAAAGTACATTGAATGTTGGGATTTATGTTGTTTGTGTGGCATAGATGAAGTCAGTGTAGCGCTAAAAGTGGCATTTTTATGGCTGTCATTGTTAAAATTTATTTTAACAGACTTGTGGGAAGACAGAAAATACTGCAACTTCCTGTTGTTTAAGGTTGCCAATCTCACATTGCTATAATTTTATAATTTACATTATTTTATAAGTTACTACGTGCTGATTGCTATACCTGGTGTAGTTGAAAAACTCCTTCAATGCTGCACTTTAATGAGAAAGTTGTAGTGCTGAATGCAGCACCTTAAACAATGAAGTGGAAGTTTGAGAAATCAGTTTAACATGTGCCCCTGTTATTTCTGGCTCAAGAATAACTGCAATCATCTGTGTCTTAAACTGAATAACATTCTGTTAAATGTTTGTGAACACAAATACACACAGTTTTGTAGACTTACTTTGGCTTTATGTGTTGACATGGTTATTAAAACTCCACTAGAATTTATTTAAGTGTTTGTCAGGAACTTTTTCCTTCTTAACCAAATGAAGAAACCAATACAAAAACTATATATACATTGCTCTTCCAAACTGTTTGTATTTGGTGTTTTAAGAAATTCATATATTCCAAAGCTGTTAAGTTTTTTTTCTATTTGCCTTCACACAGAAGATATTGTTAATAATTTCATCACTGTAAATGGATTTAGCATGTGAAAATCCTAAGGAGAAATTGTAACATTTGTATCTAAAATGTAGAAGTGGTTAATTTTGTGAACACCTATGCAAGTGTTTGCATTGAGACACCTTGGGCTGTGATTTATTATTACATATAATGTAATATGCTGTGGGTCAGTTTGAAAATTCAGTTACTTGCAGATGTCCATGTAGTCTTATAAAGATATTTTTGAATAAACTTTTTTATCCTGATATTAAATCCCTCTGCAATAAGGTTGGGATGGATGTTCAGTAATTGTTGATGTTTATAATGTGCACTTCAGAACATTAAGTATTTTAGAGTACTGTGAAATTATGATATTTGTTAACAGTGAGGTCATAAAACTTTTCTTGTGAGCTTCACACCTAAGAATAGTGTTCAGGTTTGTCCCAGTAAGAAGAAGTAGTTGGTTGTGTGTGTCACAATATTTTTTCTTGTTTCGCATTTGCTCCCACTTTTCTCGGAAAGACAAAGAACTTTAAATTGAGTTCTATGTTAGTAAAGTGTCATGCTTGGTGGTGATCTCTCCATTACGTATTCTGACAAGAGAAGAAATGTATTTATTTTATGTTTAATAGATGTTACTGATCTGACCAGAACAGAAAAGATTACTTGAAATAAAAACTTCAAAATGTTCTGTTTGAATGTGTGAATCATTGATTAGGTTATAACACATTTCCTGGTGTACTTGGTGTAACAGTGTGTGCACTGTAAACTTAAGATTTCTCTTGCTTTTTGTTCAGTAAGTTGTAGTCTTTTGCTGTCCATTATTTCACTGATGTAACAGAGTATGTATAGATGAAGGACAATTAATTATGCTTCCATAGTAACTTACGTCTTAGTGTACCCAATTGACCTATGTAATTTTGTCAAGTACAAAACTACTCACTCAAATGGCAGCAGTGGATGTGCTGTGTATGTAACAGATAAACAGAATTCAATGTTCACATTACGCTGTTACCCTAACGATTTGCAATATGGGACAACAGTTTTCCAATTAGTTTATTATGTCAGCCTCACAAGCAATTTTTAATACAACACCAATAAATGTAAATTTTACCTGTGTTCTGTCACAGCATGCATATAGATTAGAAACTTGTTGTCCTTTCAATTTCTTCTTTGCTGAATTTTACTGGTGTAAAATTCTTTGTTATGGTGCCTTTTTCCCCCAAGTACATCCATGTCACACTATTTTCAACAATTGTGATCTGATATGGCTTTGTAGAACTTGTGTGTTGCCTCTTAGTTATCTCCACATCTTGCATCCCAAGTTATCTCCACACTTAGTTTATAGGACGTGATCCATAAAGAATAGAGGTTGAGGCATTCTGCATCTTGCCACCTCTTTGTACCCCAACTTCTGTGGTTCTTGCCATATCAATTGTGAGTGAAAGGGGCATTTAAAAGAAATAGATTTATACTTCATATTTCTTGCCTTTACAGCCTTCAAAATATGTGGTCTATTGAGGCTTGCATTTCCCCATATTTCAGTAACATGTTTGTTATTACTTACAAGTAGGTGTTCTGCACTGGTTAAGTGACACTCTGCTGTCTTGATGTGTTGATAGTTTCAGTAGTCATCTTTTATTGCACAAAAATTGCGTAATAATTCTATCACTCATATATACCATTGTGATTTTACCATTTTTTGCTTCTCAGATTCAGATCTTCAGATTGTCTGTATCTCATATATTGACATAATTTTCATAACAATGTTTTTGGTTTCATTCGCATTATTTGTGTTAACTGTGAATGAGAACTGCACAGAGAAATAATAGCTTTCTGAACTGCATTCACAAAAGGTAAAATGAAAAAACAATGCAGTGGAAACTGAGATTTCCCATGCTTATCTTCTAGGTATTACCTTGGTTGTTTCTCATGTATGTTGCTGTTGAAGTACGCATAACTGCGCATTTGTGGGGTGGAACTGTTTCTTCACTGCATTTGTAGCATCTGGTTATAAGATTTTTTAATAGAAATTTCTTGTTTGTGTTATGATTGATGGGAGCAGGCAAGATGATATGTATAAAATGAGTCTGATGAATCTCCAGCAGTTCGGTTTTTAAATTCATAGCTGGCAGACATTTAAAAAATCTTGTCGTCTTCATTGCCTTACTTAGACAAGGGAAGGATAGCAGCAAGACTTCTGATGCTGAAAGATGGTGAAAAGCAGAAAATATTCTGGTTATGTTGTTTTTTTGTTTATTAAGTTAAAACATTTGATGACAAGACCAAAGTTAGGATCTCACCTATACTCAATTGAATGTAGTATTTTTGTTAAAATATTACATAAATATTGTTTACTGTTAATGATGACCTTAAAAACAGATCATATGTATATGCATTTACATTATCTGTATGCTTCACTACTTATGTCAGATGTTTAATTATTATTGTAATAATAATAAATGTTATATTTTTTTGTTACAAAAATTTTGACATTGATTTTGACATATACAAGTTTCAAGATCCATTATTAACTATCATATTTAGGTTTTTCATAATCTCCAATAAGAAGACTGATATTCAACATCCCTTTGAATGAGGGCATGTACACACACACACACACACACACACACACACACACACACACACACACAAATATTTAAGCCTGCATTTTCCATCACCCGTGACATACAATGTTATTAATCCAAATCCAGTTTAACCCATGATTAATTTTGTAGGTTTCTTGGGGATGTTTTTGTAACCATATATACACAATTTGCGAAGAAAACATTGTCATACCAGCTTAGGAGTTTCATACAAGGATGAGTCACCGCACGGTCTGAGGCGCCTTGTCACAGTTTGAAGCCCCCTCCCCCCGCCCCCATTGAAGATTCGAGTCCTCCCTCAGGCATGGGTGTGTGTGTGTGTGTGTGTTGTTATTTGTGTAAGTTAGATTAAGTAGTGTATAAGCCTACGGACCGATGACCTCAGCAGTTTGACCCCCATAGGAACTTGTCACAAATTTCCAAGAATGAGTCAATAATTTAAAAAAGAAAAAAAAGAAAAAAGGTTAGAATATGGGTAGTGACATCAGTATACTGACCCCCAACTTGAAATTTTGCTTTTCAACTTACTCTCCTTGTAAATTTAAACACTTATTCGATCATTTGACATAACCTCCCTTAATGAGAATGAACATTCTTGTGCCATCTTTGGCGTCCAGTGAATGACTTCTTTGCTGCCATCTGACCTTCAAAAGTGTTGAAACACTGTAAGATCCAAAATAAATCCAAAATAAATTTAACTATGAGGTATTATGGACAAGAGTGAAAGAGTTAGTTGATTTAAATTAACAACTTGACATATTTATTGGCCACTAGATTCAGGCACATTGGTTGTAGCATTGTTCAAAGGTAGCCTAAATTCAATAGCATGGAAATAACCCAAGCACAAGTGGTGACTTTAAAACTACCCAGACCCAAAGTGGAATGCTATGCAGACACTGTCAACAGTTAGGACACACATTCTTGTGAGGTAATGCTGTATAAATTGTCTGGAACTGCCTTTCGAAGAAATATTCTAGACCACCTGGTTACCAACAGATCCAATCCTTTCACCAGCGAGAGAGGGCACTAGATTCTGTTACAGGTTCAGTGGTCACCAAAAGCAGAAAGCTCATCAACAAAAGTAAGAGAGTGTTTGTATTTGGATGGAAAGCGAATGGCCATACTGCAGTGGTGACACTGCTTCCCATCAGATCACCGAAATTAAACACTGTCGGGCTTTGCTACCACATGGATGGGTCACCGCCCGGGTCTGTCGAGTGCTGTTGTGAAGCAGTGTGCACTCAGCCCTTGTGAGATCAATTGAGGAGCTACTTGACTGAGAAGTAGTGGCAGCGGCCACAAAAAGTAACAATGATCTGGAGAGTGCAGTGCTGGCCATGTGCCCCTCCGTATCCACATCTGGTGATGCCTAAGGGCTGAGGATGGCATGGCGGCTGGTTGGTACTGTTGGGCCTTCATGGCCTGTTACAACAGTGAATCATTCACAGGAAACCATGGGGAGGATTACAGAAATGAGGAGGTACCATTAGACAAGTGTCCGAGAAATAAATGGGTAATTGGTAATGGGTGATACAAGAGAAGAGACAATCACAAGTTTGTGGTTGGAATTTGAAACAGATACCCATAATAGACTATAATATAATAACTGAAGAAACCCAACAGCAATGAAAGTGATGCCAGTATTAGTCTTGAAGGCAGCCACTGACTATCGGTAGGGACGTTGTATTCAGGATGGGTACATATGAGGTTGGAAAAGTTGGGAAAAAATTATGCAGGAAACTGAATGACAGAAAAACCCAAGTGATGTACAGTGGAAAGATTAAGACAGAACTTCCCAAAGATGAGGGGAAGGATGTATAGGAAGAACGGAGTCAAACAGTCCCTAGTCAAAGCTGCAGAATAAACATGTGGAAGGACAGCAACAAAATTCACACAGAAACTCTGTGGCAGAATGAGAGAATTACAGAAAGTCAAGAAGAATAACAACACATGGAGTGAATCCTTAAAAAACAGATTGGAAAATAATACACAGATGGACATGACTAAGCAGAGAAGCAAAGAAAATCATAGTGCTGGCTAAGAAAATGTCTTGAGAAAAATTCACGAAAGAAACAGAATGTTAAGGATGGTTAGAAGATGATAAACTGCATAGTAGGTAACAGAAGGAAGCAAAAAGAAAATCCTTAGTTATCAACAAACAGGGGAAACCCATGTGACAGGAACAAAAAGTTTTGAAAGTGTGGAAACAGTGCTTTCAAAATCTATATGAAGGACAATGAAAAAATACACATAAGCTTAACAAAGTGAGGTAATGAGAACCAGTAGGAAACATGAAAAAATGAAGGATGTTAGTTGTAAAGGAAAATTTTTTAACGTAATACACTTTTGAGTATCTAGGAAGTAAGCTAAGCAAGAAGGGAAACATAAAGGATGAGATTTTAGAGAGAAAGAAAACTATTCACAATTTTATAATTGGCTATTGAACATTAACAGGAATAGCTATGATATACAAATGACAGAGGTGTGCTTTCGATGAAGGGTCCTGTGCAAGATGAGAAGGGACAGCATAAGGAGTGAAACAATACAAAACATGATTCAGGTAATGCCCCTAAAAGGAACTATGGAGAGAAATGGGTTGAAGTTGTTTGGCTGCATAAAAAGAACGGGACAAGAAAGACTACCAGCGAGACAGAATCTGAAAGAGGAACAGATGGAAGACTAAACAAGGAGAGGCCATCTGAGGGATGGTGTGAACGGAAGAAGAAGAAGAAGAAGAAGATGAGGATGATGATGGTGATGATGTACCAAGTACAGTAATAAAACAACAGATACGCAATCTGTGTTTTGATGGTACCATTTGAAGAATGTTCTGTAAACAGAAACTACTACAATCCTGCTACAAAAGAGATTGCAAGGAAGCTTATAGAGAAAAGTTAGTAGCAACTTGTGCATCTGTTAAGAAGATCTTTGCATTAAGCTTGCAGGTATTGTCACATTGATGTCCTGGTGAAAGATCTTTCTAAAAATCATAAGAACATCTGGTCACATGAAAAATCAATGAATAATGGATCCATACCAGTCCATTCAATCTTTCATGTAGAAATTGAGGACAGCAGACAGCAATATTAAGTCCCACATTTCAAAATGAATTTATACGTGAAGATAGTAGCATATTAATATTTCATCACTGCGTGTACACACACACACACACACACACACACACACACACACACACACACACACACACACACTAGTTCAGACTACTTGGAGTGTGTCTGTGTCAGATTTTAGACTGAATATGTTGTGGAATATACTCTTGTAGCTAGACTGTATGTGTCAACATCTTGCACAGCGAATAGCCCTGCATGAGCAGTAGAAGGTACAGATCACTCCTGTTTGTAAAAAGGGTAAAAGATAGGAGGCATAGAGTTACAGGTCAATATTGCTGATGTCCGCCTGTTGCAGGATTGTACAGCATATTCTAGTCATACATTAGGACGTTCCTGGAAGAAAATAAGATTCACTCCGAGAATTGGCATGGATACAGAAAAATTGATGACATGAAACACTGCATGCTGTATTTGTACATACCATCTTGCAAGCACTACATGCAGCTGAGCAAGTAGATCCCATTGTCTTAAATTTCCAAAAGGTATTTGACACTTCACCACATTATCAACTGCATACATTTACTGTCTGTAATTGTGTGTGTCATTAATAGAATCTGGTGTCTTGTACTGGACAGCAAGAGTTCAACAGAAATGAAAGTAGTGTCAGATATTATCGGCAGCATTATAAGACTTGTTCCTGATGATGCTCGGGAAAGTATCATTGTTGGATGATCATAAGACACTGCTGGAAGAGTTCAAAAAATCTACAGTAAGTCTGAAAGGCAGTTTTCTTTAAATTTTGATAAATGTAATGTAATGCCTTTAACAAAGAGGAAGAATTGTTAAGTATTTGATTAAAAGATTAATAGTAGCCATCTTGAGCACATCACGCCATATAAGTACAGGATGTCCATAATTCATGTACCTGATTCAATATGGTATAGAAAGAGAACCATTGTTCAGAATGATGTTAAATTTGAACAGCATGGTATTAGTGAAATGGGAAACATAATGGAACAACATAAATTTAATCGGGTTCCCGGGTTCGATTCCCGGCGGGGTCAGGGATTTTCTCTGCCTCGTGATGGCTGGGTGTTGTGTGCTGTCCTTAGGTTAGTTAGGTTTAAGTAGTTCTAAGTTCTAGGGGACTGATGACCACAGCAGTTGAGTCCCATAGTGCTCAGAGCCATAAATTTAATGAAAATTTTATCAATAGATGGTGCTGAAAGCAACTTAACATAAATGTGGTCAGCTACAAATGACAGATAAATCACAGTAAGACAACTATGTCGGAAGTTGCACCTTAGACAATCTGTACTGTTCAATGTGCATGACCGCACAAGTTTAGCAGTAAGCAGTCGTGGCACTGGCTGTTACTAAGATATGCACATCCACCAAGGCAAGGCCTCAACACTTTGATGTGAGAAAGTGGTTTTTAATCATCCTGAGCCTGAAAAACATGCATAAAGCAAAAGTACATTGAATTTTAATTGTCTTAGGGCAAAAACCTGCATAAAAAGCAAAATCACATTGATTTCTAGTTGTTGTGAGACTGGCGCAAGACATGTTTCAAAATGCTGTCCACTGTTTTCTGCCATAAGTTTAAATCGAGGAACAGCGTGTTCCACAACAGATCAGTGTGTCTTGGATGTCATGTTCTGAATGCGTTGTGCAATGTATGCATTAAATTCAGCTACATTTGTAATTGGAGCACTAACCATAACATCTGTGATAACAGAGATTAAGATCAGGTGATTTGGATGCACAGACTGTGAGGAAATGACAGCTGATAATTCTAGCATATCTGAAATGCCTCTGCAGCAGTCACTTTACTGGCTGTGCAATATGCAGATGATCGCCATCTTGCATAAAAATGATCCTATCTACACCGTTGAAGGCTTGGAATGACATCGATATGCAAAGGACTCTCACAAAATTTACAAGTGACTGTACAAGTAACAGGAACAGCAGGACTCATTCTCTGGAAAGAATACAACCCTACGATAAATGATGTCATCAACTTTTACCACACAGTCCTCTTTGCAGAATGAGTGGTACCAGTTGATATGCATGTAAATTTTCTATTTCCATTACGCAATTCTGAGTATTGACATGTCCCTGAAGAGGGAAATGGACTTTGCATGTCCTCAGAATGATCCATGGCCAATCATTGTCCACTTCTGTTGAGCAAAAAGTTCCAGAGCGAACATCTGTCTTCCTGACAGGTCAACAGGAAGCAACTCCTCAACATGAGTGATTTTGTATGGATAGCAATGCAAGATATTTCGTAGGATTTTATGCATTGTGTTTGCAGGCATTCCAACGCTCTGGCAATTCCATGTGCACTGCATGTTTGCACACCACCACTCAACCCCTCCTACAATGCTGTGGCCACATCTGCAACAGATGTCGAATTAACTGCTTTCCTCCCTCTGCTATATTGCACTTCAAAACGACCTGTCTTTTCGAATTTCATTATAATTTTCTCCAGGCCCTTAGTAGACATTGGACCAATGACTTTTTCATACTCTGGGCGTGTCTGGACCTTCTGAAAGACTACTGATGCACAGTCACCACTCTTTTGAAAGAGCTTTACCAGCCGCAGGTGATCTTTCATGGAGACAGTCATGTTGGGAATCTCGGACACAACCTGAGGAGCGGCTGTGTGCCACATGTCTGGTGGCTTGCGTATTCTGATGCTTACAGTGCCTTTATTGGTCAAATTTTCTTCCCCCCCCCTCCCCCACTTTCCTGTAATGATGTTTCCCCCAGTGTCAATAATACATTTTCCAACTCTGACATCATTGAGCAGTGGTTCTCTTTCTACAGCATTTTGAAAGTGGAATTTTAATGATCGACCCCATGTATTTAGGGTTAATGTTAAGCAACACTATGACATGGAACACACACATGCATTAAGTATTAAGAAAGGAAAATGAAAGATGTAAATTTGTTGGGAGTGTTCTGGGGAAAGAGCAGTGAATCTATCAAGGTAAATGCTTACAATATGTTAGTGTAACCAGTTCTAGAGTATTGTTCCAGTGTTGGTAGTCCTTATCAAGCAATCATAACAGTACATAATGTCTTAATTGGAAGGATTTTAGCAGGCTGATATAGCCCCTATAAAAATGTAACAGAAGTGCTCAAGGAAATTAAATGGAAACCTTTGAAGGAAAGACAATGTAGTTCTCACAAAACCTTTCTGGGTAAATTTAGAGAACTTACATTCGAATAAGGCTGTGCAACCATGGTGCTGCCGTCTTTGTTCACGTAGGGATCGTGAGAATAAGGTAACAGAAATTAAGGTGTGTACAGCCATTTTCCTCATACTTAGTGTGTGAATGGAATAGGTCAGGAAATTGATAAATAGTATGCAATACTCTCTGCCGTGCACCCTACAATGGCTTGCAGCATATATACACTATGTGATCAAAAGTATCCGGACACCTGGCTGAAAATGACTTGAAAGTTCATGGCTTGCTCCATTGGTAACACTGGAATTCAATATGGTGTTTGCCCACCCTTAGCCTTGATGACAGCTTCCACTCTCTCAGGCGTACATTCAATCAGGTGCTGGAAGGTTTCTTGGGGAATGGCAGCCAATTCTTCACGGAGTGCTGCACTGAGAAGAAGTATCAGTGTCAGTCGGTGATGGCTGGCACGAAGTCGGCATACCCAAACATCCCCAAGGTGTTCTGTGGGATTCAGGTCAGGACTCTGTGCAGGTCAGTCCATTACAGGGATGTTATTGTCATGTAACGACTGTGCCACAGGCCGCGCATTATGAATAGGTGCTCGATCGTGTTGAAACATGCAGTCGCCATTCCCGAATTGCTCTCCAACAGTGGGAAGCAAGAAGGTGCTTAAAGCATCAATGTAGGCTTATGCTGTAATAGTCCCACGCAAAACAATAAGGGATGTAAGCCCCCTTCACGAAAAACATGACCACACCATAATACCACTGCCTCCGAATTTTACTGTTGGCACTACACACGCTGGCAGATGACATTCACTGGGTATTCGCCATACCCACACCCTACCATCGGATCGCCACATTGTGTGCTGTGATTTGTCACTCCACACAACATTTTTCCTCTGTTCAGTCATCCAACGTTTATGCTCCTTACACCAAGCGAGGTGTCGTTTGGCATTTACTGGCGTGATGTGTGGCTTATGAGCAGCTGCTCGACCATGAAATCAGTTTTCTCACCTCCCACCCACCTGTCATAGTACTTGCAGTGGTTCCTGGTGCAGTTTTGAATTCCTGTGTGACGGTTTGGATAGACGTCTGCCTATTACACATTACGACCCTCTTCAACTGTCGGCGGTCTCTGTCAGTCAACAGATGAGGTCGGCCTGTACACTTTCGTGCTGTACGTGTCCCTTCAAGTACCTGCAGTTTTGAAGTCATATTTCCAAGTATATGTTCAGTACAGCAACTTTATTCTTTACTTCAAGTCTGATTTGACTTTTAAAGGCATTTAATACTAGCATACCCCTTACTGAGCAACACCCTAGGTCTGCATACCCCAACAGTGTCTAGCCAGTCCATCATTAATTTTGTTGCTGTCCAGTAATTTTTCTTGCCAACCTATTACTAACCCATTAGGGAAATTTCCCTTTGGCAAAATTTTATACTTCAAGATAACGTAGGGCAGCAAATTTCCTCCCTCAGCAAGAATCTCCTACCTTTAGAGTTATTCTTTGTTATTCATTTACACTTGTTCTTAACCACACATTTTTCACCCCTTTGTTGTTCATTGTGGTTTTTCTCGGCATGTCCCAAAAGATGTGTTTCTAGATCTTGCATTTCTATTGTAAAAGTAAGTGAACCACTGGGCATTTTGATTACATACTAATGGAAGTTCACAAGCACTACAGTTGAAACTTCTTTGATGTGAAAATATACAAGAACTTATAGGGTTAGGTAAGCTGATTTGACATTTGGTAGCCAAATTCAGAGGGGGGGGGGGGGGGGGGGGACTGTGGCTCATATGAAGGCCAATATGATAAATATGCTCAAATTTGGAGAATGGAATGTGCATAAATTACTGCAGAGAGGAGCTGTTAACAGTGTTGCTGAAGAGGCATTGGTGTGTGGAATGGGAATTGTTAATACTGTGTATGTTCTACAGGATTAATTTATTTAGTCAGCCAGTTTTCAACTTACAAGACCATCATCAGACATTAACCGACTATTGTCATCAAGAAGTTACAATATTTGCAAACAACAGTGGGAAAGATGTTAACTCATTTAGAATGAGGCACAAAAATAGAGTAAATGTCATCTTTAACTGTGCGGTAGTAATGCAATTAAAAAGGTAAAAAGTTTAGCTGTTAATAAATATAAAGAGAGCAAACTGGGAAAAGCATTAGCACTAAACTTGAAAACTAGTGCCTGTATAATAATTTACATAAGATTAACAGTCCCAAATAAATATACTGTCCAGTCATATTAATGTGAACACCCATTAAAAGTCTGAATAACTACCTTCTGCAGTGTGGACCATTGCGAGACGTGCAGGAAGAGTGTAAGTGAGGTTCTGGAAAGTATTGACAAGGATGTGAAGTCATGCCGATTCCAATGCTGTGGCTAGTTTCTTGGTTGAGGCTTCATGGTGCAAACTGTCCGATTAAAGTCGTCCCACAGATTCTCAATTGTGTTGAAATCTGTGAAGTTTGGTGGCCAGGGAAGTACTGTAAACTCACCCTCATGCTCTTCTTACCTGTGCGTGTATTAGACGAGCTGAGTGGCACAAAATATTGTTATGCTGGTAGATACAAACTGTGTGTAAGGGTGGACATGGTTCATAAGAATAAATGCATACATGTGTTCATCCATTGTGCCTTTCAAATTGTTGAGATTACCCAAGGAATGCTACGAAAACATTCCTTAAGACAATAACGCTCCCTCCTCTGGCCTGGACCCTTTTGACGATTGTTACAAGGTGGTTGCTTTCAGACATTTCACGCTGTATGGAGACGGAAAGACCACCCGCAGCCACTCAGGGGCATCCAGTTGCTGTCTTGGGGTGCAAATTCCAGCTTTGTCACTAATGAATGGGTGCATAAACTGGATGCCTGGTAGGGAGTCCCATACGCAGCAATGTTCACGGAACAGTTGTTGAGGAGACATTGTTGGTAGTCCCTTCGCTGCTCAACAGTTGCAGGGCTATTTGCCCTTATACATATTTGCAGCTGTCGTTCACTCTTGTCACCACAGTCGCCTTGATGTTTGTTTTGGAAAGCATCATTTTGCCATACACGGTGTACCTTAACTGTGGTGATATGCAAACAGCTTACAAACTTAGCCATTTTGGAAATGCTTCCACCATTGGCTTGTGAGTCAGTGATCATTCTCCTTTTGATGTCAGATAAATCACTTTGTTTCTGCATTAAAACAGTAACTGCACTGTTTACCACATTGTCCCCGCCCCCCTCCCCACCCTCACCCTACCCCCAGGATGTGCTTTATATACCCACCACTACTAGTGCTGCCAACTGCCCTCCATGACCGTGTGACTAGTTATGCATGGTCACATTGAACACAGGCAGTTGTCACATTAATGTGACTGGACAGTGTAAATTACTTCTTGACAAGACCCTTAAAGAATAGGTTGAAGAGGTATTACATATTGTAAGTAATACAAAACGGAGTAAAAGATAGAATTATCAGTTGTAACAACAGACTGACTGAAGCATATAGGCAGCTACAAGAAAATGAAAGTAAACAAACACAGGAAAATGGAGGATCAGAAAGGAATAGATGGTGTGGGAAGTAATGGAAAGCTAAGGATTAAGTAAAGTTTAGAAGATGGTAAGTACTGAGCTGTGTTTGGTCATTTAATATTAAATCAGGATTGTGGGCTACATGTTAGTTTATTTACAGGGCTTCCAAGGAGGTTGAATTTTTGGGCCTTTTTGTAATCCCTGAAGGACATAGGACTGTGGCTGTATTTGTGGATCTCTCACAATACACACTCAGTGAATGTGGAGTTGTAATTCTGCAGCCTCCACCTGTGTTCATATTCAGCCAGACCAGTTGCTATGTCTCTGCCTGATTGACCAATATAAACTAGCATAAGTTTGTGTACTGAATGATATGTATTTCAGTGCTGCAGATTCATGTGATCCTAGTGATCAGCTGCCAAAGCATTCACAATGAAGTACCAGCATTTGTTACACCCCTAAAAAGGAGTAGAGCACATGTACTACTAAGTACACAAAATTGGCTAAGACATGAAATAGACAGCTGTGAGAATTTTGGGGTAAATCTAAGTGCATGTTGAAAAGATAGGATCATAGGAAATAAAGGTGGTATATTCGTTACAGTAGACAAGAAAATCATTAAGATAGAAATTGAAGTTCCATGCCAGTTTGTTTGGGTAAGATTCAGTATCAACAGTGAGCATGAACTTATAATTGGGTCTTTCTATCAACATCCTGACTCATCAACAGGTGTAAACAAAACACTAGAGTAGGTCTCAGCTTGCTTCCCAGCCGTTCTGTCAATACTGTGGGAGGCTATATTCATCAAACTGTTTTTTTGGGATAACTACAGTTTTGTTAATGGTTGGCATGACAAGATGTCCAATGAAATGATACCAAATGCCTTCTCTAGAAACTGTATAGAACAACCCTTTAGTGGAAATACATTGCCTGACAAAAAAGTGAAGCAGCTGGAGTGGGACAAGGAGCCAAAATATAGTTCCACAGGTTGAGAGGTACATGATATTATTTCAGTGATTAAAAAATTGAGTAAAATTTGCAAAACACTTTGTGTTATGATCTCAAGTATCAGTATGATGACATTGCACCCTCTGTGATGAAGATGTATGTACTGATTTATTTGGAAAGGGTGTGTTATAAACCAATTATATCCTCTGCTGAGGCATGCTGACCCACAACTGTTGTGACCAGTCCCGAATATCCTGGACACTGGCACTGAGATGGAGTTGACATCTAAACTGGTTCCAAACATGTCCTGACAGGAGCAGATCTAGGGTTATCACTGCCTGTGGGACTTCTCAACATCATACAGACAGTCCATAGAGACATGTACCACATGTGGATGGGCATTGGCCTTGTGAAAAGTGGCTTCACGATACTATCATGTGAGAGGTAACATATGAGGATGCAGAATGTCTGTGACATACCATTTTGCCATAGGGGTGCCTCAATCACTACCAGCCAAGACTTGGAGTCATATCCATTGGCTCTAATCATCATTATGCCTGGAGTGACACCAGTGTACCTCTTGAAAATATTGGATGATAAGGATCTCTCTCCTGGTCACTGCCATACTCGCCAATAATGTTTATGCAGGGTAGTGCAGAGTCACAGATCTTCACTAAACATAATGTGACCCCATTCATCAGCAGTTTATGCTTCCTACTCAAAGTATGACTACACATGTGGCTGTCGTTGTTGTTGTGTTACAAGCAGCCAACAGATGGAATAATAATTCTCTATTCTGGCTGCTGCTGGTCTCCAATCAGTGATGCGGAAGGACACAGAATGTTGCAGGGAGTCTTTTATGTCATCTCAGATGGTAGGCACTGATGTGAAGGGGTTAGGGTGTGATCAGTTCTCAATATCGTGATCCTCAATTGTGGTGGTTAGACGTGGTAAACCATAACTTCGACAGCGTGTATCCCTTCCCTCACATTTCCACATAGTCCACTGTCACATCCAGATGCCACACAGATCTGGATCGTGAATGATGTCACATTTTTTTGTCAGGCAGAGTATAGTGTGTCTAATGGCGACAGATAGACATGATCACTCTTTGGACATCAACATTTAATCTGACATCATCAGTGACCACGAGACAGTAGTAGCAATGACCCTCCGCCACACACCGTCAGGTGGCTTGCGGAGTATGGATGTAGATGTAGAGTCAACCAGCCAGATAAACGAAGACCCACAACAGGGACCCTTTCATATGTCAGGAGTTGATAATGCCATTTCACACAAGTATCTAGTGTCTCTGCGTCCTTCACAATGCTCACTCAGCATCTGATGCTGTTGATGGCCTTTATATACTCTAATAGGCCTGGTAACAAAAATAAAAATGAATAGCACTAATGCACTCTGGTGACCATTCTACCACACTACAGAGAACTGCAACTCTTTAATCATTTATGTATCCACCAATGGTGGTGCAAGTGTATGAGTTGCCTTGGCATCTGATAATACCTTCTGGATGCTTCACATTTTTTTTTTGTCAGGCAGAGTATAGTGGGTCTAATGGCGACAAATAGACATGATCACTCTTTGGACGTCAACATTTAAACTGACATCATCAGTGACCACAAGATAGTAGTAGCAATAATGGTTAAGTATAAAGGGCAACTAAAACAAGTACAGAGGTTTACATATTCCAAAAAGTAGATAGAGAGGCAGCCGTGTCATACAGGGTATAATCAATAAGTTGTGGGACTGATTTAATTTAAAATTTTTAAATTGAGCTAACTGGTACAAATCCTTAGTATCTTCAAAGTAGCACCCTTGTGCTTTGACACAACGCATATAATGCGATTCCCACTGCACATACGCCTTCTGGAACTAGCTTTCCATTATCATCTTTAGAGATGCCATCACGGTGGTTTGGACATCTACAGTGCCGAATTGGTGTCCTTTGAGATTCCGCTTGAGCCGGGAAAGAGGAAGAAGTCCGCTGGTGATAGATCTGGACTGTAGGGATGGTGAGGCAACTTGGCAACCCTGTGCTTGGCCAGGTGTTCTAACACCCACAGCGCACAGTAGTAAGGCATGTTGTCAATGTAGTTCAGCTTCCACCAAGCAGCAATAACTGGCTGCACTCGGAGGACATGTATGTGCAACCTTTCAAGTACTTCCACATAAAATTTAGCATTGACAGTTTGTCTAGGGGGCACAAACTCCCGCTGAACCACACCACAACAGTCAAAAAGAGCAGATGAGCATGGTTTTGACCCTTGACTTGCTCATTTTGGCTTTCTTCGGACGTGGGAAATTGGCAATGTGCCACTCAGCACTCTGAAATGAAGTATTGTCTCCAGGATGTCCCAAAAAAACCACTATTCATAACCGGTAATCACACTGAAGAAAATTTGAGTTTTCTTGGACACAGTTCAGAATATCCTTGAAAATTTGCACGATTCTGTTTTTGTTCATCACTCAGTACCAACTTTTTGGATGGTACCGTACGAAAACCCCAACTGATCAACAATCAGACAAATGTTTAAGCACCAGTCAGAGTCAAGGAGCGCCTTCACCATGGTCACATTTTCATCAGTCCTTGGAGTATATGGGCAACCAGTGCGCTGGTCGTCTTCGACAAGCTCCCACGCCTCCTGGAACAGTTTGTGCCGCTCAAACCCTGTTGAGCGGCTCAGGGTAGCACCCCCGTAGGTGTCCTTGATCATTCTGAGGGGTCTCTGATTTCCAGAGTTTCACGCAGAATTTGTTGGTGCAGAGCTGCTCGAGATTTTTCTCCATCTTGAAACACAACCGCACTACTGAACAGAGGATCACAAAAATCGACGTGCTCACTCTCTGCTTCCCTGCAGGTGACTGGAAAAAATATTGATCTCTCCGGAAGGCTCCCCATTATCATGACCAGGCAGTCCGGTGCCCCTCCACTGCTCTGTTTGCGCTACCGAAATTCGATCGTACTACTTGTTGATCACACTCTGTATATAAAACACAAATGTAAAACATTTAGCTCTCCGCAGGAGCATGTGGAGGAACTGAGACTGAAGTTTACATGTACAGTTGATCAAGCACTGGATATGTATCTACCTAAGAGAACAGTTCGCAATGTCTTTCCAGTCGGGAGCAATATGCATAGTATATTCCTAGAGTCTCCACTTAATACTGGTTCTTAAAACTTTGGAAGTCGACTGTCATGATGTAGCCACCATTTATCTTCAAGAGCCTGTCGATTCAAGTGTTCCAGAATTCCCATGACACCCTTCCAGAAGTCAAACAAACCTATGACCATTTGTGCTGTCCTCCTTTGTATGCATTCCATGTCGTCCATTTGTTCTATTTGGTCTGGGTTCCATACTGATTGATCAATATTCTGGCTAGGATGTGTGAATGTTTTGTAAGTAGTCGATTTCATAGAATGACAATATTTTCCCTACTAGCAAAGAGCCTACGTGACCATTCACTTTCTTATCCCCTGGAATTGTTACACTTGGGTATTTGTACAATCTGAATGGTTCCAACTGTTGCTCACTGATACTGTAGCCATAGCTGTAATCACCTTTTTGTATTTTGTAAAGCGTGCCAGTTAACATTTCTGAGTATTTAAACCTTGTAGCCAACCAGTGCACCATTGGACATCTTACATAGTTCTTAGTCAATATTTCTGTAGCTTATTCCAGGTTGTGTTTCATTATAGATCAGTTACTTCTGCTTTTGTCAATAGCTTTTCACTTAAGGTATGGTATTGTATCGTATTGAACTGGGGACCTAGAAACAACAGAGGGGCTGCGTCCCCGCCGTAGGCCTCAGTGGTACACAATCCCACAACAGGCTACAGCAGCCCATTCACGCCCCCACTGCCCCACACCGAACCCAGGGTTATTGTGCGGTTCGACCCCCAGTGGACACCCCTGGGAACGTCTCACACCAGATGAGTGTAACCCCAATGTTTGTGTGGTAGAGTAATTATGGTGTATGCGTACATGGAGAAAGTGTTTGCTCAGCAATCGCCAACATGGTGTAACTTAGGCGGAATGAGTGGAACCAGTCCGCATTTGCCAAGGCAGATAGAAAACCGCTTTAAAAACCATCCACAGACTGGCCGGCTTACTGGACCTCGACACTAAACCGCTGGGCGGTGCATTGGACCTCATGGCTAACCGGGCAGGCTTCATCTAAGGTACATGCTGCACCATACCTACCAAGAAATCCTCACTTCAGTCACAAAATCATTTGATCCCCACAGCATCATACTTTTGATATTAAATGTTGGTGTTGTTACAAGTCAAAAGCTTTTTGAAAACTGAGAAATACTGCATCCTCCTGATTGCATTCATCCAGTGTTTTCAGATCGTAATGTGAGAGTTATGTAAACTAATTTTCGCATGACTGGTGTTTTTGGAACCATACTGGCTGGAAAGCTGGCATTGGGAAGGTCATTCTGCTCTCGATATCTTATTACATTCGTGCTCAGAAAATTTTGGAGTCAGTACTATTGGACAGTAGTTTTGTGTATCACTTTTGTCAATGGATATGATTTGCACTTTCTTCCAACCAGTGAGTACAGCTTTTGGTTTGGGGGATCCGGTTCTATGTAGAATTTGACAGGGATTAAGTCCCACTGGAGCCTTGCTTCAATTTAAAAAATTTCAGGTATTTCTCAACATCACTGACACTCATATTTGCAGTGACACAAATCTTTATTTTAAGGGAATATTTGAAAACTGAGTTGAGCATTTCTGCTTTTGTTTTGCTACCCTCAGTTTCAATTCATGTAAAATTCATGACTGTCTGTGCACTGACTTTGGTGCCATAGACAGCTATTACGTATGACATAAAGTTCTTTGGGTTTTGTGATAGGTCTTTTGGCAAGATTCTGCTGTGGTAGTTGTCAAAGATTTCACACATTGCTTTTTTGACAATGAAATAAATTTAATTCTATAGCATTTCTCTAGGTATAGTCGAATGTATTGTTTTTCATCTATTGTGCTTTAGAAGTTTCTTTATCAAGACTGTGTATCCCCCTTCATGAACTGTTCTGTGAGATATAAACACATCCAGTGCGTTGTCAAATATTCTTCTAAATTTCCTTCATGCTACCACACATAGCTAGATGTTTCCTCTTTGATATATGATATGATTGCCTTACTGAACATGTGTTGGTTCCACATTGTACTGAAGTAATCAGTGTTGCTGCCAGTGCCTCATGGTCACTAATACCAGGAAATAATGTCCTACACAAACTCACTGGAAGTAGCTGGGGAGCAAGCGCCACAGTTCTCAGAACATCTGCTCTTGCACTAGTATATTCGGTGGCTGAATACTGCGCTCCGGTCTGGCTAAACAGCACTCATACAGCAACGGTGGACACCCAGCTAAACGACACCATGAGGCTCATCTCAGGCACTATTAAACCGATGCCCCACCAATGGCTCCCGGTACTGGCTAACATAGCCCCACCTCATCTAAGGCGAAGATCTGCACGGAAAAGGGAATGGCAAAAGTGCGCTAACAACCGTGACCTACCCTTACACGAAGACTGCAAGAATCCCAGCCACAGGCTCAAGTCCCGTAGGCCATCATGGAGATTAGGGCAACAGCTGATCGAGGACAATTATGATATCGACGAAACCTGGCGTCGGGAATGGGATATGTCTAACCCTGATCATCTTAACTTAGTCTCGGACCCAACCGTACGGCCCGAGGGCTTCGGTCTTCCCAGAAAATCTTGGGCAACTTTAAATCGTATCCGAACAGGCTATGGTAGATGTAATTACTGGAAGCACAAATGGGGACAGACTGACTCACCCAACTGCGACTGTGGGAATCCACAAACTCTACATCATATCGCAATGGACTGCCCTACGAGGAGATTCTCTGGCACAATACAGGAGCTGTACCTTCTGGAGGGAGATGCTTCTGGCTGGCTGAGGGACTTGGACATACAACCATGAGTCTGGTCTACTCTTCTCTTTCTGAAAAACCTATTACTAGATACTATTACTATAATTTCTATGTATTTTTGTGTATTTTGTGTTTTACTTCCTTTTTTAGATCTAATAATTGTTTGTTGCCTGTAACATTGACCATTCATTGTTTTTATACGTTGTTTGTGTTACTACTTACTTACTGCTGTATTCTATTAGCCATACGAAATATATATATAATAATACCAGGTACATCATGGACTCACAAAGAGGTAAGGTCTATGTGCAGCCATTAGAGCTAATATATCTCCATCACGAATGAACTTCTGTATAATCTGTTATAGGTAGTTTTTCAGAGAACTGTAATAGTACAATTGACTGTTGAGTGATTAAATTCTCCTTCAATGATGGCAGTATGAATGAGGGAGCATCTGTACTAGTGAACTAAGGTTTTCTCCGAGGTTTCAGTTCACATTTGGGAGTGAGTCTGGTTGGTTATGTAAAGATGCAATTTTAAAGTTTATTTCCATCGTTGATACTGATACTTGCCCAAAAAATCTCACACTTGAAAATTATGCCACCTCCATTTCCCATTGCCTATCAGTTGGTATATGCTAACATTTACACCAAAAGACTCGGCACTGCTGCCATTCTCATGTCTTGAACAGCTTTTTGTACCTCACATTATACGAGCTCCACTACTTTTTAAGAGTTTCCAAACTTACCTTAATACTTAGGAATCTCCTACAGCTATTATCTTGACTGGATGAAGAGTCACCTTAAGAAAGTGTGTTTGGTTCTCACCTAATCTGTTTAGGGGTGTTCTACTGTTCTCAAACCCATACACGCAAGTCTAGGAAGTCACAGCCTAGCTTGTCACAGAACCTTTAAAGTTCCTTGTCCAACCCTACCACTTGTCTCAGAACCAGGGGGCCATGATCAGTTCTGGGGACAGTGGCGCAAACTGTGAACCTTGCTGAAATTCCTTGAGCAAGGTTGGTCTTCTAATCCTTCTCTACCAATAAATGGAATGATCTAAGTATGACCTCTAAGCCCAGACAACAGGCATTGTTTGTTCTAATGCGTGCTACACTTTGTGGTTGGTTGCAATCTTTTTCCTCAGTGGCTTCTAGAGCAGCCTCTTTAACATGTTGAATGAGCTGTCTGAATCTACACACTGAGTGCAGGTGATCCTTCCTATACTTTTCTGCCATTTCCTAAAGGGTTGCTATTATTTGCCCGCTGATCTGAATGGTGAGTTTGACCATTAAATATTAAATTTTATTCTTGGATATGTGGTCCGTCTAAATTCTCACTGTTCAGTTCTCCATATGCAATATCATTGACCCAGTTGTATTTGAAATGGTTAACAGATTGTATTGCTCATAACTGTAAGATTTGATTAACCAATATTTCCTCCATTCTCTGTTTTCCACAGTTTATCTAAGAATTTGGTAACACTGATGAAATCAAATTCTGTTTATCACATACTCCCTTTTCACTAGTAGCTAATAAACTGTTCTGCAAAACATAAGATGTCTTTCATTTTTTGTAAACGTATTTTGGTTATATAATGTTAAATTGTGGTAAAGTGCTAGACTATGTATCCAATGGTCTCGAGTTTGATTCCCAGTGAGTGCTAGGATTTTTGTCTCAGTTATAACTTGCTTCATCAGCAGAAAAATTTGTTGATAAGAAAAATGCTCCATTCTCTGTGATTTGGCGTCCACATTAAATGATAGGGCTCCCTGAGACAGTCAGTTCAAAGGCAGGAGGAAGGTGAGGGCATACCACATCCAACAGAACCATGACTAATAAAATAAAGCACTGTGATATTCGAGCCAATTTTTGGCTTGATGACAGGTTTATCTTAATGTTAAAGTGTATTTACTTTGAATTTTCATACGATTTTTCCAGTATAGGTGAAAAAGACCCATACTCTTTTATTCTAAATTTGGCATTTTTCTTCTGGACAGGTTTTGTTAAAACCATTTTCAGCATTTCTTGAAATTAACAAGGTATTATTACATAAATGACTGCTTCCAATGCACTTACATGATATGTTGATACATACCCCACTATGCCCTACAGACCTGGAAGTATGTAATAGGTATTCATAGTTACTGTTGGACTGAGGGAACAAATATTTTGTAGCTAACTTATATCAGTTTCAGAAATTACTGTAATTGTTGCCTGTAAAAATACCACTAGCTTTTAATGCTTCAACTGTTTCCATAAATAAATGAAAAATTTCAACACTGCAATTACTGGAGAGAGCACTGAGCAACTGACTGTATGATTATTACATTAAAACAGTAGTGCTGTACAAACTTGCCAGCTCCATGTCAGTCATCTGTCTCACCAAGATAAGTTCCTCTTGTCTTCCTCCCATCCCTGTATGGGGCAGGTGGGGTAAAGCCCCACAATTGTCAGTTTTTCGAACACTGTACATTTTCCAGTGATGTCTAATTGAAGTCATAGACAGGGTTGTTAACCATAACCCATCCAAAGTTCAGCTCTGTCTGGCTACTAATTGGATAGAAATTTACAATTTAACAAAAAAAAAAAAAAAAAAAAAAAAACGGATTGCGAAGTTTATCGCACAAAATGGGGTGATGCCCCACAGTACAGGGAGAGTGAGTGTGAGAGCGAAAAGGGGAGGGGGATGACGGGGGGGGGGAGGAGAGCAAGTGTGAGGTGGAGGGTGGGAGGGATGGGGAAAGGAGAGGGGGGGGGGAGAGAGAGAGAGAGAGAGAGAGAGAGAGAGAGAGAGAGAGACTTATTTCATGTAGGCAGTTTGCTTTAAAGAATAATTAATTATTTATTAATTAAATGTCACTAAGACTGTATGACAAAATTCCATTCTGTGTCATCAAACAAACAAAATTAAAATTCCAAGAACGAAGCAAACACAGTTTGAACACTTACCAGGAATGAAACAGATGCACCTGGTAAAGCAAATGACATTCAGCTCTGTGATGACAGTAGCAGTGACACATATGACGCTTTAAATCAAAGAGTACAAAATTCCATCAATTCTTCCTAACGGTAGTTGAAAATGCAGAGACGAAAACTGGACTATAAAAGCAGATCCATTAGAATTACTTAAACAGGTATCACGTACCTCAATCACTACACATGTGTTTGCAACTAATGTGTTAGAGAGATTGTAGAAGAACATCAGATAATTAAAAAAAAGTAATTTTTGTAACTATGATGATGTTTCAGTCAAAGCAGTAACATTTTTTGCTGACTTTTCTTTGTAACCAACCAGCGAGGCAAAGCGTATTTCCTGAAAAAATGGAAGTTGCTGTAACCCATATTTGTAAAAATGGAGATATACAGATAATCTCTAGTTATGGAACCGTCCCTCTTCTTCCTATGTAACCAAAAATTTTGTGAATTTTGCATACAGCTGAATATTCAATCACATATTTGAGAATAACATTTTAACGGCCGCCCAGTATGGCATATTGAAAGGATTCTCCACTGAGAAAGCAATTCATGAAATTGCAAACTTATTTCTGATACAACTTGATGCACTTTGCTTCTAAAATGGATGCGAAAGAGCGGGCGCTGTCATCTCTTTAAAGTTACTGCTTAAACACTGAAATTAGTTGGCCAATCATAGACGTTAATTGTAAATTACCTTCATTCAGGGTGTATACGCCACAGGACAACCGGGAAAAACTCGAGAACTGTTTCATCCTGAAAAAACCCGGGAACTTTTTAGAATATTCATTGTTTTAGTTTTCAGTTTCTACTGTAGCAATAAAACATAAATGAAAGAATAACATCAAAATAAAACTTCAGCTGCAAATAAAATGCTCCCTGTACAACAATAAAACACAATGCACATACAAGCGTCTGCAGAAAGCAAAATGCATCAGAGGCTTTCGGGCGAAGACTATGCAATACTTCGTAGCAACAACCTGCTTTCGATTAGCTAACAGATCGTCGGAAAATATTGCAAATGGAGTTGTAAAATGCGTTACTTTAAAAGCATATTTCCGTTTGTTTCGAATGAATTATGTTCCGTGTGAGAATGTGCGATGAATTTCTTCAATTAAGGAGCGTTTCATTCTTATTCAAAACTTAACGCTTCGAGGACCAGCCACTTAGAATAATTTGGTGCCAAGAAGACCAGCCATTTATGCCATCATATGTAAAACATTCTCGGTTTTCTTGCCGCGTCAGTTCGGGATGAAATCTCGAGCTCGTCATCGTCAGGAACAACGGTGGAGGCTGTCGTCGCAAGCTCGAGATTTTATCCCGAACTGACGCGGCAAGTAAACCGAGAATGTTTTACATATGTCGCGGAAGACTTCGTTGTCATTTATGCCATTGTTTAAAATAATACTGGCACATTATGTTTCATATAACTTAAATGGTAACACACGCTTAAAAAGATCAACGTCGTATGCGAAAGCTTAGCTTTTCTTGTAGCTGTACTGTATGTGTATTTAAGCCATCAACTTTCCCTACTTGCGTGTTCGCGCTACTGAACACTGATGTTGCAATCGGCTGACTACATCACTCATCCTGTGCTCTGATTATCTGCTGTCATTGGCTGACGAGATCACATGACGTGAGCTACGATTGACAAAAGCGCATCGCAATCTGTGATTTCAGTGTTTCGGCAGCTACCGTACTGTGCTGTTGTTGGCGGAATTCACATTTATACTTTCGTAATACGAAAATGTACAGTGCACATGTTACCGTCCTTCAAAGATCTTTCCAAAAAGCATTGTTTTTGCTGGATTTCTTCTCCTAAAGTGCCGGGAAGCTCTATGCTGGTGTGTAAAACCTTTATCATTCAAAAGATTGGTAAGTTTTACAGCTCCGATTGAAAGCATTTTCTACATCTACATAGATACACCGCAGCCATCGATGGTGCGTGGCGGAGGGTACCATGTACCACTACTAGTCATTTCCTTTTCTTTTCCACTCGCAAATAGAGCGAGAGAGAAACGACCGTCTTTTTATGCCTCCGTATGAGCCCTGATTTCTATGTCGCATCTTCGTGGTCCTTATGTGCAATATATGTTGGCGGCAGCAGAATCATTCGGCAGTCAGCTTCAAATGCCAGTTCTCTAAATTTTCGCAATAGCGTTTCTCGAAAAGAACGACGCCTTCCCTACAGGGAATCCCATTTGAATTTCCGGAGGATCTCCTCAACACTTACGCGATATTTGAACCTACTGTAACAAATCTAGCAGCCCGCCTCTGAATTGCTTCAATGTCTTCCTTCAGTTCGATCTGGTACAGATCCCAAACTTCCGAACAGTACTCAAAAATAGGTCGCAACAGCGTCCTATATGCGGTCTCCTTTACAGGTGAACCATTTTTTCCATAAAATTCTCCTAATAAACCAAAGTAGACCATTCGCCTTCTCTACCACAATTCTCGCAAGCTCGTTTCTCGTCTTATCGCTTTGCAATGTTATGCCCACAGATTTAAACGACTTGATTGTGTCAAGCAGGAAACTGGTAATATTGTATCCTACTCAGCTGCATTAACTTACATTTTTCACATTCAGGGCTAGCTGCCATTCATCACACCAACTGGAAATTTTCTCTAAGTCGTCTTGTATCTTTCTACTGTCCCTCAACTTGGACACTTTACCGTACGCCACAGCGTCATCAGCAAACAATGGCAGACTGCTACCCACCCTGTCTGCCAAGTCATTGGTGTACATAGAGAACAAGAGCGATCCCATCATGGATCCCTGGGGCACTCCCGACGATACCCCTGTCTCTGATGAACACTCTCCGTCGAGGACAACGTACTGGGTTCTATTACTTAAGAATTCTTTGAGCCACTCACATATCTGTGGACTTAATCCATGTGATCTTATCTTCGTTAATAGCCTGCAATCGGGCACATGTCGAATGCTTTCTGGAAATCTAAAAATATGTAATCAGCCTGTTGCCCTTCATCCATTGTTCGCAGAAAAGGGCAAGCCGAGTTTCGCACGAGCGATGCTTTCTAAAACCGTACTGATTCGTAGACATAAGCTTCTCAGTCTTAGGAAAGTTTCTTATATTCTAACTGAGAATATATTTAAAGATTCAGCAGCAAACAGAAGTTAGGGCTGTTGGTCTGTAATTTTGTGGGTCCGCTCTTTTACCCTTCCTATATACTGGAGTCACGTGCGCCTTTTTTCCAGTCGCTTAAGGCTTAGAGCTGGGTGAGAGATTCAAGATAAATGCAATCTAGGTAAGGCTCCAGTGCCATAAAGTACGCTTTGTAAAATCGAACTGGGGTTCCATCCGGACGTGGTGATTTATTTGCTTTTATAGCTTTCACTTGTTTTTCTAGGCCAGGTATGCTTATTACTATGTCGTCCATACGGAAGCTGTCCGTTTGTCAAATGACGGTATGTTTGTAAGATTCTCCTGCATGAATGATCTCTTGAACGTGAAATTTAAAACTTCGGCTTTCGTTGTGCTTGTGGGGCGGTGGGTGGGATAATTGTTAATAGTTCCTATTATTTATTTAATGCTGTTGTTTGCCGTTCTCAACACTGGCTCTCTAACTACAATATTGGCAACCAGAAAGTGATTAGCAAAATGTGAAGCCTGTAATTAGAATTCCTAGTGCCCATTTCATCTGAGAAATACATTTATAGCTACAGCTTATAGCTCTGAGGAATTAGGAGATTGTCTCGGATTCATAATCAAAAACCATTCTCTCTAAAATGTTCACTATATTCTGAAAGTCACAGACCAAAAAGAATCCACACAATCCAACTACCAGAGCAGTTCAGAGTCTAATGTGCTGATGCAACTATAACTGTTCAAATTAAATGTTTAAGTGAATGCTCGCCATAATTTGATGATGACGTTCATCAAACGCCACGCTAAATAATGGTAGAATGTCTGTCCTGCGGCGGCACGTGAAAATACGACATATGCAAACTGAAGATAGATCATTAAAGCCATCCCAGAATTAACACTTCACTCGAAAACGATGGTTATGCATATCCCGAGTAACTTATTACGGCATCCGAGGCTGTTTATATCAACGATACCGACGCGACGCGACTCCCGGCACAGATGACATGCTAATCAGCGTCTGGAGAGAACTGGGGCCTTGCTTCTGTCGCGCAGCGTTCTTACATATAAAGCCGCGGTGCGGACGGCTAAGGGAACGCCTGATCAAATCTGCTCTCCTGACTAGCCGCTGGGCTAGTAATGCACCACTTTAAGTTATCGAATAAATCATTGCTTCCTTTGCTGATGGCCGATGAAGCTTTCAATTTAATTGTGCAATCAGCACACAAGTAAGTAATCATAATAAAAGTCTGACGTGGCTAAGTGAAATATTTTGGGCGAGAGAATTAATTTAATTACACTACACGCAGTAGACGAGCTCTGAACTTGCCCTTTGGAGATACGCTATAGGTATAGTTTTATAGTTATTCTGTTGAAACTTCTCACATTTTCATGATTATAGCGGATCTCCCTTCTACTTAAATTAAACATCCTAGCTTTATTTATTCGCCTACTTAATTATCTTGCTTCCTTAATTTTTAAGATAAAAACCAGAAAATCATGAATTTCAACTAAAATTTTAATTTGTTAGATCCAGAATACTGTTTCTACTAAATTATTATGCAAAAGGAATCTAAATATAAATTTTTAAGTTTCTAGCTCTTTTCTGTTGCGCCAATGATTTTTACAGAAAAACATCCAAATTTCGAAAATGGTTAGAGTTATTGAACTGATATCCAATACATATTGATTTTGTATTACTCCTGACATGCTGGAAACGTTTCAGGTTATTTACTTCATTTTTAAAGTATTGCGCAACATTTATGACGTCAGAGCTAGTTACAGCGGACTGGCTGGCACACAATGGAAAGACTGATGTGAATTTTATAAGACGTGAGTAGGCTGCTTCCCTACATGCTGTATTCAACTGCTACACCAGACTGGTCAACAAGGAACTGAATGGGAGCCTTAGACATACTTATCGATTTTACATACGACCAGATCTCTGCCAGATCTTTGCTAAGATGTGACTGTGGTAGTTGTATGCTTCGCGCCTACATCTTTCCACAGACGCACGAAATTCTACTAACCTGCACTAGTCATCATTTGTACGATCCTTTTTGAACCTAGAGTGCACAAGCCTGTGCTTCCTCAGCATCTTACGAATTTCGTTATTAAACCATGATCGGTCTTTCCCATTCTTTATTCATTTATTAGGCATGTAACTCTCCAGACCACGATTTACAATCTGTGTAAACATTGCCCAAAATTCCCGTACATCCATCGTAGTGGAACTAAGTGATGTCAGTTCACTGTCTAAGTGAGATGCTAACAACTGCTTATCTGTTCTGTCTAGCAGAAACACTCTCCTAGCCTTCTTGACTGATTTATTAACTTTCGTAATCATGATCTCTACTCCCCGTTTCTATACAGACATTGTCGATAAGGTCTGGCCCATTTGTAGCTGCAAGGTCTAAGATATTTCCACTCCGTGTAGGATGCCGAGCTAGCTGTTCAAGACAGTTTTCAGAAAACTTGTCCAAAAGTATTTAGCATGACTGTCTGTCGGCCTGCACGCCCCACAATGAATCCATAGACATTCCAGTCTATACTTAGGTTAAAGTCGCTTCCAATTAGTATTGCATTCTGGGTATTTACGCGGTATTGATCGTAGACTTTCTTTGAATGACTCTAGAACTGTCACAGCAGAATCATGTGGCCAATAAAAACATCGAACAGTTAACTTTGTTTCACTTACACCTGTTATATGCAACCAGATCACTTCATTACCACACTCAGCTTCGACTTCAAAGAGACAATATTTTCGTCAACTGCAATGAACATTGCCCTTCCCCCCCACTCCCCCCACTCCCCCTACATTTCACGACTCGTTAAATATCTCAGAGCCTTTCACTTCGGCTTTCGGCCAGCTCTCAGTCACAGGAATAATTGGAGCACGAGAGCTTTCCTGGAGGGCAGTAAATTGGCGCACTTTATTACGAATACTTCGACAGTTTACTGATAAAACTGTGACAGTCGAAGCGTCTATATTCTCAACGTTTGACTTCCCTTGCTGCATATCGAGCGGCGAGTGTTCATGAGAGCACCTCAAACTACTGTCTTGCCTAAAATACCCTCATGTGCACTCCACAAGTACTCTGTTACCAGAGTAGCTGCTTCCTTTGTGTAGTGCACGCCTGACCTATCGAGGGGAGTCCTACAAATCCCCACACGATAACGCAGGTCGAGAAATCTGCAGCCAAGACCGTCACAGAGCCGACGAAGCCTCTGGTTGAGACCCTCCACTCGGCTCCAAACCAAAGGACCCCGATCAACTCTGGGAACGATGCTGCAAATTGTGAACTCTACTTGCACCACACGCGCGAGGTCTGCAGCCTACACCACCTCCGCGAGCCGCCTGTACGAACTGAGGATCGCGTCAGAACCCATGTGACAGGCGTCGTTGGTGTCGACGTAAGCCACAACATGCAGACGACTGCAGCCTGCAGTGGCTCTCTTTCCAGCCCTGAACACTATCTGCCTAAGGGGCTCCATAACGCGCCTAACATTGTAGTTCCCAACAACTAGTAAACCCCCCGTGTGCCTGCTCGGGCCCTGCTGAAGGAACGGCCACCTCTCCACTCACGGGGTGAACGGGCGAGGTCAGGCGGCGTGTCACTAAACACAGAAATAATTTTTAACCGGGCAAAAATCCGGGAATTTTTATTGTTCGTGTGTGCACTCTGTCCATTGCATGTAGTGCAACACTGACAGCACATTTATTTGATTAAACGATAATGTTGCGAAATGAGCGGGAAAGCTGCCTGGGAAGTCTCAGGCCACTAAGAAGAGCACCAATTTTGGCCATTAGCTCGATAGATACAATACCGTCCTCACAGTCTCGTGCCTAGGATCCCAAACGCTATTACCCACCTCTGCCCTCAGCATTCATTCACAATGTTTTGCCAACTGTAAGGGATGCTCCCCATTTGTTTAGACTATGGAAGTGGTTCTTTCAGGTCACCCCCTATTTGTGTTATTACCTGCAGCCAAGCTGTGCGGGCCTCAGTCAGTGGGAAGTTCGAACAGCACGTCTACACTGAGGTGACAATAGTTATAGGTTACCTTCTAATATCGTGTTGGACTTCCTTTTGCCCAGTGTAGTACAATAACTCGACGTGGCAAGGACTCAGCGGGTCGTTGGCAGACATATTGAGGCATTCTGCGCCTCTATTGCCATCCACAATTGCGAAAGTGTTGACGGTGCAGGATTTTGTACATGAACTGACCTCTCGATTACGTCCCATAAATGTTCGATGGGGTTCATGTCGGGCGGTCTGGGTGGACAATTCATTGGCCTAAATTCTCCAGAATGTTCTTCAAACGAGTCACAAACTGTTGTGGCCCAATGACTTGGCACATTGTCATCCACAAAATTCCCATCGTTGTCTAGGAACATGAGCTACGGACGCAGGTTCGAATCCTGCCTCGGGCATGGATGTGTGTGATGTCCTTAGGTTAGTTAGGTTTAAGTAGTTCTAAGTCTAGGGGACTGATGACCTCAGATGTTATGTCCCATAGTGCTCAGAGCCATTTGAACCATTTTTGGGAACATGAAGTGATCTGACCAGGCTAGGTTTTTCAGTCGTTTAGGCCCAACCGATATGGGCACGAGCCCCGGGAGAGGCGCTGAAGGCGATGTCGTGCTGTTAGCAAAGACACTCGCGTCGATCGTCTGCTGCCGTAGCCCATTAACGCCAAATTTCGCCGCACTGTCCTAACGGATGTGTTTATCGCCTGTACCACATTGGCTTCTGTAGTTATTTCACGAAGTACTACTTTTCTCTTAACATTGCCAACTATATGCAAACGCCGCTGCTTTCGGTCGTTAAGTGACGACCTTCATTCACTTCGTTGTCTGTGGTGAGAGGTAATGCCTGAAATGTGATTTTCTCGGCACGCTATTGACACTGTGGATTTCGGAATACTGAACTGTCTAACGATTTCCGAAATGCATTGTCCCGTGCGTCTAGTTCCAGAGTCTGTGTTCAGAGTCTGTTAAATCTCGTCACGTGGCCATAATAACGTCGGAAATCTTTTCATATGAATCATCTGAGTTCAGACGAGAGCACCCCAATGCACTGCCCTTTTATACCTTGTGTATGCGATACTACCGCCATTTGAAAATGTGCATGTCTTTATCCCATGACTTTTCTTATCTCAGTGTATAAAACCACCAACATAGCACTGTTCTCTCTCATTTTTTCTCGGATTTTTGCAGTCCATAGTTGAGTTACAGGGCCGTCCGCGGTCCGTCTCTTGTCCTGGCGTGTCAACACATGAACAGCTTCTCTGAGGTGAGCCGCCCAACATTAATCCACTTTGTGGCATACTTCCTCATTACCGTTCGGGCTAGACTAGGATGACCAGCCACAGCAGAGCAGTATGTAGTAACTAGGTTTCCTCTACAATTTTAGTTTGCACTCTATTGTGCTGTTTAATCAAATTTCGGGGCAGCCTATGCTGACAGCTAGGTGCCAACATTAAAATATTGAACTAAGTTCTGGCAGGCCCATGATGTACTCTTTGCTAAGCACCTAATAAACTCCTGGTACTTGTTTTTCAATGACAAATACACTACTGGCCATCAAAGTTGCTACACCACGAAGATGACGTGCTACAAACGCGAAATTTAACCGATAGGAAGAAGGTGCTGTGATATGCAAATGATTAGCTAGGTTGGCGCCGGTGACGACACCTACAACGTGCTGACATGAGGAAAGTTTCCAACCGATTTCTCATACATAAACAGCAGTTGACCGGCGTTGCTAGGTGAAACGTTGTTGTGATGCCTCGTGGAAGGAGAAATACGTACCATCACGTTTCCGACTTTGATAGATGTCGGATTGTAGCCTATCGCGATTGCGGTTTATCGTATGGCGACATTGCTGCTCGCGTTGGTCGAGATCCAATGACTGTTAGCACAATATGGAATCGGTGGGTTCAGGAGGGTAATACGGAACGCCGTGCTGGATCCCAACGGCCTCGTATCACTAGCAGTCGAGATGACAGGCATCTTATCCGCATGGCTGTAACGGATCATGCAGCCACGTCTCGATCCCTTAGTCAACAGATGGGCACGTTTGCAAGACAACAACCATCTGCACGAACAGTTCGACGACGTTTGCAGCAGCATGGACTATCAGCTCGGAGACCATGGCTGCGGTTACCCTTGACGCTGCATCACAGACAGGAGCGCCTGCGATGGTGTACTCAACGACGACCCCGGGTGCACGAATGGCAAAACGTCATTTTTTCGGATGACTCCAGGTTCAATTTACAGCATCATGATGGTCGCATCCGTGTTTGGCGACATCGCGGTGAACGCACATTGGAAGCGTGTATTCGTCATCGCCATACTGGCGTATCACCCGGCGTGATGGTATGGGGTGCCATTGGTTACACGTCTCGGTCACCTCTTGTTCGCATTGACGGCACTTTGAACAGTGGACGTTAAATTTCAGATGTGTTACGACCCGTGGCTCTACCCTTCATTCGATCCCTGCGAAACTCTACATTTCAGCAGGATAATGCACGACCGCATGTTGCAGGTCCTATACGGGCGTTTCTGGATACAGAAAATGTTCGACTGCTGCCCTGGCCAGCACATTCTCCAGATCTCTCACCAATTGAAAACGTCTGGTCAATGGTGACCGAGCAACTGGCTCGTCACAATACGCCAGTCACTACTCTTGATGAACTGTGGTATCGTGTTGAGGCTGCATGGGCAGCTGTACCTGTACACGCCATCCAAGCTCTGTTTGACTCAATGCCCATGCGTATCAAGGACGTTTTTACGGTTAGAGGTGGTTGTTATGGGTACTGATTTCTCAGGATCTATGCACCCAAATTGCGTGAAAATGTAATCACATGTCAGTTCTAGTATAATATATTTGTCCAATGAATGAATACCGGTCTATCATGTGCATTTCGTCTTGGTGTAACAATTTTAATGGCCAGTAGTGTATATCTAATTATTTTGGTGACTAACGGTAGTGGGGAGGAGTTTCCTTTCCCTTGCAAGATATGGTCGCTAATAGTAAAATCACAGTACGTAAACCTCTACTGCAAGTAGGAAAAGAGATCTTCATTGCCTGTCCAAAGGATTAATTATTTAAACATATTAGTTGCGTGTGAGTTAGCTTCACTTTTACATCTTCACCAGTTCAAAATGTTCAAATGTGTCTGAAATCTTATGGACAAGTCCCTAAGCTTACACACTACTTAACCTAAATTAGCCTAAGGACAAACACACACACCCATGCCCGAGGGAGGACTCGAACCTCCGCCGGGACCAGTCGCAGAGTCCATGACTGCAGCGCTTGAGACCGCTCGGCTAATTCCGCGCTGCTCTTCACCAGTTACCAACCACCTAATCTCCTCGTCCCATCTCGCTCTAATGCAGTGTAAACAAGAAAGAAAAATCAAACTGTTGACATTTTCTTTGGTTGTGCGCAGGCTCTTTTGATTATGAAGATGATAAAGTTGTACTTGGAAAACTAAAATTTTATGGTTTTAAAGGTTGTTGCCTTGCATGGCTGAATTCGTATCTTATATGGAAAACGGGAGGTCACATTAACAAATGATACAACACTAATACTAGTAAAATCGGAGTAGGGAAACATTAAAGACAACGTCCAACAAAGTTTAGTGCTAGACTTACTCCTGTTCTTGGGCTACGTAAATGATTTAGCGGGGATGTTGGAGGACTCTCCACAAACTGTGATGTTTGCTGACATGCTAGTATAACTGATAAAGGGCAGCACCAGACGTCGAGGAGAGTAATGGAACAGGCTTACAACTGGTTCAGAGCAAACAGATTAACACGTAACCTGATAAAGACTTGCATTATGCAGGTCCACACAAATCAAAATGCCGCACAGCAGAAGTAGAGATCATTGAACTCACACTGGATGAGGCTACACGTGTAAAGAACAAACAGAGGTGCCACCAGCATATGAATAACTTAACCGAAAGCTCAGGTCTACCTGAAGTGGACTTAGAAGTCTCATTTGTTGGACTGCAGACAGGATTGCTAGCACACGGTACACGCATTTACTCATAACAATATTGTGTAGAGTTGATAGCTGAATGTCTTGCAGAAGCATCTTCTGGGTCCTATACGTTCTTACACTATCGCAATACATATACCTTGCTAGCACACGGTACACGCATTTACTCATAACAATATTGTGTAGAGTTGATAGCTGAATGTCTTGCAGAAGCATCTTCTGGGTCCTATACGTTCTTACACTACCGCAATACATATACCTCCTAAAGATGTCTGCAGTTAATAACTGTGATGAATGTGTAATTGACAACTGTAGCACCAGAAGTAAAAATAATTTCCATATAGTCTGTGCATCCATATTGGGGATTGAGATTGGATTTTACACTGTGGTTACAAAAGTCTCGGGATAGCGATATGCACTTATTCAGAAGGTGGCAGTATCGCATACACGCGGTATGAAAGGGCAGTGCACAAAGGGGCTGGAAACTTTACTCAGAAGGGAACCTCCCCATCGCACCCCCTCAGATTTAGTTATACACTCCTGGAAATTGAAATAAGAACACCGTGAATTCATTTTCCCAGGAAGGGGAAACTTTATTGACACATTCCTGGGGTCAGATACATCACACTGACAGAACCACAGGCACATAGACACAGGCAACAGAGCATGCACAATGTCGGCACTAGTACAGTGTATATCCACCTTTCGCAGCAATGCAGGCTGCTATTCTCCCATGGAGACGATCGTAGAGATGCTGGATGTAGTCCTGTGGAACGGCTTGCCATGCCATTTCCACCTGGCGCCTCAGCTGGACCAGCGTTCGTGCTGGACGTGCAGACCGCGTGAGACGACGCTTCATCCAGTCCCAAACATGCTCAATGGGGGACAGATCCGGAGATCTTGCTGGCCAGGGTAGTTGACTTACACCTTCTAGAGCACGTTGGGTGGCACGGGATACATGCGGACGTGCATTGTCCTGTTGGAACAGCAAGTTCCCTTGCCGGTCTAGGAATGGTAGAACGATGGGTTCGATGACGGTTTGGATGTACCGTGCACTATTCAGTGTCCCCTCGACGATCACCAGTGGTGTACGGCCAGTGTAGGAGATCGCTCCCCACACCGTGATGCCGGGTGTTGGCCCTGTGTGCCTCGGTCGTATGCAGTCCTGATTGTGGCGCTCACCTGCACGGCGCCAAACACGCATACGACCATCATTGGCACCAAGGCAGAAGCGACTCTCATCGCTGAAGACGACACGTCTCCATTCGTCCCTCCATTCACGCCTGTCGCGACACCACTGGAGGCGGGCTGCACGATGTTGGGGCGTGAGCGGAAGACGGCCTAACGGTGTGCGGGACCGTAGTCCAGCTTCATGGAGACGGTTGCGAATGGTCCTCGCCGATACCCCAGGAGCAACAGTGTCCCTAATTTGCTGGGAAGTGGCGGTGCGGTCCCCTACGGCACTGCGTAGGCTCCTACGGTCTTGGCGTGCATCCGTGCGTCGCTGCGGTCCGGTCCCAGGTCGACGGGCACGTGCACCTTCCGCCGACCACTGGCGACAACATCGATGTACTGTGGAGACCTCACGCCCCACGTGTTGAGCAATTCGGCGGTACGTCCACCTGGCCTCCCGCATGCCCACTATACGCCCTCGCTCAAAGTCCGTCAACTGCACATACGGTTCACGTCCACGCTGTCGCGGCATGCTACCAGTGTTAAAGACTGCGATGGAGCTCCGTATGCCACGGCAAACTGGCTGACACTGACGGCGGCGGTGCACAAATGCTGCGCAGCTAGCGCCATTCGACGGCCAACACCGCGGTTCCTGGCGTGTCCGCTGTGCCGTGCGTGTGATCATTGCTTGTACAGCCCTCTCGCAGTGTCCGGAGCAAGTATGGTGGGTCTGACACACCGGTGTCAATGTGTTCTTTTTTCCATTTCCAGGAGTGTAAGTTGGCACAGTGGATAGGCCTTGAAAAACTGAACACAGGTCAATCGAGAAAGCAGGAAGAAGTTGTGTGGAACTATGAAAAAAATAAGCAAAATATACAAATTGAGTAGTCCATGTGCAAGATATGCAACGTCAAGTACAATGTGAGCTCAGGAGCGCTGTGGTCCCGTGGTTAGCGTGAGCAGCTGTGCAACGAGAGGTTCTAGGTTCAAGTCTTCCCTCGGATGAAAATTTTACTTTCTTTATTTTCGCAACGTTATGATCTGTACGTTCGTTCATTGACGTCTATGTTCACTGTAATAAGTTTAGTGTCTATGTTTTGCAACCGCACCGCAAAACCGTGCGATTAGTAGACGAAAGGACGTGCCTCTCCAATGGGAACCGAAAACATTTGATCGCAAGGTCATAGGTCAACCGATTCCTCCACAGGAAAACACGTCTGATATTCTATACGACACTGGTGACGGCATGTGCGTCACATGGCAGGAATATGTTGTCGACCCACCTAACTTGTACACTTGGCGAATGGGTAAAAATATTCTTCTATCCTGCCCGATTTAGGTTTTCTTGTTAATGTGATAATCACTCCCAAAAAAGTGATGAAAACATAAGAGTTTTTTCATATAAACAGCAATAAATGAATGCAACAGTTTCACAGTCGCACAGTTTTCCGTGTGCTCTGTCAAAACATATGATTTTTACGTTTTCATACAACGTCCCCATACTAAGGCGCAGTTACCTTGCATCGGACGGACGGACAGATAATAATTGTCTGAAAATAAAAAATTAAACTTTTCACTCGAGGGAAGACTTGAACCAAGGACCTCTCCTTCCGCAACTCCTCACGCTAACCACGGGACCACGGCGCTCCTGAGTTCATAACATCCTTGATGTTGCCTATGTTGCACATGGACTACTCAGTGTATATTTTGCTTATTTTTTTCAGTTCCACACAACTTCTTCCTGTTTTCTCGATTGATCTGTGTTCAGTTTTTCAAGGCCTATCCACTGTGCCAACTTATAACTAAATCTCAGGGGGGTGCGGTGGGGAGGTTCCCTTGTCAGGTGATTCATGCGGAAAGGTTTCCAATGTGATTATGGCCGCATGTCGAGGTTCAACAGATTTTTGACGCAGAATGGTAGTTGCAGCCGGACACATGGGACGTTCCATTTCGCAAATCGTTAAGCAGTTCAATATTCTGGGATCCTCAGTGTCAAGAGGATACCAAAGTTCGTGCATTACCTCTCACCACAACACAGTGGCCGTCAGCCTCCACTTCACGCCCGAGAGCAGCGGCGTTTATGTACAGTTGTCGGTGCTAACAATCAAGCAACGCTGCCTGAAATAACAGCAGTAATCAATGTGGGACATACGACGAACGTATCCGTTACGACAGTGTGGCTAAATTTTGCGTTAATTGGCTATTCCAGCAAACGATCGACGCAAGTGCCTTTGCTAAAAGCACGACATCGCCTGCAGCGCCTCTCCTGAGCTCGTGACAATATCGGTTGGCCGCTAGACAACTAGAAAACCACGTGCTGGTGGGATATGCCGCGCGGTTTGAGGCGTCCTGTTACGGGCTGCGCGGCCACTCCCGCCGGAGGTTCTAGTCCTCCCTCGGGCATGGGTGTGTATGTTGTTCTTAGCATAAGTTTGTTTAACTCAGTTTAAGTGGTGCGTAAGTCTAGGGACCGATGACCTATGCAGTTTGGTCCCTTAGGAATTCACACACATTTGAACACATTCCTGGTGGGATGAGTCCCGATTTCTTTTCGTAAGAGCTGATGGTAGGGTTTGAGTGTGGTGCAGAGCGCACAAAGCCGTGGACCCACCTCGTCAACGAGGCGCTGGACAAGCTGATGGTGGCCGGGTTACATGGAATGGACTGGGTCCTCTGCTTCAACAGAACCAGTCATTGACTGGAAATGGTTATGTTCGTGTGCTTGGAGACCATTTGCAGCCATTAGTGGACTTCATGTTCCCAAATAACGATGGAATTTTTATGGATGACAATGAGCCATGTCACCATTTCACAATTGTCTGCGACTGATTTGAAGAACACTCTGAACAGTTCTAACCCAGATCGCTTGACATGAATCCCATCGAACATTTATGGGACATAATCGAAAGGGGTTCGTACACGAAATCCTGCACCGGCAACGCTTTCGTAGTTATGGACGGCTATAGGGGCAGCATAGCTCAGTATTTCTGCAGGGGACTTCCAACGACTAAGGTACGAGCATATGGGATTGGTTTCCAAGTATGTGAGTGACTCGAAGACTTCTTAAGTAATGTTGTCCTCGATGGTGAGTGTTCATCGGAGGTGATGGTATCATCTGGAGTGCCCCAGGGAAGTGTGGTAGGTCCGCTGTTGTTTTCTATCTACATAAATGATCTTTTGGGTGGGGTGAATAGCGATGTGCGGCTATTTGCTGATGATGCTGTGGTGTACGGGAAGGTGTCGTCGTTGAGTGACTGTAGGAGGATACAAGATGACTTGGACAGGATTTGTGATTGGTGTAAAGAATGGCAGCTAACTTTAAATATAGATAAATGTAAATTAATGCAGATGAATAGGAAAAAGAATCCTGTAATGTTTGAATACTCCATTAGTAGTGTAGCGCTTGACACAGTCACGTCGATTAAATATTTGGGCGTAACATTGCAGAGCGATATGAAGTGGGACAAGCATGTAATGGCAGTTGTGGGGAAGGCGGATAGTCGTCTTCGGTTCATTGGTAGAATTTTGGGAAGATGTGATTCATCTGTAAAGGAGACCGCTTATAGAACACTGGTGCGACCTATTCTTGAGTACTGCTCGAGCGTTTGGGATCCCTATCAGTTCGGATTGAGGGAGGACATAGAAGCAATTCAGAGGCGGGCTGCTAGATTTATTACTGTGATGACTGGGTGTTGTGTGTCTTTCATCATCATTTCATCCCCATCGACACGCAAGTCGCCGAAGTGGCGTCAACTCGAAAGACTTGCACCAGTCGAACGAACTGGTAGGTTTGATCATCACGCGAGTGTTACGGAAATGCTTCAGGAACTCGGGTGGGAGTCTCTAGAGGAAAGGAGGCGTTCTCTTCGTGAATCGCTACTGAGGAAATTTAGAGAACCAGCATTTGAGGCTGACCGGAGTACAATTTTACTGCGCCAACTTACATTTCGCGGAAAGGCCACAAAGATAAGAGAGATTATGGCTTGTACAGAGGCATATAGGCAGCCATTTTTCCGTCGTTCTGTTTGGGAGTGGAACAGGGAGAGAAGATGATAGTTGTGGTACGAGGTACCCTCCGCCACGCACCGTATGGTGGATTGCGGAGTATGTATGTAGATCTAGATGTGGAATCCATGCCACGTCGAGTTGCTGTGCTACGCCAGGCATAAAGGAGGTCCTAGACGATATTAGGAGGTATCTCATACCTTCGTCACAGCGTAATGTTCGACACAAACAGATTTTGACTTTGCCAGTATGTAGACAGCTGATAGGTTTCTGTGTAATGTTATGTAAGTAGTTTTTTTGAAGTATTAGATAAAAACAGTAGTTAGGACATAGAAGAGGATAACTAGAGCTCTCTCTCTCTCTCTCTCTCTCTCTCTCTATTATTTTTTATTTTTTACGTTTTTACGTATAACTTGATTCATTGTACATTCCTGAAGATTCTCCTCCACTATGCGATTTACAAAACACACTGTGTTAATGAATGAATTTGTCGAAGAAAAAGTATATTATTTTACAGAGAATTACATAAATCCTGTGAATAACTGTCCCATTTGGAGATGTGCAGAATTTGACAAAAATATGGAAACACTGTGAGAAATTCATTCTTGAATGTAAATCAAGACACTAGCCAAGCTAACAGGTTGCGTTGTTGTATTTGACCATGTGCGGCAACAATATGCTGCGAATGGTCAGAACAGTGTCGTGTAATTGTCAGTGTATTGTGTTGGAGCTAAGCGAATTTGGATGTGGGCAAACTGTAGGTACTCGTATGATGTGTGCTTCCATAACCAAGGCAGTCGAAGCATTTGGAGTTTGTACTGCATATAGGGAAAGTGGAGAACCGTCATCCACTGAGTCAAAACACGGACGTAAGTGCGTATTGACTGAACGTGACAGACGGTCATTGAAAAGGATTGTGACGAAAAATGAGAGGGCGACAGCTGGAAATGTGTCTGCAGAATTGAATGTTGCAGTGAGACTCCTATTAGCACCAAAGCAACATGAAGGCATTTCCAAAAGCTGGGAAATGCAGGGCGAACTGCAAACCCAAAACCACTCATCACTGATACAAATGCCCGTAACCATAAAGTACGTTGCTGAAACCATAAAACCCGGAATATGGAGCAATGGGAAAACGTCATTTGGTCAGATCAGTCTTATTTCACACAGCTTTCAACTTCTGACTGAATTTACATCTAGCATACATACCGTCCCCAACGCTATGGTGCAGATTGCTTGCTGCCAAGAGAAACATGGTGGGGTGCGGTGGTGTTTGGACAGATGTATTATGGTATTCGATGGACCTCATGCTTATTCTGCAAGGTTATGTTACTGCCAAGGATTATGTGACATTTTGGCCGATCAAGTCAATCCCAAATTTCCTTTTTTTTTCGAGTCATCGGTCTTCTGAATGGTTTGATGCGATCCGCCATGAATTCCTCTCCTGTTCCAACCTTTTCATCTCAGAGTAGCACTTGCAACTACGTCTTCAGTTATTTGCTGGGTGTTCCCCAATCTCTGTCTTCCCCTACATCGTTTACCCTCCACAACTCCCTCTAGTAGCATGGAAGGTATTCCCTAACGTCTTAACACATGTTCTATCATCTTACGCCTGCTTCTTGTCAGTGTTTTCCACACATTCCTTTCCTCACCTATTCTGCAGAGAACCTACCCATTCCTTACCTTATCAGTCCACCTAATTTTCAACAGTCTTCTGTAGCATCACATCTCAAATATTTCGATTGTCTTCCGTTCTGGTATTCCCACTGTCCATGTTTACGTACCACGCAATGCTGTGCTCCAAATGTACATTCTTATAAATTTCTTCCTCAAATTAGGGCCCATATTTGATACTAGTAAATCTCTCTATGTCAGAAAATCCCTTTTTACATGCAATAGTCTGCTTCCGATATCACCCTTGCTCTGTCCATCAAGGGTTATCTTGCTGCCTAAGTAGCAGAATTCCTTCAAATGCTTCGTGATCACCGATTTTGATGTTAAGTTTCTAGCTGTTCTCATTTCTGCTACTTCATATTGTGTTTTGTGTATTAAACCGAGGACCTAGGAATGATGGAAGGACTTCGTCCAGCCATAGCCATCAGTGGTTCACAACCCCAACAACGGGCTACAGCAGTCCACCCACTCCACCACCACCCCACACCGAACCCAGGGTTATTGTGCGGTTCAGACCCCAGTGGACCCCCCCCCCCCCCCCCCCTCCGCCCCAGAAACGTCTCATACCAGGCGAGTGTAACCCAAAATGTTTGTGACAGTAATTGGCTGGTCGGATTTGTGCTGGGTACCGGAATGCCTTCCCACTCGGAGGCAGCGTGTTAGATTGCGCCGCTTGCCAGGCGGGCTTACTTCATATTACTTTCGTCTTTTTTTTATTTACCCTCAACCCAAATTCTTTACACATTGCACTGTTCATTGCATTCAGTCATTATCAAATATTATAACTCGTATCCTTTCACCTTGATCTTTAATCCCACTCTTGAACTTTTCTTTTATTTCCATCATTCCTTCTTTGATGTACAGATTGAACAGTAGGGGCGAAAGACTACACCCTCTTTAATTGAGCATTTCGTTCTTGGTCTCCCACTCTCCACAGTGCTTGTTCCCCAACGGTGATGCTTTGTGGCAAGATGACAGGGTCCCTGCTCACATAGCTCGAATAATCCAGGACTTGTTTTGTGAGCACAAGGATGGACCGACGCATCCACCCTGGCCAGCACAGAGACCAGATCTCAATATTATTGAGCCTTTGTGGTCTACTTTGGAGAGAAGGGTGCGTGTTCGCTATCGACCACCATCATCGTTACCTGGACTTGCCACTACTTTGCAGGCAGAATGGTGTAACATTCCCTTGGAAACCATACAGGACCAGTGTTTATCCATTGCGAGATGACCAGTAGCTGTTGTGGATGCCAACAGATTTTATACACTGTACTAGGCACGATAATGTTATGTTTGTGGTCTTTCCATATTCTTGTCCATACCCTGTATGAGCTTAGTTCTACACTATTAGAATATAAGAATGAGTATCCTGAGCCAGTGGTTGTCACATTTGGTCAAGGGCTATTGGTAATAGTTCAGAGGAGATGATATGTTGTCCCATCATTTCTTACACATGCTCATCGGGAAAGGTGTGTGATGGTCATACTGACCAGAGGAATTAATGAACATCTTGCAAAATGCAATGGTTAAATTGAAGTGTGTGCATGGATATTGTCTTTTGCGAAGAAAATACCTCACTGATATTATAACAATAGCAACACAATAGGCAGGATGACAGTTATCTGCATCCTTCAATTTTTCCACAACATTGTCAAAAATGTGCATTAATTTTAGACAAGGGCTGGTTAGACCGTTATTCCCTTCAGTTTGTCCTGTGTGTCTGACTGATACATTTTAGCAGTTTATACTCTCCTTATTGACTTTACAGTTTTAAAACGTCCATCTTTAACACTGAGGTTGAACTGACATCATCACTCTATCCAGTTCCATCTTTTCTACACCACGAGTCGTTCTGCACTGTTATAAGGTTTGATAGGACTCTGAGAGTTGATGCCATTACTCATAGACCAACTTCCAGCAACTGATTTTAGCTGAAGCACTAGATGCAATTACTTTTGTGTTAAAGGAGGCCAATCGCTGAAAAGCAGAAGGACAGAGCTGTCAATAGGAACACACATACACAAAAAAGAAAACTTGCTAGCTTTCGGAGTACGAGCTACCATAACACACACACACACACACACACACACACACACACACACACACACACATACAACGTAGGTGTAATACATACAGACACAGGGTGTTTCACTAAATGTGTTTGCCTCTGTAAGTCAGGAAGTAATAGGCGACGGAAATATTTATTGCGGTAGGTCACCATAAGAAACGTTACACTGTCTGCGGAGTTTTGAACATAGTTTATTGTGTTATTATCCAAAGAGTTACAGCAAAAAGATACAATTTTTTAAATGGAACAATAGTTGTTTCAGTCGTGCACTGGAATCAGTAACACCAGCCGTGTATACATCAATTTAAATTACATTCCTATCACTTTTAGTTTGGGAGCTACAACTCTTCAAAGTTTCAGGGGCAGATACCACCTGCGCATAACGCAATGCGCCTTCTAAATGTGGTGCGGCCGAGCTGTAACGTCCCCGGTGTCACGGAGCGAGAAGCTTCCTCGATGCGCCGTCAGACTGCCGACTGTCGCCGCACACGGCCGTATACCCGACAGTTCGAGCCAAAAAAAAACTGGGCTCAATATACTACAGTTACTGACATCGGATGAAGATGACATACACGAACAACGAGTACGTTGACATGTTACTGATGCTCGGCGAGTGCCGACACGATGCCATTGAAGCAGCTATGGTGTACGCCGTGAGATATCCTAGGCGAAGAGCTCCGGCAGCCATTACGTTCTTACGTGCTGAGCAACGACTTCGGGAAACAGGCAGCTTGGTAATGCGCCGCAGTAACAGACGAAGAACTGCAAGAAGTGAGGAGACGGAGGTGTGTGTTTTAGCTGCAGTACACCGCGATCACCATGTCAGCTTACGAGCCGTTGCTGCAGTCGCTGGTGTCAGTCTCACATCAGTGTGGTGTATAGTACATGGCCAGAGGATTCACCTGTACCACCTGTCACTCACCCAGGAGCTGCATGGGAACGATTTCCGTGCGAGAGTTATATTCTGTGAATGGGCCATGCGTATTTCATGCTGGAGCCTTTACAAGGTCTTATGTTCTCACATAGCCCACCTTCACAAATTACGGTGGAGTGAATCGCCATAACGTGCACTACTGGGCCGCAGACAATCCTCAGTGGGTAAGACCTGTCGACCATCAACGTAGGTGGTCTATTAATGTATGGTGTGGAATACTTGGGGATGAAATCATCGGTCCACACTACTTCCCAGGTACATTGACAGGTGAGTTATATCGCACGTTTATAGTCGACAGTTGGGTGGTCTCCTTGAACATGTGTGTCTACACACGAGAGTCCATATGTGGATGCAGCACGATGGTGACCCAGCCCATTCTGCGCGTGCTGTTGTGGAAGAACTAAACAACACGTTTGCAGGAAGGTGGTTGGGGCGCCATGGTCCTCATTCATGGCCTGCAAGGTCGCCTGATTTAACACCATGAGATTCCGTTTTGTGGGGATATCTAAGGATTGTGTTTATGTCACTGAGACCACATCCACAGATGATCTAAAATGGCGCATTGAGGACGCATGTTGCTCTGTGACACCGGTGATGTTACATCTCGTCCACAGATCCTTAGAAGGCGCATTGCATTTTGCACTCAGGAACATGGACACACATTTGAACATCTCATTTAAATCAACTTCCTACCGCCAGAACATCAATCACCCACCACACAGCCATGTATTATGTACAGCTTGTGGTATCTGCCCCGAAACTTTGAAAGGTTGTAGCTCCAAAACTAAAAGTGATAGGAATGTAATTTAAGTTCATGTATACACAGCTGGTGTTACTGACTCTAGTGCATGACAGAAACAATTATTGTTACATTTAAAAAATTGTTTCTTTTTGCTGTCACTCTTTGGATAATAACACAATAAACTACCTCCATAGCTCCGCAAATAGTGTAACGATTCTTATGGTGACCTACCACAATAAATATTTCCGTCGCCTATTCGTAACTTACAGAGGCAAACACATTTAGTGAAACACCCTGTATACCTACATGGTGCTAACAGTGTGTGTGGACTGGTTTTGGTGGTGTTAGCATCAGGAGGGCTAGAAAGGAGACAGGGAGAGAGAGGTGGGAGGAAGGCAGGGGGATTCGGGGTGGGCGGATAGCGGCTCAGGGGGAGGCAGCTGGTTCACTGCCTAGGAGTGTGGGAGGGAGGGGTGGCAGGTAGACAGGCTAGGCATGTGATGCATAGTTGTCAGAGCCAGTGGGGAACAGTGCACATTGCAGGTGATTCGAGGATGTGAATTGTGAGGGGCTGATAGGATGGAGGAAGGAAAACTGTTGGGTGGAAGTTGGAGGGATAGCAGTTTTCCAGAGATTGGGGTCGGGACGATTACAGGACCAGAGGATGATTTGCAAGGATAACTCCCATGTATATAGTTTAGAGAAGCTGGTGGTGGAGGGAAGGATCCAAATGGCCTGGGTTATGAAGTGGCCATTGAAATTGAGAATGATGTGCTCATCTGCATGTCGTGCCACCAGGCATTCAACTTTGTTCTTGGCAACAAGTTGTCGCTGGTCATTTATCCTGGAGGACAGCTGGTTGACAGTCATACTGACATAAAAAGCTGTATAGTGTCTACAGCAGAGTTGGTATATAACATAACAGCTTTCGCAGGTGGCCCATTCTCTGATGGATTAGGGTAAGCCTGTAATGGGATTGGAGTAGCAGGTGCTGGGTGGGTGGATTGGGCAGGTCTTGTACCGTGCTCGATCACAGGCTATGATCCCTGTGGCAAGGAACTGGTATTGAGAGTGGCATAGGGATGGACTAGGATGTAGTGTAGGTTGGGTGCGTTATAGAACACTGCTTTAGGATGGGTAAGAAGGATATTGAATAGCATGTCGCTCATTTCAGAGCTAGATGAGAGATAATGAAAACCCTAATGAAGAATATGGTTCAGATGTTCTGGTCCAGGGTGGTGTAGGATGACAACGGTAGTGGGTCATTGTTGCTTATTCTTGGAGGCAGTGATGGGATTGTGGTATGTGTGTGGATATAGCACAGGAAATCTGTTTGTGGACTGCATCTAGAGGTGGGGGTGGGGGGGGGGAGTGCCTTTCTGTGAAGGCCTTCGTGAGACTTTCAGTATACTGGACAAGGGAGTTATCGCTACTGAAGATACTTTGTCCAACAGACAATAGGCTGTATGGAAGGAATTTTTTCGTGTGGAAGGGATGACAGCTGTCGAAATGCAGTCACTGTCACTGTTTAGTGGGCTGATGTGGACAGAGGTTTGGATCGAGACATCAGAGAGATGGAAGTCAACGTCCAGGAAAGTGGCATGCTGGGTGGTGGAGGACCAAGTGAAGTGGATGGGAGAGGAGGTGTTGAGGTTCTAAAGGAATGTGGATGGGATGCAAGTATTCTCTGAATTGTATCATGAAGATATCATCAATGAACCTGAACCATACTAGAGATTGAGAGTTCTTAGAGGCTAGGAAGGTTTCCATTATATCTATGCTGACTTCAGCGTAAGAGGCGCCATACTGGTGCCCATGGAGTGAGGTGGTGGGTTTCGAGTGTGAAGGACATTGGTATAGGTGGTGGCAAGACCATGTGGATGAGGGATGTAGGTGCTTAGGGAGGTAGCATAAATAGTAACGAGTCAAGATCCAGGAGGTAAAGGGGTACTGATGGTGGAGAGTTAGTGAAGGACATAGTATCTTTGATGTGACTGGCTAGCTTTCTGGCAATTGGTTGGAGGTTTTGGTCATCGAGAACAGAAATTCTTTTAGTGGGTGCACAATAGCCAGCTGCAATAGGGTGTCCAGGATAGATGTGTTTGTGGATATTGGGGAGCATGTAGAAAGTGGATGTCTGGGGCTGAGGTCAGGAGGGGGGGAGCCTTGGGGGAGAGGTTGTGGAAGGGCCTGTGGAGTTCACAAGCGACTGGGTTCCATATGCTTTTTGTAGAACCTTTCCCCTGAATCTGTCTTCCTCCTCACCTCGACAGTGCCCAAGGAGGAGGAGATCCCCACCCCTTTACTTCCTGGATACCTACTCCATCACTGGTGATGCCACCTTCCTATACACCAACATCTTTTTTCACGTGTTATGTCAAAGAGTGATCGCCTTTGGTGAATTTTTCTTATGGAGTGGCAAGGTGTAGGAAATAGTTTCACTTTATTGTGGATTCGCTTGCAAAGGGACTTGGGCTCTCTGTGGGTCCTTGAGTCCTTTGAGGGTGTTGGTTAGGTACTTGTACAAGTGATTGACCGTAACTATTTACATGTAAAATAACGAGTAACTGAAGATTATATCATCTTTGATGGTCCTATGGGAATGCAATAATGGCTCGAGGCGCCTTGTATTTGTGCCATTGTGGTGGTAGGGCGTGGCCTACATTCGCAAGTTGGCGGACATTTCCCCGATTTGTGAAAAAGAGGAGTTGCTTGGTGTTTTATCTTCTCGGCGACGAATTTTTCTCCAGTCAGTTCGTGTATTTCTCTCGTCCTGGCCCACCTTGGGGTGCCTAGGCTCCACTTCAAACACCTGTTTTGTAGTAGTTGCAAACTGCGTGTATTAGAATCACATGTTGTTCCCCAAGACGTCGAGCCGTACAGCAGGGAGGGTTGCACCGTTGGTCTATAAAGTTTTAATTTCGTTGATGGGTGTAGATTCCTGCTCGTGAAAAATGGCGTGAGTGCCCGGATCATCTCCACAGTATTCAATTTTCTACCTCGTATGTGTGGGGTAAAAGTCATCCCTTTATCCAGTATCACTCCCAGGTATTTCGTCGTCGTAGTCCAGGGTATTGGCTGTTCATTGATGGTAAGTCGCGTCCTCAATTCCGGCTGTTCCTTTGTAAACAGTATTGCTGCAGTTTTCGTAGGGTTTAGGGTGATTTTATTGCTCTTTGCCCATTCTTCGGTGACGACAAGTTTTCGCTGCATCCTGTTGACAAGTTGTTCGATGTTCCTCGCAGAGGCTAGGAAGGCCGTGTCATCGGCGTACAGACTGGCGGCGACGTTTTGAATGGTGGGAATGTTGTTAATATACAAATTAAACAGACACGGGGATATGACCGCTACCTGTGGGATGCCAGCTGGGACCGTTTTCAGTGATGATTTCTTCCCATCGATTTGACAGTCGCCTGTCCTGCAGAAAGCTATCTATAAGCTTGATATAACTATCGGGGAGACTGGTTTGATCACACCACACTGGATCATATGCCGTTTAGATATCTAGGAAAACTCCAACTGTGGAGTTCCGTCTGTTCAGGTTGTGTTGTATGGACTCTGTGATCCGAAGCAGCTGAAGCTCCGCCGATAACCATGGCTGGAAGCCAAACTGTTCGTGGCGGATGATGCTATTTTCTTTCAGATAGTCTTTGAGACGCTGCAGCAGCACCTGCTCCAATATTTTGTCCAGTGTGGGCAACAGACTAATCAGGCGGTAGCTGTCTGGCATAGCTGGCTTTTTTCTTCTTTTGGGAATAGGGATCGTCTACACCGACTTCCAGTCTGCAGGAAAGTAGCCGTTGAGTAAGCAGCTGTTGACAATTCGAGTTAAGAGAACGTTGGCCTTTCTCGGAAGATGCTTAAGATCGGCACTGCCAGGCGCCGAGTTGTTCCTGATGAGTTTTCTAACTTCAGCGGGAGTGCTAAGAACAGGCCTCTGTTGTGTGGGGAGTTGGCGGAAGTCGGCGATTCCCTGTCGGAAAACGGTCCTCTTCCCTTGCGTCCTCTGCATCCTGTGGGAGCAGAACTGTCATGTGGTGTTCATATACGTCGGCGTACAATTCAGCTTGGCAAAGAGAGTCGTATATGAGGCCATCGGGGCCGTGTATTGCTCTATTTGGTGATCTCGGTTGGCTTAGTGCCCTTACAAGTTGCCACTCTTCCCTAGTCTTGAGAAACATATCGTCCATCTTTGTTTCCCAGAGCTCTTGCCGCCATTCTTCAGCTCGGCGGTGTAGCTCCCGGGACAAACGATGCATCGGCCCTCTATCTTCTGGTTGTCTGTATTGTCGCCACCGTTTCCTGTGAGTATTCCGGCGGTGCGTGATGGCGGTGTGATGAGTAGGGAATGTTTCAAATTGATGCTCATGACGAAAGATACCAGTCGCTGTACGTCTTGTTGCCTGTTGGATTTTAGCTGTCAAAGTTGCCACAGCGATATTAATTTCCGGAACTGTAGAGACTGCTTGGGTCGGTCGGATGTTATTGTTAAGGTATGTCGCAAAGAGATCCCAGTTAACAGCTCTGGATGGCTCAAATGGCTCTGAGCACTATGGGACTTAACTGCTGTGGTCATCAGTCCCCTAGCACTTAGAACTACTTAAACCTAACTAACCTAAGGACATCACACACATCCATGCCCGAGGCGCCTAGAACCGCACGGCCACACCGGCCGGAACAGCTCTGGAGTTTGTAGGTGGTACTGGGAGGCCGCCACCCTCGAGAAGTCCGAGAAGTTGTAGATGATGAGAGGACAGGTACTGGATGGTCTTGAGCTGTAGATTTGCAGCGGTATTTTTAACAATCGCTATATCGAGAACGTCAGAGCCCTGGACGGCGAATTCAAGGATGCGTGTCGGCTTCAGTGGCCCATAGATGGTGACTTGACGATCGTTCTCTAGATCGTAGAATACCTATCCCTTTCGGTTGGCCCTCTTTGAATGCTAAGCTCCATGTTTGAAGTTAAGGTCTCCTCCCAGCAAGACCTTATTTATTTGGCAGAAGACAGCATGAAGATCTCTGGCCACCAACGGTTTCTTGGAACTAAGATCCACCGCCACCAGAGTTATGTTTCCTATTGCCGTGAAGATTGTAACCGCTGTGGCTTCCAGTGATTCCAGGGGCGGTAGATCCTCCTGATGATGCCCTGTAGTGTTTTTGACGAACATTGCAGTTCCGCCACCTCGCTGTCCAATCCAGTCCTTCCTATAACCAGGCATGTTGCGTAATTTGAAACTAGCTATGTCCGTCAGGTGCGTTTCCGATATCAGAACTATGTCCTACATGTGGCGACTAACAAATTCGTTCAGTTCAGTTTGTTTACATCTTGCTCCATTGGCATTCCAAATGCAGAGTCGGACGTGTCTTGTTCTGAGGCCGTTATCCATACCTTAAGGAGTGGTAAACGCCTTGATTATTCCCTCCACCAGTTTTTGTTGAAGTTGTACAAGGAGGGCTGCGATGTCCGACATGGGTGGTGTCAAGGTCCCTAGGGTGGCTGTAGTGGAAGTAGATGTTGCGGGTTGGTCTCTCCTAGGCGACAGTGTGTCTGCATAGAATCGTGAAATCCGTCGTGTTGGAGTCTTCTGTAGGGTAGCTGACATTTGGGGCTGTCCGGATGGCTGTTGTGCTGGTGCCTCACAGTCCGTCCTGCTAGTCGTCGCTGGCGTTGTCGATTGATGAACGATCTTCACCGTCTGGTTCTTGGCCTGCTGTTGCAACTGGACTTTATATTTCCGGAGGAGTGCCTGGTATTTTTCGCAGCCGCACCACGAGGCGCAGTCTTCTTTGTCACAGTTAGCACATTTTGCTTTGGAGGTGCAGGGCAGGATGGAGTCTTCGGTTCTATGGTCTCCAGCGCCGTTTGTGCAGCGGGGTAGCATCCGGCAATAATTTGTGTTGACAGTTTTTGCACTGTGTCGGCCCATCCTTGGACCGATAATCTTCTATACGCACCTTCGTGTAGAGAAGATACCGGATGTCGTAGATTTTATGGTTGTGTTTAGCCTTAGGGAGGCTGACGCAGTACGTGGGCAGCCTTACTAATTCACCACTGACTTGATCTCCTCCTCTCCTTTTATATTGATGTACCCCGGCGTGGGGAGTTCTTTTTCACTTCACGCTTCCCTGAGTTGACGTTCTGTGACGTGTGCAGGCAGTCGTTTGATCACCACCTCGAGTGGTTGATGTGTGAAGTGTGGCAAGTCGTAGGTCTCAAAAAAATTCAGAGCGTTTCTTTGATCCTCAAAGGACTCGAAATAGTATTTAATACGGTCCTTCTGGAAGATGGCCTTCAGGGTTCCGGAGAGTTATTCCTGTAGCGCATTATTCAGTTCCACATACTGGCCAGTATAATAAATCGTCAGTGGTGAAACACGTTGCTGTTTTGCTGCGTCAGATGCAGCAGCGGCTTGTTGTCCCGACGTTCCTATGTCGAGGTTTCGTGTCTGCGTGGAGTCGTCCTTGTTGTCATGCTGTGAGCTGTGAGCTTATTGGTAGTCTCAATCGTCTCCGCTCGTCGTTTTTAAGGCTTCGCGTCTTCTTCCGAGAGGCGGAGGTGTGTGTGCATTTGGTGTGTGTGTTTTTTGTGTGTATTTTACTCTAGCTCGAAAAAGGATTACTCCAAAAACTAGCAAGTTATCTTCCTTTTGTGTGTGCCTAGACTCAATGCCTCTGTTTTTCGGTGAATGCTCTCTTTTAAGCCTTTCAGACCCACTGGCTACAATTGTGTACATTAACTTTTATTATGTCTTGGCGCAACAGGAATATTTTTCCACAGTGGGAACCTAATTTACAAATTTGTGAATGTCCAATATTTTCATCAAGCTTAAGTGCTGCCAACTGTTGGCCATCACTAAAAAAGTATCAACAAGCCAAAGTAGCAGCGCGCAGCAGATTGCGACCGCCAGAATACATGAAGTGGTTTGCTGTAGTCCGATTCACGAACGATGGCGGTTCGCACATATCAAGACATGGACCGTGACTGCACTGTTGCCGGTTCCAAGCGACAATTGTGACATGGACTTTGAATTTGAAGAAAGCGTATATCGTGCAGGTCATGCCTCTCGCTTGCTATGGAGAATTTATCGCTTACCTCCACTGTCAGCAATGACAACTCGAAACAAATGGAATAAAAATTCACTAAATAGCTCGCTGCGGTTACATGTAATGCTCGCGTAGGTTACAACATTCACCGGAGAGCGCTCAGAACACAACGGGAATAGAGCCCTGTATATACAGGGCCGCTCACTGGCTATCGGAGAATGTCTGACGTGGGTGCCCAGAACTAGTTTAAACTCGACGGCCATTATTCGTGATTCCAGCTATAGTTGCAGTCAGCTGCATAACTGAATATTACTACCGTTATTTTGCATGATAATTAGCGAATGACCACTTTATTTATTAAAACTGTGAAAATTTCAAAATTTGTTATTTTGGTCCATAAAAAGGAGCCAAGTGTAAAATGTATAATTTTGAAACAAGGTGCATATTTTTGCATAAATCTTGCGTCTAAAATCATTAAAAAAATCACCTGAGAGCATTACAGAATAAAGAAAAATTTTCCTTCATACGGAAAGAATTCAGATCTGAAAGGGTTAATTCAGAAGTATTTATATTCTATCAGAATTTTCCTACAACGTTTGATGCAGTACTGGTCCTAAATGATGCTGTAGCCACCTGTGGTTGCTTATCTGATATGGCGGAGGAGGTGTGAATCTGTAAGCAGTTCCCACCTTTCTAGGTCGAGTAGCAACAACATTAATACCACACATTCACAATGGTTTGCAGTTTCTCGAAGAAATATCCAGCCTCTCCAGGGCACAATGTATCATCCCTGATATTAAGTTAAGCAAAAGAACTATGTTCAACAACACCAATCGAGTATGCCTATAATTTTTACTAACCAATACCGTGCCCAGACCAACAGCAAGTCAAGTACTGAGCATTTTTCTGTTTGATATGGGGTTCTCACTCCATCCAAAGTACAAAGCTGTAGTTCAAAGCAAAGTGCTCTAGATTATTGCCTCATGTTGATGTGGTTACAAATATTATACTTTTTTTGTCATTTCTGTAGTGTGGTTTTACATTTTTTTGTTTTCCGCAAGTGTATGCACTTCACATAATTTAAAATGCAGTTATTTTCTTACCTGCAAGTGTGGATGGAATGCGGGTTCACGTCTTCAGCATATCACCTGAAAATGTAAATAAATCTTCTGGGAGATGCTGTTCAACTGGAGAACTGTCTGTCGGCCAAACCTTTATACTCCATTAAAGAGTAATGTATTTAGTGACGTATTTAGTTAAAATATGTTTAATATCAGTCCAGTAATATTCAAGAGCATACCCAAGATCTGAGCTAGGTGCGGGTCCCTCGGTTTAGTTTATGGTGAATGGCGAAACAGTTTTGAGACTTCATCGCAAGTGGCTCTGATATGGGTATCTGCAGAAATTTATCCAGTTCTAGGGGCAAGACTATACAACTGCCAGTTTTTGATTGGTCAATCTGCGATAACATGCCACAAGAATTAAATTAAGGAGAAACTTATCATATACCATAAAATTAATCGTTATTTATTCATTTCTGTATAGGTGTATGAGAATTCTGTAGTGAATAAAGACCCTGTACTCCAGAGTCCAGGGTGGGGGGGATGTGGGGAGTACTCCCTGTTGCGCCTCCCATTGACACCCCCCCCCCCCCATTTGCTGATGCTAGTGGGCTTTGGATAACTTGCTGTTACTGAGTATCCACTACGTGTTCTAGCCTTCTTGACACTTACATTGAATTGGTATGTGTCTGTTTGGAGGGGCATTGGGGGGGAGGGGGGGGTGAAAGGAGACAGGTGCAATCCCATGTTCTTTCCTGGGTATGCCCTTGGTAATGTTACAGTGTTTCATAAGCTTAAATCATCCGAATGTATCCTATTTAAACAAGGTGAACAGCTCAGATTCCAATTTTCTTTGCGTTCCTGTATGTGTGTGCATGTGATGTTAATAACAACTTTAAAGTGAGTGTTACTGTAAGTACCCATGCATTATCTTGTTCCGTAAAGTGTTGCTTCATTTCTGTCGATATAACAATGAGTATTGTTGCTCATGTATCAACATCGATAAGTACTGTGACTGTATAATGTATTCATACAGTAAACCCATCTTAAACTTAGAGATAGTGACCCAGAAGTCTTTAATACATATTAGTGCAATCGCTGAGTATGTTTTTAATTTGAATGATGCGTGTGTGGCTTACAGTGCACTGAAGAAGGTCATCAGCCATGGGAATTGACCAGTTCAACAAACTAACCGTTATTTTAGTTTCTGAAGGCTGGGAAATGGATTAATAAGGAAAAAGAGTTTTCAGAAAGGAACACAGTGAGTGCCATTACGATCTTTTATTTACATAGTAATATGAGGACACTTGTGTACACATTTGGTATAGCCAGCATCGCTCTTTGACTGTGTATGCAGTATAGTATGATACATTGACATTACACACTACTGGAGGACGCTGCCGACTGTTCTGGTCTCTGGGCCGTAGCGAGCTTAGCACACGTCTGTAACAGATCTTTTCTTCTTGAAGTCACAAGTTGTCTGCATTACGAACACTTCCACACGTGCTGGACACAAATCGCGAGTCTGCAACCTGTAGAGGATCTGGGGATGTGTGCACACAGTTAATCACAATTATGCAGAGGTAACATTGAACCAAAGGCATCGATAGGGCGAAGCTACTTTGCGTCCGTTGAAATCGACAACACAATATGCGGGCAAACACTTTTTTCCTGGCCGGTACACACGTAGTGGTAACAGAGAAAAACTCAGAAATACTGCTGCATATCTTTCAAAGTGCGTGCCTAATACTTCTGCAGCGAGCGTGTTATTCAGGAAGAGTGACACATTTACACAAAACTATTAGCGAACGTCTATTGGAGTTAATGCACAACGCGGAATGCATCGTGGGGCTATGTCGTATATTAAGTTAAATACTTCTTTTCGTAGAAGAACTTTGGAATTCACGTGTAATGGATTGCAACTGAGGTTAGGTTGGATTTTTTCACCATCGGAAAGAAGCGATCATTATTTTCCGATGTTGAAACCACGCAAATGTTCAGTGTGTTAGCTTGGTCATTATGTTGTGAGAGACACGAGAAACGAAAAATATAGTCTGGCGACGAAACACCGACACACACTACTTCTTTTATGCCAGATAAGGGAATGTGTCAGATTGTACTTCTGCTGTGGACGTAAGTGAATTTTCGTTGAAGTAATGTGTCTCTGGTTAATTTTCAACGGGATGGTAGCTGATCAAAGTAAAGCAGACGTGGTGATGTCGTTTGTTTAAAATTTTGTAACAATGCTAAGTGTCTTATTGTGTTAATGTTCGTGCATCTATACGTTTATCAGTGAGGGTTTTCTGAACTAAAATTTCTGCACGAGGTGCGTTAAAGAGCCTACTTTACCTCTGGATCGTGGACTGCATTTTTCTCAGGTTGTGAACATTTTGGATTTGAGCACTTGCAGAGAATTGCGGTACAGTTGACTGGACAATATGCAGAGTACTGGAGACGACGCACTGTGACGAGGGGGGGGGGGGGTTGAAATTAGTGGGTGTATAAATATCTCCGTCACTGAAATAGCGGTAGAACACAGCGTAAACGAGGACACTGAAATGAGTCACTGAGGATAACTGCGATCGCAATCCGCGACAGACTGCGCAGTCTCGGTCATCCCGCATACGAAACGGCAGCACCTCGGTACGGCCGAGACGGATATAACATTAAACGGCGTGACGAGACGAGGCGCGGGTCAGTCTGGCGTGCGCTGCCTGCGCTTGCTCTTGTCGCGCCGGCGCGCCTTGCCGCGAGGGTGCGGGTGGGGGCCGGAGTGGGGCGGCGCGCGGGGCGTGATCTCGCAGCTGCAGCCGCTGCGCACGCGCACGTAGTCCAGCCGCCAGCCGCTCTGCTGGGGCTCGCGCACCAGCGCGTACGAGTACGAGTACTTCTGCACGCACTTGGACTGGTTCTGCAGCCGGTGGTCGACGAACATGCACGGCCGGTCGACGACGCTGTCGTCGCACGACACCTCGAAGAAGCTCTGCTGGTGCTCGTCGCTGTTGAACAGCTCGACGTAGTCGCCGTCCTTGTTGGTGCCGCCGACGGGCGCCACCATGTCGACGCGCGACGGGCAGCACTCGACGGCGCCGCCGCCGTTGGCGCTCGCCTCGCTCACCAGCGTCTGCAGCTGGCGCGTCGTCAGCCGGCCGCCCGACCGCCACCCCGCCCCCACGTCCGCCTCCGGGCCGCCGCCGCCGCCGCCGCTACCGCTCCTGCAACGCACCGCACAAACGTCAGGACGCAGTCTCAATGTGCAGGTGCTGAACAACATTATACACTGTTGGCCACTGAAATTGCAACAGTAGAAAGGACTGAAAAGAATAGCGAACTACACTACTGGCCATTAAAATTCCTACACCACGAAGATGACGTGCTACAGACGCGAAATTTAACCGACAGGAAGAAGATGCTGTGATATGCAAATGATTAGCTTTTCAGAGCATGCACACAAGGTTGGTGCCTGTAGCGACACCTACAACGTTCTGACATAACGAAAGTCTCCAAACGATTTCTCATACACAAACAGCAGTTGACCGGCGTTGCCTGAAACGTTGTTGTGATGCCTCGTGTAAGGAGGAGAACTGCGTACCATCACGTTTCCGACTTTGATAAATCTCGGATTGTAGCCTATCGCGATTCCGGTTTATCGTATCACGACATTGCTGCTCGCGTTGGTCGAGATCCAATGACTGTTAGCAGAATATGGAATCGGTGGGTTCAGGAGGGTAATACGGAACGCCGTGCTGGATCCCAACGGCCTCATATCACTAGCAGTCGAGATGACAGGCATCTTATCCGCATGGCTGTAACGGATCGCGCAGCCACGTCTCGATCCCTGAGTCAACAGATAGGGACGTCTGCAAGACAACAACCATCTGCACGAACAGTTGGACGTCGTTTGCAGCAGCATGGACTATCAGCTCGGAGACCATGGCTGAGGTTACCCTTGACGCTGCATCACAGACAGGAGCGCCTGCGATGGTGTACTCAACGACGAAGTTGGGTGCACCAATGGCAAAACGTCATTTTTTCGGATGAATCCAGGTTCTGTTTACAACATCATGATGGATGCATCCGTGTTTGACGACATCGCGGTGAACGAACATTGGAAGCGTGTATTCGTCATCGCCATACTGGCGTATCACCCTGCGTAATGGTATGGGGTGCCATTGGTTACACGTCTCGGTCACCTCTTGTTCGCATTTACGGCACTTTGTACAGTGGACGTTAAATTTCAGATGTGTTACGTCCTGTGGCTCTACCCTTCATTCGATCCCTGCGAAACTACATTTTGAGCAGCATGATGTACGACCGCATGTTGCGAGTCCTGTACGGGCCTTTCTGGATACAGAAAATGTTCGACTGCTGCCCTGGCCAGCACATTCTCCAGATGTCTGACCAATTGAAAACGTCTGGTCAATAGTGGCCGAGCAACTGGCTCGTCACAATACGCCAGTCTCTACTCTTGATGGACCCTGGTATCGCATTGAAGCTGCATGGACATCTGTACCTGCACACGCCATCCAAGCTCTGTTTGACTCAATGCCCAGGCGTATCAAGCCCGTTATTACGGCCGCAGGTGGTTGTTCTGGGTGCGGATTTCTCAGGATCTATGCACCCAAATTGCGTGAAAATGTAATCACATGTCAGTTGTAGTATAATATATTTGTCCACTGAATACCCGTCTATCATCTGCATTTCTTCTTGGTGCAGCAATTTTAATGGCCAGTAGTGTATTTCGTATTGTGCATTTGTACACGGTCCAGCCTTATTAATGTGACCACCGCCTGTGTTCGACGTCAACGTGCAATTAACACTCTCAGACGCCAGGTGGCAGCACTAGCAATGGAGCGTATATCAAGCGTGTAGGGGGGACCCGGAAAACAGTGCAGTCACTGTCGTAATGCAGAAACGGGCCTTTCTTCCTTTTTTTTGTGACTTCCAAAAGGGCACAGTGATTGGCTTTCGTTCCATATACTGTGCATAGGAAAACGGCCCTATCAAAAACCGGCACTGACGCAACTGCGGTGCACCATGAGCCATAGATGACAGGGGTGAACGACTGCTCCGGAGGTAAAAATGGAAATGAGCGCTTGGCATCATCGGCCGGGAGACCCCTTACGGGGCAGGTCCGGCCGCGTTGGTGCAGGTCTTATTACATTCGACGCCACATTGGGCGACCTGCGAGCCGGATGGGGATGAAATGATGATGAAGACAACACAACACCCAGTCCCTGAGCAAAGAAAATCCCCGTCCCAGCTGGGAATCTTTTTTTTTTGTAACCATATATATTTATTTAAATATATTAACAACGATACATTAAAAAAAAAGACATTTTATTCTATTAATCTATTGTATTCCTAGTGATGGTTAATATTACTGTCATTTTATATTTTTTCGTTTTTATATTTTCCTTTTTCGTTTTTCTCTTATTGTTTGTTCTTTAAACCCTTTTACATGGCCATTTGTCGTCTTTTTTTTTTTGAGGGGGGTAGACATTGCAGGACAGGCATAACAGTTTATATTTGGCATCGATGCATTGATTTTGAGTTTATGTTTCTGTATGTGATGCACTTGTGATGCCACAGGCACATTGTGTATTCTGGTTTGATCTCTTCCTCTAGTTACACTGTTTAGTGGGACAGAATGAAGGAAACGTCACCATGATAGGTGGAGCAGAAGTGGAAGAAACTTTTTTTTTTACATATACTACAGAATATACCTAAATTGAAGAAGAGAGAAAATTTTTGTCATATTACATAAGAGAAGCAGAAAGGATAGTGTGAGTAATCAATAGAATTTTATAGGCACAAAGTACAGGAAATCATTTAAAAAATATATCTAATAATAATAATGAGTAGTTGGCACGTTCCACTAAGGAGCACTTTGTGTCACTGATTTCACTAAGAAGAAACACTTTATACTACTATACTTCACTATTTGATGCGAGAAGAGATAGCACTTTATCTTTTTTGTTGCACTTGTTCACTATCACTGCACACGTTATTCTTGTGGTGAGTGTGGTGAGGTGGCTGGTGGCGGTGCTGAGGATCGCAGGCTGGGAAGGACTCTGGCGATTGCTGTCTGCAGTGGAATGTGCAGGAAGTTTTTGAAGTTCTCGTGGTATCGCCTGTGCTGCTGGGCTGTCTTGTTCTCCTCCCAGAGGTCCATCAGGAAGGCCAGCTGGTCGGTCTGCCTCCGCGCTACGATGGCGTGTGCCGTCATGGCGAGGATCCAGAGAGTCGCCAGTCGCTCGGGCCGTGGAAATGGGTTGCAGTCTGGGGCGCTGATTGCTTCCACTGTGATGCTTCCCGGCGCCGTTCTGTTGATGTGGGCCACCATCTGCTGGCACGCTTCCCATGTTGGTGGCATTCCCGCACGTGAATCGGTGCTCGAGGGTGTCGGTCATGCCACATACGTCACACTTGTCACTTGCGACGAGTTTTATCTCCGCCAGTCTTTGGTTGGTTGGTACCGTTCTGCTAATTATTTTGTACCATGTCTCCTTCGCATGTTTAGGCAACACGTTTTCCGAGACGTTCCCCCATATTTGTATCCAATTGTATTGCGGGAGTTTTTTTTCAATTTTGTTTTTTGCCGGCTTCCCCCTGAGGGCCCAGTATATTCTCTCGGCTGTTCTGTGGCTGGGGTTCGTCACGGTGTCCAGAACGTAACTTTTGTTGGCGTAGTGCAGCCAGACGTGTCGCATTCTGAAGGGAATGTGTCTCGTGTCGACCGGCGCTTCTTGTGATGCGGGCTTGTATCTTCCAATTATCTTGGCTGTGACGCTGTCAGGGTTTTTGTCCTGGATGGCGAGCGTTCGTTTCAGTAGAAGGGCTGCACATTTGGTCTTTATATCAATTAGACATAGTCCCCCTTCTTTCGTTGGCAGCGAGCACGTTGCTTGCGCCTCTTTGAATATATTTCGACGCCACAACAGGTAGTACACTGCGCTCGTTAGTGCTCGCGCAATTTCTGTCGGGATGCTTAAGATTTGCGCCAGGTACCAAGCTTTCGACAGGATCGAACCCGTGCCCCTTAGGACGGCAATCGGTCACGCTGACCATTCAGCTATCGGGGCGGACTGCTCCGGAGGTGTGTACGAGCAAGTAGATGTGCAACTTTTGAGCAACCGACCATCCAGATTAACCAGCGTCTCCTCTACGATCAACCAGCGAACTTATGGGCTTCCACAGCAGGCACCTGGTTCATGCACCCATGTTCACTCCTGTTTGGCGGCGAGGAAGGCCGGAATTTACACTCCAGTACTGCAGCTGGACTGAGTGGCGACAGGTAGCCTCTTCAGATGACTCACATCTTGTGCTGCGACTTACAGACGGACGATGGTGCGTACGTTGTGTAACTTCTCAAAGCAAAGACCCTTTAACAATCGTCGGAAGGGCCCAAGCTGGAGGAGGGAGCGTTATAGTGCAGGGAATATTCGTAGCATTCCCTTGGTGATCTCGTTATTATCGAAGGCACAATGGATCTACAGAAGTATGCGTCTATCCTTACGGACCATTTCCACCCCTATATGCAGCTACGATGAGCTCTATCAGCAGGACAATGCAATGTATCACACAGTTCGCAGTGCACATGCGTGGTTCGAAGTGCACCAGGATATGTTTAGCATACTCCCCTGGCCATAAAACTCCCCAGATTTAAACCCAGTCCACAACCTGTGGGACCACCTCAATCAGGCTGTTCACACCACGGATCCTCAACCAAGACACCTAGCGCACGGAAACCGCGGCGCTCGAGTTGGCTTTTTGTACACAGAGCTTCCAAGTTTGGCTGTTACAGTGGTTTTAATCTGACTGGGCACTGAGTCCAACTGAACTGGGATGTCAGACACATGCACGTCAGTCTGTGCTGCTTTAAGTCTTCGCTAGAGGATATCAATCGTGATGCGATTACAATCTCTCAGTAGCCCATAACTACATGGTTTCACCGATAGAGAAGTCAGGAGAACGTGGTGGTCAGGGCACCAGTCATACACTCTCTGAATTGAGGTACTTCGTCTTCATGGAAGACCTCGAAGATAAGGCACAGTTAATGGTCTCAATATTCCACATATGTAATGCCTACTATTCTAATTATTCTATTTACAGGGTGACTTTCAGCTCGAAAACTAAGGTTGTCATAAATTCAAGGACAGAATTAGACCCAGAGAAAACCATGGTGGACAGAAGAGCGAAGAAAGTTGCAAATAATGAGAATGTAAAATAATGTTGAACCAGATGACCAAAATGTAAAGAAGAAAGGTATGGTTACTGGCTATCTTAGAAGTGCCCTAAGTTTGCCAAGGGCTATCTTATCCTACATCTAAATCCATTATTGTTATACTGTTCTGCATGGTCCCCACTGGCCCATGTGTACCATGACAACGCTCGAGTCTACACATTCTTATGTGGGTGGCCTACTTTATGCAAATAATCTTACAATTTTATTTGACAGTGCAGTTTGAAATTTTAGTCCCACTTAACATGTTAGTGCTATAGAAGAAAATGCCTTGTTATCCGTAATTGGTGCATTGGATACTTAAATATCTGGTGGTTTTTACAAGTGTCCTTGTGATCTTAAGGGCTGAAAGTGGTGCAGCTGGTTCTTTGAAACGTGATTTGTAATGTTATTAACTTTAATCCGTGGCTCAGTATCTTCTACGATTGTTTATATGAGGGCGTGTTAGAAAGTAATGCCTCCAAATTTTTTATTGCGTGCTCAATGTCGGCTGAGGTGTTATTACAACTCATAGTTATCGCTTGATCGAGTTTCCTGCTTCCCTGACACAAATTTCAACCCTCTGGCGCTAGAGGGGTCCGAACTGTCTCAGGTAACATGGCGGTGCGTAGCGTAAGTATGCCGGTGTGTAATCGAGTTTCTGATTTGAAGAGTTGGTCCACACATGGCGCACCCTCTTCTTCAGCTCGACAATGCCACACCTGGCACACCTGGCACTGCGACATCTCCAACTATGCGTCTCCTTGGGTTCTGTCATCTGTCATCCTCCGTACTGTCTCGACTGGACCTCATCTGGTTTTCATCTGTTTTCAGAACACTTCGAGGACTTCACTCTGAAAGCGATGAAGGAGTGCAGGCAGCGGTGAGATTCTGGCTCCATCAGAAAAGTAAAACACTGTACAGTGACGATATCACCAAAGTTGGGAGTCATGTGTTCATCGCCACGATAACAATGTTGAAAAATGAATATGTAAACATGTAGAATAAAGGTACAGAATGTTAAAGTTTTTGTTTAAAAGCTTTGCCAGAATTCATATAAAAATTCGGAGGGATTATTTTTCAACACGCCTTCGTAGACTACAGTCGAACTGTTCTATCGCTTGCGCCTTGTCCCGCGGTTACGCAGGGTCGGCCATGGTTAACCGGATTTGGCATGTCAATGTTTAAGGGGTGGCCAGATGCCCCTCCTGCCGCCACCACGTACCCCCCAGGACGGAATTTTTAGTGAATCCCAGCTGTATGCGTCGAGTGTAAATCGTGAAATAGTGTGAAAGTGAGTTGTGTAACTGTCGGGACGTGGGGACCAGCTCGGTATTCACCTAGTAGGATGTGGAAAAGCGCCTAAAAACCACATCCAGGCTGGCCGGCACACCGGCCGTCGTCGTTAATCCTCCGGGTGGATTCGATCCGGGGCTGGCGCGCCTACCCGAGTCCAGGAAGCAGCGCGTTAGCGCTGTCGGCTATCCTTGCGGGTCGACTACAGTCGAACAGTACGTTTAATTTATTCCTGAAAATGGCTAACCTAAAACAACATGATCAGTGGAACCTACTTCTCTGTATCCACAAGCTAGCGTGTTTCCTCATCCCACTCAGTTGACATGTTTGGGATATGGTTCGTGACCTGTTAACCGGTATATGTAGACCAGCTGTGATGAAAAATATGATTTTGTAACTAAAAGATCTTGGAATAATATCTATATTGGAATCTTTCAGAAAAAGAGGTTTTGCATTACTTATTGAGCGCCCTCGTAAATGTAAGTGAACGGCAAAGATATTTGACTAACTTTATTTATTTTTGTGAATCTTCCAGCATTGATTTCCGTGTAGTTCGTCGATCATGTGATACTGGGTCTTAGAGTCAGAGGGGTCTGATAGTTCGAGTTGTAGACACTTGTGAGAAGCGACACTTGTGAGAAACTGGAATGTGGCGACACTTGTGAGCAATCCGGGATGCTAAGAGACCGCCACAGGGTGTGTCGCTAATGCTGCGCCACTACCTGCTCGGCCACTACCTGCTGCCGCTTAGTGTGACTGAGCGCTCGGCCTGTCCGTCCCGCACAGCTGCCAAGGGATATTCACACTCCTCCAGTGCAGGCAAGGTACATTATTTCAGAATTTTTTTGGGCAAGGAAGAGTAGCCTTAGACAATTTAGTAATCGGAGATGATTTTGCCCCCACGATATCATGTCAACCATTAGTTGCAGCACAGTCATGCGTAAGACCTTTTTCATTGGAATTTTTGTTCTGATTAATCTTACATAGGGCATAATCCTCGCTCAACCTCATATTTAACTATGTATTTTACAGAAACTATAGAAACCGAAAAGCCGGCCGCGGTGGTGTAGCGGTTCTAGGCGCTCAGTCCGGAACCGCGCGACTGCTACGATCGCAGGTTCGAATCCTGCCTCGGGCATGGATGTGTGTGATGTCCTTAGGTTAGTTAGGTTTAAGTAGTTCTAAGTTCTAGGGGACTGATGACCACAGATGTTAAGTCCCATAGTGCTCAGAGCCATTTTAGAAACCGAAAATGTTTTCCATCTTTCAACCCCTCACCAAAGATTTGATATGATAGGAATGGCAACCTTTTACCATATATTAAGAGGAGCCAACTAAAGAATTTGGTTCTCGGTAGAAAGTTTTTCTTTAATTATTTCGAAATAAACCTCAATTTTTTCGTACCACGCAGGGAAGTGTACTGAGGTGTAATGTGAGTCCTGCTAGCAATTAGCGTTAAGGAATGCAATTTATGTATTGAAACAAAATGTATTCATCGTCTACTCAGACAGACATGGTTTCTAAAATTATCTACACAAAAATGATTGTGATTGTTAGAAAGGCTATGACTTTTCAGACTTCTTTAGTGAATCTTTTACAATTTGCAAGAGACATTTAGCCGACTTTGTCTCGTTTCCAGGGAAGACCACGAGGAGGTAGTCTCTCTTCGTCCCGCATTATATTTATTTACAATATTTACAGAATGATTATTTATATACAATTTTTACAATAGGGCTATCGGCGTGAACTGAAACCCTTTTCAATATTTACAAGTGTTGCTGTAGCTTCAGCCATTTCCTTTTCACTGTAATTTCTGTGTATAAGCCACGCAAGTAGGAAATGATTTTATATTGCCGTCAACTTCAAGAGTCTTGTAAGGGTCTTAGAAACTATCTCATCTGTCTTAATTGCGGACTTCTTTCTTCTTTTCCCACCTAGATTTAAAACTAGTCGGTGCCCATGATATTCTGCGTCTTCTCTGAGAATTTTTACTAAGGAGTAAAAATTTGGATGAACCTTCGAAATTAATGTATTTATCCTCCGATTCCATCCTTCTGAAACATTGTTGGTGCGGTGACGCCTTCCTGCGCAGTTCCATATATCTCTTGGCATTTCTTCATTATCCAGCCATTGTTCAACAGAATAGTCGTAAAAATCCTGCTGTTTTTCATTATCTGGCGTGCTCTCCCGAATGCATAGCCACCCATCACCTAACATGTCCATCACCTAACATGTCCAGGGGAATGTGAGCCAAAGCGGAACACAATCTTACGTGGAAACGAGTTTCTTCGTTTTCCTTGTAGGCGGCAACAAGGCCGCAATTCTACACTTGCCTCCACAAGTACTGATTGAAATGGTAGCTGCAACCATTAATCTTTCCATCAGGAAACAGATGTGTTACTGATTGGATAATTGCAGCTTCAAAATCCATCATGATAGCTGTTGGACTCCATCCAGGTACGTTGCTCTCAACAGCTGTGAAAAAGCGATCCTACGTTTCTCGCTTTTTATTGGGTAGGAAGGCGTACACGGCTGCAGCTGTCTTTGTTTCCTCCTCAGAACTAGAAATATCGGCATGGACAATAAATAACCGTACAAACTGCTTGCTGGAGCTTTAGAACGTTCCATCGACAAAGAACGAATTGCAGTCTGTTAAACAGGATCTTCCCCTTTCGCTGGCGAACACCAATATCCTGTCATTCGGTCCTCTGTCGTCATCTGCAAGTAAAAATTTGCTCCCATCATTCATTAGCAAATGATGTTGTTGCAGAAATATTCCTGCAGCATCGGTCGGATCTTGTGTAGATCCCATGCTTTTTGCCTGATGCTGTTTGGTGTCCCTGTAGACCGCCCGCTACCTGTTCGGCCGGGTCTCCTCACAAATGTCGCTCGTCACAACTGTCGCAACCCCGATAATTCGGATTTAGATACTTGCCCAGGTCCCACGGGGTGAACCCTATACAGGGTGTTCCAAAAGGTACGGCCAAACATTCCTCACACACAAAGAAAAAAAAATATGTTATGTGGACATGTGTCCGGAAACGCTTACTTTCCATGTTAGAGCTCATTTTATTACTTCTCTTCAAATCACATTAATCATGGAATGGAAACACACAGGAAGAGAAGGTACCAGCGTGACTTCAAGTACTTTGTTACAAGAAATGTTCAAAATGTCCTCCGTTAGCGAGGATACATGCATCCACCCCCCGTCGCATGGAATGCCTGGTGCGCTGATGCAGCCCTGGAGAATGGCGTATTGTATCACAGCCGTCCACAATACGAGCACGAAGAGTCTCTACATTTGGTACCGGGGTTGCGTAGACAAGAGCTTTCAAATGCCCCCCATAAATGAAAGTCAAGAGGGTTGAGGTCAGGAGAGCGTGGAGGCCATGGAAAGGGTCCACCTCTACCAATCCATCGGTCACCGAATCTGCTGTTGAGAAGCGTACGAACACTTCGACTGAAATGTGCAGGAGCTACATCGTGCATGAACCACACGTTGTGTCGTACTTGTAAAGGCACATGTTCTAGCAGCACAGTTAGAGTATTCCGTATGAAATCGTGATAACGTGCTCCACTGAGCGTAGGTGGAAGAACATGGGGCCCAATCAAGACATCACCAACAACGCCTGCCCAAACGTTCACAGAAAATCTGTGTTGATGACGTGATTGCACAATTGCGTGTGGATTCTCGTCAGCCCACACATGTTGATTGTGAAAATTTACAATTTGATCACGTTGGAGTGAAGCCTCATCCGTAAAGAGAACATTTGCACTGAAATGAGGATTGACACATTGTTGGATCAACCATTCGCAGAAGTGTACTCGTGGAGGCCAATCAGCTGCTGATAGTGCCTGCACACGCTGTACATGGTACGGAAACAACTGGTTCTCCCGTAGAACTCTCCATATAGTGACGTGGTCAACGTTACCTTGTACAGCAGCAACTTCTCTGACGCTGACATTAGGGTTATCGTCAACTGCACGAAGAACTGCCTCGTCCATTGCAGGTGTCCCCGTCATTCTAGGTCTTCCCCAGTCGCGAGTCATAGGCTGGAACGTTCCGTGCTGCTTAAGACGCCGATCAATTGCTTCGACGTCTTCCTGTCGGGACACCTTCGTTCTGGAAATCTGTCTCGATGCAAACGTACCGCGCCACGGCTATTGCCCCGTGCTAATCAATACACCAAATGGGCATCTGCCAACTCCGCATTTGTAAACATTGCACTGACTGCAAAACCACGTTCGTGATGAACACTAACCTGTTGATGCTACGTACTGATGTGCTTGATGCTAGTACTGTAGAGCAATGAGTCGCAGGTCAACACAAGCACCGAAGTCAACATTACTTTCCTTCAATTGGGCCAACTGGCGGTGAATCGAGGAAGTACAGTACATACTGACGAAACTAAAATGAGCTCTAACGTGGAAATTAAGCGTTTCTGGACACATGTCCACATAACGTCTTTTCTTTATTTGTGTGTGAGGAATGTTTCCTGAAAGTTTGGACGTACCTTTTTGTAACACCCTGTATAGTGAAGGTGTCTGTGGGTGGAGCTGTAGGCACGTGAACGTGAGTGTGTGTATTTAGGTGTGGCACTCACAGCGCGTGGTGGTCCCTGGAGCGCTGCGACCGCCGGCCGCCGCCGCCGCCTGGCCTGGAGGAGTGCATCGCGCTGGTCTGGGACGGCGCCGTCAGGCAGGCGGCCAGCGACACCACCTGCAACACACAGCAGAGGCCGTCACCACACGCTGCCGCCGAGGACACACCGGCGCTGGAGCCGGCCTCCGGCGTCTCACACAAGTAAGGCTCAAATGGCTCTGAGCACTATGGGACTAACTTCTGAGGTCATCAGTCCCCTAGAACTTAGAACTACTTAAACCTAACTAACCTAAGGACAGCACACACATCCACGCCCGAGGCAGGATTCGGACCTGCGACCGTAGCGGTCGCGCGGTTACAGACTGTAGCGCCTAGAACCGCTCGGCCACCTCGGCCGGCCACAGAAGTAAGAGCACCGCTTAATGTATCACAGACGATCACGTCCTCACACATTGCACTGGACGAGGATGGGGAACCAAACTGGCAGTGTCTTTTTCGAAGCAAACGTCGCACCATTTACCGTAACAGGTTTACACAGAACATCGACGAACATTAAATGTGAATGGCGCTACGGCGATACAAAATGGGACTTTCGAGAAAATCAAAGCCGATCACTTCGTTGGTGCTCGTCCAGCTGACCTATGTGGTCTCACATGGAGATCTTACAGACTGGACCCCTTCAATTTTCTTCGTACTTCTAACATTTGCGAGTCCTTGTCCCAGTAACAATTACCTAAAACAGTACGACGCACTTCCCAAAAACAATAAAAATTACCGACTTTGGGAGTTGAAGATCCGAGCGCTCTTAAAGCACGCAAGATTTCGGACTTTTTAACATCCGCCTGTACCTGTGTACGTAAGCGTCCTACCCTTTTAATTTTGAGGTCACTAGCTCGAGTCTCACTAGATGCAACTTTTTAAAACTTTTATTTGAATGTTACATTTACTGTGAAATTGAAATATTAATTAACAAATATTCAATCATAAATTTCTGATTAAAGTAAATGTTTTATCTAAGTTAAAATCTTCTTGGTTGTTAGGCCACGTCATATTTCCTTCTAAAGTAATAGACGTTTCGACCCCTCTACTGGGATCTTCCTCAGGATGTGTCTACTATTCCTAGAACACTGTGTTCTAGCAATAGTGGGCACCAAAACATCCTGAAGAAGATCCCAGCAGAGGAGTGTTCTAGCAATAGTGGACACCGAAACAACCTGAAGAAGTTCCCAGCAGAGGGGTCGAAATGTCGATTATTTTAGAAGGAAATATGACACGGCCTAACAACCCAGAAGATTTTAACTTTGAATCTTTTGTGTTTAATCCTAATCACGTGAATATACGACAGTTAGTAACCGGTTAAAATTTGGTACGGAAACGGCAAACATTGGATAGGAGATTACACATGAATACATAACACGTCGGGAGACCACCAGGCACCCACTCACCACTCCAGTGCTATACTGCAGAGCGTGCTGAACCACTGGCCTCATGAACTCTGCCAATCTACCATACAGGCCTACTACTGCGTCCTCTATAATATATACAATTTTTTAATTTAACAGTAAGACAATCCACAGTTTTGTATCAAATTTTATTATCAGTAAACGCTTTTTCATGGGATTAGTAAACACACTCGTAAAGACGTAGTTTTTAAAATTGTGATTCAGTCTTTTTTTATCAACATTTCGATTTCATAATAAATTTAGAATTCAAATAAAATTTTTAAAAAAGCTGCATCTGTCTACAACCGACAACCGACCCCACGGCAAAAAGTGTAGCACAATACGACCGCTCTTTTAAAGGGTGGACATTTTTTATACTTGACAGCACTCTGGACTGTTCAAGGTCGATTTCTTCTAGCATTTTTGAGAAAGTCATCATACTGCTACAGGAAACTGAAGGGCAGTAAGGTTCCCTTGTCAGTACGCGGCAATACAACGACAGTGTTAACGATGCGTTATGATGGTTGGTTCAGATGGCTCCGAGCACTGTGACCGAGCGAGGTGGCGCAGTGGTTAGTACACTGGACTCGTATTCGGGAGGACGACGGTTCAATCCCGTCTCCGGCCATCCTGATTTAGGTTTTCCGTGATTTCCCTAAATCGCTTCAGGCAAATGCCGGGATGGTTCCTTTGAAAGGGCACGGCCGATTTCCTTCCCCATCCTTCCCTCATTCGAGCTTGCGCTCCGTCTCTAATGACCTCGTTGTCGACGGGACGTTAAACACTAATATCCTCCTCCTCCTCCTCCTCCTCCTCTGAGCACTATGGGACTTAACATCTGAGGTCATCGGTCCCCTAGAACTTAGAACTACTTAAACCTAACTAACCTAAGGACATCACACACATCCATGCCCGAGGCAGGATTCGAACCTGCGACCGTAGCAGTCGCGCGGTTCCGGACTGAAGCGCCTAGAACCGCTTGGCCACCGCGGCCGGCGATGCGTTATGAAAGTAAGGACTATGGCAGATATATACTGACGAGGAAAAGCATTACGACCACCTGCTTAATAGCTTCTTTGTCCCTTCTTTGGAACGAAATACATCACTGATTCTGCGTATCAAGGATCCCACAGTTTGTTGGTAGGTTTATGGAGGTATGTGGCATTAGATGTTTACACACAGGCCATGTAATTCGCGTAAATAACGGGCCGCTGATTTGTGTATGAGTGATGGCGCCCGATAGCGACCCAGATGGGTTCCACAGGATCCAAACCAGGTGAATTTGATCGCCGAGACATCAACATGAGTTCAATGTAGTGCTTTTCAAATCACTGTAGCACGGTGCCGGCTCCGAGCACGGGCAGTTATACTGCTGAAAGACGACATCGCCTTCAGGGAAAACATGAAGCTTGAAGGGATGCAGGTTGTTCACAGCTGTCAGCGTGTCTTCGATTACTATTGCAGTTTCCATGCAGGCACAGGAGAATGTCTCCTGTAGCATCATACAGCTCCCACCAACCTGCGTTCGTGGCGCGCTGCGCGTTTCGAGCCGCCGTTCACCTCGATGACGGTGTTTTTAGAGACGACCATCGACCTAGTGTAGCAAAAACTCGATTCAGCCGAAGAGCTGACATGTTTACATCGATCGACGGTCGAATCTCGATGGTCCCGCGCCCATTGCAATCGTAACTCACGATGTAGTTGGGTCAACATGTGATCACATAGGGGTGGTGCGCTGCAGAGCTCCATGTCAACAATGTACGATGAACGGTGTGCTCCTAAACACTTGTGCGTACACCAGCATTGTGGTCTTTGGGCAGAGATGCTACAGACCACTATCTATTCTACTTCACAGAACAGACAAGCCTCAGAACCCTACATTTTGTGGAGAGACTTGGACGTCCAACGATTTAGCGCCTGGTAGTAGTGTCACCGTCCTTCTACCTCTTTCCGTAGATGCTCACGACAGTAGCACGTGAATATTCGACCAGATTCCGACGATTTCGAGATACTCGTCCACAGGCTTTGCGTAATAATAATTTATCCTTTGAGGAAGTCACTTGTTTAAGTGAGTTTTCCAATTTGCGGCTATATCTTCGCTACGGTGGTCGCCATCCGACTCTGCTGCGCTAACATACTTTTGATAGGGTGTCACGTGCCCACAACGTCACCAGACGGCATCAGCGTATAAAAATTGTTATTCGTTATAAACATAGATATATGTAGTAATAAATACATATGTTTGCATATAGCTTGATAATGGCTGTGGAGCTAGTAGCCTACTTACTAAAAGTTCCTGGATATAGCAAGGTTTTGGCTTACTATTCACGTGTAATAAAGAAAGCATTCCATGAGTGATGGGGACATTAGAGATGGAGCACAAACTTGGATTAGACAAGGATAAGGTCATTTATTTTTCGAAGGAACTATTCTAGTACGTGGCTTAATAGATTAGGTAAATACTAAGTGGGGCCCACCTACTGGTGACTTGATGGAGATTTCAGTCTCACTCTTCCAAAAGAGAAAGTCTGTTGGTAGACCTTGGGTCTTTCATATTTATAGACGTACGGCATCAGCTTATCAGGAAAGCGACGTAAATATTTTAAACTCTTTAGCTTTGTTGTTCCTTGCAGGTAGCGACATTATGGTTTTAGAAGATCCAGCTGTCCAGATTTAGGCAAATGCTTGGATGGTTGCTCTTATTGCCGCCTGGCCACCTCGATCAATACCGAGGCCAATACACAAGATCAAGAGAGAGTTCTGGCACCGAGATGGATAGAATGTATGTTAAAAGTTCTGATGTGGCTTGCCACAACTATAGACATTGGCGCTCGTCGACTACGATGCAGTAAGTGCAGTTAAGATTAAATGGCCAATGACGGAACTCACTTTGCGCTCTTCCGTGTCGGAAAAGCGGGCTGCGTTAGATTCTGATCAGGGATCTCGCTCCAAATTGGAGTACATGTTAACAACTGCTGCTGCAGGGGTAATTTAAGTCTGTGTGGACCGTAGAAAGAAGCCGACTATTACGCTGCTAAAATTATGTAAATACCTGTCGACTAATTGAAACTTTAACTTCCATCTCCTTCAAGCATTTTTTTAAGCATGTGTTGCTGATGTTTCCGCAAGCATTCCGCTGTTGTATAAACAAATAACCGTAATTGCAGCGGACGAAACCAATTTATCCTCGTTATATGTAAACGATGAAATCTGTCATATTTCTTGTTGATGCTGTAATGAGCTACTGGACAACCTAATCAATTAAAGTAAAATTACGCGAGGTCGCAAGGGAAAAAACGTAAAACAAAAAATGTGGAATCGATTTCCATCAGTTACGTGATTTACGTCCCGTTACGCCGTCGTGATCATAAGAAAAAGAAACTCTCCCCCTTTCGTAATTGGTGTCCGGGTTTCGACAGGGAAATTAAAGAGACTAGAGATGACATGATAGACAGGAAATCTAATTCCGCGCTATAAAAACAAAAGAAAAAATGTCATGGGGCATGGATGGGCGGGGAGCGAGGAAGGGTGTAGGCAGCCAATGCATGGACAGTAATGATACACAAGTTTTAGGGCAAACAAAATTGTAAAATAATCGTTTGGGTGCGTGAATAATGAGATGAAGTACGTCGCCACTACAGCAAGAGAAAATGCGAATTATTCACTTACGCGCCAGAGTTTAACCGGTTTCTCGAGACACTCGAAGCGTTTGAACCTCTTGCAAACACCTTATCTGTTTCTATTCCGTACATTTACACCTCTGTCTCTCTTGCGTCCAAAGTTCTTTATCGCAGTTTGTTCAAAAACTGACGACGACACGTCGTCACGACTCTCATTACGTGTCCCTGGCCATAGCACAAAGATCTCTTTCAGCTTGAGTCTGGCAGTATGTAGCGCTTCTTGACATGCATGCAGTTTTGACATACGTTGCATTTACATTTCAGTCAATTCACTGAGCTTAAAGACGCACCTATTCTCTAGCCAGTTATTTCTCAGGGATGCGATACACACTTGGGTCAGCAGAAACCATTCACTCACAGGAAGCGCAGAGAAAGCATATGCGAGGTGAGTGCACGCTCTGCAGAAGTGACTGTTTTCTTGCTGAGAATAGCTTGAGAAACTCTCGGTTTGCAGTGACTCGTTATGCAGCAACTGCGTAGTACGGTATACTGGCTGAATTACCTTTGTTATTCTACTGAACTTGGAATATCTGAATAACGAAAATTCGGTCCCGTCTATTAAGCGAACAACTAATATTTTTGCTGATTAAACATACTTCAGCTCAATTGTGCCACTGACTGTGTTCTCTTTTTCCAGGTCATGTTCTCTGGAAGATTACGGTTCTGTGGGACTTCCCTTACATTATCATATCGCGTGACAGTGATGTGCACGTTCCTCTCTTGCAGAAATAGGTACAGAAAGAAAGTACGAGGGTTGCCCAGATATTAATGCACCGTTTTTTCTTCTCAGCCTAAAACAATGCTACGAGTGCGAAACGTTACGTATGTATTATTTGAAGTCTCCAGAGTGAGCGCGCCAAGTTCCCGTCACTTCCGACAGATAGCGTAGCTGCAGGACAGTTTCAAAATGGCGTCTGTAGGTGACGTACGTTACAAGCAACGTGCCGTCATTAAATTTCTCACTGCGGAGAAAGAAACGGCGGGGAATATTCACAAACGCTTGTGCAAAGTCTAAGGAGCATCTGCTATCGACAGAAGTACAGTTAGTCGCTGGGCACGGAGGGTGGGGTAATCAGAATGCGGTTCGGCGGAGCTCCACGATTTGCAGCGGTCGGGGAGACCATCCACGGCTGTCATACCTGACATGTTGCAGTAAGCTGATGTTATCATTCGCGACGACAGATGTCATTAAAGGATACCATTCGTGGAAGACATTTTGAGGACGATGACGAGGTGATCCCACAGTGAAGCACTGGCTCCGCCACCAGGACAAGGATTGGTACCTGCAGGGCATACACACCCTTGTTTCGCGCTGGAGGAAGGCCATAGAACGGGATGGAGATTCCGTGGAAAAATAGGGTGTGTAGATAAAACATCATTCTTTCGTGTATGTAATTCTCATTATGTTCAATAAAGAATTGTTGAAGAAAAAAATGCGGTGCATTACTTTCTGGGCAACTCTCGTACATGTTTTTAATGAACAACACTCGCAAGCTAAAAATTCGAACATAAAATACGATGTTGTTCCTGTAAGAGACTGCCTCTTATGAGAGTCCGTAGTTTGCTTACTTAGACAAACACACATCAAAAAATGTTTTGCATCACCTAGGTTCCCAGAACTCCTGAAGACAGACGTTGACTGTGGATATTGTATCACGGGCACAGTCACCGCGCGACCGCTACGGTCGCAGGTTCGAATCCTGCCTCGGGCATGGATGTGTGTGATGTCGGTAGGTTATTTAGGTTTAAGTAGTTCTAAGTTCTAGGGAACTTATGACCTCAGATGTTAAGTCCCATAGTCCTCAGAGCCATTTGAACCATTTTTTGAACGGGCACAGTCTATTTGACTGTTCAGAGATGTCACTAAACCAGCCCAAAGATGTAAACAACCATGCATGAGCAGCGCCTATTAGACGGAGGGGGTCTGACAGTCGATCAGTTACAGTCATTCCACCAAGAAGGAGGTACACGACTCGTGTTGTCTGTACTTCAACCATGCCAAGACGGTCAATACTGCGGTTCGATCGCGTCCGCATTGCTACATTGTGTCAGGAAAGGCTTTCAACAAGGGAAGTGTCCAGGCGTCTCGGAGTGAACCAAAGCGATGTTGTTCGGACATGGGGGAGATACAGAGAGACAGGAATTGTCGATGACATGCTTCGCTCAGGCCGCCCAAGGGCTACTACTACTGCAGTGGACGATCGCTACCTACGGATTATGGCTCGCAGGAACTCTGACAGCAACGGCACCACGTTGAATGCAATAGACTGCATGATGCGCAACTTCACTCCCGACGTCCATGGCGAGATCCATCTTTGCAACCACGACACCATGCAGCGCGGTACACATGGACCCAAAAACTTGTCGAATGGACCGCTCAGGATTGGCATCACGTTCTCTTCCCCGATGAGTGTCGCATATACCTTCTACCAGACAATCGTCAGAGACGTGTTTGGAGGCAACCCGATCAGGTTGAACGCCTTATACACACTGTCCAGCGAGTGCAGCAAGGCGGAGGTTCCCTGCTGTTTTGGGGTGGCATTATGTGGGCCGACGTTCGCCGCTGGTGGCCATGGAAGGCACCATAACGACTGTACGATACGTGAATGCCACCCTCCGACCGATAGTGCAACCATACTGGCAGCATATTGGCGAGGCATTCGTCTTCATGGACGACAATTCCCACCCCAATCGTGCACATCTTGTGGATGATTTCCTTCACGATAACGACATCGCTCGACTAGAGTGACCGGCATGTTCTCCAGACATGAACCCTATCGACCATACCTGGGATAGATTGGAAAGGGCTATTTATGGACGACGTGACCCGCCAACTACTCTGAGGGATCTACGCCGAATCGCCTTTGAGGAGTGGGACAAACTGGACCAACAGTGCCTTGATGAACTTGTGGATAGTATGCCACGACGAATACTGGCATGCATCAATGCAAGAGGACGTGCCACTGTGTGGTTTTCATGAGCAATAAAAACTGCGGAAATTATGTTTATGTTCATCTGTCCCAATTTTCTGTATAGGTTCCGGAACTCTCGGAACCGAGATGATGCAAAACTTTTTTTGATGTGTGTAGTATTAAATCGTCACATAAATCGTCAATGAAGCCCTTGCTTTGCTGCGAAACAAAGAAATATTTCAGTGATTTTCACACTCCTTACGTGCAGAACTGTTACCTCAACGTTATCTTTAGATGGGGCCATACTGCTGTGTCATCGAGAGGGATGAACATCGCCCATGACAGACGAGAGGCATGAAGCGTGGAAAGGTGCGGCGCTTAGCGCTTTCTTTGCGAGCCCAAGCTCTTGCGACATACCCACAACGCCCTGTGTTGCGACTAAAAAAACTATGTAGAAGTAGCGGTGCCACATAGCTCTTTTAATTATGCTTTCGGTTTACCTTGTACCTTCTTTCAATACGGAAACATTATTTTTTGTTGTTGTAAGAACTGGCTATTAGCTCTTTTTAGATTTTCCCGGCTGCATGGATCAGCGCTCCACCAAATACCCAAAGTGGAAAAAAATTTCACTGTTATCTTGCCGTGCAAGGAGTGAGTTGTCAGTATACAGGGTGTTCGGCAACTCCCGTTACAAACTTTTAGGACTTGTAGAGAGGAATGAGTACGTAATAGTTTGAATAGAAACCCAAGTCCGGAAACGTGCCGTTTATATTCTACTATGGTTACAATTTAGATGTGTAACGCGTCCACACCTACTGAGGGAAAAAGAAAAGTCTGAGAGTTGCTCGTCCTGGTATGCAATGGTGTAGACAAGATGACGTGTACTACGTCAGACAGTCACCTGATGTCACTTAACGCCTGCGTTGATGCGAGACTTGTTGAATGCCTGTGCGTCTCGGACAGAGCAAACCTGGTTCGGTACACGTTTTGGAACGTGCTCCTTGTATATGGCGAACCTCGAGGTAACGGAAGAGCTGCTATGATCCGTTCATCATAAGAATAAACCTGATGCAAACATTACACTATGTATTCTTCCGCGTTTGCTGGAACCTCATTGGATTTCGGTTTCACGTGGGACTGCAGCCAAGCTGTCTCGAGTACTGTCAAGTACAATAATAAGGGTACGTAACGATAATACGGGACAACAGCTTTACCGGCGTATTTAACTTGGACAGCAGTGGCCTGTCAGCTGGTATAGCAAGCCTGCAGTGAAGTGGCCAGCTGCAGTTCACACGTAAAAAGAGTCGAGCAGAAGAGTAATACAGCTTCGAATGTCATTTAATTTTTAAACGGAATGAAATAACACACTGCAAATCTCCCACAATACGCTCCTTAGACGACTAGACGAAAACCGCAACACGTTATCGTTTTTCGCTAACGTACTATTGTGATTAGAAACAAGAATGATGAAAATTCCTAATTTAACCACAGGGTAATTTTTCTGCATAAGCTGTTTGTAATGTAATAGAGTATTGAAGGATTTCACAATATAGTTAAATATTGAAGCCACTGAACGCATTACTTACAGTCAGTCGTCTGGTAAATCTCTTAGCTCCTTCCTTATCCGAATCCAAGGAATACATTTCAGTTCTGGAAGTGTCGCCTGCTACGTTGATAATGAGGCTATCAACAACACAACCCACGAAACCAACCAAGCGCAGCATTTTCTCTTCTTCTTTTATGACGAGCCGTTCTACTTCCCGCCAGCGTTCGGCAGTGACGTGTGAAAAAGCTGCGTGCGTTAGTTCCACTACGTCTGCCAGCTTAAACAGTCTTGTTACTTGTCGGACCAAATCCCGCAGCTTGGCTCCAGATCTGTTCTGTTGGGTTCATACTGTACTGGTCCGGTAGAAAATGTAAAAATGCAGCATTTGTATGATGTACTCGATGCTGTGAAAATGGTTGTTTTTCGTGTTGCTACGATATTTACATACCAGGGTGGTATAAAACGATGGACATAGCCCAAAATAATGAGGATTTGGTTTTTCATTCTTACCTTAAAAATTAAATTGTTATGTTTTCTTAATTTAAACAACTTATGAACAGTCTTTCATAAAACATCGATAATTAAGAATTTGTATTTGAAATGGAAACAGAAATTTCAGGTCCAATATGTAAGTAGAAAACAAGAAGGCGTGCATTATTCATAAAAAACGATGATGAGGTTTATAATTACGAGATGTAGGTGAAATAAATTGAACGAGAAGAAAAATATAAGCCGGAGATTTGAAGTAACGCACGAATAATAGAATTTTCTTCATAGTCCAATGCGCTACCGACTGCGCTATACGTCCAATCTGTGTCTATTACCCGCAGTATACAGAACGCTTGAAAACTTCAGCCGATTATCTCCGTAAATTTATGAAAAAAACATTAAGAACAGCCTATTTCTCGGCGCTTTTTAACCGTTTTCCACTCGCGTGTTTCATTACGGAACAGAAAGCAGCCTCCGCCATTTTCATACTGCACATTAACAGCGCGACAATCACAGCACAACGCTGCAGAGCCTGTGACTGTACACGATTTGCGAAATAAAAACTACGTAACTGAAGCGTGGTTAAGAAAATCGTCGATGGCTGTTAATGCAGATGAATATCTTAAGGTTTCATTTAACGTAACTTGTTGTTGTTGTTGTGGTCTTCAGTCCTGAGACTGGTTTGATGCAGCTCTCCATGCTAATCTATCCTGTGCAAGCTTCTTCATCTCCCAGTACCTACTGCAACCTACATCCTTCTGAATCTGCTTAGTGTATTCATCTCTTGGTCTCCCCCTACGATTTTTACCCTCCACGCTGCCCTCCAATACTAAATTGGTGATCCCTTGATGCCTCAGAACATGTCCTACCAACCGATCCCTTCTTCTGGTCAAGTTGTGCCACAAACTCCTCTTCTCCCCAATCCTATTCAGTACCTCCTCATTAGTTATGTCATGTAGCCATCTAATCTTCAGCATTCTTCTGTAGCACCACATTTCGAAAGCTTCTATTCTCTTCTTGTCCAAACTATTTACCGTCCATGTTTCACTTCCATACATGGCTAGACTCCATACAAATACTTTCAGAAATGACTTCCTGACATTTAAATCTATACTCGATGTTAACAAATTTCTCTTCTTCAGAAACGCTTTCCTTGCCATTGCCAGTCTACATTTGATATCCTCTCTACTTCGACCATCATCAGTTATTTTGCTCCCCAAATAGTAAAACTCCTTTACTACTTTAAGTGTCTCATTTCCTAATCTAATACCCTCAGCATCACCCGACTTAATTCGACTACATTCCATTATCTTCGTTTTGCTTTTGTTGATGTTCATCTTATATCCTCCCTTCAAGACACCATCCATTCCGTTCAACTGCTCTTCCAAGTCCTTTGCTGTCTCTGAGAGAATTACAATGTCATCGGCGAACCTCAAAGTTTTTATTTCTTCTCCATGGATTTTCTTTTGTTTCCTTTACTGCTTGCTCAATATACAGATTGAATAACATCGGGGAGAGGCTACAACCCTGTCTTTCTCCCTTCCCTACCACTGCTTCCCTTTCATGTCCCTCGACTCTTATAACTGCCATCTGGTTTCTGTACAAATTGTAAATAGCCTTTCGCTCCCTGTATTTTACCCCTGCCACCTTTAGAATTTGAAAGAGAGTATTCCAGTCAACATTGTCAAAAGCTTTCTCTAAGTCTACAAATGCTAGAAACGTAGGTTTGCCTTTCCTTAATCTTCCTTCTAAAATAAGTCGTAAGGTCAGTATTGCCTCACGTGTTCCAGTATTTCTACGGAATCCAAACTGATCTTCCCCGAGGTCGGCTTCTACTAGTTTTTCCATTCGTCTGTAAAGAATTCGTGTTAGTATTTTAAGATATCTGACACATAAGTAGGAACTACTTCCAAGAGCGTAACAACACCGTGTACGTGTGCTACGGCTTCTGACCAATCATCGTGTTTGTGTTTGTGTTTATTTACATCAGGTTTATTCTTATGATGAACGGAGTATAGTCGACTGTATCACGAAGGCCTTCCGTAACGTAACAAGCCATAGCACAAACTTTTTGCCCAAGTTCCCCAGCGGTTCCGAGAAACAGGTACCTTCACCGAGAGGAGGCAGTACTGTGTTGGTTGCCGGCAACGTTGCACGCCCGAATTTGAAGGTGGTGTACTGCATCGCGTTGAAGAGAACCTGTCAACGAGTAACCGAACAATTGCGAGTGTAACGGGTGCTGGTCAAAGTGTCGTTTGGGACGTTCTACGTGAGCAGCAATTATATCCGTACCGCTTACAAAGGGTACTCGATATGGATCCAGCCGATTTTGCACAACGCACTGCATACTGCACGTGGTTCCTGCACCGCTGAATCGACACACCCCTGTTTCCACGTCGAGTTCTGTTCACGGGTGAATGTAAGTTCTCTACGAACTGTGTTCTGAAATCACGAAACAGTCACGTCTGGACAGACGAAAAACGTCGTACGACGCATGTTCATGGATTTCAGTACTGGTTTGGTATTAACGTGTGGGCAGGTATTTTGGACGGTTATGTGACTGGGCCATACCTCCCTCCACCCAAGCTAACTGGTGCTGCATACTTGATCATACTGCAAAACGTATTGAACTCGTTCCTGAAAGTTGTGCCGCTGAAGGCCTGTCAGGAAATGTGGTTTCAGCATGATGGTGCGCCGGCCGGCGTGGCCTTGCGGTTCTAGGTGCTTCAGTCTGGAACCGCGTGACCGCTACGGTCGCAAGTTCGAATCCTGCCTCGGGCATGGATGTGTGTGATGTCCTTAGGTTACTTACAAGGGAACCTCCCCATCGCACCCCCCTCAGATTTAGTTATAAGTTGGCACAGTGGATAGGCCTTGAAAAACTGAACACAGATCAATCGAGAAAACAGGAAGAAGTTGTGTGTAACTATGAAAAAATAAGCAAAATATACAAACTGAGTAGTCCATGGGCAATATAGGCAACATCTAGGAGATTGTAAGCTCAGGAGCGCCGTGGTCCTGTGGTTAGCGTGAGCAGCTGTGTAACGAGAGGTCCTTGGTTCAAGTCTTCCCTCGAGTAAAAATTTTAATTTTTTATTTTCAGACAATTTTCAGAGTTCAGGCACTCACACATAATCAACATCGCTCTCCAAAATTCCAGGACATGTTCAGATTTGCTTGGACATATGCAGGATTTGACGGTCTACATACGGAAAAATTTGAAAACGTTAAAAACATATGTTTTGACAGAGCACAGAGAAAACTGTGCGACTGTGAAACTGTTGCATTCATTTGTTGCAGTTTATGTGACACACTCTTATGTTTTCATCACTTTTTTGGGAGTGATTATCACATCCACAAGAAAACCTAAATCGGGCAAGGTAGAAGAATCTTTTTACCCATTCGCCAAGTGTGCAAGTTAGGTGGGTCGACAACATATTCCTGTCATGTGACGCACATGCCGTCACCAGTGTCGTATATAATATATCAGACGTGTTTTCCTGTGGAGGAATCGGTTGACATATGACCTTGCGATCAAATGTTTTAGGTTCCCATGGGAGAGGCACGTCCTTTCGTCTACTAATCACACGGTTTTGCGGTGCGGTCGCAAAACAAGGACACTAAACTTATTACAGTGAACAGAGACGTCAATGAACGAATGGACAGATCATAACTTTGCAAAAATAAAGTAAGAAAACTTTTCGCTCGAGGAAAGGCTTGAACCAACGCCCTTTCGCTCCGCAGGTGCTCACGCTAACCACGAGACCACGGCCCGCTTAAGCTCACTTCCTCCTTGATATTGCCTATGTTGCCCATGGACTACTCAGTTTGTATATTTTTTCATAGTTACACACAACTTCTTCCTGTTTTCTCGATTGATCTGTGTTCAGTTTTTCAAGGCCTATACACTGTGCCAAATTATAACTAAATCTGAAGGGGGTGCGATGGGGAGGTTCCCTTGTTAGGTTTAAGTAGTTCTAAGTTCTAGGGGACTGATGACCACAGATGTTAAGTCCCACAGTGCTCAGAGCCATTTGAACCATTTGTACCATGATGGTGCACCGCCTCACTTCTCATGTGCGGTTCGAAGACATCTCAACAGACGATATGGTGAAAGGTGAATTGGCCGAGATGGTACAACCACGATCGCCGGATTTAATTCCTGTGGACTACTTCTTGTGGGATCGTATGCAATGTTTAAGAGACTCCTGTAGAGACAGAGGAAGATATATTGGCACGAGTTCTGGCCACTGCTCTGGAAACTGAACAGACACCAGGTGGGACGGGGAGTGTGCACCAGAACACGCTCCGTAGGTACCACGTCTGCTAACAACGTTGGTGGTCGCTACATCGAGCCACTATTGTAATGCATCAGTGCTCTTCTGTCCGTATTCCTTTTTGTTTTGGAATGATGTAAACATGTTGATGTTTAAGAGATACAAACAAATATTCTTAAGTTATGGATGTTTCATTACGTTTCCTTTCGAGTTGTTATTATATAACTGTAGTGCATCACGCCTAATTCAGTTCCTCAAGCAGAAGTGGATGAGTTAAACGTCTGAATTGGAACCGTCGTAGAACGGAAACGGTACGTTTCCGAACATGGGTTCCTATTCAGAATATTATGTGCTCACCCCCCTCTCCAGGTCCTAGAAGTTAGTGAAGGGAATCTACGTACGACGTATATAGAGTACGTATATCGCGAACACTACCTCCACGGCAGGTATCTCGTGCTAGAAAAGCGTTTCCGAAGCCCAGTGGGACCCGTTGACGGTAGCGCGGACTGGCGGCGGAGGCGCAAAGCGCAGTGTAAATCGCAGCTCGCCAAATGAGGCGCGGCGCTTGTCGGCGCGCACTCGCCGGGCCGGCTAATGGGCCGCCCTGCAGCTGTTTGCCGTCTAATGGAGCGCCGCTTTGAAGTGCTGCCTGGCTCGGCCGCGCCCACGCGCATGCGCACTCGCCAGCTCAAACACCGTGCCGTCTTCCTGCCTCTGGCCGCTGTTTGTCTTGCGAACCGAGAAGCTTCCGCCACACAACGAGCCGTTTATCGCGCCACCAAACATTTGGAAATCTGATGAGATGCAGTTAAGAAGTGAAAGAGTTTCTGGTCGCAACTTTCAAAACAAAGCGCCGTTTATTTGACGAGAACGCCAGCGCCTTCCCACTTGGAATTCCTTCTGTCAGGCACAAGAACCACTGTTACCAGAAAAGTGTCCCAAGTCTGGGTGAGCCACGATCCTACACTAAGACCGTTCCCCTGGTTAGCCATGTATTGCAGTTGTATGACACAGAGGGACCGTGGTTTAAATACCCGTCTGGCCACCCACATATAAATTTTCCTTGGTTTGCCTAAACCGCTTGAGGCAAATACCGGGACGTTTCCTTTGAAAACGACAGGGTTGGTTTCCTTCCCTTTCTTTCCGTTTCGAATGACTTTCTCGTTGACGGGACATTAACTCTAGAAAACTAATTGGAGAAAATGTTACATTGCTACTAAATCATCGTAAAATTTACTACTCCACATTTTATTCAAAGCAAGTCATTATTTATAGCTTACGCGTCAGTTAATTACAATTATTAAACTTCCAGTGGTATGGTACATACCAAATGAAGTACGAAACGTCCTGTTTTACATCCTACAGTAATAGTAAATTTTAGGAGGATTTAGTAATCTAGGGTTAAACTCTAACATTCGTTCCTTCCGTTTCGTCCCTCCCCCTCCCCCCCCCCCCCCCCCCCCCACACACACACACCAAGGCGATGAACTGCGGAAATACCAGCATTCTGGTAAGTAAATTAGAATATTCTGTTGTCACTGGAATTTCTGGAAAACTGTTCAAGCAATATTTGTCATAGAGAAATGAAGTGGCGTTCAGAGGGAAGAGATATCAGTGGCCTTTTGGCTAGGGAGTAATTACATCTGATGCCCCACAAGGTTCCATCGTTGGACCTATATCTTTTCTTGTGAAAATTAATGACTTTTGTCAGTAACATTACCATATGCTTAGGTGGTTTATTTTACAGACGATGGGAACGTTAGGGTAAATGGCGATTCAGGTACAGTTTTTGAGAAAGCTGTTAATTTTTTTGAACATTTTACTAATGTTTCTAGTCAGATCATTGTCATTTTCCAAATTCGCACTATGCAGTTTAGAACATGCAATAGAGTTACACCCTGTGGATGGATAAAATGTAAAGACATGCAGTTAGAAGAGATTGGCAGTCTTAAATTCTTCGGATTACGACTTGATGATAAATGTAACTGGAAGAAGCATACCGCAGAACTGCAGAAACACCTACTCAAATATTTCTTTGCAATGCAAATGTTGCTACAATTAGTTGATGTAGAAATAAAAGAACCTCAGATAGTTTGCTTACTTCCATTCCATAACATCGTACATGTAACGTTTTGGGGTAAATCTCAAATAAAGCTAATTTTTCACGAATCTAAAACCATTTAATAAGCATAATTTGGGTTTGACATCTAGGGGATACTGCAAAAGCATGTTAACAGAACTGAGTGCACTAACTAATGCTCTTCTGTGTGTCTGTTCGTTAACGGTATTTGTGCAAAGTAATGTAGGCATCTTCCATTAGGATCACTCCCACTTTGTAATCAATAGAAATAGAAATAAGAACACTGTAAATACACAATTAGTAGTTTAATTTGGTTCAGGAACAAACAACAACAACTTGCAACATGACTACTAATTAAGTACAAGTCAAAAGAGGGCTAAGGGACTTATAGCGGATTAACTCAATCTACTTCGCGCGCTACTTCCTTAGCAAAACCAATGGACTTATATATTATTAATAATATCACATTAAGTAAGTAGATGAGTTTGGAACATTGCCAGCACAGCAATGCAAACCATGTAAGTAAGTACAATAAATTTTATTTTTTGACGGCGCTTTAACACATTAGGCCAGGTATTATCGTTCACATTTTAGTGTGTTCACCTTTACTTGGTTGTGGTAAGTTTTGTAATACTTCCAGAACAGTGCGTGCGTGCGGTTAGTCGTGGCGTATGCTCACGGAAAACAAGAGTCTTAGGTTCGACTCCCGGTCCAACTCGGAGCTTTAATCTGCCAGAGTGTTTCAAACATTGCATTAGCTTGCAAATAAAATATTGCTTTAATCCGTATTCTAGCGAACAACTTCCGTTGTAATCTGCAGAAGGAAATTAACGTACCACTTATTATGCAAATGTGTAACATGTACTTCTATTTTTGTGATATGTTCCACGTCTTTGAGTATTTCTTCACTGTTGCTATACGGAACAATCGGTGAACCTCATCTGATAGCATTTTTTCATGCGAATTCGGCGTGCTTCGCGACGCATCTTCCATGGTAACCACTCTAAAGATAATAGCTTCCTCGTTGTAGCGAAGCTCATTTGACAGTGAAGAGAAATGACCGAAGCAGTAGTGACTGTAAGTAGACGTCTTTTGGCTGTTTATGACAGCAAAAAAATGATAAAATATTAGTTTGATTCTTATTTAAAATAAATAACATTATCCTCTCCACCACTGATCAACAAGTTCAATAGCTGTAAATAAAAACCAGCAGAGTATAATCAACGACGGAATAGTCTGTGCACGGAGTGAGGTGGCGCAGTGGTTAGCACACTGGACTCGCATTCGGGAGGACGACGTTTAAAATCCACTTCCAGTCACCCTGATTTAAGTATTCTGTGGTTTCCCTAAATCGCTCCAGGCAAATGCCGGGATGGTCCCTTTTGGAGGGCACGCCCGATTTCCTTCCGCATCCTTGTAACATTCTGAGCTTTTGCTCCATCTCTAATGATCTCTATGTCGACGAAACGTTAACGCTAATCTCCTTTTCCTCCTCCTCCTCCTCCTCCTCCTGGAGAGGAGTGCTGTACACACCTAGGTCTATAAGTACGGTCGGTTCCGTTGTCGTTCAAATGCCACATTGGCAATAGGGGATATGCATTTTCTGTAAGTGTTTCTTATTTTCTGGTTTAATTAAGGACCGTAGCAAGCAATACAGGGTTTTAGATAATTACCGGTTTGGTGGCCACTAAAGATAATTTTAGTAGGCCCCGTCACGCGCAGGTTTGAGGCAAGAGCGAGAACGTCAATGTCTGCCGCCTGCAAGTTAGAGGACCCTTTGGACGGGGCTGTTGCGCACGTACCTCGCCACGGGAAGGTGCAGGCGCTGTCCAGACACCCTCAATGAAATTCCTTCCATCATATGCGATGTTTTCTGAAAACCTGGAATTGTGTCAATAATAATGTACAACATCGGTACGTTTCTTCATCGCACGACATACTTCAGAAATTTATTATAATTTAACAAGTTCTGTAGGAGTTTAAGCATTGGACGTTTGTAAGCTATCGGTGCCCTTTTCTTCCCTGCAGTGGTACTTCTGTGTTCTCAAGATGTTGTAACTTCTTCATCACGCAGAAGTTCGTACACACGCACAACACATAATTCGTAGTGCTTGTTTAACATCAAGCTAATTTCGAGTAAGGACGACGGCATTTGAATCACAGAGCGAAACGGCACACTGACATTCGTGAACAGAGGATTTCATATACCGATTCAGCCATTCTTATTGATGTCTTCCGTGGTTATCCTTTAACCCTTCAAGCAAGTGCTTCTGCAGTCACACCTAGGAACGTGGCACAATGGTGAGGCAATGTAATCGCATTCAGGAGGAGGGTGGTTCAATTCCCCATCGAGCCACCCAGATTTTGGTTTCTCGTAGTTTCCCTAAATCGCACGAGTCAAATCCAGGGATGGTTCCCTCCTATCCTCCTACAATTCGAGCTTGTGCTCAGTCTCTAATAACCTCGTCGTCGACGGGCCGTTAAACCATTATCTGCCGTTCCTTCCATCTCAGGTTCCTTCTCTCTTTAGTTGGGTTTGAAAGTATCTTTGTGAGTTTGCATTTCTGAACATTGTCGAAATGAATCAGTTTATAAGCAGCAATAACTACGTATTGACTCGTTCCGCGACCATGGAAACTTGCTTCTTAATTTGGTCCTACGGAACTAGACGTGTAAAAGAAAATAAACAGGCGCAGTCGGGACGGCATCGCTGAAAGCGTGGCTCAAAATCTGAGACGTAAGAATTTCGCAAACATCATTCTCTCAAACCATAAAGCAAGACGAAATAAAATGTGAAGGTTCCTACGTAAGCAACAGAAAAACACTAGTCTATATTTGAAATTTCTTGCCAGAATTATTTCCAGATAGTCACTTTGTTATCCAATACAAACCTTCCACATTATCTGTGCAAATATATGAGAGACTAATTGAAAATACTTATTGCCCAGTAACGAAGCGAAAAAAATTTAAGTAAGAGACTAGCTGAACAAGACTTGGTAGCTGTAGCCATGTATCGATGAGAAACAACTTTTCACTGTGTCATCGGAAGATTCAAGTGGGCACTTTCACTTGTGACGCAGAAGTCTAGTGCGGGAGCCCATCTGGCTCCCATAGTTACGGTAAGTGTATATCACACCGGAAGACGGGTTCGACGTAGGCGCTTGTCTGCACGCTCGTGTCACAGCTGCTGTTGAGCCAGGCGCTGTCGTGGAACTTGATGCCACCCTTGACGAGATTCCTCCATCTACTGCGGTCTACGCCGAGTTCCTCCCATTTGTCACAATCAGTATTAAAAGCGTTCACTTCGCGTTTGACGCAATCTTTAATGCGCAGTGCAGGTTTTCCAAGGAGTCTTTTGCCAAGTGCCAAGTGTGGTCGCTTGCAAACATCTATAACTGACATCTAAAGTACCTATCACTCGAAATTAAGTATTGCAATGACTTACACTTGTGAAATAGAATGAAACGTTTTTCAAACGTTCTCTAGAATGAGACAGGTAGCTAGCTAGCGTTCTTCTTACCAGTACCTCTTCAGTTTTCACTTAACTCCATTGGCAAATATCCACTGTGATCGCATCACATACGATTGTATATTACTTTTCACGCTGATTCCATCAACGTCGACAGAGGAACATAAGTTCTTAACAGACACGTAGATGACAAACGTACCTCATCTACATCTACATCTATATCCATACTCCGCAAGCCACCTGACGGTGGGTGGGGGAGGGTACTTTGAGTATCTCTATCGGTTCTCCCTTCTATTCCAGTCTCGTATTGTTCGGGGAAAGAAAGATTGTCGCTATGCCTCTGTGTGGGCTCCAATCTCTCTGATTTTATCCTCATGGTCTCTTCGCGAGATATACGTAGGAGGGAGCAATATACTGCTTGACTGCTCGGTGAAGGTATGTTTCGAAACTTCAACAAAAGCCCATACCGAGCTACTGAGCGTCTCTCTTGCAGAGTCTTCCACTGGAGTCTATCTATCACCTCCGTAACGCTTTCGCGATTACTAAATGATCCTATAACGAAGCGCGTTGCTTTCCGTTGGATCTTCTCTACCTCTTCTATCAAGCCTATCTGGTACGGATCCCACACTGCTGAGCAGTATTCAAGCACTGGCCGAACAAGTGTACTGTAACCTACTTCCTTTGTCTTCGGATTGCATTTCCTTAGGATTCTTCCAGTGAATCTCAGTCTGGCATCTGCTTTACCGTCGATCATCTTTGTATGATCATTCCATTTTAAATCACTCATAATGCCTACTCCCAGATAATTTATGAAATTAACTGCTTCCAGTTGATGATCTGCTATATCGTAGCTAAATGATAAAGGATCTTTCTTTCTGTGTATTCGCAGCACATTACACTTGTCTACATTGAGATTCAATTGCCATTCCCTGCACCATGCGTCAATTCGTTGCAGATCCTCCTGCATTTCAGTACAATTTTCCATTGTTACAACCTCTCGATATACTATAGCATCATCTGAAAACAGCCTCGGTGAACTTTCGATGTTATCCACAAGGTCATTTATGTATATTGTGAATAGCAACGGTCCTACGACACTCCTCTGCGGCACACCTGAAATCACTCTTACTTCGGATTTCTTCCAAACACTCATACCGCCTGAAATGTTCATTTCTGACCTTGGGTTCCTTGTTCCGAAAACAACAGTTGAAGATCTACTTCGTGACTGATTTTGAACTTAAGGCTTTTCGAAGACCGCGCAGATGGAGCACAACATCGAATCCGACAAAGGTGGGTAGGAAACGGGCCGCCCTTCTCAAAGGTACCATTCGGGTATTCGCCTGTCATTGGAAACGCCGACGAATTGTTAGGTAATGGCCAGTTTCATAGTCCGCTGCCGGTGGAACAGCATACCGTGCCTCCGCGTGTTAAGTGGCCACTTAGCAGAGCAGGTCGTTACGGCCGGCCATCCCTGTGACTCAGCGCTGAGGCGGAAGTTGCCGCGGGTCCACTGTAGAGGAATGTCGGTCGCGCAGAGGAGGCGGATCGGCCCTCGCCGACACAGGGATTCGCAAGTCAGCTAAGTAGAGGGCGCGCTGCCGCCAGTCTTTTCGCACAGTCTCTCGGCGCGGTGGCTGATGGGAGCGGCTGCATCGGTAGAAATCGAACGGCGATGACCGGTATGGATTTACGAGGGGTGTTCAGTAAGTCATGCGACACTTTTTTTTCTGAAAGCAGGCTGGTTTTATTCAGGGTTCCAATTCAGCATATTATTCGCCACTCTTTTGACCACAAAATCCTGTTTTTCAACATAATTTCCGTTCAGTGCGACGGCCTTACGCCACCCTACTGAGAGGGTCTGTATCCCCGCACGGTATCATTCTACTGGTCGACTTCAAAGCCAACGTCTTGCTGCATGACTGATCTCCCAGTCATCCACGTACTGTTTTCCGCGAAATGCATCCTTTATCCTTCTTTGAAAGCGTCAGCATATCCCAACATTGCAGTAGTCACAGCTGGGTGCAGCCGGTCGGCAAGCGGAAGATCGGATGGGTTTGCGAAACCTTATTCCCGTTGATGTCTGACTCAACCTTACCTTCACTACCAGGCCTCCGTAGACATACTCCAAGCGCCTATGAATATCTACGATTCTCTGATTTTCCGCCAAAAGAAACTCAGTGACAGCTCTCTGCTTGGAACGCACCACCGTTACGGACTCCATTTTGAAGAATATGTATAGCTCCACCACCTGTCGGAACTTTATGAAAATATAGGGGCTGAAACAGAAATATCCACGACGTGGTACAATAAATTAGGCATTTTTTCCCTACCGAAACTGGCCGCAGAAAAAAAGGTGTTACATTACTTGAACGCCCTCCCCCCCCTCCCCCTCTCCCCACCCCGTATTTTTGGTCGCTGTCAAAACTGACGAGCAGTCTGTACAATTTTTCATGATGACCTCTTTTCGTTTTCAAGGTGAACCTTCTATGTGGGTCTGCAGCAGGTAAAGTTCAACTGGCTCTGAGCACTATGGGACTTACCATCTGAGGTCATCAGTCCCCAAGAACTTAGAACATAACTAACCTAAGGACATCACAGACATCCATGCCCAAGGTAGGATTCGAACCTGCGACCGTAGCAGTCGCGCGGAGCAGGTAAAGTATTTTTCTGGAAATGGTAGTTCCACAGCCAAGTTCCAGTGTTCTTATGTGTGTCTCTTTGATACTAGTTTTGGAGTCGCAGCCTCATTCTTCAAGAGCTCCTGTATAAAAATAATACATAAAGGTTGAGCCTCTGTATCACGATGCAAATTCTGGTAAATTACATCGGAACTCCCTTACCTTATTCTGCATGATCGCATAAATCATGCAGTACTGACAGACCTTCGTATGTATTTCAATGTTTAGCAGTTTTCTTAATGCAGTGTACGCCAGAATTGTACGCATTGTGGGAACCACGCCGTATTTTAAACGATATCATCTTATACTTGAATTTAATTGTGAATATTTTACAGTTGCACCAAACAGATGTCCATGGGATAAGCTCTGCCCTGAACAACAAATGTTGATGCTATGTTTATTTAGAATGTATGGTTTACATTCACTAGCTTTCCTGGCAGTTTCATTAACTTCAGCCGGACGTTGTGGCCGAGCGGTTCTAGCGCTTCAGTCTGGAACCGTGCGACCGCTACGGTCGCAGGTTCGAATCCTGCCTCGGGCGTGGATGTGTGTGATGTCCTTAAGTTAGTTAGGTTTAAGCAGTTCTAAGTTCTAGATGTTCAGATGTTAAGTCCCATAGTGCTCAGAGCCATTTGAACCACTAACTTCAGGTGCATCATAAATGTTTTGTTCCTATTTAGAAATGTTCGTGTTTGCTTAGCATATTATGTAGCTGTTTGTAACTTGAAGTACACGTTATACTTTGTAGGGATTAATATTGTATTTCACATTAATGGTAGTATAATGCTGTTATTATACAATGTATCAAACTTTGTAGCTTTACGCTGAGACTCAATCTTTATGTACTGTTTTTATACAGAAGCGCTAGAGCGTAGTTCTGGGACCCCAAAACGAGCATCAAATAAATAAATGTAAGAACACACTACAGTGTAACTGAGGGAAAGTATTTAGGGCGTCTACGTCTAAGAAATCAATAGTGACGTGCTGATAAGAAAGAATATTACATAAGCGCTCAAAGATCCAACTGGGAACGTGAGAAAGGCAGTAAATTCGTTAGTTACTTCCGTCAAATGCGAACAGAGAGAAGAGGAATAAGCTGTTATATTTCCTTTTATTTAAAAGGACCGTTACAATTAATTTCTTTGAAAATAAATAAATACTGGTATGTATCTATCACATTAATTAACGTAAAATTAAAAATATATGAAAGACATACGCATGCACATGCCTTACGTTCAAGACAAGTGCAGTTAAATCACGTATGTATGATAATTATTTTAGAAGCTTCTGGTTTACAAATACAGTAAATAAAACTCTTTTTTTCGTGCGACTGCGCTGCCTCATCTCCAGTAAACCACATAGCAGATTTTATCGAGTAGCGTGTGTGGTAGCTAAGTTGTATGTATATTTTACATTTCATTTTCATACATCCAAATAAACAATAGGAAAGTTGTGAAGGAAATTATAAAATGGGGAAATTTGAATTGTATCAACTTACTTGGCACTGGTTTGAGATTAGCAATAGGTTTGCCACTGACTGTAAAAAAATGATCTTCAATTTTTTTTATATAGTGTCACGATCGATTTCGGGCCCCCAGCCCCATCCTCAGATGCACCTGGTGTATATTCATACTATCTATATGAAACAGATAGTAAATTATTTGCGTTGTAAATAGTTTTATTCTTTCTATCAAGGCCGGTTTCTGGCGATTATGACCCAGTCTTCAGGTGAAAGGGAACCATAAGGCACGTGGCAGCCACACGCTGGTCACCAGCTTGTGGTCAGCTGACAGCCGCACACGAGGCCGAGGTGCGATATGCTCTTTAGTATATGATTCGATAATTCCCAGTTGCAGAAGTCCTGTTAACCAAATTTTATGCTATCTGTATGAGGTATTACCGTAAAGCATTAGCGTGGACTGCAAAAAAATGGTTCAAATGGCTCTGAGCACTATGGGACTCAACTGCTGAGGTCATTAGTCCCCTAGAACTTAGAACTAGTTAAACCTAAGGACATCACAAACATCCATGCCCGAGGCAGGACTCGAACCTGCGACCGTAGCGGTCTTGCGGTTCCAGACTGCAGCGCCTTTAACCGCACGGCCACTTCGGCCGGCCAGCGTGGACTGCAAAAGCTATGTGTACAACACCCGGGAAGTGACTCTTCAGTGGTCGGCATTGAATCTGCTGCCGACCACTGAAGGGTTAATTAGATGAAAATAAATTTGCCAAGGCAGAAAAAGAATGACGCGGGACTGTATAGGTTGGGATAAACACTGTGAGTGAGGGGAGGGAGGGAGGGAGGGAGGAAGAGAGAGTGAGAGAGAGAGAGAGAGAGAGAGAGAGAGAGAGAGAGAGAGAGAGAGAGAGAGAGAGAGAGAGAGAGCAACAGCGTTGACAACTATAGTGAATAACTGGAGCATGGTAATGCTCAACACAACGCAGTGACGAGTCCCACGTATCGAGTCGCGTCGCACTGAATTACGTGGGAAGGTGATCAGTGCCCTGGCTGTTGACAAGAAATAAATTTCCCATTGAGGAGACGTGTGGAGTCCGTACCTTGTAATTGGAAGTTTACAACCATTACGCATTCTGCGACAACTTGAGACGACGAGCGACGCTTGCGAAGGAGCGCAGCGTGCGACGTGGCATGCAAAGCGCCTCGCGAGCGACGGAAACGGCAGCGAACACTTTGCCAACAATGTGGGTCCCGGACGGCGTAAGACAAGTTGCCGGAGCTGGTACACATATTAATTCAGCGAGACGGAGCGCTGGCGGCAGGAAAGTCGTTAATCAGTGCTGCTAACGGCGGTCAAGGATAGGCGGGAAAAATTCGGGCCCGTTCCAAATCGCTAAGGGGCCCCACTGCTGCACAGGAAGAAAGTGCTGCTGCGATCTTCAGTCCAAAGAACGCTTTGGTGCGGCTCTCCACGACAGTGTCCTGTGTAAGTCTCTTCATCTCTGAATAACTACTGCAGCATACATCCATCCGAACGTGCTTATTACATTCATCCCTCGCTCTCCTTCTACTCTTTTAACCCCCCTCCCCCTCCCTCTCACACCCACCCTCCATTACGAAATTATTGATTACTTGATGCCGCCGGCCGGAGTGGCCGTGCGGTTCTAGGCGCTACAGTCTGGAACCGCGTGACCGCTACGGTCGCAGGTTCGAATCCTGCCTCGGGCATGGATGTGTGTGATGTCCTTAGGTTAGTTAGGTTTAACTAGTTCTAAGTTCTAGGGGACTAATGACCTCAGCAGTTGAGTCCCATAGTGCTCAGAGCCATTTTGAACCAACCTTGATGCCTCAGAAAGAGCCTTTATCAATCCGCCGCTAAAATTTTCTCTTTGTAGCATAAATTTCTTTTCTCCCCAGTTCGATTCACCACCTCTTCATTCTCCTCATTAGTTATTCTATATAGCCATCTACTCTTAGGAATTCTTCCGTAGGACCAAATTTCAAAATCTTCAGTTCTGCTATTGTCTATATTGTTCATCGTTTCGCTTCCGTACAAGGACACATTCCAGACAAATACCTTCAGAATAGACTTATTAACACACAATTTTATATTCAGTGTTAAAATATAACCGTACAAATATATGTCACTGCACGAATTATTTTTGAGATTCCCACATTCGATCTTTTTGGTCTTCACTGACTGGCCTTATTACGCGACCGCCTTACTCGAGAATTTATAAATTGTAAAACTGACGTTTGTGTAACTTTCACCTAACAATTTTATGACTTTTAACAGCATAAAATAAACAATTGCATGGCTGTATTTGTCAGGCCTTCTGATTACAAAACTGCTGTGCTTGTAAAGTTAAGTTTGGATCGAATTGTCAAAGTAATTAGTTTCAGCATAAGGTTTAAAAAAATGATAATGAAATCGACACCCTAGCTGCAAATAGGCGTTTATATACAACATTGGGGACATGTTGAAATATGTGTGCCCCGACCGGATCTCGAACCCGGCATCTCCTGCTTACATGGCAGACGCTCTATCCATCCATCTGAGCCACTGAGGGTACAGAGGATAGTGCGCCTGCAGGGACTTATCCCTTGCAGGCTCCCCGTGAGACCCACATACCCGTCCATTGACCTTCTTTTGCGAACGCACGCGCTATGCTCCAACTCGTACGGGACTTGGTAGATTAATCTGCCACGAGTAATGAGTGTGATGGGCAAACATCTATTATGCGCATTACGAATGCAGTGGCGTGGACATATTGGGAATTTGGGTATCATGGGGAGTGTGCAAGGGATAAGTCCCTGCAGACGCACTATCCTCTGTACTCTCAGTGGCTCAGATGGATGGATAGAGCGTCTGCCATGTAAGCAGGAGATCCCGGGTTCGAGACCGGGTCGTGGCACATATTTTTGAACATGTCACCAACGATGTATATCAACGCCTGTTTGCAGCTAGGATGTTTCTTTCATTATCCACACGGACACGTTCAAATTAATAATGTTAGCGAAATAGCCAACTATGTTGGTGGTGTAATAGCCCAATCAATAGATACCAAAAAATGTCAGATGTCGGGAATAGTTCGTATAATCGGAAAGTTTTGTAAAGTGAAAGAGGCGAATGCCATGAACAACGTATTAGAAATCCTTATTGGGGAGGGATGAGTGTCGGGCTAGAGGTGTGCTGAAGTTAACTTTTTTACGCGTTTCTTGAGTTACTCGAAATCCGTGCCCTACAGCGAAAACGTATCCCAGTGCAAAATTTAACTATATTAAATTTCCTTCAAAAGGTCCACATAATTTTTATTGTAGGACTAATACTCGTAGCCGGCCGGAGTGGCCGAGCGGTTCTAGGCGCTACAGTCTGGAACCGCGCGACCGCTGCGGTCGCAGGTTAGAATCCTGCCTCGGGCATGGATGTGTGTGATGTCCTTAGGTTAGTTAGGTTCAAGTAGTTCTACGTTCTAGGAGACTGATGACCTTAGAAGTTGCCGGCCGGAGTGGTCTAGCGGTTCTAGGCGCTCAGTCCAGAGCCGCGCGACCGCTACGGTTGCAGGTTCGAATCCTGCCTCGGGCATGGATGTGTGTGATGTCCTTAGGTTAGTTAGGTTTAAGTAGTTCTGAGTTCTAGGGGACTAATGACCACAGATGTTAAGTCCCATAGTGCTTAGAGCCATTTGAACTAATACCCGTAGTTCTCACGTAACGAGCAAGGGAATTTCAAAATCTTGCGCGTGGTTTTTGAAGATCGTATATGACACTAAATGTTGCATGAAACCACACTGGTACGGGCAGCTGAATCAACTGTATGACATCAGTTTATTTTGAGTATCGGCTTATAGTCTTTGCGCCAAGCGTAAACGGCTGCGTACTTTCTTGCAAGCTGCAACGTGTATCCACAAATAGGTGGACCGATTCGTAATGAATCAGGATGCGATGGCGTGTGGAAAGAATTAGTAGCTCTCTGCAGAGCCGAGTGAAGTATTGCATGCAAATGTGAGGATTACACGTGGAATAGCTTCTTTAACAAGCACGAGTGTAGAGTAACTTTACAAGCTGATGATGTATCCTATTTCTTGTGAAACCAGGTAACGAGTGGAGTTTGTGTCCAGTTAGATGGGGACTTAATCGAAACCTTTACATTTCAGATGCATTTGGAACCGGTTGTTTGTAATTAAACTATCGATGTTCCGAGTGCTGCATTGCGAGCTGTATACATTGTAGGATGCTGAAACATCGTAAGTACGTTCATTAATCGGTGCGTTCGCGGAGTATGCCGAAAAAAAAAAGAACAGAAAGAGAGCAACAGTTCCACTTTCTACCACCAAGTGAGGAAGTGTTGGTCGTAAGCAGTCAGAATGTGGTGTGGGTGCAGGGAAAGGGGGGGGGGCAGGGGACGATTAAACACATGATAACGGTGATTATGACGTTTATTAGCATACGGTCACAAGTTACCAGATGTATTCAGTATGGTCCCCCGAGCCCGCCCGGTTAGCCATGCGATCCAACGCACTGCTTTCCGGGCGGGAACGCGTGCCAGTCCCCGGCACGAATCCGCCCGGCGGATTAGCGTCGAGGTCCGGTGTGCCGGCCAACCTGTGGATGGTTTTTAACGCGGTTTTCCATCTGCCCCGGCGAATGTGGGCTGGTTCCCCTTATTCCACCTCAGTTACACTATGTCGGCGATAGCTGCGCAAACACTGTCCACGTAGGCGTACACCATAATTACTCTACCACGCAAACATTGGGGTTACACTCGTCTGGTGTGAGACATTCCCGGGTGGGTTCACTGGGGGCCGAACCGCACAATAACCCTGGGTTCGGTGTGGGGCGTCGGTGGGGTGAGTGGACTGCTGTAACCTGTTGTGAGGTTGTGTACCACTGCGGTCTACGACTGGGACGAAAACTATCTGTCGTTTCTAGGTCCCCAGTTCCATACGATACAATACAATGGTCTCCCGACTCAGCAACGTGCTGCATTCGTAACACGGCATGGTCGACAGTTGCTCGCAGCAGTCAGAGCGATTTGGTGTCGTATGCTAGCTATTCTTCAGATAAGAAAGAGTCGGTATACAGCCTTGATAGTAACGATGTTTCAGATATCCTACCAACCAGAAGTTTAGGTCAGGACACCTGGAAGGCCATACATCTTGAAATTGCTGAGAGGTGATGCGGTTGTTACTGAAGGTTCCTCGAAGCAAATCTTTCATGTGGTAAGCGATGTGCGGTGTCGCCCCATCTTGCATGAAAATAGTGGTGTGGACGCAGTTGCGTTGTTGCAAAGCTGGTATCGCATGTTGCACAAGGAGGTCCTTGTAGCGTGCAGTTACCATTGTACACCTAAAAGGCCTGCGAGGTGTAATCTCCTTGCAGAGAAACAGACCGAGAACGAAGGAACCACACCATAAAGTCACATAACATGAGTGCAGTGGATGATCCTGCACAGTATGTGGCGGAGTAAGAATTCAAATGCGACAGTTCTGTGCATTCACGACACCGTGCAGAATAAAATGTGCCTCGTCTGTCTAAAGAATATTCTCTGGCCGCATGTCATCCATTTACATGTGTGCTAACAAACGAACGGCAAAGTCACGGCGCCGACCGTTGTGGCCGAGCGTTTCTAGGCGCTTCAGTCCGGAACCGCGCAACTGCTACGGTCGCAGGTTCGAATCCTGCCTCGGGCATGGGTGTGTGTGATCTCCTTAGGTCAGTTAGGTTTAAGTAGTTCTAAGTTCTAGGGGGCTAATGACCTCAGATGTTAAGTCCCATAGTGCTCAGAGCCAATTGAACCATTTTAGCAAAGTCATGGCGTTTTAGTCCATCATGGGGCTTCATTCGGTGCACATTTTGAATCTTGTTGGGATACGAGCGCAAAATGCACAGCCACATCTTTTGAACTGTTGACGAGAGAAAAGACATTTTCCGTGACACAGCTTGGGCGCTGGATGCGGAATCTGGGGCATGTGCTGCACGGTCGGCAGTAGCTACAGCAACTTCATCAACAGCTGCCATGAGAATGGGCCGCCTCCCGTCCATGCTGCACTGTCTAATTCAGCTGTTTTTTTTTCTTAATTTCTTGATCATATTCTTTAACCCATTTATTGATATGGAGCCCCTTCGCAATTCTTTCGGTGATATTCCAGCAGCTGCCGTTCTGATAAAACGTATTTACCAGCAGTGCACGGTCTTACTTCTCAATAGCCCTTTAGGCCAACAGTCGCTTCTCTAAAGAAACCGTCACGCCTCGCCAAGCGACAGACAGCATACTGACGTCAAACTAGGGAACATTTCACATTCTGACTGCTTACAGCGCCGTATTTTCGCCTGGCGGCAGAAAGTAAAACTCTTTATTTTTTTCAGCATAGCCCGCGAGCGTACCGAATCATGATCATACGTACGATGTTTCAACGTCCTGCGATGTATATAGCCCGCACTACAGCATTCGGAACAGCGCAACTTTAATTATAACTACGCTGTACTAACTAGGACTCTATTTCACGCTGAAAGTCAGTGGCGGCGGGTAACCACAAATTCGGCTCGTCTGCGGAATAGAATGTTTTTGTTTGTGTTATCGTATTCTTGCACTCGTGCTACATGCCGAAAAATGCTCAGATTAAAGTTAGTGAATACTCGTATAAAAAGGGAATATGCTCTCACAGTCTCTGCGTTCAGTCATAAGGGGAGTCCGCCCCTATAGCTGAATGGTCAGCGTGACGAATCGCCGTTCTACAGGCCCGGGTTCGATTCCTGACTGGGTCGGGGATTTTCTCCGCTCAGGGACTGGGTGCTGTGGTGTCTTCATCATCATCCCCATCCGGCGCGCAGGTGGCCCAATGTGTATTCGAATGTAATAAGACCTGCACCAAGGCGGCCGGACCTGCCCCGTAAGGGGCCTCCCGGCCATTGACGCCAAACGTTGATCTCCATCACAAGGGGAGGCTAAGAAGTTGGGATCACACATTTACTTCAAACTTTGTACACCTTTAGTAGGCCATCAGCCGGCCGCGGTGGCCGAGCGGTTCTAGGCGCTTCAGCACGGAACCGCGCGACTGCTAAGATCGCAGGTTCGAATCCCGCCTCGGGCATGGATGTGTGTGATGTCCTTATGTTAGTTAGGTTTAAGTAGTTCTAAGTTCTAGGGGAGTTATGACCTCAGATGATAAGTCCCATAGTTCCCAGAGTCATTTTTTGAAGTAGACCATAAAAACAACATAATGTGAAAGACGTAAGGTGCACTGCTTTGGCAATTCCGAGAAAATCGCAAGAGAAGTTTTACGCGTCCATTATGTGGCTTATCTGGTTATGCGGAGAAGTTGGACGTTAGAGTTCATGGTGGGCACGTGATTAGCGTTCGAGCTTCGTAAGACGGACATGTGTAATCAATTTTTTTCATCACTGGTCATTTTGTTTGATGTATATGACATTTGAGAGGTAATATAACGAAAAAAAGCCACTTGCATTTGCATGAAGTTTCAATTCGTTTTCCATTTCTTTATGACAAATAACATCCTGTGACATGTGATGTCGAGAGCGCATCGGACGAGTGATTCTACGTTACTCTTCTGGTATGGCACACTGTGACTTACTATACAGGGTGATTCAAAAAGAATACCACAACTTTAGGAATTTAAAACTCTGCAACGACAAAAGGCAGAGCTAAGCACTATCTGTCGGCGAATTAAGGGAGCTATAAAGTTTCATTTAGTTGTACATTTGTTCGCTTGAGGCGCTGTTGACTAGGCGTCAGCGTCAGTTGATGCTAAGATGGCGACCGCTCAACAGAAAGCTTTTTGTGTTATTGAGTACGGCAGAAGTGAATCGACGACAGTTGTTCAGCGTGCATTTCGAACGAAGTATGGTGTTAAACCTCCTGATAGGTGGTGTATTAAACGTTGGTATAAACAGTTTACAGAGAATGGGGGTTTGTGCAAAGGCAGCCCGTGACAGAGCACTTCATCACTGGCCTCCAAGAAGCCCTGATCTTACCCCCTGCGATTTTTTCTTATGGGGGTATGTTAAGGATATGGTGTTTCGGCCACCTCTCCCAGCCACCATTGATGATTTGAAACGAGAAATAACAGCAGCTATCCAAACTGTTACGCCTGATATGCTACAGAGAGTGTGGAACGAGTTGGAGTATCGGGTTGATATTGCTCGTGTGTCTGGAGGGGGCCGTATTGAACATCTCTGAACTTGTTTTTGAGTGAAAAAAAACCTTTTTAAATACTCTTTGTAATGATGTATAACAGAAGGTTATATTATGTTTCTTTCATTAAATACACATTTTTAAAGTTGTGGTATTCTTTTTGAATCACCCTGTATTACTGATTACGAATAACTTGATTTGCATAATTGTTTATCGAGGTTTGACTTGGGCTTTTGAAGCCTGTCCCTCGTCTTTGAAAATTTTATTACAAACAGTATACAGTGAAATAACGTATGAAATTCACTACAACTTCATGAAAATGTACGTGGGATTTTTCTTTATATTATCTCTCAAATGTCATATAAATTAAATAATGTGACCAGTGATGAAAAACTAGATTAATAAATAAGTCTTAGCCCAATAACCGGCACCATTGCACAGATACATCATTTACAAAATCCACACATAAAACTTCTTTTGCGATTTTCTCGGAATTTCCAGAGTAGTGCCCCTTAGTACTTTCAAATTATGTTGTTTTAATGGCCTACTAAAGGTATACAAAGTTTGAAGCAATTCGATGACCCCAGTGTCCCCTTGTCAGATGAGTTCCTCAGGATGTCCTTTCATACAGTATGGAATGTGAAACGGCACATGCTACTGTAGCATTACTTTTCCTCGATAGTAGTTGTCGATACCAGTATTATTTTTCGAATTTTGGGCAGGTTAGTATTATGTCAGCTGCTTTTCTGAAAACTTTCATATAATTTTATACACAGTATGCTATATTTAAAGCTAAAATTTATGAAAAGGCATTACTTTATTTTGGATGCTATAATCGACAAATACTAGTTGTGAATGTACCGTTCAAACTGTTTTTTTAGAAACGTTTGAAATTACGAATTATTTGGCACACTTTTTTGTATTATTTATTACGCATTCCTGTTTATTTCTGGATTCATTTATGAAATAATAATCGAACTTAATAGAAATTAATTTGTCAAGAAAAATTGTAAACTCTTTGGAATATTGTTATTACTGCAGAGTGAGGTGGTAGTAAGCATACCTCTGGTGTGATCGAACGTATTTTTGTATTTTGGGCGAACAATGTAATTCAAAAGACCGTATGATACACTAAAATGTGACAAAATATGCTAAGGTAAAAACAAAAATTCTGCAACGACGATCTACAAAATTATTTAGATCAATTGAACGATGAGGACCTCAAATGTGAGAATATCATCTTAAAAAGATTTCAAATGGCTCTGAGCACTATGGGACTTAACATCGGAGGTCACCAGTCCCCTAGACTTAGCACTACTTAAACCTAACTAACCTAAGGACATCACACACATCCATGCCCGAGGCAGGATTAGAACCTACGACCGTAGAGGTCGCGCGGTTCCAGACAGAAGCGCCTACAACCGCTCGGCCTCACCGGCCGGCTTTCATCTTCATCTTCAAGAATCAGACCCCTAGATAAGAAGAACTGGAGCCAATTATACACGAAAAGGTAAGTAAACTAGAAACTTTATTGTAATCTGCGCTCCTCTTAAATTTTTCGTAAATGACTTTGCTATTTGTGGAAAATAGCTGGTATTAGGAAGGAGGGGCGAGATTACAAACGCCACACTACAAGTCCAGTCTAGGTCGAATTAAGAGTTTGCGGAACGCCAGTAAGTGGCTACTCAGTGAGCTGGGGACGCCGTTGCCCGGTGCCGCCGCAGCAGCTACTGCGGCAGCGCCGGCTGTCCCCGTTGCCCAGATAAGTTTCGGCGTCGCTGGCACGCAGCCGACGCGACGCCGGGGCGCCGCAGTTTATGAATCGTGTAAGTTTAGAGAGACGGGCAGGCAAGGGAAGAGAAGAGCGCGTGTCTTTGAGAGCGGCGCGTGTTGACAGAGGGCGCCCGGATAAATACACAGGCCGGGCACTTGCCGGCCATTTATTATGCTTCTCTATCTCTGGCCGCGACGTATTGACCGCCGCGCCGGCCGTGCTCGCCTCGCTCCCAAAAAAGAAAATCCCGCCGGTCCGGCCCAAGTACCTAAACAACTGGCGGTGTTTACAGGGGCGCAGCGGCAGCGGCAGAAACGGCGATACCCCACGGCCCGGCGCGGCGTTCTCCTACTCTGTCCCACGCCTCCTGCAACACGGCTCCCGTCCACCAGGACGCGGCCGCGCGTATGGTCCCGGGAGCAGAGCTCTGCGGCTCCCCAGGGACTGCAGTGGGCCTGCAGCGCTCCTGCAGGCGCGGTAGCTAGCGCGCGCCACTGCTGTGACCGCCACACCGTCCTAAGCAAAATCTTCGACGTGTGTTTGCTCCATTTAACGAGTCCATTGTTAAATGATAATTAATTGAAACCCGCAGCTGCCAACAGGTGTTGTTGATATACCTCGATGGGGACAGCTGAAAATGTGTGCCCCGACCGGGACTCGAACCCGGGATCTCCTGCTTACGTGGCAGACGCTCTATCCATCTGAGCCGCCGAGGACACAGATGAATAGCTCTTCAGTCCGGAACCGCGCGACTGCCACGGTCGCAGGTTCGAATCCTGCCTCGGGCATGGATGTGTGTGATGTCCTTAGGTTAGCTAGGTTTAAGTAGTTCTAAGTTCTAGGGGACTGATGACCTCAGATGTTAAGTCCCATAGTGCTCAGAGCCATTTGAACGATTTTGAATTGCGCGACTGCAGGGGCTCATCCCTTGCACGCTTCTCGTGAGACCCACACCCCCAACTGTCCACAATCTATATACGTAATGTAGCTAATAGATATTTGCCCATCCACTCATTACTCGCGCACACTAAGGTGACGATTCCCGTGAGAGTGGATGGGCAAATATCTATTAGGTACATCACGTATGTAGATTGTGGACAGTTGGGAATGTGGGTCTCACGGAAAGCGTGCAAGGGATAAGTTCCTGCAGTCGCGATATTCGTCTGTATCCTCGGTGGCTGAGATCCGGCACGGTAGCTCAGCGTGTTCGGTCAGAGAGCCGGTTGGCCTCTGTAATAAAAAACTGAGTGGAAGGATCAACAAAACGAACTTTAATGGATGTCATATGACGTCCGCAACGACCAAACACAACGATCAACAGCGAACAAACCGGAAAAAAATGACGTCTGCGATGTAAGCAGGAGATCCCGGGTTCGAGTCCCGGTCGGGGCACACATTTTCATCTGTCCCTGTTGACGTCTGTCAACGCCTGTAAGTAGCTAAGGGTCTTCATTTCATTGTAATTTCACCCTGTATTTTATTTTATCTTTAGATCTTCAAGGAAACTGAAGTGTAAGCAAGAGGAGATTTTGCGAGTAAGTTAACCACCAGAATCGCCAGTACTCATTTTATCCGCTGTTTACCACATACCAAGTAGGGGCTTGTGGGGCTTTGGTCGCACCCGAAGCACGCCCCTCCCTCCCACCCACAACGCAAAGTGACGCCTGTCGTCTGCTCCGCCAGCCCCGGCTGTACGCGGCGAGTACTGGCCCCCGGCCGCAGGAGCCCGGGAAGCGACGGCGGTAGGTGGCAGCAGACGGCGGCTATTAGTGAAGCAGGCGGCGATCCCCGCCGGCAGCCAAGGCCGCGGCGTGACAGCGGCGTGCCGGCCGTGTGTGGGTCCGCCACCGGAGGCTGCTGGGTGCGGCCGCGGGGCGGGCGAGCACCGGCACGGCGACCGTGGCGCGAGGAACCCGCCTGCTGCTGCCGACCCTGCCACGCGCTCGCTCACTGCCCGGAAAAAGCTCGTATTTCGCAGCGTCATTGACGTCATTATAAACTATCAGTTTACTCGGTCTCAACGCAGGAAATTACACTACTGGCCATTAAAATTGCTACAACATGAAGATGACGTGCTACAGAGGCGAAATTTAACCGACAGGAAGAAAATGCTGTGATATGCAAATGATTAGCTTTTCAGAGCATTCACACAAGGTTGGTGCCGGTGGCGACACCTACAACGTGCTGACATGAAGGAAGTTTACAACCGATTTCTCATACACAAACAGCAGTTGACCGGCGTTGCCTGGTGAAACGTTGTTGTGATTCCTCGTGTAAGGAGGAGAAATGCGTACCATCACGTTTCCGACTTTCATAAAGATCGGATTGTATGCCTATCGTGATTGCAGTTTATCGTATCGTGACATTGCTGCTCGCGTTGGTCGAGATCCAATGACTGTTATCAGAATATGGAATCGGTGGGTTCAGGAGAGTAATACGGAACACCGAGCTGGATCCCAACGGCCTCGTATCACTAGCAGTCGAGATGACAGGCATCTTATCCGCATGGTTGTAACGGCTCGTGCAGCCACGTCTCGATCCCTGAGTCAACGTTTGCAAGACAACAACCATCTGCACGAACAGTTCGACGACGTTTGCAGCAGCATGGACTATCAGCTCGGAGAACTTGGCTGCGGTTTACCCCTGACGTTGCATCACAATCAGGAGCGCCTGCAATGGTGTACTCAGCGACGAACCTGGTTGCACGAATGGCAAAACGTCATTTTTCGGATGAATCCAGGTTCTGTTTACAGCATCATGATGGTCGCATCCGTGTTTGGCGACATCGCGGTGAACTCACATTGGAAGCGTGTATTCGCCATCGCCATACTGGCGTATCACCCGGCGTGATGGTATGGGGTGCCATTGGTTACACGTGTCGGTCACCTCTTGTTCGCATTGACGGCACGTTGAACAGTAGACCTTACATTTCAGATGTGTTATGACCCGTGGCTCCACCCTTCATTCGAACCCTGCGAAACCCTACGTTTCAGCAGGATAATGCATGACCGCATGTTGCAGGTCCTGTACGGGCCTTTCTGGATACAGAAAATGTTCGACTACTACCCTGGCCAGCACATTCTCCAGATCTCTCTCCAACTGAAAACGTCTGGTCAGTGGTGGCCGAGCAACTGGCTCGTCACAATACGCCAGTCACTACTCTTGATGAACTGTGGTATCGTGTTCAAGCTGCATGGGCAGCTGTACCTGTACACGCCATCCAAGCTCTGTTTGGCTCAATGCCCACCGTATCAAGGCTCTTATTACGACCAGAGGTGGTTGTTCTGGGTACTGATTTGTCAGGATCTATGCACCCAAATTGCGTGAAAATGTAATCACATGTCAGTTCTAGTATAACATATTTGCCCACTGAATACCCGTTTATCATCTGCATTTCTTCTTGGTGTAGCAATTTTAATAGACAGTAGTGTACTTAAAACTAACTAACCTAAGGACATCACACACATCCATGCCCGAGGCAGGATTCGAACCTGCGACGGTAGCAGCAGCGCGGTTCCAGACTGAAGCGCCTAGTCCCGCTCGGCCACAAAGCCCGGCCAGCCTATGAATGACACGTGGAGAGACATTGGCACCTGCAGCGACACGACCAGCAGTCCATCATCTTTGGAATATAACAGACCACCCTTCCAACTTGCTCTGCATTAATGTGTCGCAGTGCATGTGCACTTCCAGAAATGACAACTGCCTTCTGTGTACCTCAGTAACAAACATTGGGACACCCATAGCCACTTCCTTCTGAGAGGTCACCTGACACTGTAATGCATAACACAGTCAATAGGTGGCGAATTGTTTTCTAAACATTTCTCAGCGCGACCTCACCTGCAACACCCTTACAGGACTTTAGGACTGTTTCTGACGACCCTGCATGCGTACAAACACATCATTGTTTGTAACGCAATACATAGCATCTGCTTATCTTATCCATTGTGTTTCGTCTCTATGTAGCAAATAGCGCCACAAAAAACTGTATTTTTATCCTTCAATAGCGGTCACTTTTTCACTTAATGAAAGGTTATTTAATGAAAAGTGCTTCATCATCGTATCTTCTTATTATACGCAGGGTAGGCGTCAGTTCTATTCAGCTATTGTAAAACTTAAATCAGATTTCGCCTTCACATATCTGGGATTTCTAAGATAACAACAATCAGTGCAAAAAAAAAATCGAAAACGTCCTGAAGCATTTGTACTCTGTCACGAAAACAAAGCAAAATAATAAAATACGGACCAAGAAGATACAAAAGCACAAAATCCACTAGTGTAACTTGAATGAGAGCGGTGAAGGCAGCTTAAATTCCGATGTTAGCAGGGGGCGACTCATCGCCCACCCCCACCAAACAATGTTAAAAATTTATTCCCTAAAAATACTGACGTTGAGCTCCCGTTCCGTGTCGTTGACGGCCTGTGTGAATTCCTCCACTTGAAATCCATTGTAGAATGTTTTGACGTGTAGTTCCGTTCCCTCAAGTGTGAATCGGCCTTCAGTGGGACACGGCTGAAGCATCTTTGATTTACAGTTCGCCTATAATGCAGACAAAGCTCAACAATGACTTGCAGAACGTGATAAAGAAAGTTTGAAGGAAGGCATCAAAATCAACTACAGCAAAACTGTAACGACATGTAATCAAAATTCGAAAAGAAAAGAATTGCATTAAAATCATAAAACCAGTGGATGAGCTTTTACAATTGGCCCAATCGCAGACAACAAATGAATAGGCAGCAAAAGTAGTAGAGAAAAATGGCTTTCGGTGTAAAAAGGGCATGTTTCCAACGTGTCTGACATGGAAATGTTTACAGTCAGTGTGTATTACAGGTTTTGACTTGAAACAGAAAGATATAAAGTTTCAATGCGAAAACTATTCGAAATACACTCCTGGAAATGGAAAAAAGAACACATTGACAACGGTGTGTCAGACCCACCATACTTGCTCCGGACACTGCGAGAGGGCTGTACAAGCAATGATCACACGCACGGCACAGCGGGCACACCAGGAACCGCGGTGTTGGCCGTCGAATGGCGCTAGCTGCGCAGCATTTGTGCACCGCCGCCGTCAGTGTCAGCCAGTTTGCCGTGGCATACGGAGCTCCATCGCAGTCTTTAACACTGGTAGCATGCCGCGACAGCGTGGACGTGAACCGTATGTGCAGTTGACGGACTTTGAGCGAGGGCGTATAGTGGGCATGCGGGAGGCCGGGTGGACGTACCGCCGAATTGCTCAACACGTGGGGCGTGAGGTCTCCACAGTACATCGATGTTGTCGCCAGTGGTCGGCGGAAGGTGCACGTGCCCGTCGACCTGGGACCGGACCGCAGCGACGCACGGATGCACGCCAAGACCGTAGGATCCTACGCAGTGCCGTAGGGGACCGCACCGCCACTTCCCAGCAAATTAGGGACACTGTTGCTCCTGGGGTATCGGCGAGGACCATTCGCAACCGTCTCCATGAAGCTGGGCTACGGTCCCGCACACCGTTAGGCCGTCTTCCGCTCACGCCCCAACATCGTGCAGCCCGCCTCCAGTGGTGTCGCGACAGGCGTGAATGGAGGGACGAATGGAGACGTGTCGTCTTCAGCGATGAGAGTCGCTTCTGCCTTGGTGCCAATGATGGTCGTATGCGTGTTTGGCGCCGTGCAGGTGAGCGCCACAATCAGGACTGCATACGACCGAGGCACACAGGGCCAACAACCGGTATCATGGTGTGGGGAGCGATCTCCTACACTGGCCGTACACCACTGGTGATCGTCGAGGGGACACTGAATAGTGCACGGTACATCCAAACCGTCATCGAACACATCGTTCTACCATTCCTAGACCGGCAAGGGAACTTGCTGTTCCAACAGGACAATGCACGTCCGCATGTATCCCGTGCCACCCAACGTGCTCTAGAAGGTGTAAGTCAACTACCCTGGCCAGCACGATCTCCGGATCTGTCCCCCATTGAGCATGTTTGGGACTGGATGAAGCGTCGTCTCACGCGGTCTGCACGTCCAGCACGAACGCTGGTCCAACTGAGGCGCCAGGTGGAAATGGCATGGCAAGCCGTTCCACAGGACTACATCCAGCATCTCTACGATCGTCTCCATGGGAGAATAGCAGCCTGCATTGCTGCGAAAGGTGGATATACACTGTACTAGTGCCGACATTGTGCATGCTCTGTTGCCTGTGTCTATGTGCCTGTGGTTCTGTCAGTGTGATCATGTGATGTATCTGACCCCAGGAATGTGTCAATAAAGTTTCCCCTTCCTGGGACAATGAATTCACGGTGTTCTTATTTCAATTTCCAGGAGTGTATGAGGATTACTGTTCTAGCTATGGAGAGATGCATGAAGGGAATTGCTAATAGGGACAAGAAAAAGCATGATGGATGACCGTCGTGAAAATAAAATAGCGGGAGGTGAATGCGTAGTACATGGACGAAGGACGTTCTTGGGTGGATTCGAAGAACTGAGATAAACCAAGACGACGAACTAATGCAAGGTGGACTTGTGAGATTAGAAAACATTGATGCCTACAGCTGAAGATTGTACAACACAGAAAGGTCTAGAGGAGGCCTTTATCAAGCAGTCCAGAAGCGAATTTCAAATAGCTGATAATCATTATATGAAAAGCAACAACATAAATGCTAAACGTCAGCGGTCTGCAATCTACCGAAACGTTCCACTACAATTATTGAGTAGGGGATGACATTGACAAAAACTTCCTTCCGGATTCTTATAACTTCGTAATATGGTAAGCAGCACAGGTCAGTAACACTTACCAGTGCTACGTCATTTGACCCAGAAATCGCGGGATCGAAGCCTGTTGATGGAGGAAGTCCTCATCACTTGTGTTTGATTAACGTGGTGACCTTAGGGTCCTGTTCAGTAGACTTCGCACCAAAGTGCTCGGTTAAATTATAAAGCTGTCGGCACTGTCTCCTGGAGTGTGGCAATGTGACGCTGTTATTGGCTGACTCCTTGGTCTGTTCTGGAAGAGCAGGCTGTGTGCCGACTCCGAAAGACACTATTCGTTTCGTCCACAGCCCAAGTTCATCAGTACTGATACGCACAATCACTCATCGCTCTCCACTAGAGCGCACGGCACATAGCTTCGCGGGTGAGGTCCACATGCGCAGGAGCACGGATACATCCGTGGCGTGCCAACCAATAGCAGGCAGCCGTAGTGTGCGTCCGAGTTAATTTCGGACTGTGCGGAGCGAGTTTACGACTGGTTTTAGCATCCTGCGTGGTGTTCTTTCGAAAGTTATTTCGAGACAATCTAGTCAGTGTGAGTGGCAAAACAAAATCTCGCCTGTTGTTACACAAGCAGGGGAGAGAAACAGTGTTTCGCATGTATCAGTACTTCAGACGGGAGTCAGAATCCGCATTTACGTCTGATCACAAAGCGCTTCCGGTGTTTCCAAGTGTCAAGAACGAACAGGTGGGGCGTGCGGTATCGGTCTGAGAATTGTTCATGACTACCACTATGAAATGGATTTCTTTTTGTGCAACAGATGCTTCCGTGCCTGTCGGCGAATCCTGCTACTGTCATGGACAACGCAAGTGTGCACTCTGTACAACGGAATAAAGGTCCTACTTCAAATACCAGGAAGTATGAAATTATTTCATGGTTCTCATGTAATGAATTTCCTCCCACTGCGTAGCAGACCACGGTAGAGTTACCCGTGCTCGTAAATGCATCCAAGCCTGAACACCGCAGTTACAGATAGATGAACTTGCAAGACAGCATGGTCATCGAGTAATCAGGTTACCACTATATCACTACCCATACAGTCATATTGGCCTGGCATGGACGCAAGTTAAACACCATATCGCAGAGAGAAATCTCACCTTCTGAATTGCTGACGTCGAAAGACTCACACATGAAGCAATGAACAACTATCTCTGCTTGGGAAAATTTCGCCAGACATTCAGAAAAACTGCGGGAAGAAGATTTTAAAGAGGAAATCGACAGAGACTCGGTCAGGGAACCTTTCATAATTAATCTTTCCGATTCTGATTCGTCTGGATCAGACAGCGAGGGTGAAGAAGATGTTTTGAGCTAACTGTGTCAGTACAGCTTATTACCTCATTTAAAAATGTATCGTTCAACTTAAGCCTGTAATATGTAACTTGAGACTAGGTTTGCTTTGCAGGTAACGCTCTGATAAAAAGATTTTTGTTCCTTATGCAGTTTCTTTGTGGACTTTATTTAAAGTTTGTCTTCGGTTTTCAACAACTCGTCGATTGTTTGAACTCTACAGTAACGTTAGACTCTTAGCCGTAAAAATATGTAAAATTTATTCTGTACTTATGCTAGTCGGACTGATGTCTTCACTTTTGAAACAGTGATTATTCTTTAATCCCACACGACACAAATATGTTAGTTTTATCAATGATTAAATATTCTAATGCGTTCTTCGAAAATCTTTGTTGGAGAGATTATCAAAATCTGTCTTTGCATTCCCCGAGATTAGCCTCAAGATACAGCGAGTGGAAACTTGTTCTATATTACGTATGGTAATAACTATATACAATTGAAACGATATCGACGAAAATTATAAATTATTTGATATAAGTGAGGTGTCTAGAAATAGAAAAAGCGATTTTTTTCAGATATTTATTTTAATGTATAACAGAGCATTTTTATATTTTCTGAAATAAGATTCTTTCAGCTGCGTACCGAAAAGATACTGTACATGTAGATCGCTCAGATATTTGCTTAAGTCACTTAAAAAGGACGTATAAATTTCATATTTACAAATATTTACACGGCAGCTGCAAATAAATAATTATGACTAGAGTTCGCAAGACATCAACAGGTGAAATTAATCTTCTGGTTCGAAAGAGAGAGATAAATAGTCGTGAACGCGCCACAGTTTTTCGTGTTAATCACACGTATTGCAAAACATTTGATGAGTGTCATAAAAACTGTTTTAGGGTGGTCAAAAGCCACTGCTGGTCCAGAATGTGTCAGTAAATATACATTTTTTCTGCGTTTCTTTTCTTCTTCTTCTTATATTTTATTTTGCAAGACGTCTTAAAAGGAACGTATTTCCGAGTTATAACGGGAAAGATAAATAAATGCGCCGCGGTTTTTCGCAATTACTCATAACGGTATTTTCTTGCATTGATCGACGACATCGACAAACAATGCAAATCTGTCTATTATTGATGTCACTGTTCGTCCTATTACCATGCGTTGTTATTTTGCTACATTACAAATTTTATACAGCCCCTATTTTAAAGGCACACAGTTTCATGACGTGGCCTTCCTCACAAAGGCGTAAATGATTGCGCTTGTCACCTTTCTTGTAGACGTGCGTAACGTGAATGGTCGACTGCCGCCAGTAGCCGACTGCTCGATGGAGCGCAGCTGACGCAGACTCTGTCTGCATTCCAACAGGTGTCTCTCCCACCACTCCCAACTCCAGGCGGCGCGAAGTCTTCCGCCACACGTCAAGTAGCGTGGCGTGTGCTCTAACAAAGACTTTACTAACCATATAAATATGTTGTATTCCTGAATTGTCTACTCTGGGACTATTTGGAGTTCAAAAAGTGCTTGAAAATCCGCGTTCTGGGTACTCTCCTTTCTCACTGTCCGCCTGCTTAGCTGGACGGTAACATGCTTGCCTCCCATGTACCGGACCTGGGTTCGATTCCCGGCCGGGCTGGAGTTTTCCTCCGCCCGGGGACTGGGTGCTGTGTTGTCCTCCTCATCATTTCATACTCATCATCGGCAGCAAGTCGCCCAATGTGGCGTCTACTGAAATAAGACTTGCGCTTGGCGATCGAACCCGAATGGGACCTCCCGGCCAACAATACCATATGATCATTTCATTTTTTTCCCTTTCTCACTGAGACTTTGGAATAAAATAAAGTGTTATGTGAGTTCTGGAATGCTGAGCTGGTGTACAACAGCTGTGGTCGGTGGATGGGATATAGTCTGCCCTCGCCTTATTTCAGGTTTGCGTACAGCGGACGCCCAATGAAAGTGTGCGTGCAGCAGTTCACTTTTCACCTTTGGACGCTTAATTAGTTTTGTGTAGTGAGCGGGCAGTAGTTTAGTGGTACTCAGTTGTTCCTAATATTTGCCTGCAAAGATGGGTACGATCAAGGCAACCAATTTCACCCTATAATGGGAACTGTTCCCAAAGAGAACACTGTCTTCCAAAACCACCATTGCCCAACTGAGTCAGCCAGGCGAGGCTGAAATTCAAAATGCCGACCGACTTAAAAGGTAAGCTCACGCTGTACGTCATGGAACGGAACGTCAAAACATTCCACTTTGCACTTCAATTAGCGGCGTTCACACAGTCCGTCAACGGAACGGAACCAAACGGAATGGGACGCGACGTTAGCGTCAAGGATTCTTGGGACCCACTGATGTTGGTGGCGTGGAGAATGGCGACGCCTGATAACATTGGAAGCTACCGTACTGTCGGTGCTCATTCTTGTTATAGCAGAGGATTTGGTTCATTTCTATATTCTGATCTGTTCTTTATCAATATCTTTGTATTCGTGACACACTGAGAAAGTTGTAAGAGGAACTGGATGTTTTTCATATGAGCGTGTTTCCACAAAAGAGGCAAAATGTCAAAGTGAAAAATACTTTAAGGTTCAAAAATGGCTCTGAGCACTATGGGACTTAACATCTGTGGTCATCAGTCCCCTAGAACTTAGAACTACTTAAACCTAACTAACGTAAGGACATCACACACATCCATGCCCGAGGCAGGATTCGAACCTGCGACCGCAGCAGTCGCGCGGTAATTTAAGGTTCTACAAATAAAATGCCAACACAGTACGTTAATAAGGACGCAAATAAAGTAAACGATTCTCATTAAGAAATATTTTTTAGCAATAAAAACATATTTTTCTATGTTTGGTGCTGAGGAAAAAAAAACATTGGGTAAAATGAAAACAGAAGTAAAAAACTTCAGACATTCAGGAATTGATTTAGATTACCGGTTTCGTCAAACCACACTGCCTTACAATGGCTGAGGGCAGGAATAATGACAGGCAATGATAGACGACGTGAAACACGGTACTTACATAACGGAGGTGGAGTGGTATGTGCATAACCAACAGTGGCTCAGATTTCACCACATGGGACTGGCATAACAGACATAAATAACGTCCATGTCTGACACTGGCCAGGCTTATAGTATATTCCTTACTCTCAGTAAGCAATATGCCCTTCTCGGGCACTATTGCGTATTTTGCACTCTTGAAGTGTCCTTTGGGGGATATCGTTCTACACCTCTCTCAAGGGGGTTATCAGTTTTTGCACGGTTCGGGAAGGCGATATTTTTGTGAAATACACCTGCTAAGAGCATCTCAGTCATACTATATAGATTTCGGTCCTGGGAGTACGCAGGCCATTCCGTACGTTCAATATCTTCAGTGTCCAGTGTGTCAGACATCTCAGCGTTTCTGTCTAGGCAGCCATTGTCGTCCGTAAACAGAAAGTCGGGACCTACCGCACCTCTAAGTAGACGGACGTAATCTCCTTGCAATACCGCTGTGCTGTAACGAGTACCTCGCGCAAAGATATGCAGCGACAGAGTCATTGTGCGTAATGCCTGACCACACCTTAATGCTTAGACCATACCGATGACATTCATGAATATTTTGTAATGTGTAAGTCGTTCCTCTCTCTCTCTCTCTCTCTCTCTCTCTCTCTCTCTCTCTCTCTCAACACTAACCCGTGGCCAGAATCACTTGTCACAATGAAGTGAGATTTGTCAGAGAACATCACTCTGGACCACTGTTGCTTATCCCAACCAACATGCTGTCTAGACCGAACGATTCTTGTTCGACGATGGCGTGTTTGAAGTGGGATGCATTTAACACACTTCTAAGCATACAGATCAGCCTGATTTAAACGATGCGAAATAGTTCTGTCAGAGAGACGTGTACCGGTGGCAGTTGCAAGGGCTGCAGCAATATGCCTACGAGTGAGAATGGCTGAGCCTTTTCGCCACCAGAGTTACGCATCGATCCTCTTGCGGTGTGGTGGTCCGTTTATGACTACCGGCATACTTTCGAATAACATTTGAGCATTCAGCGGCCTTTTTTAATCGCGAGATGATACTTTTGGACACACCCGTTAGTGTGGTCACAGTAGCTACACTTTGACCGGTTCCGAACTGTCCAACTGCTCGTACACTATTTTAAGCACTCAAGTCATGTCTTGCAGACATGTTGCCGTACCACACTTAATGTTGCACTATCCGGTTCCGCAGTAACCTTTGTTAAACACCGTACTGCATGAACTGTACATTGCCTGTCATTATTCTTGCCCTCAGCCATTCGCTGCAGTTAACGCGTCCCGCTCTCTAAATTTCCTTTTACTATTACTAGTCGTATGTTCCATAGCAATTGTCGGTTGTTCCGTAGCTATTGGCAGTTGTTCCTTGATATGTGTCAGTTATTCCTTAGAACTGTCAAGCAGTGCACGCTGCCATCTTCGGATCTTACGGACTACAATTTAAAGAACAAGCGAGGCATATTGTATCGGTATGTCACAAGTAAATCTACCATTACAAGAAATACCATGCATAGTGCACCGAGTAGCATGCTCATCTTCGCTTAACAGCTGAATGCGCCGCGCGGGATTAGCCGAGAGGTCTACGGCGCTGCAGTCATGGACTGTGCGGCTGGTCCCGGCGGAGGTTCGAGTCCTCCCTCGGGCATGGGTGTGTGTGTTTGTCCTTAGGATAATTTAGGTCAAGTAGTGTGTAAACTTAGGGACTGATGACCTTAGCAGTTAAGTCCCATAAGATTTCACACACACACACACACACACACACACACGCACAACAGCTGAATGCGCCTTGCATGTTCTTGAAATGTGCTTTTACGATGTGACACGATATACGTTACACGTGGACGAGATTCTTTAAAATGTATTGCACAAGATCCGAAGATGGCAACGTAGTTTGCCGAAACCGGTATTCTAAATAAATGCTCTACAAAAGCGATCGTGGCTGTTTGAAGTTCTTTTACTTCTGTTTTCATACTAATCTACATCGCCCACAAATTGGAACAATGTCAAGTATACGCGTGTTCTAATGCATTGCCTTACAATTACTGTCTGATGTGTTCGTGTGTACATATTTCTTCAAGCAAACTAGTATCGGTGTTTCGAAATGTTTGGACGATACTTTTTCTTATTTTATCTTCTTAGCAGTGTGGAAAACTTTACTGTACAACCTCTGTCAAGACCACCGGTTATCAGTTTTGCTTTGGCCACTAATAAACTATCCTATCGTTGCTAGTTTCTTTAGTAACACCCGTGATGACTCAATCACCATAATATCTGTAGTTCAGCGTATTCAGATTATTGTTAAGACGGACGTTATCTCGCAGCCTCACTCCAGTGATGTTTATTGAGCTAAGCGACGGACGGTACGTTTATTTTCAGTCTAGTGCAGGGCTTCACAACATACGTGCTCGCGGAGCAAGCTGTGAGCAGCAAGGCGCGAGCACGGAGCAGCGCGAGCACGTTACCCCCACTATCGGACCAGAGCGGAGAGTGGGGAGAGTCACGTGGGGCACACAACAGCTGCCGCCAGTCAATGTGAATCCGCGGCCACCTGCAGGGATATCACTCACGAATTATTACTGCGACAAATGAAACAAATAAAGGAGAATGTACACGTGCCACATAATTTTATTAGCTTAGTGTATGCCTCTACCATCTGTAGATACTGAAACTAAAGGATTCCACGACAATCCTATATTTTCAACACTTTCTTCAACACTACTTAAAATATCACCTCCGGTTGTAGTGTTCTTCATGGCTACTACATCGAGGAGCCCCTCCCTCACCTGAAGATCTCTATTAACACCTCTAATAAATATGGCAAGCTGCGCTGTTCCAGTGATATCAACACTTTCCTCCAGAGCTAGAGAATACGCTATAAAATCTTTACAGATATTTGCAAGCTGGCTCTGGACGTCGTCTGACATGTCCTGTATGCGACGCATAATGGTCATGTTAGATAATGGCACAATCCGAAACTGTTCAACTTGAGATGGACACAAATGTTCCGCTGCAACTACCAAACATTCCTTTATTAAATCGCCATCAGTTAAGGGGCGTAGGGATTTTGCTAAAAGCAAAGCAATTTTGTAACCCACTCTGAGAGCTGCCTCAGTTGATTTTTCTTCGTTGTCCAGATCTTCTTCGGATAGCTTCCTTTTAAGTTTAATAACTTCCTGTGCACGATCTGGTCAATCACATTTTCCACGTCCGTAGTCTTTCGCGTGGTACGACATATAATGTCGCTGCAAATTAAATTTCGTAAAAGAATTCAGCGTTTTGTGACATACTAAACATTTTGCAACACCACCTTTTTCAGTAAACAGATACAATTCCTCCCAATGGGGGTTGAACTGCGAAAGCATGGTTGGGGTTACACAACGGCGACTTCACATGATTCTTAACCAGCGAAGTGACTGTTAAGAGCTGATCATAGTATTTTAAACGCTACACAGTCGGCGCGAATTCAATAGGCACGCTGCGGCCCTATTCAAAAGTGCGCGCGCATTTCCCCTCCCTCCCCTCCCTCCACACTCCGCGACCTTGCAGCTGCTCGCGAGCACGTGCTTCAGCAGACGCGAGTACTCGCGCTCAAAACCGGCCAGTTGTTAAGCCCTGGTCTAGTGTTAACACGATACCATTGTCGGTGAAATTCTCTTTCGTTCCATAGCATTTCATAGAAGTCCATTTTGACACGACCTTAAATCAATCTATTTCGGCACCATGTAGTATTTGTGTTTATTTTTACAGCAGAAGAAAAATATTAAACTCTCATGGAAACAATTTACAGCTGGAATTCATGATTTCGTCGTGAATTCTAGCACTCCGCTCGGCTAAATATGGTTAAGTGAGCTATAAATAACGCTGCTTCGTGGGTTTCTCTTACTGCAGCAATAACGTATGTGATCTTAATTGCCTGGAACATGAGACGTTAGGTCCCTAACAGTGACAAGCGCGGCAACTGTTACGTAAGGTACGTCTCGGGATGGACGAGCCGGTTTCCGTTCCAGTCGGGGGCAGCACTGACAAGAATCTTGTAGCTGCGCTTTTTAGCCTCCGTACACAGCCGCTTTACAACGAAGCACTTCGATGTGACCCGCATAACAAGTACTTTCCGAGACAGTTTAGTTTATCTGCCGATGCCGGGCTCATGCGATGTCTAAACGATCTCTTGAAGTCGTGCGGAGCTACAGAGTTCGTAGTAGTTTCACTTTAGTGGCGATAGCTTGAAGCCTCACTGCGTTCCGTACACTCACATACCACGTGCAGAGAGTAGTATCCGGGAATATGTGTGTGAAAAGCGAGAGTGTTCTCTGCTTCTTTTATCTCGCTCTCCATGAGGTAGCAGATGCTTGAAATGGCTGGTAACTTTCAGTTACGTGCACTGCAAACCTCCTGCGTAGAGGATAAATATCTTGCTATACTGACAATCTTCTGCATACAGCGTGAGACCGAACTCTATGTGCAGACTTTGAGGTCGATCAGGGTTGTTTGCTGGTTATTCTGTTTCATGGAACCCTCAGTAACCAGTGGCTCCTTACACAGCAATTCGTTCAGTTTTTTTACCTTCTTTACCTCTATGACTTGTGACTGTACTGCACTGAAAATATCTACAAGTGAATGAAAGTGTGTGCAATTCGAAGTGTGTGTCTTGCTCGTAAATAGCACTTTCTAGTGACTCGCTGTCAAAAAAATGTTCAAATGTGTGTATGAATTCCTTATGGATGGTTAAAAAAATGAAAATGGCTCTGAGCACTATGGGACTCAACTGCTGTGGTCATTAGTCCCCTAGAACTTAGAACTACTTAAACCTAACTAACCTAAGGACATCATACACATCCATGCCCGAGGCAGGATTCGAACCTGCGACCGTAGCAGTCGCACGGTTCCGGACTGCGCGCCTAGAACCGCGAGACCACCGCGGCCGGCGAATTCCTTATGGACCAAACTGCTGAGGTCATAGGTCCCTAGACTTACAAACTACTTAAACTAACTTATGGTAAGAACAAAAAACACACCCATGCCCGAGGGAGGACCCGAACCTCCGGCGGGAGGGGCCGCGCAATCCGTGACATGGCGCCTCAAACCACGCGGCCAATCCGCGCGGCAACTTCCTGTCAACAACGCGATTGTTGCCTCTTCACCATGACCCTTCAGTTTTGTTTTGTTTATACCGTGTCTGGTTCTGTCTACGGCAGTTAATTACACATGAGTAGTGACGCTGTACGGATTAGTCGAAACTGTACACTAATCATGTGGCGTTATCCACCGTCTACAGCAGTCTATATGTTGCTGTGCAGTTGATGTTGATGTTGGTCAACTTTTTGAATAGCTCTAAAAATAGGAAACGTTAAGCAGTGTTGTGTATATTGTGCTGTAGGATAATAAGGGTTCTTCGTTTGTGTTGGATTTGTAACTATTTGTCATTTGATTCCCGCCACATGAAAACAAATTCACCAAAAGGGGTGGGGAGAACCAAGGTTCAAATCTCTGTCAGGCCACCTAGATGTGGGTTCTCCTAACATGATCCAGAGGCATAGCACGGCAGTTCCTTTGAAAAGGTAACGACTGATTTTCTTCCCCTTAAGTGGCCTATGAGACCGTCACTGCAGTCTTTCATGACATCGTTGTCAATTAGACGCTAAACCCTAATCTTCCCTATTTCCCCCTTAAAAAACCTATATTATGAGAAATTTTCAGGTTGAACTCATGGTGCAACACACTTAACATAGTACCCTATCGAAAAAAAAATCAACATTTTGTTGGTATCAGTCTCATCATGTTGTATGGCCTATTTTGTCACTGCACCGTGTTACACCGTGTATAGCCTTTTTCTATCGTTATATGTGCGTCCATATAACCGGCATAATCCCAAAATATTCGTGTGGTCTTTTGTTATCCCATATTATCAAACTACTCAAGACATAACTCTTCCTAGGTACCCCGGAAGTAGAGCCAGAAGAGATACAGGAGTCGATTTAACGCATGAGGATAGAAAAGTTGCCTGGAGAAAGTGGCGTTTCAGTAAAAATGATTAACAATAGACGCTAAGTTATACAAAAGGACATTGAAAAGCTATTTATAGGATATTCATGATGGAAGATAATTCATAAAAACTGTGAAGATATCGGAGGTGCTTTCGAAATGTGGCGCTACAGAAGAATACTGAAGATTAGATGGGTAGATCACGTAACTAATGAGGAGGCACTGAATAGAATTGGGGAGAAGAGGAATTTGTGGCGCAACTTGACTAGAAGAAGGGATCGGTTAGTAGGACACGTTCTGCGGCATCAAGGGATCACCAATTTAGTGATGGAGGTAAGCATGGAGGGTAAAAATCGTAGAGGGAGGCCAAGAGATGAATACACTAAGTAGATTCAGAAGGATGTAGGTTGCAGTAGTTACTCGGAGATGAAGAAGCTTGAACAGGATAGAGTAGGATGGAGAGCTGCATCAAATGGTTCAAATGGCTCTGAGCACTATGGGACTCAACTGCTGAGGTCATTAGTCCCCTAGAACTTAGAACTAGTTAAACCTAACTAACCTAAGGACATCACAAACATCCATGCCCGAGGCAGGATTCGAACCTGCGACCGTAGCGGTCTTGCGGTTCCAGACTGCAGCGCCTTTAACCGCTAGACCACCGCGGCCGGCAGAGCTGCATCAAACCAGTCTCTAGACTGAAGACCACAACAACAACATCGGAGGTAGACAGAACATACAACTAAAATTTACGTAACCTATCAACGTCCTCAGCGTTATACGGAAGATATTCACCCAAAAATCCAATAATCCCAGGTACGAGGTAGTCACTAACTTATAACTAAAGGCTTAAAGAACTTTTTGATTTTAATCAAAGAACTAGGAAAAAGAAGAAAGATTTATGTGCTAGGTGGTTATAATTAAACTGAGGGTGTTCCGAGTCGTGCACTGCAGGCTGTATACATCGCAGGACGCTGAAACATCGTAGGTACGTTCAGTTCAAAATGGTTCAAATGGCTCTGAGCACTATGGGACTTAACTTCTGAGGTCATCAGTCCCCTAGAACTTAGAACTACTTAAACATAACTAACCTAAGGACATCAACACATCCATACCCAAGGCAGGATTCGAACCTGCGACCGTAGCGGTCGCGGGGTTCCAGACTGTAGCGCCTAGAACCGCTCGGTTACGTTCAGTAATCAGTGCACTCGCGGACTATACTGAAAAATAGTAGTTTCACTTTCTGGCACGAGAAGAACATATGGCGTTGTAGGCAGTCAGAATGTGAAATGTGAAATGTTTGCTGTTGTGGCATCAGAATACCGTTTGTCGCCCGGCGACGCGTGTTGATTTTCTTTGTGGAGTGACTGCTTGTACAAAGAGGTTAAAGTTTTCTGTGTGAAACGCAGTGACTATTGAGGAGAAAGACCGTGCACTGCTGGTAAAGTTACTTTATCAGAACGGCAGCAATAGCAGCACTGCTTTGCTGGAGTATCGTTGACAAAAATAGCTGCGAAGATGACCCATGTCAGTAAATGGGCTGAGGAATATGATGAAGAAATCTAAAGAAACAGATGAATCAGCTGGTGCAGAAGGTAGAGAGAGACGGTGCATTCCCATGGCAGTTGTTGACGATATTGCTCTCAAATTCTGCGGCCAATGCTCGAGCTATGTCATAGGAATTGTCTCTCCATTGGTCAACAGTTCAAAAGATTTTGCGGCGCATTTTACACTGATATGCCTACAAGATTCAGAATGTGCACCAAATGAAGCCTTAAGATGGACTAGAAGGCCGTGATTTTGCCAATCGTTTCTTGGCACACATGGAAATGGAGAACATATGACCGGGGAATATTCTTTGGATGGACAAGGCACATTTTACTATGCACGGTGCCGTGAATGCACAGAACTATTGCACATGGGGTTCTGCTGCACCAGATATTGGGCAAGAACATGCACTGCACTCAGCTTATGCGACTGTATGGTTTCACGAGGGCCTTCATTCTCAGCCCGTCTTTCTTCCAGAAGAGCCTATTAGGTGTACAGTGACATCTGCGCGTGATTCCAGCTTTGCAAGAACGCAACTCCGTCCACGGCACTATTTTCATGCAAGATGGGGCGACAACACATGCCGCTTGCCAGGCGTAAGATTTGCTTCGAGAAACCTTCGGTAAAGACTGCACAATCTCTAGGCAATTTTAAGATGTGTGGCCTTCCAGAACTCCCGACCTAAATCCATGCTTTTTCTCGTTATGGGGATAACTGAAGGATCGCGTGTACTAGAGATGTACCCGGACTCTTCCTGGTGTGAAGCGTAGCATGGAAAGAAATTTTTCTTTGATGAATAACAAATGATCTGATGATAGGAACCTTTGTAAAGCAGATTTAACGAAAACTGAATTACAAATAAGTGTTAATTTTGGTTACACCTAAGAGAACTATTTAAATTTGTAAGGATTGATGGCAAACTTCAGGTTGCTGCTTAAAATGTAAGAAAATATAGCATTAAATAAAAAATTATATACGTCTTCATTTTATAATTGATATGAAATTTTGGTTGGTTGATGCATTAAATTTGTTTTAAGATTTAAAAAATGCATTAGGTCTATTCATTTTGTCGGGACAAAGTCTCCCTTCTTCTGACAAAAGTAGTTGGCAACCCTAGTGTAAGGGTGCATCAACAAACGATAGGCGAGATTTGTTAACAACATAATGCAAATATTCTCTGTCGTCAGTAATGTGCTGTAAGTTCATAATAACGCACGGCATACTTGGCAACCCTACCTCACACCCAACGACCTAACCCAGCGAAACGGCTCGACAACCAGAATATTTCCAAAGTCTGACAGTGAAGATTAGGGTAATGTAGCTTTCGTACTACTGTTTTTTGCAACGTATTTTATCATCTTTTAGCAATGTTGAGTTCAGGCACAATGTGTCTTTTCGGCAAGTTTGTGTACGATGTTTCAACGCATTTCATTGAAAGGTTCGCAGAAGAGCTTCTGTAAAGTTTGGAAGGTAGGAGACGAGATACTGGCAGAAGTAAAGCTGTGAGTACCGGGCGTGAGTCGTGCTTCGGTAGCTCAGATGGTTTAGCCGGCACGGTAGCTCAGCGTGTTCGGTCAGAGGGCTAGCTGCCCTCTGTAATAAAAAAACTGAGTTAATGGATCAACAACGAACTGAAACGGGTGTCTTTCGACGTCCGCCCAGAGCAGATACAACGAACAAAAGCGAACAAAATGAGATAAAAAAAAAAAAAAAAAAAAAAAAAGATGGTAGAGCACTTGCCCGCGAAAGCAAAGGTCCCGAGTTCGAGTCTCGGTCGGGCACACAGTTTTAATCTGCCAGGAAGTTTCATTTCATTGAAGTTTTCTTGTATGCTTTGATGTCTGACCGATTCATTTATACAGTATCAGTGTTCACACTCTCTCCTGCCGAATATCGCGTTCTTAGCTTTCCAGCTTCCGCCATTAAGCACAACGTAGATATGTTTTCCCGAAAGAATGTGTATCGGCAATTTACTGTGCTGTGAAATTTTGTTCTCTCCAAAGTTCTAAATTCTACAAGTTTATAATAGCACACATTTTCATTTTTAACGTGAATATAAAACAAGAACTTGTAAATAAGAATCTTACACCAGTTTGTAAGTAGTAGAATACGGTGTAATGAAATAAAATTAAGTCGAATGTATTTTTCAAACGTTCGAAAACACGGAAAATTGCTTCTCAATGATTATTATTTCCAGTGCCTCCAAATAGGTTGTAAAAAATGGCTCTGAGCGCTATGGGACTCAACATCTGAGGTCATCAGTCCCTTAGAACTTAGAACTTCTTAAACCTAACTAACCTAAGGACATCACACACATCCATGCCCGAGGCAGGATTCGAACCTGCGACCGTAGAGGTCGCGCGGTTTCAGACTGAAGCGCCTAGGACCGCTCGGTCACAGCGGCTGGCCAAACCGGTTGTAATTCTAAACAGTGTTGTTATTTTTAATTTAAAACTGGCAGCATTTAATTTTTGTCTGAAAAGTAGAAAGTGCGGTACAAGATCCGTAGCACATGTACTGCATGTGTTACAGGATAAACCGTCTTTGGTCACAGACGCAAGTGGCTGAAGACCGTAATCCACGGAAAAGTTAGGAGAAGTCATTATGCAACAGTGGGTGTCGAATGACGTCTGATGGTGATGAGAATACGAACGTCAGTAAGTGCAGACCATCTTTTGGAGGGATGGGGAGGGGTGGGGGTTGGTTAATTCGTCTATTAAGTGGCTGGCCGGATGGAATGAGACTTCCCGTGTTCTCGGCGCCTAGGAGGGCCGCATGCCGGCCGACACCCTAACGAGCGCCGTCAGCGGCTACTCCCGCGCCGAGATTATTTTAGAAAGCGTCGGAATACACGCGAGATATACGGCCCTCGCGCCGACCTCTCGACACGCGTGTCGGAAGAAGACGTGCCCATTGACGGCTTAAGAGGGGAAAGCTGCCCTCCGAAGACTGCGGCTTATCTCGGGGGCCGTCGTGTCGCATGGCCCTCAATTAACGACGGCGACCACCCGACAAGCCCCTCTGCGTGAAACACGCGCCTCAATGCGCATGCGCGGCAGCTGTCAGCGCCTGTGCCGTTTGCTGTGAAAGCTGAGCTCTGTCTACTGTGGTGGTTCTCACGTAACCACCTCCTCCTGCGCTGGTACTTGTTCCATGACTCATACGCACGTTATGTCGTAGTAACGGGGAAGCAGTCAATTTACTGTTTATTAAAATAATTTGTTTGACTGCATGCTGACCGTTCATAAATGACAGTTCAGATTATATAGCATTTTTGGTCTAATAGTAGACGTAACTGCCAGTATACATACCTTTTATTATAAAGACGACAGGTTTCTAAAAAGTCTCCAAAGGAATATGTGTTCCCCAGTAAGGATATGTTTAGTTAACTTTCAAATTTAGCTTTGCTGCCTGTCATCATCAGGTCAGTGATCAAATATTTTGGCGGTCGCAGGTTCGAATCCTGCCTCGGGCATGGATGTGTGATGTCCCTAGGTTAGTTAGATTTAAGTAGTTCTAAGTCTAGGGGACTGATGGCCTCAGATGTTAAGTCCCATAGTGCTTCCAGTTATCAAATATGTTGGCAGAAACATTACCTCGTCATTTACTAGGTGAAGTCAGTGTTAATGTGGCATAATAAATGTCATTTTCATTCTAGTATTGCGATTCTCAACATCGTAGTTGCTGTAATTGATTATTTATAACAAGTTTTATGAAGGGAAACATGTATAAGGGGCAGTCAAATGAAAACGAGAAGATGGACAAAAGTAAATAAACTGTTTATTTCTCTTGGCGACGCAAGGGTCAGCATCCGGCGGTCTTGTGGAACTGGGTATTCTTCATCGTGCAGCTGACGGATTGGTCTTTCTCCGATACGTCTAAAGTGGGCAGCTGTCAGAATTTGCTAAGCTGGTTTAAAGGCCAGGGACTTTCTCATGGCAGCAGGTGTTTTCAGCACCTGTTGGAAACAAGTTTGCGAGAAGTCCAGGCAGGAAACAGCACTTTCCAGGGGAGGTTTGTTAGCGGGAGAAGGAAATGACCAACGAGAATGCTTTGCCTTCTGCTCCTCAGCTTGACTGGTTGATATGGTGGAATGTTTTAAGCATTTTTCGAAAGCTGTTCGCAGCTCGCGGGGCCGAGCAGTGGGTCAGCAGCGCTCCTTGGTGTAGGCGTCGCATCGCGTACCCTCTGACGGCGGATGTGGTATTTAAAAGCGTGAATTGGCTATGAACCACTTATTAATGCCAGTAAAAATTTGATTAGAAAGGGCAGCTAATCAAATTTTTACTGACGTTAATAATTAGTTCATAGCCAATTCACTGTCATTAAACTTTGAAAAGACCCACTATATGCAGTTCAGAACTTCCAAGAGATTTCCTTCTGGTGTGTGTTTAAAATATGATTACATGGAAATAGGCGAAGTTGAGAGTGTAAAATTCTTGGGATTGCAACTTGATAATAAATTCAGTTGGGAGCAACATACTAACGAACTGCTAAAGCGCCGAAACAAGTCTGTGATTGCAATGCGAATGGTGTCAGACATAGAAGATACAAATATAGCCGTTCCTGTTGTGGTATTAAAGGCAACCTAGACATGGAAGGGCAAAAACTATAGAGGAAGATAGAGATTGGAATGCATCCAGCAAATATTCAAAGAATTGGGCATATTAGCCACAGCTTCTCAGTATATTTATTCCTTAATGAAGTTTGTTGAAAATAAAACATCTCTTTTTCCAACTAACTGCTTAGTACACAGTATCAATACTAGGAATAAGAACAATACACATAAAGATTTAAAATCACTTAGTCTTGCCCAGAAAGGAGTCCAGTATTCAGCAACGCATATTTTCAATAAGTTACCAGCAACCATTAAGAGTTTAGTTTTAGACAGGGCACAATTTAAACATAATTTAAAAGAATTTTTGGTGGCCAACTCCTTTTATTCCATCCATGAGTTTCTCAACAAGTGCAGTAGACAATTTTAATGAAAATTTATTTTACTTTAATTTTTGACAATACTTGGTTGTAACAGCCAAGTAACTACCTACTCAGTGAATGATGGATGTATGGCAAGCAGATCTTAAAAAAAAAAAAAATGGCTCTGAGCACTATGGGACTCAATTGCTGAGGTCATAAGTCCCCTAGAACTTAGAACTACTTAAACCTAACTAACCTAAGGACAACACACACATCCATGCCCGAAGCAGGATTCGAACCTGCGACCGTAGCGGTTGCGCGGTTCCAGACTGCAGCGCCTAGAAACGCTCGGCCACCAGCGACCGGCGCAGATCTTAACTGAGGATCACTGAAATGAATAATTTACTTTAATTTTTGACAATACTTGGTTGTAATAGCCAAGAAACTAGCAAATGTCTGAATCATGGATTTAATGAGAGCAGATGTAAGTATTAAACCTGTAAATATTAGAAGTTTTAATTTAATTCACGTACATAATTTTACAGTTTATTGAGTGTGGATCATTAAAATTAAAGAAACTCAAGTTTCTCTGATTACATTTTTTTAATGTGTTTATCTGACATGTTCAACAGCCAGGAGGATTCCCTCTTTTATGGGTCTATGGAATGAATAATTAATCTAATCTAATCTTAACGTTTCTGAAGTCGAAAGTGTTCCTTAGTGATCAACAAAGCTATTTTGCCAAGACGGAAGTCTCCAAGAACTGGAAAGGTTGTTCCGAAGCGCAGGCATGGATTTCTTATTCGCCGTTTCCCGGTTTTCCAGGTGATTCAGTTGACTGAGTGAGTGTGCATGTGCATGTGGAGTTTAACGAAAAAGACGGACTAGGCGACATGCATGGAAACTTGAAGTGCGTTGTCTTTGGGCTACTTTTGACCTGTTGAGTTTCAACTGTTATTCTGGTTTTGCCTTCGTGGAGATTTCGGTGGAAGTTGCAAGAAATCAGTTTGGAGGCGATGTACTGTCTGTTAGCTATTTACGTGCCAGATGCAGGACCTCGAAATTGTCTACAAGCAATTACTTTAATACAGGGTTTTTAATATCGATGTTGAATCTACGATTATTTTAATTCTGTCCCTCGGGTCAAAGCGAGTTTACTGATCCTTATTACAACTGGTTTAATAGTGTTGCAGTGCTGTAAATTGACCCAGATCAGTCAATAAACATTTCCAAGTTAATATTCGGGGCAATACTGCTGAAATCTCATGCAACACAACGATCTGTCCGAGGACGACACAAAATAAAATTTAAAAGAAAAAAAGAATGAGCTGATTGTCCAGGCCTTGAAGACCCCGTGGGATGTCGACCAGCCGCCGCGTCGTCTTCTGCCACGCTGCGTCATGCGCATGTCGTATGGAGGGGCATGTGGTCAGTACACCGCTTTCCCAGCAGTTCTGCTGACTTGGAGCTGCTAATTCACATCAGGCAGCTTGTCAGTTGGCATCACGAGGCTAAGAGCACCTCGCAATTGTCCTCCCACCAAGGAAAAATCCTCGTCGGAACCGGGAATCGAACACGGGTCTGCCAGATGGCAGCCATCTACGCTTAACACTCAGCTACGAGGGCGGACAAGACACAGAATAACGTCTGAATTTATCGTTACTCCCTACTGTCTGATGTGTTGCACAGAGATCAGATTACAGTTCCGTGATAAATTTGAGTGAAACATGACTTTGATTCTGAAGATACCAGGGATAAAATACGCGGACTAGAACATTATCTATAGTTGTACAGAAAACAGGCAGCTATTATTAGAGTCAAAGGATATGAAAGGAAGGTCGTAATTGAGGAGGAAGTGAGACGGGTTGTGGCCTATCCCCAATGTTGTTCAAACTGTATTCCACCGACCACTAAAATTAAGCAAAGAGACATTTGGAAAGAGAATTAAAGTGCAAGGAGAAGACGTATAAACTTTGAGGTATGCCAGTGACGTGGTAATTCTGTGAGAAATAGCAGAGCACTTGGAAGAGCAGTTTAACATAATGGACACTGTCTTGAAAGGACGGTACAAGATGAACATAAAAAAAGCAAAACAAGGATAATGGAATGTAGCCGATTTATGAGGTGATGTTGAGGGTAGAATTACATTACTAAGTGATATACTAAAAGTAGTGAATGAGTTTTGCTACTCGAGTAGCAAAATAACCGATGCTGGTGAAGTAGAGAGGATATAAAACGCATACCAGCAACAGCAAGAAAAGCGATTCTGAAAAAGAGAAATTTGTTAATATCGAATATAAATTTAAGTGTTTGGAATAGTTTTCTGAAGGTATTTGCATGGAGAGTAGCATGTATGCAAGGGTACTTGGACGATAAGCAGTTCAGAGGAGAAGAGCGTATCAGCTTTTGAAATGTGGTGCCACAGAAGTATGTTGAAGATTAGATGGATAGATTGGATAACTGATTAGGGGGTACTGAATTAAACTGCTTTGTAAAGAAATTTATATCGTAACTTAAGTAGAAAATGCGATTCTTTGGTAGGACACTTCCTGAGGCGCTACGAAATCGGTAATTTGTTAATAGAAGAAAGTTTGGAGGGTAAAAATTGTGGAGAGAGAACATGGATTGACTTCAGTAAGAAGGTTCAAGAGGATACCAGCAGAAAATTTCTTCTATGGAACACAAAAAATGAGGATACGTTCCGACTGTTTAAAAGAATGTGACTGAAAAGTGGGGTACCAGCTGCCTCATTCTATCTACTTCAGCACCTTTAAAAATGTTCTCAAACATTTCGGCATGCGAACATATTCGCGATTTTATAACATGCAACTAATCTCAGACTCCCACAAGCTCCCCAAACTGTAACTCACTCACAACGACTAGTCAATGGACGTAAGTCGCTCATACCCATCCACTCCCGGTTGCCATTCTCACTCACTCACTCATTCAGTTCAACTCATTGTCATTGTTTCTTTGCGACTCATTGTCATTGGCTCCTGTGTCTCAGGCATAACCTCTTCGTTCCCTCCCACTACTACAGTTTCCTCTCACTGCCGCTCTCTCCCTATTGCTCTCTCTTACTGCTTATATCTCGTTGCTTCCTTCCTAATGTTGCTCTCGCTTCTCACTCTCACTATCTTACTCCTCCTCGTTGTCATTGTCATATACTCTGTCTCTCATTATCACTGGCTCTCACCCACTTCCACTTTACCCTTCTCGCTATCCGTCCCTCTTTTTCTAGCACTGTCTTGTCACTGTCAATTTTGTTCCACTGCCACTCTGTCCCTCTGTTTCTCTCTGCTTCGCTCTTCCCATAAAGCAGCCACTTTCTACTCTTATAGTATGTATAACTTCTCCATCTGTTTGTCACTGCCGCTGTCTTCTTCCCTCTCAGCATAAACAGTGCGAATATGTTCATAGGCCAAAATTTTTGTAAAAAATTTTAAAGGTAAAGTGAGGCAGCTGCTGCTTCACCTTTCAGTCGTGTCTTTTAAATAAACAGAACATATTCGCAGTTATTTTTGTGCCTCGGTAGGAGAATCTTTCCGCTGGTTCCCCTCTGTTCCCTGATGCAGCGGGGCGTGTAACTCATATGAAACGAAATATACAGATCAACAAAATTTACATAGTTTACTTATGTGGAACTGAAGTCACGCAGAACTAATTTTAAAGCAGACAGGATTTTATGAGCAAGGAAAAAAATAAAAAAAATGTATGTGCCTCAGTACTACGTCATGTGGTTCAGATATGGAAACGGAGACACTTTACAGCATATTTCTCCGTGCTACGTCACTTTGCAAAGAACGTTTTCGCTTCACGGTACATTTTACGTGCGTATTTTATGTGTAGAAGTATTTTAACTTTGAACCTCTGTATCTCGGAAACGGAAAAACGTACGAAGAAACTTTTCAAGGTTTTTCGAAATGGGAAACTCAGGAATACGTCGTAAAAATTACAGTCGTTTGCTGTGCACAGCCGTCTCGGAATACGTGACTGGGTTTTGGTGATCAAAAAAGAAGTTTTTGTGGTGTTTCTCGACATCAGATAAAGATTTTTGAAAACAAGGAAATGGATTTTCTAGATAAATGCCTAGAGAACGTACCTTTAAAATTTGTGCCTTCTACTGCGGTTATTTAATATTTGGATTTTGCCTCATACCGGATTTTCCTGTGGCCGAGCGTTTCTAGGCGCTTCAGTCTGGAACCGCGCGACCGCTACGGTCACAGGTTCGAATCCTGCCTCGGGCATGGATGTGTGTGATAGGTTCGTTAGGTTTAGGCAGTTCTAAGTCTAGGGGACTGATGACCTCAGATGTTAAGTCCCATAGTGTTTAGAGCCGTTTGAATAGGATTTTACGTGCAGAAATAGAGTACATTTGAACCTCTGCATATCGGAAACGGAAGGAGATATGAAGAAAATTTTCAACATTTTTCGAGACTGAGGTTTTAGGAATATATCGTAAAATTCGGATTTGGTCCACTGGTGACAATATAGTAAAAAAAATAGTAACAAAATAGTAAAAATATAGTAAAAATACATTTTTTGCGCTTTTCCGAGGAACCGCCACGAACTAATGGTACCTCCGTAAGTCCTATTAAGCCCACCGTAGATCACATAAAATGCAAAAAGGAACCAATCGATTTGCTCCTTTTGTCTGAGCAAGAGGAAGTGTGTAATATTCGTAATTTGACCCTGTACTGTATTATAGTGACAGTAGGAGGAACTATCAGTTTAATAAGTCACAGCTGCAAAATACTAACGCGAATTCTTTACAGACGAATGGAAAAACTGGTATAAGCCGACCTCGGGGTAGATCAATTTGGGTTCCGTAGAAATGTTGGAACACGTGAGGCAATACTGACCTTACGAGTTATCTTAGAAGAAAGATTAAGGAAAGGCAAACCTGCGTTTCTAGCATTTGTAGACTTAGAGAAAGCTTTTGACAATGTTGACTGGAATACTCTCTTTCAAATACTGAAGGTGGCAGGGGTCAAATACAGGGAGCGAAAGGCTATTTACAATTTGTACAGAAACCAGATGGCAGTTATAAGAGTCGAGGGACACGAAAGGGAAGCAGTGGTTGGGAAGGGAGTGAGACAGGGTTGTAGCCTATCCCCGATGTTATTCAATCTGTATACTGAGCAAGCAGTAAAGGAAACAAAAGAAAAACTCGGAGTAGGAATTAAAATCCATGGTGAAGAAATAAAAACTTTGAGGTTTTCCGATGACACTGTAATTCTGTAAGAGACAGCAAAGGACTTGGAAGAGCAGTTGAACGGAATGGACAGTGTCTTGAAAGGAGGATATAAGATGATCATCAACAAAAGCAAAACGAGGATAATGGAATGTAGTCGAATTAACTCGGGTGATGCTGCGGGAATTAGATTAGGAAATGAGACGCTTAAAGTAGTAAAGGAGTTTTGCTATTTGGGGAGCAAAATAACCGATGATGGTCAAAGTAGAGAGGATATAAAATGTAGACTGGCAATGGCAAGGAAAGCGTTTCTGAAAAAGAGAAATTTGTTAACATCGAGTATAGATTTAAACGTCAGGAAGTCGTTTCTGAAAGTATTTGTATGGAGTGTAGCCATGTATGGAAGTGAAACGTGGATAATAAATAATTTAGACAAAAAGAGAATATAAGTTTTAGAAATGTGGTGCTAAAAAGAATACTGAAGATTAGATGGGTAGATCACATAACTAATGAGGAGGTATTGAATAGAATTGGGGAGAAGAGGAGTTTGTGTTACAACTTGCCAAGAAGAAGGGATCGGTTGGTAAGACATGTTCTGAGGCATCAAGGGATCACCAATTTAGTATTGGAGGGCAGCGTGGAGGGTAAAAATCGTAGAGGGACACCGAGAGATGAATACACTAAGCAGATTCAAAAGGATGTAGGTTGCAGTAGGTACTGGGAGATGAAGCAGCTTGCACAGGATAGAGTAGCATGGAGAGCTGCATTGAACCAGTCTCAGGACTGAAGACCACAACAACAACAACTGCAGGATAGTGACAGTAAGAGGATCCTTCTGACGTGTAAACAAATCGTCCCTAGCCCAAGGGCTATCCAGAACACTCGACCCTACCTTTTAAACACCAACAGAACTCGAGGTATGAGCACCGGAAAATCCCGCTTTCATGCGCGGCGCTTTGGGACATATCAGAGCCGCATGCCGTCGCATGGCTATCGCTCGCAGGCAGCAGTGCCCCTGACGGTGGTACTCCTTCAAGAGGTGCCGGCAGTACGACAGGCCGCGCCGTCTCCGGCGCTGGTCGGTATGGATGCACGGCGGCGCTGGCGCCGGCCGGTCGCCGCTTCGCCGGCCGTGAGGCGCAGCCGTAATAATTGCGAGAGCCGAGCTCCGTGGCTGGCCAAGGCTGGACGGAGCGGGCGGCGACAACTGCAGCGCGCACACCGCCGCGCCGCCGACTAATCCGAGGAGAACTGTCCTCTCCAGTAGCCTCGCTCGAGACCAGACCAGCTGGTGTTCTCCACACGGTGCGACTCGGTTCTGACCGCTATCGAAATGCCTGAGTGGAGTGTTCCGCCGGGATGTCCTTACACATCCCCCATACAGTCCCGATCTCTCCCCAGGTGATTTCCATATTTTTTGGAGCCCTGAAGAAAGACATTCGTTGGCGTCGATTTGCTTCGGACGAAGAGACGAACGCCTGTGTACAATCGTGATTCAGCAGGCAACCGCAAAAATTTTTTCTTGAAGGCAGTGACCGTGTTTTCTCACTGTGGGATATGAGGGTGAGTCAAATAAAAATATTAAATTTGTAATAACAAATCGAAATTTCGCGCCGTTAACCTGTAAGTTGGTATGCGTGCTACAAACAGCGTGCAGAATGGCCTGTAGGTGGCACCATAGTGCACATGTACATATACCGTCGCAATATCAGTATAAAGATGGCCGCCCCACCAGGGAAGAACAGCGTACTGTTATTCGGTTCTTGCGTAGTGAAGGTGTGAAACCTATTGAAGGTTCAGTACGGTGATGCATGTTTGTCACAGCAGCAAGCCTACGGGTGGAGTAGGAAGTTCGCAAATGGTGTGACTTCGGTGGAAGGTGCTCCTCGTCCAGGTCAGGCACAACGAGTTGTGACTCCACAGAACACTGCAGCAGTTGAAGCCATAGTGACGGAAAACCGCCGAGTGGCAATGAATGACATTGCAGCATGTTTACAGATACGTCATGGGTCAGCACACCACATTGTGCATGAAGTGATCCAGTTTCACAAAGTGTCTGCAAGATGGGTTCCACGGCAGCTGACGCCTGAAATGAGAGAAGGACGTGTTGACGCTTGTGAAGCACTTCTTCGGCGCTTTGAACGAGAAGGTGATGACTTCCTTGCAAGAATCGTTACTGGGGACGAAACCTGCGTTCACTTTCACCAACCGGAAACGATGAGAGCCAGTAAGGAATGGCGCCGTTCCTCATCACCAAGTGATTTCCGTATATCTGGATCACTCAAAGACGCAATCGGAGGAAAGAAGTTCCGTTCTGATGAAGAAGTACGCCACGCGGTGCATGAGTGGTTGCGCGGACTACTAAAAGAATCTTTTTCTAAAGGAATTTATGCACTTTGTAAGCGGTTGAGGACTTGCATTCAGCATGGGGGAGAATGTGTTGAAAAGTGATACAGCTTTGTACCACTTCTGCACAATAAATAATATTAAAAAAAACTAATGTTTTCATTTGACTCACCCTCGTAAGTACGAGTATATCAAGAATTATTACGATTGCTTCTAAAATAATAAACAACCCACTTACTTTTTTCCATCTGTATCGTTTTCATTTGACTGTCCCTTGCAGTTTGAAGCAGCTCCCCATTCTGCTCTCTGCTGTGTAAGTCTTTCCGTTTTTTTCATAACCCTATACCCATTCGAAATCACTTACGGTATTTAAATCTTGAGCTCCTTCAACAACTTTTGCCCTCCATAACGATATAATTTTTGTTTAAGTTCAAGCAAAGAAAATATTAATATTTCCTGCTAAAACAATCAAACAAATTTCTAGAGAATAATTGTGTGCTAATTAACAACGACAGACATCTCATACAACAAAGCTCAACGTAACTTCTTCCTAGTTCGAAGGAAAGAAAATTTTGTTTTAGCGATGATCATTCCTTTTGATATTTCGAAATTCCGATGTATCAAAAATATCGACATTCTCTAAGGGGGCGATCAAAACGTTTCCGTTTGAGGACGTTGCTACAGAGTGTATGCCATGTAGCGCGATCCCTATGCGGGCACACTCGTATAAATTCCAACCTGTAGGCAAGCAATTACAGTGGCTCTCGTCTCCTTCCGACGTGCGTGCAGTAAGTGTGGATTCGTGAACTGTGCCGACGTTATTACCAAATACGTCCAAACAGGACGAACGTGCCGTTATTCTCTTCTTGGCTGCCGAAGGACAAATACTGTTAGACGTCGTCTGGAGAATGAAGAACGTGTATGGGGCAGTATGTCTGTCGAAAACCATCACTGTCGAAATAACGCACATTCCTATGCTGCAAACGTCGTTACGCACAAGTAACGCTAACTCAAGTGGGAGGAACTCTAGCGCCCGACTTGAGGTCCTGACCTCTCGCCATGTGATCGTCACCCCTTCAGTCCCTTAAAAAAGGCTTGAAGGGTCGACGATTCCTGTCGAGAGAGGATGTGCAGCAAGCAGTTACGGACTTCTTCACACAGCAGGACACAGTCTTTTACGAAATTGGTATCTTCATCCTGATGCGTCGGTTGGATTGTTGCCCCAATGCTCACGGCGACTTTGTCTGACTGGCATACCGATTCTGTACGGCCTTCGAAGGCACACTTTTTGATCGTTTCTTATACATGGGATATATAGACCGCATCGGTATCATTCAAGCAATTCACCGAAACTACGACGTACCGATACCTCACAAAAAATTTTGCTTTCTGTAGTCACGTGGGAACATTCAAATTTCAGAGCAGCGTAATGTGCTCCATCCTACGGGCCCACTGGTGTCTGGAAGCTAAGACAATGCACGAATAAGAGAACAAACATGTGCAACATGTCGGAAACGCAACAAAACACATTAACCAATAATTACAAGACATTTGGCGTACGACAAGTACATAACAGAAAGTCTACACCACAAAAATAAGACTGTTAATATTTGAATATCCCAAGCTTGTCACCTATGTGGCATGAACAAGAAATATGGGGGAAAGAGGGGGGAGATGGTGTCTGGAAGAGGCAATGTGCCAGATCACCAATGCATCCCAACATGTTCTACAGAATTCGTAAGCTGATCAGCTACGCGAAGAAAACTTTCTCCAGAGAAAAATTCATCCACCAGCGCAGATAAGTGAAGACTGTTATTACAATCCACCTGCGCCAGTGAAAAGCTGTGGTAGTTAACAGACCAGAATCTGTGTAGCTCAACCAAGCTCGTCACAGTCTCTTCACGTAACAGTAGCATTTAAACTAAACGTCTTCAGTTACTTGTTAAATATATACCAATCATTGCCGTCCTTATATTTTAACGCTTGTCCTATCACCTTGTCCTTTCTTCTGTTCAGCATTTTCCACACCTTCCTTTCTTCGCCGATTATGTGGAGAACCTCATTTCTTATAACTGGACTCAGTTTTCAGCATCCTTCAATAAAATCACACTTCACATGACTCTATTCTCTTCTTTTTCACTTTTACCGTTCTCCGTGATTCACCTGCATGCAGTGACGTACGTCTTCAAAAAATCTTTCAGTATGAGTGTAGATAATTGCGACAAGTCGCTTTGAAATATTTTGTTATCTGCATAAACTGGTTTTGCAGCCCTCTTAGGGTCATCTCCAGACGAGGTAGGCGTGAGTTACGTATTTATTTTCGCAGCTTGATACTCTTTGACGAGCCGGCCGGAGTGGCCGAGCGGTTAAAGGCGCTACAGTCTGGAACCGCACGACCGCTACGGTCGCAGGTTCGAATCCTGCCTCGGGCATGGATGTGTGTGATGTCCTTAGGTTAGTTAGGTTTAAGTAGTTCTAAGTTCTAGGGGACTTATGACCACAGCAGTTGAGTCCCATAGTGCTCAGAGCCATTTGAACCATTTTGAACTCTTTGACGAGCCGGCCGTTGTGGCCGAGCGGTTCTAGGCGCTTCAGTCCGGAACCCCACGACTGCTACGGTCGCAGGTTCGAATCCTGCCTCGAGCATGAATGTGTGTGATGTCCTTAGCTTAGTTAGGTTTAAGTAGTTCTAAGTTCTAGGGGTCTGATTACCTCAGATGTTAAGTCCCATAGTGCTCAGAGCTTTGACGGGAATGTAGGAAACACTCCAGTTTTTCGCGAAATGAGTCTCCCATCTTCTTATCACAGAGCTAGTTTCCAAGATCCCGCTGCGAAACTGAAGATACCATTTCTGGATGCCCCATCTGACGATTGGAAGAAAATGGTTCAAATGGCTCTGAGCACTATGGGACTTAACTTCTGAAGTCATCAGTTCCCTAGAACTTAGAACTACTTAAACCTAACTAACCTAAGCACAGCACACACATCCATGCGCGAGGCAGGATTAGAACCTGCGACCCTAGCAGTCGCACGGTTCCAGACTGTAGCGCCTAGAACCGCTCGGCCACCACGGCCGGCGGGAAGAAAGTGCTCAAAAAATAGTTTATGGATCTAAGCAGTTATTTCAAAGTGCCCAGAATGAGATTTTCACTCCGCAGCGGAGTGTGCGCTGATATGAAACTTCCTGGCAGATTATACTGTGTGCCCGTCCGAGACTCGAACACGGGACCTTTGCCTTTCACGGGCAAGTGGTAGAGCACTTGCCCGCGAAAAGCAAAGGTACCGAGTTCGAGTCTCGGTCGGGCACACAGTTTTAATCTGCCAGGAAGTTTTATTTCAAAGTTATTTGTCGCAGTTATCTGTACTTATATCCAATTAATAAATAGGAACATGTTCTACGATGTCTTCAATGGATATGCTTGACCAGAAAATTCTTTCTCACATTAAGGTGTATGCTTGTTGGTTTCCGTCTTTTTAGCGAGAAATATTTTATTTGGCTGCCCTAATTAACTTTGTATTATTCCATGCTTTTTCCTCATGCGTTTGCGAAAGAAAGGAATGTAAATTAGTTTAATGTTCTGATGACATAGAGTCCATGAGAGACGCAACACAAACTCGGATTTCGAAGGGATTGGGAAGAAAATCGGCTATGTCCTCTTCCAAGAACCATTCCGGTATTTGCCTGGAGCGATTTGAGGTTCGCCGATGACATTGTAATTCTGTCAGAGATAACAAAGGACCTGGAAGAGCAGCTGAACGGAATGGACAGTCTCTTGAAAGGAGGATATAAGATGAACATCAACAAAAGCAAAACGAGTATAATGGAATGTAGTCGAATGAAATCGGGTGATGCTGCGGGAATAAGATTAGGAAATAAGACGCTTAAAGTAGTAAATGAATTTTGCTATTTGGGGAGAAAAAGAACTGATGATGGCCGAAGTAGAGAGGATATAAAATGTAGACTGGCAATGGCAAGGAAAGCGTTTCTGAAGAAGAAAAATTTGTTAACAGCGAGTATAGATTTAAGTGTCAGGAAGTCGTTTCTGAAAGTATTTGTATGGAGTGTAGCCACATATGGAAGTGAAACACGGACGATAAACAGTTTGGACGAGAAGAGAATAGAAGCTTTCAAAATGTGGTGCTACAGAAGAATGCTGAAGATTATATGGGTAGATAACATAACTAATGAGAAGGTATTGAATAGAATCGGACAGAAGAGAAATTTGTGGCACAACTTGACTGGAAGAAGGGATCGGCTGGTAGGGCATGTTCTCAGGCATCAAGGGATTACCAATTTGGTATTGGAGGGCAGTGTGGAGGGTAAAAATCATAGAGGGATACCAAGAGATGAATACACTAAACAGATTCAGAAGGATGTAGGTTGCAGTAGGTACTGGGAGATGAAGCTTCCACAGGATAGAGTGGCATGGAGAGCTGCATCAAACCAGTCTCTGGACTGAAGACCACGATAACAACAACGAAGAATCTAAATGTTGATGGGCGGGGCCGGCCGGGGTGGCCGAGCGGTTCTAGGCGCTACAGTCTGGAACCGCGCGACCGCTACGGCTACAGGTTCGAATCCTGCCTCGGGCATGGATGTGTGTGATGTCCTTAGGTTAGTTAGGTTTAAGTAGTTCTAAGTTGTAGGGGACTGATGACATCAGAAGTTAAGTCCCATAGTGCTCAGAGCCATTTGAACCATTTTTTGTGGATGGGCGGACTGGGATTTGAACTGTCGTACTTCCAAATGCGAGACCAGTGTGCTAACCAGTGCTCCACCTCGCTGTCAAGCGTCTGTAATCGGTCTCCACTGATTGCAGCAACGTTGTTCTAATCGTCCATCAGATTCGGATGCATTCGGACAGGGAGTGGCTGATATGCGTACGAAGTACGCTAGCACGCAACGGGCGGTGCGTTGTACGGTATATATTTATAGATGTGGATTGACGTGTGAAGCGAACGCCCGAATCTCGTTGACGCCAGGCGTCAGCGTTGCGTCCGGCCAAAACAAGCAAGAAGACACGGCGGCTGCATCGCACTCATGAGGGCGCGCCGCGACCACCGCAGAGACGCGTGACACGCGGCAATTGCCAGAATGGGCCGTGATGGATGGCCCGCCAGCCGCTGCAGGCCTGGCCTACCGCAGGCGCCGCTCAGATCCCGCCTCCGGTGCCCTCAATGGGCGACCCTGCGGAGCCGACCGGGAGATGCCTTTCTCTACACGGCAGTTACGTACGTCTGGTGCAACGCGTCACATCGACTCCACCCCGAAGCAAATTTGAAGCGGTACTGTTAGCAGGCTCCATTTAAGCTTCGCTTCACGAGAAGATCACTGTGCTGATTATCGGAATTTTGTGTAGCACAAGGAAAAGCTACTCTACTTAATTTTCACATACCGTGGCCATTGGCCGTGAGAATGCTTACAACTGTGTTTTATTTTTATTTGTCACACTTCCTGCGTCTCCTCTTTACCCTTCCACGATACTATGAGTGTATGAAGTAGAAGCACAGGACTAACCAGAGATTGACAGGAGATGGTGGTTTTGTTAAAGGAAATTTATTTATTTATTTACACGTCAAGTTCCGTAGGACCAAATTGACGAGCAAATCTACGAGGTCATGGAACGAGTCAGTACATGAAATTACAACATAAAAGTAGTAACAGATAAAAATAAACATTCATAAACCTGAAAAAAGTCAGTCCATAAGATTAAGTAAACGCTACCAGCAATACAAGAGAATCAGCTTAATTTTTCAAGGAACTCCTGAACAGAATAGGAGGAGTGACCCATAATGAAACTCTTCAGTTTCGATTTGAAAGCGCGTGGATTACTGCTAAGATTTTTGAGTTCGAGTGGCAGATTATTGAAAATGGATGCAGCACACACTTTTGCACAAGAGTTAAGGAAGTGCGATCCAAATGCAGGTTCGATTTCTGCCGAGTGTTGACCGAGTAAGGCTGCTTAATCTTGGGAATAAACTAATATTGGTAACAGGAAACGAAAATAAAAAATATACATATTGAGAGGCCAGTGTCAAAATACCCAGACTCGTGAACAGAGGTCGATAAGAGGTTCGTGAACTCACACCACTTATTGCCCGAACCGCCCGTTTCTGAGCCAAAAATATCCTTTTAGAATGGGAAGAATTACCCCAAAATACGAGGGTCGCTCAAAAAAAAAAAGGCACACTATTTTTTTTAAATCCATCTTTTATTCTACATTGAAAGTTTTAGAGTGTGTAGATACATCCTTTAGTAACAATATTTTCATTTCTACACATAATTTCCATCCCTCTCAACTGCCTTACGCCATCTTGGAACCAGCGCCTGTATACCCGCAGGGTAAAATTCTGGACCAACCTGTTAAAGCCAATGTTTGGCAGAGTGCACAAGGGAGTCATCATTTTCAAACCTTGTTCCACGAAGAGAGTCTTTCAGTTTCCCAAAGAGATGATAGTCACATGGAGCCAGGTCAGGACTGTAAGGCGGGTGTTTCATTGTTGTCCATCCGAGTTTTGTGATCGCTTCCATGGTTTTGTGACTGACATGTGGCCGTGCATTGTCGTGTAACAGCAAAATATCCTGCTTTTGCCGATGTGGTCGAACACGACTCAGTCGAACTTGAAGTTTCTTCAGTGTCGTCACACATGCATCAGAATTTATGGTGGTTCCACTTGGCAATATATCCGCAAGCAAGAGTCCTTCGGAATCGAAAAACACCGTAGCCATAACTTTTCCAGCTGAAGGTGTGGTTCTGATTTTTTTTCTTGGGTGAATTTGCATGATGCCACTCCATCGATTGCCTCTTCGTCTCTGGTGAATAATGATGGAGCCATGTTTCATCACCTGTCACAGTTCTTCCAAGAAATTCATCTCCACCATTCTCATACTGTTCCAAAAGTTCGCTGCATACCATTTTTCTTGTTTCTTTGTGAGCCACTGTCAACATCCTGGAAACCCACCTGGCACAAACCTTTTTTAACGCCAACACTTTCAGTATTCTGCAAACACTTCCTCCCCCTATCCCAACGTAGCGTGACAATTCGTTCACTGTGATGCGTCTCTCAGCACTCAGCAATTCGTTAACTCTCTGCACATTGTCTGGAGTGTGTGCAGTACGAGGCCTCCCGCTGCGAGGACAATCCTCAATATTGCCGTGCCCGCTTTCATCACGTAACCTGCTTGCCCACCGACTATCTGTACTGCGATCGACAGCAGCATCTCCATACACCTTTTTCAACCTCTTGTGGATGTTTCCCACTGTCTCGTTCTCACAGCACAGGAATTCTATGACAGCACGTTGCTTCTGACGAACGTCAAGTGTAGCAGCCATCTTGAAGACATGCTGTGACGGCGCCACTCAGGGGAACAGGTTGAACTAAGTTTGAAAACAAGCGGGAAGGATGTATCTACACACTGTAAAACTTCCACCCATGCAGCATGAAAACTGTATTTTTACAAAAGCAATGTGCATTTCTTTTGGAGTTGTTGTTGTTGTTGTGGTCTTCAGTCCTGAGACTGGTTTGATGCAGCTGTCCATGCTACTCTATCCTGTGCAAGCTTCTTCATCTCCCAGTACCTACTGCAACCTACATCCTTCTGAATCTGCTTAGTGTATGCATCTCTTGGTCTCCCCCTACGATTTTTACCCTCCACGCTGCCCTCCAATACTAAATTGGTGATCCCTTGATGCCTCAGAACATGTCCTACCAACCGATCCCTTCTTCTGGTCAAGTTGTGCCACAAACGCCTCTTCTCCCCAATCCTATTCAGTACCTCCTCATTAGTTATGTGATCTACCCATCTAATCTTCAGCATTCTTCTGTAGCACCACATTTCGAAAGCTTCTATTCTCTTCTTGTCCAAACTATTTATCGTCCATGTTTCACTTCCATACATGGCTACACTCCATACAAATACTTTCAGAAATGACTTCCTGACACTTAAATCTATACTCGATGTTAACAAATTTCTCTTCTTCAGAAACGCTTTCCTTGCCATTGCCAGTCTACATTTTATATCCTCTCTACTTCGTCCATCATCAGTTATTTTGCTCCCCAAATAGCAAAACTCCTTTACTACTTTAAGTGTCTCATTTCCTAATCTAATACCTTCAACATCACCCGACTTAATTCGACTACATTCCATTATCCTCGTTTTGCTTTTGTTGATGTTCATCTTATACCCTCCTTTCAAGACACTGTCCATTCCGTTCAACTGCTCTTCCAAGTCCTTTGCTGTCTCTGACAGAATTACAATGTCATCGGCGAACCTCAAAGTTTTTATTTCTTCTCCATGGATTTTAATACCTACTCCGAATTTTTCTTTTGTTTCCTTTACTGCTTGCTCAATATACAGATTGAATAACATCGGGGAGAGGCTACAACCCTGTCTTACTCCCTTCCCAACCACTGCTTCCCTTTCATGCCCCTCGACTCTTATAACCGCCATCTGGTTTCTGTACAAATTGTAAATAGCCTTTCGCTCCCTGTATTTTACCCCTGCCACCTTTAAAATTTGAAAGAGAGTATTCCAGTCAACATTGTCAAAAGCTTTCTCTAAGTCTACAAATGCTAGAAACGTAGGTTTGCCTTTCCTTAATCTTTCTTCTAAGATAAGTCGTAAGGTCAGTATTGCCTCACGTGTTCCAGTATTTCTACGGAATCCAAACTGATCTTCCCCGAGGTCGGCTTCTACTAGTTTTTCCATTCGTCTGTAAAGAATTCGTGTTAGTATTTTGCAGCTGTGGCTTATTAAACTGATTGTCCGGTAATTCTCACATCTGTCAACACCTGCTTTCTTTGGAATTGGAATTATTATATTCTTCTTGAAGTCTGAGGGTATTTCGCCTGTTTCATACATCTTGCTTACCAGATGGTAGAGTTTCGTCAGGGCTGGCTCTCCCAAAGCCGTCAGTAGTTCCAATGGAATGTTGTCTACTCCGGGGGCCTTGTTTCGACTCAGGTCTTTCAGTGCTCTGTCAAATTCTTCACGCAGTATCGTATCTCCCATTTCATCTTCATCTACATCCTCTTCCATTTCCATAATATTGTCCTCAAGTACATGGCCCTTGTATAGACCCTCTATATACTCCTTCCACCTTTCTGCTTTCCCTTCTTTGCTTAGAACTGGGTTTCCATCTGAGCTCTTGATGTTCATACAAGTGGTTCTCTTATCTCCAAAGGTCTCTTTAATTTTCCTGTAGGCAGTATCTATCTTACCCCTAGTGAGATAAGCCTCTACATCCTTACATTTGTCCTCTAGCCATCCCTGCTTAGCCATTTTGCACTTCCTGTCGATCTCATTTTTGAGACGTTTGTATTCCTTTTTGCCTGCTTCATTTACTGCATTTTTATATTTTCTCCTTTCATCAATTAAATTCAATATTTCTTCTGTTATCCAAGGATTTCTACTAGCCCTCGTCTTTTTACCTACTTGATCCTCTGCTGCCTTCACTACTTCATCCCTCAAAGCTACCCATTCTTCTTCTACTGTATTTCTTTCCCCCATTCCCGTCAATTGTTCCCTTATGCTCTCCCTGAAACTCTGTACAACCTCTGGTTCTTTCAGTTTATCCAGGTCCCATCTCCTTAAATTCCCACCTTTTTGCAGTTTCTTCAGTTTTAATCTACAGGTCATAACCAATAGATTGTGGTCAGAGTCCACATCTGCCCCTGGAAATGTCTTACAATTTAAAACCTGGTTCCTAAATCTCTGTCTTACCATTATATAATCTATCTGATACCTTTTAGTATCTCCAGGGTTCTTCCATGTATACAACCTTCTATCATGATTCTTAAACCAAGTATTAGCTATGATTAAGTTGTGCTCTGTGCAAAATTCTACCAGGCGGCTTCCTCTTTCATTTCTTAGCCCCAATCCATATTCACCTACTACGTTTCCTTCTCTCCCTTTCCCTACACTCGAATTCCAGTCACCCATGACTATTAAATTTTCGTCTCCCTTCACTATCTGAATAATTTCTTTTATTTCATCATACATTTCTTCAATTTCTTCGTCATCTGCAGAGCTAGTTGGCATATAAACTTGTACTACTGTAGTAGGTGTGGGCTTCGTATCTATCTTGGCCACAATAATGCGTTCACTAAGCTGTTTGTAGTAGCTTACCCGCGTTCCTATTTTCCTATTCATTATTAAACCTACTCCTGCATTACCCCTATTTGACTTTGTGTTTATAACCCTGTAATCACCTGACCAGAAGTCTTGTTCCTCCTGCCACCGAACTTCACTAATTCCCACTATATCTAACTTTAACCTATCCATTTCCCTTTTCAAATTTTCTAACCTACCTGCCCGATTAAGGGACCTGACATTCCACGCTCCGATCCGTAGAACGCCAGTTTTCTTTCTCCTGATAACGACATCCTCTTGAGTAGTCCCCGCCCGGAGATCCGAATGGGGGACTATTTTACCTCCGGAATATTTTACCCAAGAGGATGCCATCATCATTTAATCATACAGTAAAGCTGCATGCCCTCGGGAAATATTACGGCCGTAGTTTCCCCTTGCTTTCAGCCGTTCGCAGTACCAGCACAGCAAGGCCGTTTTGGTTATTGTTACAAGGCCAGATCAGTCACTCATCCAGACTGTTGCCCTTGCAACTACTGAAAAGGCTGCTGCCCCTCTTCAGGAACCACACGTTTGTCTGGCCTCTCAACAGATACCCCTCCGTTGTGGTTGTACCTACGGTACGGCTATCTGTATCGCTGAGGCACGCAAGCCTCCCCACCAACGGCAAGGTCCATGGTTCATAGGGGGGTCTTTTGGAGTGACCCTCGTATAATACCATGCGGCATAAGCGAATGAAAATAAGCAAAGTAGACTAATTTTCGTGTCGAACGATCACTCATTTCTGATACCGTTCGAATAATAAAAATAGCTGTATTAAGTCTTTGAACAAGATCCTGAACGTGGGCTTGCCACGACAGCTTACTATCTATCTGAACACCTAGAAATTTGAACTGTTCAGTTTCACTAATCATATGCCCGTTCTGCGAAATTAAAACGTCAGGTTTTGTTGAATTGTGTGTTAGAAACTGTAAAAACTGAGTGTTATTGTGATTTAGCATTAGTTTATTTTCAACAAGCCATGAACTTCGGCCGTGTACTGCACTATTTGAAACCGAGCCAATGTTGCACACAACATCCTTTGCTATGAAGCTAGTGTCATCAGCAAACGGAAATATTTTAGAGTTACCCGTAATGCCAGAGGGCATATCATTTACATAAATAAGGAACAGGAATGTGCAAGGCTAAGCAAAGAGGTTTGAAGAGGCTTTCGCAAAGTATCTATAGTTTAGAGGGCGTCAGGTGGTCCACCCTCAGAAGAATTCCTTTCACCCCCAAAAATTTGAACTGGGAGACGTCGGCCCTGGATGCACCATATTTAGATTCTATTCGGCAGGAGGACCTGGAGTGAGGACAAGTATACCGGTATGATAAGGAAATTGGATATAAAATGAGGTATATTATCGTGTATCCTGCTCGAAACGTACTGTTTAAAGTCGGTATAGGTAGGGAAATCTTAGAAGAAATGGTAATTCTCGTATTTTGACAAATTAATTGATTGTAGTAAATGTGGGAGCCGCCCATCATCTTAGCACCTCTGTTTGAACGTATTTGTAGATGAGATCTGCTCGATTGGGAGAACGCACGATATAGTGAATTTCTATGTACGGTTTTTGTGAATTTTTACTTAATTTTAATGGTCGCTTGTTTGTTTCGTGGTGCCGAGCCAATTGTCACGCCAAAGGTGTAAGTGAGCTTAAGCAACTAAAATTCCAGCTCACGAGTTTTTATCCAAGTTCAGTGATTGCTATAAATAATAGAAAGTTAGTTAGGATGCTTTTTCCGGCATAATTTTCGGCATTTTCTGGCGTTCTTTTAGATTTGGTGATGAACAAGTTCGCGTCAGTTGGGTAAGTGAGATTTAACCATCAGAAATTCATGATATTAAGAGGATTTAACATTCTCCAGTACTTATTATAGGCAGTATGGACTGGACTAGACTAATTTTTCCTTTATGTTTTGTGTACTTAATGTCTTTTTCTTTGTGCTTCATCTGTGACAACACCCTTTGGGCCTATTTTCGGAACTAGAGCTCAGTGATTAGTAATCAGGGTTTGGTGTGTGTTTTCTTGACAAACAATCTTCAAGGGAAACAGAAACTCAGTGAGCACGGTGTTTTTGATTTAAAATGAATACATTAGTTGATTTCTTTGTGATTGATGATGGAGCCACACGGCCTACCACGTGTGAATACGATTTCTCCGTACATCCCTGACAGCCATAATAATATGATAAAATGACTCAATGAACTTTATAACTGGCACAATTGGCTATGAAATCAATTTTGTGTGAAGAATTTTCCTTTATTTTAATTGGTTTGGACTTCATTAACATCTTGATGTGGTGCACTTTATCGGATTTGAATTGTAACACGATTTTGTCCTAATTAATTCCGCAGAGCACCATGGTAAATTCTTAACGACCATCAGCCACATTTGATGTAATAATTTTGGTAATTTCAGTTAATAGTACTAAGTAAATGAACGTACTGCATGAGACTGATCTCATAGCCCTTATACATTTTTAAATTACTTGTTTCACGTGCCGCGCGGGATTAGTTGAGCGGTCTCAGGCGCTGCAGTCATAGACTGTGCGGCTGGTCCCGCCAAAGGTTCGAGTCCTCCCTCGGGCATAGGTGTGTGTATTTGTCCTTAGGATAATTTAGGTTAAGCAGTGTGAAAGCTTAGGGACTGATGACCTTAGCAGTTAAGTCCCATAAGATTTCACACACATTTGAACATTTTTTGTTTCACGTCTTGCTAGAGCCTAAATTCATTCAGGTGCTCCTTAATCCGAATGTGTAAAGTTTTCTATTGATTGACGCCTTTTATCCTTTCTTTATTTGAATGATGACTGGGACTGTATGATAAGGATTTTGTTAGACACCAGTCAGTCCATAGTTTATTTAATCCATGCTTATCTCTATTAGGCTTTGCTTTGCTATCACATGCAATAGTACATTCGCACAGTGCAGTAGTTGCGATGATCAGTTTGTATTTTGGCATGCCAGTGTTAATGCGATGTTGGATGTTGTTTGATGATACGAAATCGCCGGCCGGAGTGGCCGAGCGGTTATAGGCGCTACAGTCTGGAACCGCGCGACCGCTACGGTCGCAGGTTCGAATCCTGCCTCGGGTATGGATGTGTGTGATGTCTTTAGGTTAGTTAGGTTTAAGTAGTTCTAGGGGACTGATGACCTCAGAAGTTAAGTCCCATAGAGCTCAGAGCCATTTTTTGATACGAAATCACATGGAATTAAACCTTCCCTCTACCTTCTTGTGTGACAGTTTTATTATATCCTTATGAGAGCAAAAGTAATCCCAACTAGGAATCAGTACTGGTAATTATGCAGACTTATATCAGTCATCAGAATGTGCAAATTAATCGGATACAATAATTGCTAATGGTGTATTAAAATTTTCTGCGGCTAAACACTCAAGTGTTGCCATTGAAATTAACCAATAGTCTCATCCTCTTCATAATCAACATACAACCTTCAGTAATCAATAATAGATGAGAGAAGTGAATAAATTAAGAGATTAAAGAAACCTCATTCAGAGTAATAGTGAGACAGGAGTTGTTAGTCGTTAGTTTGTGGACATGAGCAAACCCATACTCCTTCTGTAATGATTGTGCTGGTTCATGATAACTTCAGGAAGCGTTAATTAATTGAAATTATGAAATTCATTTCGTATCAGTAATTAATTAGTTCAAATCGGACCACATTTAATAAAATACCCTAGTATCAAGAGCCCCATAAAGCTGTAAGAGGTTATCTTAAATAATAAAAGTTAACAATAATCAGAAATTAGAAGTACACTTGCTCAGAAAGACTTGTACCCTTTCATGCTCCACAGTTCTAACCAAACAGTCAAGCGAGAAGTAGGGTTGCAAATTTACTGCTTGACTGTCCTCACCGTAGTAATCGGACAGGCAGAACAAGCTCGGGCTGGAAAAGAGGATGAAGTAAGAATCGGCCGTAATAGTGTTTAAGGGAATGTCCAGGCATCCGGTTCAGGAGATGTAGGAAAATCGCCAGTAACCTAAATATTGGTAGCTAGATGGGTAATTGAACCCCACTCGTCCCGGAAGCGAATCCGCTGTTAGAGCTATGCTTCCCAACTTTCTGAGGCCACTATCTGTGAACGGTATCAGACATCACCTTGTAATGGATTGGAGCACGTATCTAAGAAGACAAGTTCATTTTTAGGTGCTATGGTTATGCTCGAAAACGACGGGAGGGCGATGCAGGAATGAAAAGGCGTCCAGGAAGACTGGCCACTGGTCTCAGGAGACACAATAGCTCTTTGTGAATGAGCAGGTGGAATGCGGCCTGACGGATGTTGCTGATGGGACTGGGACAGTCTCACATCAGCTGTTGATCACGTGGGTGCGCGACCCCATCGGTCCGAGCGGCCCTGTTCACCTAGAAGGTACCACAACCGACCAAATGCTGTGCCGATGAATCACAACCTTTCATTTAAATTGTATAATATCTTCTCTTTAATATAAAAACTGCTTCCTAAATTCAAGGTAGTCGGACTCTCACCAAGTCATATGAAAATATTACTTTTTCAAAGCTGTGGTTAAAAGTGGCGTAGAAGGAGATGCCGGCCACTGATTGGCTGTCACGAACGCATGTAGTGCGAGCTGATGAGAAGACAATACCAACTGAAAAAAATACTTCATTCTGGACACTTGAGAGTGGCTGAGGCGCAAAATTTATTCCTCGACACTCGTGACCTGGCAGGTGGGTTTGATTACAGTGGTGCACAACACTGGTGAGATATTGGCATTGGTTTTGCCGACCCAGAAATAAGCTGCAGATAACTAGCGTAAGATATAAATAGTGCTTCAGAAAAATAAATAAAAAAATGTACGAGAGGCGTTTAATAATTAATGCAGCACTTTTTTCTGAAAGCAGTTGGTTTTATTCAGGATTCCATTATACCATGTTATTCCCCACTCTCATCGCCCCAAACCCTGTTTTTCAGCATAATCTTCGTTCAACGCGATGATCTTCCGCCACCTTACTGGGAGGACCTGCATGACGGCATGGAACCACTCTACTGATCGACGTTGAAGCATCAATAAATCCTCCATGATGCTTCAAACAGAGTGCATCCACTATTGTGCCAAACGGATGGAAGTCGGAAGGTGCGAGATCCGGGCTGTAGGTGGATGAGGAAAAACACACCACCGAGAATCCTGACTGGTGCGTCGCCACAACCAACAGAGACGTCCAGTCGTTTAGCGAGGTGATTGACTGTTATTCCTCGATCACCTCCAATGAGAGTGTCCGCACGTTCTAACACTGCAGGAGTGACAGCTGTGTGCTGCGGGCTGGGACACGAGTGACCGGACAGGTTTCTGTGATGATGAAGACGCCTCGCTCAACGACTCACCGGTTTCTTTCACTGTCAGGCCTCCGTAGACATACTGCAAGCGCCTATGAATATCTGCGGTTCTCCGGTTTTCCGCCAAAAGAGAGTCAATGACAGCTCTCTGGTTGGAAGGCACCTCCGTTACAGACACCATTTTGAGGGGTGGATGTGAGAATTAAAACACAACCTTATCCTGACTCAGCTTTGTTTATCCCGGATTGGGAACACGGTACCAACCCTCGCTGCATCAAACCAATCTTCGGGCTGAAGACCACAACAACAAAAACAATGTAAATACGTGTTTTAGAAATAAAGGAACCACTAATAGGGAAAAATCATCATACGAGTTAAATCAAACTACGAGATTCTGCAATCATTAACATATACACTCCTGGAAATTGAAATAAGAACACCGTGAATTCATTGTCCCAGGAAGGAGAAACTTTATTGACACATTCATGGGGTCAGATACATCACATGATCACACTGACAGAACCACAGGCACATAGACACAGGCAACAGAGCATGCACAATGTCGGCACTAGTACAGTGTATATCCACCTTTCGCAGCAATGCAGCCTGCTATTCTCCCATGGAGACGATCGTAGAGATGCTGGATGTAGTCCTGTGGAACGGCTTGCCATGCCATTTCCACCTGGCGCCTCAGTTGGACCAGCGTTCGTGCTGGACGTCCAGACCGCGTGAGACGACGCTTCATCCAGTCCCAAACATGCTCAATGGGGGACAGATCCGGAGATCTTGCTGGCCAGGGTAGTTGACTTACACCTTCTAGAGCACGTTGGGTGGCACGGGATACATGCGGACGTGCATTGTCCTGTTGGAACAGCAAGTTCCCTTGCCGGTCTAGGAATGGTAGAACGATGGGTTCGATGACGGTTTGGATGTACCGTGCACTATTCAGTGTCCCCTCGACGATCACGAGTGGTGTACGGCCAGTGTAGGAGATCGCTCCCCACACCATGATGCCGGGTGTTGGCCCTGTGTGCCTCGGTCGTATGCAGTCCTGATTGTGGCGCTCACCTGCACGGCGCCAAACACGCATACGACCATCATTGGCACCAAGGCAGAAGCGACTCTCATCGCTGAAGACGACACGTCTCCATTCGTCCCTCCATTCACGCCTGTCGCGACACCACTGGAGGCGGGCTGCACGATGTTGGGGCGTGAGCGGAAGACGGCCTAACGGTGTGCGGGACCGTAGCCCAGCTTCATAGAGACGGTTGCGAATGGTCCTCGCCGATACCCCAGGAGCAACAGTGTCCCTAATTTGCTGGGAAGTGGCGGTGCGGTCCCCTACGGCACTGCGTAGGATCCTACGGTCTTGGCGTGCATCCGTGCGTCGCTGCGGTCCGGTCCCAGGTCGACGGGCACGTGCACCTTCCGCCGACCACTGGCGACAACATCGATGTACTGTGGAGACCTCACGCCCCACGTGTTGAGCAATTCGGCGGTACGTCCACCCGGCCTCCCGCATGCCCACTATACGCCCTCGCTCAAAGTCCGTCAACTGCACATACGGTTCACGTCCACGCTGTCGCGGCATGCTACCAGTGTTAAAGACTGCGATGGAGCTCCGTATGCCACGGCAAACTGGCTGACACTGACGGCGGCGGTGCACAAATGCTGCGCAGCTAGCGCCATTCGACGGCCAACACCGCGGTTCCTGGTGTGTCCGCTGTGCCGTGCGTGTGCTCATTGCTTGTACAGCCCTCTCGCAGTGTCCGGAGCAAGTATGGTGGGTCTGACACACCGGTGTCAATGTGTTCTTTTTTCCATTTCCAGGAGTGTATTTAATACTCTTCAACTTTGTCTTGAGTCTCCTTCTTAAGGAGTTCTATATTAAGCCTGCTGCACTAAAAGTGTGCTCAGCTGCCCATCTGACACATATTCTGAACTTAATTGTAAGTAGTATCTACAGCGTATTACACAACTGCACCACATCTGAAAGACGTTTGGTGGAGTTGTTCTGCATTCTCTACAATTCACTCTGCGCTGTATGTGAACAATTAAAATATGTTCATATTTTAATATTTTTTTCTTAAATTTTATATTTCTTCATATGAAGCTGTAATTTACGCTCGGTACAATTCAAGTCAGTGATTTCAACTACTTTGCATGTACAAAGTTCGACACACAGTGAGGAATAAAAGATCAGATTGTTTCCTCTTTTATGTCCCATGCACGCAACATCTCCTTAGACGTTCCATAGATTATGCTTCCAGTGTGACGTATACATCCAGCAACGTTGTCGCTTCTATTTGGGTTTGAAAACTATTGTGGCCAGAGGCGGAAATGTAGGCGCAATTCCATCAGCAAGTTACGGCCTACCGGAATCAGAGGCGAAGCTCCGTTACATCGCTAGTCTCTTCGTTGATGATACGCAACACATTAAGGAACTAACAATGGTCATAGAGTTTATTAATGGCCAAAGCAAAATTCATAACTGATGTACATGACTATGGCCGTATGGCTAATTCTTTAGTCTGCTGAGAACTGACATAATTGGAAAAGTGTCGTTCAGGCATTTAAAGACAAAAATATTCGTTTGTCGGAGGAAATACAGTATACGCATATAACTATGAAAATATTTAGTAGATAGTACATAGCATTCTTTTACTTCATTCTTTGAGTCTGGTTTTATAAGATCCAAATAAAGTAAAGAAAATCCTGTACTTTTCACGCCAAAAAGAGCTAAGTGTTCATTGTTGAAACAATTACCATCAAATAACTTTTTCATCCCCTTTGGTTTTCATTTATGTACGTTATAGGCTTTTCTTTGTCCAGGTGTTGTAAAACCTCTTGCAGGAGAACACTCGTAGGAAAAATATCAAATGTTCACGAGACCATGGTAGTGTGTCACGAAACGAAAGCTATCAATAAAATAAAGATTCGGGAGACACCAAAGGAGAAAATATGCTACTACGAGTGAGCGAGGCAAGGACGGTTTAACTTACAATGTTAGCCGGCGCTTGTTCTCCTTCATTCTGCTCGTCTGCAGTCTTGAGCGTATCCAGGATTTTAGAAATCTACAGTCACCAAATCAATTGCTCTTTGATGTCACCTACCCACTCGCGACGTGATTTGCTGCTCATTTACATGCTGGAATGTTAGGCGCGCACACCACGTGAAATTGATTTTGTCGAGAAAGTAGCTGGTGTAAAAAGATTTCATTCTTCGCTTCATATGGTAACAATAGTACTTCCTTCCCATTCCTCTTGTTTATCCCACCTAGTACGGGGTCAGCTTTTTGAGGATTTGGTAGACAGGAAATTATTATTAAACTCTGCAGCAGTGTGTCCATCCAGACGCCACAGTAGTAATGATAATACGAGGAAGGGAAGACTTGTTTGTGAATCGTATAAACTTTGTTCCGCATGTGGTCGTACATTAACTGTTTGTGTGTCATATTCTCTGAGGTATCATATGTGGATCAGCCCATAATTTGCCTAAACAAGCGTGAGAAACCATTTAAAAGCTGTACAGAGGCTGGCTGGCATACGATTCCATGGCCGTTAATCCGCCATGTGGATGATATCCAAGTCTGCCTCACCTCCCTATCTCGCAAGCTAGTTCATTGCATATTATGCTATATGAGCAGTTTGTACATCAACGATAGTAATAATGATTGTTTCTTCTCCTGTAGAAGGAAATAATAATTACTGCCATTGTTAACAAATGTAGTAGTGTTAGCTAGGATATAGGCAAAAGGATAAGACTGAGATCTTAGTAACTAGTTAAATTCTATTTATTAAGTTGTGGAATAAAAGGAGTTAGGTCTTATTTCCTTAAAAATGGTCCTTATATAAAATTGCAGAAGAAACACTTACCTGTTATGTATTTAAAGCAGAGTGTTTGTATGTGTGTGTGTGTGTGTTTTGGATCTCCTCACAAACCCTTGGATCGATTTCATTCAAATTTGGCACAGAAACAGCAGGTCTCACAAGTATCAGCACTGTGGGTTTTATAACCTTCTAACTCCAATAGGAGCAGAGATACAGACCAAAATATGCTTTTTCACAGCACCTGGCATACAGGCTGCCCTGCATAATAGGTGAGTTGTGTGGGAGCAGTATCGGCATTCCAAATCGACCAGATTTACTGGGCAGTGTACATGTCAGAGGCAAGAGACAGTTTTCTGGGCCCCAACATGCCACTCACCCTTTCCCAACAGGTGTGATGTTTTGGAGTAGTATCTGCCTGCTTTGTCGATCTGTGTTGAGTGGCGGCCTGTACGTCAGCGGCAAACAAATATACTCCTGGAAATGGAAAAAAGAACACATTGACACCGGTGTGTCAGACCCACCATACTTGCTCCGGACACTGCGAGAGGGCTGTACAAGCAATGATCACACGCACGGCACAGCGGACACACCAGGAACCGCGGTGTTGGCCGTCGAATGGCGCTAGCTGCGCAGCATTTGTGCACCGCCGCCGTCAGTGTCAGCCAGTTTGCCGTGGCATACGGAGCTCCATCGCAGTCTTTAACACTGGTAGCATGCCGCGACAGCGTGGACGTGAACCGTATGTGCAGTTGACGGACTTTGAGCGAGGGCGTATAGTGGGCATGCGGGAGGCCGGGTGGACGTACCGCCGAATTGCTCAACACGTGGGGCGTGAGGTCTCCACAGTACATCGATGTTGTCGCCAGTGGTCGGCGGAAGGTGCACGTGCCCGTCGACCTGGGACCGGACCGCAGCGACGCACGGATGCACGCCAAGACCGTAGGATCCTACGCAGTGCCGTAGGGGACCGCACCGCCACTTCCCAGCAAATTAGGGACACTGTTGCTCCTGGGGTATCGGCGAGGACCATTCGCAACCGTCTCCATGAAGCTGGGCTACGGTCCCGCACACCGTTAGGCCGTCTTCCGCTCACGCCCCAACATCGTGCAGCCCGCCTCCAGTGGTGTCGCGACAGGCGTGAATGGAGGGACGAATGGAGACGTGTCGTCTTCAGCGATGAGAGTCGCTTCTGCCTTGGTGCCAATGATGGTCGTATGCGTGTTTGGCGCCGTGCAGGTGAGCGCCACAATCAGGACTGCATACGACCGAGGCACACAGGGCTAACACCCGGCATCATGGTGTGGGGAGCGATCTCCTACACTGGCCGTACACCACTGGTGATCGTCGAGGGGACACTGAATAGTGCACGGTACATCCAAACCGTCATCGAACCCATCGTTCTACCATTCCTAGACCGGCAAGGGAACTTGCTGTTCCAACAGGACAATGCACGTCCGCATGTATCCCGTGCCACCCAACGTGCTCTAGAAGGTGTAAGTCAACTACCCTGGCCAGCAAGATCTCCGGATCTGTCCCCCATTGAGCATGTTTGGGACTGGATGAAGCGTCGTCTCATGCGGTCTGCACGTCCAGCACGAACGCTGGTCCAACTGAGGCGCCAGGTGGAAATGGCATGGCAAGCCGTTCCACAGGACTACATCCAGCATCTCTACGATCGTCTCCATGGGAGAATAGCAGCCTGCATTGCTGCGAAAGGTGGATATACACAGTACTAGTGCCGACATTGTGCATGCTCTGTTGCCTGTGTCTATGTGCCTGTGGTTCTGTCAGTGGCCGGCCGAAGTGGCCGTGCGGTTAAAGGCGCTGCAGTCTGGAACCGCAAGACCGCTACGGTCGCAGGTTCGAATCCTGCCTCGGGCATGGATGTTTGTGATGTCCTTAGGTTAGTTAGGTTTAACTAGTTCTAAGTTCTAGGGGACTAATGACCTCAGCAGTTGAGTCCCATAGTGCTCAGAGCCATTTGAACCATTTTCTGTCAGTGTGATCATGTGATGTATCTGACCCCAGGAATGTGTCAATAAAGTTTCCCCTTCCTGGGACAATGAATTCACGGTGTTCTTATTTCAATTTCCAGGAGTGTATTTTTCAAGCCCCTGATGTGCAGCCTGCCCTGCATGACATGTATATAATGAGAGGAATATTGGCCTGTTTTATTGAACTATACTGCAGGGGCTTCACATGCTGCTGGGCATGGCTGGGGACTGGTAGAGAGGTGATGGACAGAGTGAGGGTGAGGAGGAAACAAAGAGAGACAGGCCAGGAGAGGCAGATGTAGGAGGCAGGTGAAAGGTGCTGACGGATAGTGGGCAGATGGAAGAGGGGGCAGGCAGAGATGGAAAAAGAGAGGGAGAGGAGGATGTAGTCAGAGGAAGGGTGAAGGAAATAGACAAAGAAAGGGGGAGGAGGAGAGGAAGAGACAGACTTCGGAGGACGAGATAAGTTGATAGAGGTGGGAGGAAGAGGTGCACAGACAGAGGGAGTAAGAGACAGGCGCAGAGAGGGGGAGGAAGAGGCATGTTCAATATATGTATCGAACACGTAACGTCGTCGAAGCTGCGGGGAAAGCCTAGTAATAAATAATAAGAAGTTGTGGTCTGCTGCAGTTTCTAGATAGTATACAAATATTTACACCAGCACTAAAAAATTAAACAATCAGTCGCTAAACAGTCTTTGCCACGTTTCCTTTAGGTTGGCTGGAGCTGACGACAGTGAACGTGCGGGAGTTTTGGCGGCAGCGGGCGCGCGTGGCTGCGGAACGTTGCGGCGGCTCGCGCTGCTGCTGGTGCAGCAAACCTGTCGGAGGCAGCGCAGCGGCCGCGCCTGCTGCTGTGGCTGCCACTGCCTGCCTCCATTGAATATTCCGGGCCAGTGGCACGACGGAATGCCAGCTGGCCGCCGGCGCGACGGGCAAGAAGCGGCGCGCCGGAGCTCAATGGGCGCGCGTCAGACGGCTGTAGCGGGTCCCTGTAATAGCCACCTCTCTCTACTCACTGGCGCTAGTGCGGCTGCGGTGTTCCTCTTGCTCTTCTTCTCGCGCCTAATGGCTAATAAATGCCCATTACCTCCATCCAAGATCTGCAGGCGCGTCGCACTGCGCGCTGTTTCTCTAAGTGGCGGATTTGCACTACTGGCCATTAAAATTGCTACACCACGAAGATGACGTGCTACAGACGCGAAATTTAACTGACAGGAAGAATATGCTGTGAGATGCAAATGATTAGCTTTTCAGAGCATTCGCACAAGGTTGGTGCCAGTGGCGACACCTACAACGTGCTGACATGACGAAAGTTTCCAACCGATTTCTCATACAAAAACAGCAGTTGACCGGCGTTGCTTGGTGAAACGTTGCTGTGATGCCTCATGTAAGGAGGAGAAATGCGTACCATCACGTTTCCGACTTTCATAAAGATCGGATTGTAGCCTATCGCGATTGCGGTTTATCCTATCGTGACATTGCTGCTCGCGTTGGTCGAGATCCAATGACTGTTACCAGAATATGGAATCGGTGGGTTCAGGAGAGTAATACGGAACACCGTGCTGGATCCCAACGGCCTCGTATCACTAGCAGTCGAGATGACGGGCATCTTATTCGCACGCCTGTAACGGATCGTGCAGCCGCGTCTCGATACCTGAGTCCACAGATGGGGATGTTTGCAAGACAACAACCATCTGCACCAACAGTTCGACGACGTTTGCAGCAGCATGGAATATCAGCTCGGAGACCATGGCAGCGGTTACCCTTGACGCTGCATCACAGACAGGAGCGCCTGCGATGGTGTACTCAACGACGAACCTGGGTGCACGAATGGCAAAACGTCATTTTTCGGTTGAATCCAGGTTCTGTTTACAGCATCATGATGGTCTCACCCGTGTTTGGCGACATCGTGGTGAGCGCACATTGGAAGCGTGTATTCGTCATCGCCATACTGGCGTATCAACCGGCGTGATGGTATGGGGTGCCATTGGATACACGTCTCGGTCACCTCTTGTTCGCATTGACGGCACTTTGAACAGTAGACGTTACATTTCAGATATGTTACGACCCGTGGCTCTACCCTTCACTCGATCCCTGCGAAACTCTACATTTCAGCAGGATAATGCACGACCGCATGTTGCTGGTCCTGTACGGGCCTTTCTGGATACAGAAAATGTTCGACTGCTGCCCTGGCCAGCACATTCTCCAGATCTCTCACCAATTGAAAACGTCTGGTCAATGGTGGCCGAGCAACTGGCTAGTCACAATACGCCAGTCACTACTCTTGATGAACTGTGGTATTGTGTTGAAGCTGCATGGGCAGCTGTACCTGTACATGCCATCCAAGCTCTGTTTGACTCAATGCCCAGGCGTATCAAGGCCGTTATTACGGCCAGAGGTGGATGTTCTGGGTACTGATTTCTAAGGATCTATGCACCCAAATTGCGTGAAAATGTAATCACATGTCAGTTCTAGTATAATATACTTGTCCAATGAACACCCGTTTATCATCTGCATTTCTTCTTGGTGTAGCAATTATAATGGCTAGTAGTGTACATCAAGGTCGGCGATCCAAACAGTTTATTGCCACACCAAAATGAAATTCATACATCACCAACAGGGGGTGTCACTCGTGGCTTCATAGTGTGGGGAGCCGTCCACTATGACTTCAAGTCAAAATGGTACTGATTGAGGGAGCCCTGGCTTCACAACTGTACATCACGGGCATCCTGCGTCCTTACGTGTTACCTCTCATGAGAGAGTATGCAACTTTTTAACAGGACAATGCTCGCATACACATGGGACGTGTCACTACGAACAGTCTACGTGATGCTGAGGTACTCGTGCGACCACCAATATCTCCATATCTCTACCTGACAGAAGATATGTCAGAACAGATGAGTCGTCTACTTTGTCCAGTGCCAGTGTAGACGATATTGAAGACCAGTTACAAAAGTTGCGAGCCACGTTGCCTCAGAAGAAGGTACAACGGCTTTAAGATAGCTTTCACATCTGAATCATTGCACGCATCCAGGCCAGAGGGGGTGTAATGTCATATTGATAAGTGATTTCACGCTAGCGAGTTCTTTCTAATTTGACTCGATATTGTAATCTCTCAAATAATATCACATACAGTCTCAATTCTTGAATTTCCTTTTCGTTCGTCTTCCCCTTCCGGGTGCTTCACTTTCTTTATCAGACAATGTACACACTTGAATGTAACAAACGCTGTTCTAGGAGAATCTGCTTCTCAAGCGATTTCGAGAAATCCATCTCCAAAGTTTTATGAGCCCGTTGCATATCATACGAGAGCACCATCCGTCAATCAGCAGCGTTAGCGTAACCGGCTAAGGCGGTAGATTAGAAGCCAGCCGGTACTGGGTTTGAGTCTCATTATTTTTGTCCTAATCTGCACGACGGCTGCGGCTCTCCTATCGCATTCAAACTTTCGCGTAAAACTTTGAACCTCGACTTTTCCAAAACGCTGCTTCGTTTGTCTGGTATAGGTCACGAGCTGCCGAGCCGGGCGGATTAGTCGTGTTTTTCTTTTGATCTTCATACAGTGTCTATGGTTTGCCCTCGTCGTGTGGGGTATGACTGCAAAAGAAAGGCGAGTGATACTGCGTAAATAGTATCTACATCTACATGGATACTCTGCAAATCACATTCAAGTGCCTGGCAGAGGGTTCATCGAACCAAAATTTAAGAACAGCGAATATAAAGAAGGCAAGCGAGGACGTTAGACAAACGACTTTACCACTAGATGAGAGAACGATACCGACACTATTGTTAAGTTTGCGCCTACTGAATTCATGGCAGGCAACCGTTCTTTACACCTTCTTCTAACGATGTACTGTTGCGTCTCTAAAGACGTTGCTCCGTTCCTTCCTAACATGTTTCAAGTTCTGTACATACCTACAATGGTACTTTGTTATTTATACCAAAATACGAACTGCCGTAAAACTTGGCAAAGAAAACCTTTACGCTTGAAATGACCGATTTTACCTGGACTGCACCTAGTAAACAATAATTGAGGAAGACAAACTTCGGCTTGAAAAGTTTGGTTGCAGTGATAATTTATTAGCAAACTATAAGGTACAAACTCGAAACCGCCACTTACATTCCGCGACCAGCACCTATGCGATAGTCGGCCGGGGTGGCCGAGCGGTTCTAGGCGCTTCAGTCTGGAACCGCGCGTCCGCTACGGTCGCAGGTTCGAATCCTGCCTCGGGTAGTTAGGTTTAAGTAATTCTAAGTTCTAGGGGACTGATGACCTCAGAAGTTAAGTGCCATAGTGCTCAGAGCCATTTGAACCTATACAATACGTTTGCTTTTCCTTACGATAGTCGGCGATCGTCTATTACATTTTTCAGTGTGAGCAACACTTGAAAACTGTTACACATTTGAGGTCTGTTAGTGTTGTGGTTGAGGATGATGGTCACATTCCACGCACACAAGCAATTTAATTCATTCAGCCTTATCTCAACATAAAACCAATCATTTCTTAGGTGTTATATCCTGTCAGAACCACCATTAACCCAATGTTGCAAACTAACGACCGGAAAATTTCTCGTGACGTCAGTGAAAACCTGCTGAACACTTAGTGGATCAAGGGACATCTGCAGAATTTCAGAAAAGTAAAGAAAAACTTTACTGAAAAGGAACGATATTATCTGAATGAATTGGGATGGTACCTATTATTGAGCATCTAGGATACTTGTTGAAGGAAGACATGTTTCAGCTTTTAATGTCTGGAAGCATTATTAATCCTTAATTCACATTATTAAGTACCTACAATTACTGCATTATGGCCTATCAGTTGACATCTTCATTTGAAATCGGCAAACGTTTCTTCTCCCTTATGTCGCCTGACCGTCTTCCGTCTGTAATAGTTAACTCGCCAAACCTGCGAAGTCCAGTAGCAAATGGAAGTACATGTACTTAAAATTCTTTCAAACACTAAACAGGGGTGAAATATCTACAAAACAGTCTCTTCAGTTACTCAAAAATCAATTTCACTTTTGCGAACTTCGCAAGTTTGGTGAGTTCATTTTTAAAGCGTGATAATTGACGCCGTCACGAGACGTTTTCTAATCTATTACAGCTGGGGTGACGAAGTATCCAAACTTAGAGAGCGCAGGAAGCTGTGCCTTCTTATCTTGGCAGGCCGCTTAATCCGGAAAAAAGCTGCCCAGCAACTTGGGATCCGGTTATCGGACGAGCACAGAATGAACGGCTATAACGTACGGAAAAAGGCGCTGCCGGCGGAGGAGCAACTCCGGACCGCTTGGCCGCCTAAAACTTGGGCGGGTTATTCGCCCTGAGTTGTGACGCGGATACTGTGCTCCGCGCAGCGTGACCGAACTGGATCCCGTGTGAGGATCTTATTTGGGCGACTCGCTCTCTTCATAAATCTTCATTAACGCGGATCCGTCATCCCCGTTTGTGTTATGCTGCAAAGCGGAACGGATGGCGTCTGGTCCGTAAGTGGGCTAAATTACACGAGTCCCGAACTGATGATTTTTCCTCGTTCTCGCCGTCTGGTGCTGACTGCAGGCATTAACCTACTACGGTTGGGAGATGCAGACATTCTGCGGAAATGAAGTGCCGATCCGGTGACAGTGCCTCGGAGAAGACTTGTCTTGTAGCTTCAACCGGTGTGTGACCATCGCTAACTCTATAACTCTACCCATTGTTTTTATCTACATCTACATCTGCATCTGCATTCATACTCCGCAAGCCACATGACGGTGTGTGGCGGAGGGTACCTTGAGTACCTCTATCGGTTCTCCCTTCTATTCCAGTCTCGTATTGTTCGTGGAAAGAAAGATTGTCGGTACGCCTCTGTGTGGGCTCTAATCTCTCTGATTTTATCCTCATGGTCTCTTCGCGAGATATACGCAGGAGGGAGCAATATACTGCTTGAGTCCACGGTGAAGGTATGTTCTCGAAACTTCAACGAAAGCCCGTGCCGAGCTACTGAGCATCTCTCCTGCAGAGTCTTCCACTGGAATTTATCTATCATCTCCGTGACATTTCGCGATTACTAAATGATCCTGTAACGAAGCGCGCTGCTCTCCGTTGGATCTTCTCTCTTCTGTCAACTCTATCTGGCACGGATCCCACACCGGATGAACAGTATTCAAGCAGTTGGCGAACAAGTGTACTATAACCTACTTCTTTTGTTTTCGGACTGCATTTCCTTAGGATTCTTCCAATGAATCTCAGTCTGGCTTCTGTTTTACCGACGATTAATTTTATATGGTCATTCCATTTTAAATCACTCCTAATGCCTACTCCCAGATAATTTATGGAATTAACTGCTTCCAGTTGCTGACCTGCTATATTGTAGCTAAATGATAAAGGATCTTTCTTTGTATGTATTTACAGCACATTACACTTGTCTACATTGAGATTTAGTTGCCATTCCCTGCACCATGCGTCAATTCGTTGCAGATCCTCCTGCATTTCAGTACAATTTTCCATTGTCACAACCTCTCGATATACTACAGCATCATCCGCAAAAAGCCTGAGTGAATATATATATATATATGTATTGTGAATAGCAACGGTCCTACGACACTCCCCTGTGGCACACCTGAAATCACTCTTACTTCGGAAGACTTCTCTCCATTGAGAATGACATGCTGCGTTCTGTTATCTAGGAACTCTTCAATCCTATCACACAATTGGTCTGATAGTCCATATGCTCTTACTTTGTTCATTAAACGACTGTGGGGAACTGTATCAAACGCCTTGCGGAAGAAACACGGCATCTACCTGGGAACGCGTCTCGTGGACGAATAGCGCAAGCTGGGTTTCACACGATCGTATTTTTAGAAACCCATGCTGATTCCTACAGAGTAGATTTCTAGTCTCCAGAAAAGTCATTATACTCTAACATAATTATCATGCAACATGTGGCGTATCAGTAAACGTTAGCTTAGACATGGAGGTCCCGTAAAGGTAAGATCACTTGCTTTGTGTACCCCCTCGGCAAAGAGGGAGAGTTTCAAACGCGCGATTACAACGTGTCTGTCTTCATTAGTTACCGAAGCAGTGACGGAAATGATCATACACTCCCTTATGATGATTTAATTGAAGAGGCATAAAAAGAAGTTACCTCAGATATTTGTTATACACTTCCTGCAACACCGATTGGCTACTGTCTCAACAAGTTTTGGTTTCTGTGTATATGGTTACAGACCCTTTTTTCAATGTTGACCAAACCTGTACTAAATATCCTGTATATGGATATAGATATGAAGGTTAAGTAAAAGATAATACACTCCTGGAAATGGAAAAAAGAACACATTGACACCGGTGTGTCAGACCCACCATACTTGCTCCGGACACTGCGAGAGGGCTGTACAAGCAATGATCACACGCACGGCACAGCGGACACACCAGGAACCGCGGTGTTGGCCGTCGAATGGCGCTAGCTGCGCAGCATTTGTGCACTGCCGCCGTCAGTGTCAGCCAGTTTGCCGTGGCATACGGAGCTCCATCGCAGTCTTTAACAGTGGTAGCATGCCGCGACAGCGTGGACGTGAACCGTATGTGCAGTTGACGGACTTTGAGCGAGGGCGTATAGTGGGCATGCGGGAGGCCGGGTGGACGTACCGCCGAATTGCTCAACACGTGGGGCGTGAGGTCTCCACAGTACATCGATGTTGTCGCCAGTGGTCGGCGGAAGGTGCACGTGCCCGTCGACCTGGGACCGGACCGCAGCGATGCACGGATGCATGCCAAGACCGTAGGATCCTACGCAGTGCCGTAGGGGACCGCACCGCCACTTCCCAGCAAATTAGGGACACTGTTGCTCCTGGGGTATCGGCGAGGACCATTCGCAACCGTCTCCATGAAGCTGGGCTACGGTCCCGCACACCGTTAGGCCGTCTTCCGCTCACACCCCAACATCGTGCAGCCCGCCTCCAGTGGTGTCGCAACAGGCGTGAATGGAGGGACGAATGGAGACGTGTCGTCTTCAGCGATGAGAGTCGCTTCTGCCTTGGTGCCAATGATGGTCGTATGCGTGTTTGGCGCCGTGCAGGTGAGCGCCACAATCAGGACTGCATACGACCGAGGCACACAGGGCCAACACCCGGCATCATGGTGTGGGGAGCGATCTCCTACACTGGCCGTACACCACTCGTGATCGTCGAGGGACACTGAATAGTGCACGGTACATCCAAACCGTCATCGAACCCATCGTTCTACCATTCCTAGACCAGCAAGGGAACTTGCTGTTCCAACAGGACAATGCACGTCCGCATGTATCCCGTGCCACCCAACGTGCTCTAGAAGGTGTAAGTCAACTACCCTGGCCAGCAAGATCTCCGGATCTGTCCCCCATTGAGCATGTTTGGGACTGGATGAAGCGTCGTCTCACGCGGTCTGGACGTCCAGCACGAACGCTGGTCCAACTGAGGCGCCAGGTGGAAATGGCATGGCAAGCCGTTCCACAGGACTACATCCAGCATCTCTACGATCGTCTCCATGGGAGAGTAGCAGCCTGCATTGCTGCGGAAGGTGGATATACACTGTACTAGTGCTGACATTGTGCATGCTCTGTTGCCTGTGTCTATGTGCCTGTGGTTCTGTCAGTGTGATCATGTGATGTATCTGACCCCAGGAATGTGTCAATAAAGTTTCCCCTTCCTGGGACAATGAATTCACGGTGTTCTTATTTCAATTTCCAGGAGTGTATATGTAGTAAAAGGCAAAAGAGGAGTATTTTACTGCTTTAAATTTTGTTAGCCACCGTTTACAGTCATATTGCGTGTGAGCAACATCTGTGAATGACATCTACATCCGTACTCTGCAAACCATCCAGAAGTGCATGGCAGAGGGTACTTCCCGTTCCATTCATGTATGAAGCGCGCTAAGAATAATTGTTTAAATGCCTCTGTGCGCGCTGAAATAAGTCTAATTTTGTACTCGCTGTCCCTTCTGGAGCGACATGTAATGTGATGTATTATGTTCACACTATCATAAGTTAAGGCTCGTTCATGAAACTTTCGCAAGTAGGCTATCGTGGGATAGTTTGCGTCCATCTTCAGGCATATGCCAATTTAGTTTCCTCAGCATTTACGTGATACTCTTCGATGGGCCAAAGAAACCCATCACAATTCGTGCAGCCCTTCTTTCGTATCACTTCTATGCCGCCTGTTAGTCCTATTTGGTATGGGTTCCACACACTTGAAACCATTCTATGATGGGACGCACGAATGTTTTGTATGTAGTCTCCTTGTCAAACGATTGCATTTCCGCAGTGTTCCACCAACAAGCCGAAGTCTGTCACCTGATTTACCTACTACTGAGACTATGAGATCATTCCATTTCATATCCTTAAAAACTGTTGCACTCATGTATTTGTGTAAGTTGACCGATTCAAGCTGTGCGTCATAGGATACCATGTTGTTTCGTTTTGTAAAGTGCACAATTTTACATTTCTGAAGTTTTAAAGCAAGTTGCCAATCTTAGCAGAACTTTGAAATCTTATAAACGTGTGACTGAATAAATATACAGCTTCTTTTAGATAGTATTTCATCAGTCTTTTTGCAGATGATGCAGCTATCAATAATGAAAACTATCTGAAAGAAGCTGCAAAAAATATTGTCTTATTAAGGTATAATTTAATATTTGTGCAGTTTCTTTCAGATAATATTTCGTCACCGACAGTTGCTTCATGTGCGAAAAGTCTGCGGTTACTGTTAACATTGTCCGCAAGTTCCTTAACATGAACGGCGAGGATCCTAACACATTTCCCGGGGGTATACTCGAAGTTGCTTCTACATCTGTCGGTGACTCGGAATCCGAGATAACTTGTTGCACCCTCCCTATCAAAAAATCTGCAGTCCTGTCACAAATTTCAGTTGATACTCCATACGATCGTACTTTTGATAACAAGCGTAGGTGTGGTGCCGAGTTAAATGCTTTTCGAAAATCGAGGAATATTGCATCCACCTGACTAACTTCATGCATCACTTTCACTACGTCACGTTGGAAAGGTGCAAGTTGGGTTTCATATGATCGAAGTTTTCAAAATCGTCGGTAGGTATAGAGGTGGTCATTCTGTTCGGGATACCCCGATACGTTTGAGTTCAGAATATATGCTAAGAGTCTGCAACAAATGGATGTCAAGGATATTGGACGGTTGTTTGAGGATCACTTCTGCTTTACTTCGTATAGATGGGTGAGACCTGCGCTTTCCTCCAAGCACTCGATACAGTTGTTTGTAATCGGTATATTACGTTTAAAAGAGACGCTAACCGAGCCACAAAGTCAGTATAAAAGCGGATAACTTTTGCATTTGGGTCTGAAGATACGTTCTGTTGTAGCTATTTTAGCTGTTTCGCAACACCATTGACACTAATATTTATCATGTCCAGTCACATTAACGTGACGACCTGTGTAAAGTCTGAAAAACCACCTTTAGCAGCGCTGACCGCCGCAAGACGTCCAGAAAGAGTCAGTGAGGCTCTGAAAGGTACCAACAGCGGTATGGAGCCGTGCCGACTTCAGTGCCGTGGTCAGCTCTGCCAGCTACTGGGCGACTTGCTTTGAATCCTGGGAGTTAAAGCCTGGGGAGTACGCTGAGCTAATCCTGGTCTTCCTTGAACCACGCACGTAGATGCGAGCTGTGTGATGTGTTGCGTTCTCCTGCTGGTAGATGACATCGTGAGGAGGAAAAACAAACTGCATATAGGAGTGTACATTGTCCCTATGTATGCTGCGTGTTGTGTTGATCCATTGCGGTTTGCAGAATGATGAGATCATCCAGAGAGTGCCACGAAAAAGTTCCCCAGACTATAGCGCTCCCTCGTGTGCTTGCTCTCAGACGATTCACGCCGTACACGCCAACGGCTATCTGTCCAATGGAGCATAAAACGTGATTCACCTGAAAAGGCAATCTGTCACCACTCATTGGACATCTAGCTGCGGCACTGGCGTGCGAATTCTATTCTTCGACGCCGATGGACAGCCGTCACCAGGGGTGGATGAACCAGGCGCCTGATGTGGAGAAACACATACAGCAACGTTCACTGAACGTCATTGAGGAGATACTGTTGGTAGCCCCCTGGTTGATCTTGGCTGTAAGTCGATCATACAGGCGGTGGTCACATTAATGGGACTGGGCCGTTTTCACTGAGGTGAGAAAAGTCATGTGATAACGATATGCACATATATAGATCCCAATAGCATCGCGTACACAAGGTGTAAAAGCGCAGTGCATTGGCGGAGCTGTCATTTGTTCTCAGGTGAGTCACGTGAAAAGGTGGCCAACGTGATTACGGCTGCACGAAGGCAATCGACAGGAGTTCCAGGAAGGACGACGGTTCAATCCCGCGTTCGGCCATCCTGATTTAGATTTTCCGTGATTTCCCTAAATCACTCCAGGCAAATGCCGGGATGGTTCCTTTGAAAGGGCACGGTCGACTTCCTTCCCTAATGCGATGAGACCGGTGACCTCGCTGTTTGGTCTCCTCCCACAAACAACCGAACCGAATAGGACTTCAACGTGAAATGGTAGTTGAGGCTAGACGCATGGGACAATCCATTTCGGAAATCGTTAGGGAATTCAACATTCCGAGATCTACAGCGGCAAGAGTGTGCCGAGAACACCAAATTTCAGTCTTTACCTCTAACCACGGACTACGCACTGGCCAGTAGCTTTCACTTAACGACCCAGAGCAGCGGCGTTGGCGTACAGTTGTCAGTGCTAGCAGACAAGCAACAATGCGTGAAAAAAGCGAAGAAATGAATGTGGGGCCTACGACGAAGGTATCCGTTAGAACAGTGCGGTGAAATGGTTCAAATGGCTCTGAGCACTATGGGACTTAACTTCTGAGGTCATCAGTCCTCTAGAACTTAGAACTACTTAAACCTAAGGACATCACACACATCCACGCTCGAGACAGGATTCGAACCTGCGACCGTAGTGGTCGCGCGGTTCCAGGCTGTAGCGCCTAGAACCGCTCGGCCACTCCAGCCGGCAACAGTGCGGTGAAATACGGTATTCGTGGCGGCAGACGACCGACACGAGTGCCAGAATATCTTGTGCAGCGCCTCTCCTGGGTTCGTGGCCATGACGTTGGACCCAACACGGCTGGAAACCCGTGGCCTGGCCTATTGCATCCAGATTTCGGTTGGTAAGAGGTAATGGTAGGGTTGGAGTGTGGACCCAAATTATCAGCAAGCCACTGTGGAAGCTGGTGATGACTCCGTAACGGGGTGGGCTGTGCTTTCACGGAACGACGTGGATCCTCTGCTCCGACTGAACCTTCTGGAAACCATTTGCCAATTTTAATGGGTGACAGTGCGCCATATCACCGGACCACAATTGTTCGCGATTGGTTTGATGAACATTCTGGGCAATTCGAGCGAATGATTTGGTGAAGCAGATCGCCCTACATGAATCTCATCGAACATTTATGAGACGTAGTCGTGAGGTCAGTTGGTGCACGCGCTCCTGCACCGGCAACACTTTCGGAATTATGGACGGCTGAAGAGGATGCACGGCTCAGTATATCTGCAGGGATTTCCGGCGACTTGTCGAGTCCACGCCACGCAGATTTGTTGCACTACGGCAGGAAAAAGGACGTCCGACAAGACAGTAGAAGATATCCCGTGACTTTCGTCGACTCAATACATATATCGTTCATCTTTGTAGCAGTGCGAGAATTAAATCTGGTAAAACGAAATATACCTCCCACAGCATTAATTTATTCATCTGAAACAAATCTATAAGTCAAAATAAAAGTGGAAAAGCTCGCCGTAGATATTGGTGAGTAAATAAATAAATCGGAGAAAAATTGAAGGCTTTGCTTAAACTACAAAGGCGGCTCGCAAATAAGCCTCAGTTTGTGAATTATTGCTTCAGTGTCGTGAAGGCGTTGTGTGTGTGAAGCCACCTGTTAGTTGGCGGATGGTGGTTTACGGCGAGGTCAGAGCGCTGAGCGCGGAGCGGCCGTTACTCGCCGATACTCCGGCGCTCTGAATGAACTCGCGCACCGAGGCGGGCGTGCTTTATGCACGGCGCGCGCTGCCCGTGACTCCGTTCTCGGCCGTACGTCACGTCACGTCACGGCCGCCGGCCGGCTGGCCTTTGTAGGCCGCGGCCGGCCCACATTTCACCGCCGCTCCCGTACCAGACGCCGCACGTCCCGCGCTCAGTTCCGTGTTAACGGCTACGGGAACCTCAAGACGCAGAACCTATCGTACGATACGGAAGTGATTTTTCACTGACTTGCTATGGTATCCTCTTCTGCTCATCCTATTTCTCCTTTACTTGATTTATTTAAAAAGACCTGAAGAGAGATTGATTGTCACGAAATACGGAGAAAACTGTTGTGACGGCCTCCGATACACACAGTGCTGATACCGAAACGATCATCGAGTGTCAACAACCTAGGCGCTGCTCTCCGCCATAAATACACTACTCGCCATTACAATTGCTACACCACGAAGATGACGTGCTACGGACGTGAAATTTAACCGACAGGAAGATACTGTAATATGCAAATGCTTAGCTTTTCAGAGCATTCACACAAGGTTGGCGCCAGTGGCGACACCTACAACGTGCTGACGTGAGGAAACTTTGCAACCGATTCCTCATACACAAACAGCAGTTGACGGCGTTACCTGGTGAAACGTTGTTGTGATGCCTCGTGTAAGGAGGAGAAATGCGTACCATCACGTTTCCGACATTGATAAAGATCGGATTGTAGCCTATTGCGATTGCGGTTTATCGCATCGCGTCATTGCTGCTCGCGTTGGTCGAGATCCAATGACTGTTACCAGAATATGGAATCGGTGGGTTCAGGAGGGTAATACGGAACGCCGTGGTGGATCCCAGCGGCCTCGTATCACTAGCAGTCGAGATGACAGGCATCTTATCCTCATGGCTGTAACGGATCGTGCAGCCACGTCTCGATCCCTGAGTCAACAGATGGGGACGTTTGCAAGACAATAACCATCTGCACGAACAGTTCGACGTCGTTTGCAGCAACATGGACTATCAGTTCGGAGATCATGGCTGCGGTTACCTTGACGCTGCATCACAGACAGGAGCGCCAGCGATGGTGTACTCAGCGACGAAACAGGGTGCACGAATGGCTACACGTCAGTTGTTCGGATGAATCCAGGTTCTGTTTACAGCATCATGATGGTCGCATCCGTGTTTTGCTACATCGCGGTGAACGAACATTGGATGCGTGTATTCGTCATCGCCATACTGGCATATCACCCGCCGTGATGGCATGGGGTGCCATTGGTTACACGTCTCGGTCACCTCTTGTTCGCATTGACGGCACTTTGAACAGTGGATGTTACACTTAAGATGTGTTACGACCCGTGGCTCTACCCTTCATTCGATCCCTGCGAAACCCTACATTTCAGCAGGATAATGCACGACCGCATGTTGCTGGTCCTGTACTGGCCTTTCTGGGTACAATAAATGTTCGACTGCTGCCCTGGCCAGCACATTCTGCAGATCTCTCATCAATTGAAAACGTCTGGTCAATGGTGCCCGAGCAACTGGCTCGTCACAATACGCCAGTCACTACTCTTGATGAACTGTGGTATCGTGTTGAAGCTGTACCTGAACACGCCATCCAAGCTCTGTTTGACTCAATACCCAGGCGTGTCAAGGCCGTTATTACGGCCAGAGGTGGTTGTTCTGGGTACTGATTTCTCAGGGTCTATGCACTTAAATTGCGTGAAAATTTAATCACATGTCAGTTCTAGTATAATATATTTGTCCAATGAATACCTGTTTATCATCTGCATTTCTTCCTGGTGTAACAATTTTAATGGCTAGTAGAGTAATTCATTTGAAGACCGGTTTCGTAGCGTAGAAGCCACGTCATCAGTTCTTCTGCAGAATTTGATGCAAGCAGAAGACACTTAAAGTTGCTGTTTGGCTTTTGACTTGCATTCTTGTGGGGGAGACACTCGATGGTTGTGTGAGAAGCTAGAGGAGGGAGTTTCGGCGTGCATCTCCTACAGGCAGGAGGGAATATGATTGGCTCTTCTGTGCTGACTGCGCTGGTGGGATTAAATATTATTGTGAGTTGTTTTGATTGTTAGCATTGTCTCACGTCTGCCTTCCGTTTCTTTGCGGTGTCGCAAAGGGCACTCGGCTCAGAGCTCAGGAGGCGAGTCACGCAGAGACAGGCAGTTTATTTCGGATTCTGACACGGAATGAGTTCAATTCTGATTCCGCATCCTGTGGAGTCTTGAGCATTATGGCTCGGCGATGTCCGACCACCAGTAGCAATGGTTCACGGAGGCGTAATGGGGTAGCAGCCTGTCTGCAGACGCTTTCCGGGAACGGAAGGAGGGCGAGACTTGCAGCGGCATTGCGTCGCCTGCAGCCGCAATCATAGAACCAGTTGATATGAGAACAGCGTGCACTGAGAAGTTACGAGTGAGCGAAGAGGGTTTGGGCGGCTAGATTTCAGGACAGGCGACGTTGGATTAACAGTGTTCCGAGCTCGTGTGCAGCACTAAACATAGGCGAGCAGTTAATGATATTTTGACTTTCTCCTCTTGTATTGTTTGAGTCGAGTAATCACTCATTTAATAATAATGGGGTAATGAGAAAAGATAATTCTATTTGTTTGCGTAGTCATAACCACTGGCAATACTAACCCTACGACTTATTTTAGAAGCTAGATTAAGAAAAGGCAAACCTACGTTTCTAGCATTTGTAGACTTAGAGAAAGCTTTTGAGAATGTTGACTGGAATACTCTCTTTTAAATTCTGAATGTGGCAGGGGTCAAATACAGGGAGCGAAAGGCTATTTACAATTTGTACAGAAACCAGATGGCAGTTGTAAGAGGCGAGGGGCATGAAAGGGATGCAGTGGTTGGGAGGGAGTGAGACAGGGTTGTAGCCTCTCCCCGATGTTGTTCAATCTGTATATTGAGCAAGCAGTAAAGGAAACAAAAGAAAAATCCGGAGTAGGTATTAAAATCCATGGAGAAGAAATAAAAACTTTGAGGTTCGCCGATGACATTGTAATTCTGTCAGAAACAGCAAAGGACTTGGAAGAGCAGTTGAACGGAATTAACAGTGTCTTGAAAGGAGGGTATAAGATGAACATCAACAAGAGCAAAACGAGGATAATGGAATGTAGTCGGATTAAGTCGGGTGACGCCGAGGGAGTTAGATTAGGAAATGAGACACTTAAAGTAGTAAAGGAGTTTTGCTATTTGGGGAGCAAAATAACTGATGATGGTCGAAGTAGAGAGGACATAAAATGGCAATGGCAATGGCAATGGCTAGGAAAGCGTTTCTGAAGAAGAGAAATTTGTTAACAGCGAGTATAGATTTAAGTGTCAGGAAGTCGTTTCTGAAAGTATATGTATGGAGTGTAGCCATGTATGGAAGTGAAACATGGACGATAAATAGTTTGGACAAGAAGAGAATAGAAGCTTTCGAAATGTGGTGCTACAGAAGATTGCTGAAGATTAGATTGGTAGATCACGTAACTAATGAGGAGGTACTGAATAGGATTGGGGAGAAGAGGAGTTTGTGTCACAACTTGACTAGAAGAAGGGATCGGTTGACAGGACATGTTCTGAGGCATCAGGGGATCACCAATTTAGTATTGGAGGGCAGTGTGGAGGGTAAAAATCGTAGAGGGAGACCAAGGGATGAATACACTAAGCAGATTCAGAGGGATGTAGGCTGCAGTACGTACTGGGAGATGAAGCTCGCACAGGATAGAGTATCGTGGAGAGCTGCATCAAACCAGTCTCGGGACTGAAGACCACAACAACAACAACAACCACTACGGTCTTTCCTTTGCAGATTTTAGATAAATGTTTGGTTAATTGTTGTTCATCAGTGATGCTATACAACGTCTTGCGTTAGGAAGTTCAGTCTACCTTTTCATTTGAGGCGCATTTGGCACTTGCAGCGACACTGTTTTTTTTTGTATTTTCGTAAATAAATTAATATTGCTAGATGAATGACTTTCATTTAGAGCCAGTGGTATGTCCTCATGCGTGGCAGATTTGTAACCACTAGGTTCATGTAGGCTACCTGCAGAACTAGATCCAGAGCGTCAGGGAACAATTCGAACTTTGCTTCGTGCCAGCCCAAGGGTATCTTGCAGTATGGCTCGTCCGTTGTGAAGCCCCATGTTCAACAATGTGCGCCCCGCAACGTACACTGAGAAATGTGCCCTGAACGATGTGCTCCGAAACACTCGTCCGTGCAGCAGCGTTGCACCTTCACGTCAGATTTGGCACAGGTCGCCGCCTATCCTGCTTTACAGAGCCTACAAATCTCCAAACCTTCACGTTCTGTGAAGACGCACACGTTCTGCTGCAAACGTCGTCGAACTGTTCGTCCAGATGGTTGTTGTCTTGCAAACGTCCCCATCTGTTGACTAAGGGATCCAGACGTGGCTGCACGATCCGTTACAGCCATGCGGGTAAGATGCCTGTCATCTCGACTGCTAGTGATACGAGGCCGTTGGGATCCAGCACGGCGTTCCGTATTACTCTCCTGAACCCACCGATTCCATATTCTGGTAACAGTCATTGGATCTCGACCAACGCGAGCAGCAATGTCGCGATACGATAAACCGCAATCGCAATAGGCTACAATCCGAGCTTTATCAAAGTCGGAAGCGTGATGGTACGCATTTCTCCTCCTTACGCGAGGCATCACAACAACGTTTCACCAAGCAACGCCGGTGAACTGCTGTTTGTGTATGAGAAATCGGTTGGAAACTTTCCTCATGTCAGCACGTTGTAGGTATCGCCACCGGCGCCAACCTTGTGTGAATGCTCTGAAAAGCTAATCATTTGCATATCACAGAATCTTCCTCTTGTCGGTTAAATTTGTGGTGTCACCGCCAGACACCACACTTGCTAGGTGGTAGCCTTTAAATCGACCGCGGTCCGTTAGTATACGTCGGACCCGCGTGTCGCCACTATCAGTGATTGCAGAACGAGCGCCGCCACACGGCAGGTCTAGTCTAGAGAGACTCCCTAGCACTCGCCCCAGTTGTACAGCCGACTTTGCTAGCGATGGTTCACTGTCTACATACGCTCTCATTTGCAGAGACCACAGTTTAGCATAGCCTTCAGCTACGTCATTTGCTACGACCTAGCAAGGCGCCATATTCAGTTACTATGAATGTATTCTGAACAGATAATATTGTGAATCGTGTACCGTCAAGAGCGACGTTCATCATTAATGGATTAAAGTTAAGTATCAAACTAATTACGTCCGCTTTCTGAATTCTGATTCCTTTTCATGTTCCAGACCTCACGTCAGTATAGTCCTTCCCTCCTCACGCCAGCCTGCGTGAACTAAAACGCGTGCATTTCGGCCTCCACTAGTAACTCGGTGTTGGCTCTTCTGCCAACACAACAAAATTTCGCGTCTGTAGCACGTCATCTTCATGGTGTGGCAATTTTAATGGCCAGTAGTGTATATTTTAAGATGTGATACTTTGGGCCATACATGAAAAAAGTCAATTAAACACAGGCTTTAAAATCCATATTTTATGGGCTATGTGCAGTTGCTCAGTGGAAGAGATGTGTTGCATTGTAGAGCACATGTTTACTGTCCTTTTTTATCTTGTTTTGGTCCATACTTCCATTTCTCAAAATATGGAACACTTTTTCTTTACACCCTGTATTACGCAGTGCCCTTGACAGTGACACTAATGCAACCGTATTGGTATTGTGTACGCAGGGAAGTGAGGGAATGCAGTGGCTTGTAAATGGCAGTGCACGTTCTTCTCCTGTTGCGTGCTTAAGCAGCGACTATAAAAGGGAAATCGCGGATTGGTTTTCGAGATCGCTTTTAAAATCCGTAATAAGTTTGTAAGCTTCCCACGATTCGGTCCGTGCTGGGAGCTGTCGACACGGAATCGAAAGCATTCGTGTCGGCCGTGCCAGGCACGAGAACGAGTTCCGCAGCAGAATGGGAAGCTTTCAGCGGAGCAGGGAAGGATAAACGGCGGTTTCTGCGCCGCCGCCGGACTGTGAAATACGGGAAGCACTCCGAGATAAACGGGAGTGGCTGGTGGCTGGTGGCTGGTGGCTCGTTAGCGGCAGGTGCCGGGGGCTCTGCGGGCTAGCGCGCGGGGTCGGCTGCAGTCGCTCGCATACTGAGGCAGCGTCACAAGGGGTCGCTGCACTGTGAGGGGCGTAGCTCACGTGTGAGGGGCAGTCACTTAGAGAGAAATGACCATCCACTTCGTGGGTGAGCATCTGAAACGAAACGAGAGGAGCAGTTGTGGTGGCGTGACTAAGGTATGGCTGCCAGGCCTCAGTTTCCGCAGGGAAGCAGTTTTGTGACGAGCGATAAAAAGTGTGGAAGGCAAAAGAAGAAAGGAAGGGGGAGGGTGGAGCACGAGGAGGGGGAAGACGACGTAGACCAAGAACAAGGAGAAGAATAAGAAGTAAAAGGAATGGAGGGTACCAAAATAAGAAGGGGGCTTAGGTATAAGAAAGGAAATCACTAAAAGTTGTCGAACTGGACTTTGTTAAGCAGCTGTTTCATAAAATCTACCTCTACCTGACTGAGAGACACTCCAGTAACCCCCCCCCCCTCCCGTCCCCCCCTCTGATTCCTTAAAGAGTGGAACTCCTTTATGTAAAACAGCTTCATACATCTGTTTACTTTTTAAATGAGTTAATTTTATAGCGCACAGTGACTCCATGTACGCTCCCATCGGCATGGCACTCGTTTCGTCCATGGGCCTCACCGAATGGGGAATAATGGAAAACCATATTACTATGATACAAAAAAAAGCGCTCCGACTTCATACACAAATATGTCTGTAAAATATAAAAATAAATAAAACAAGAACGTAACGAAGACACGATGACCATGGACGAAACGAGTGCCATGCCGATGGGAGCGTACGTGGAGTCACTGTGCGATTTGGTCCGCATATCATTTTCCTCCCTGTTCCTGTGCCCTTCGGTTTGCTTCTGACCTGGCATTCCTTAATCCCATGTGCCTATGCAGGTTTGCGTAGTTGATTCGTACCTTGCTCATAACGAAGGTATAGATGGTGAGAGACTTTATGGCAAGTTAATACGTTCTTTTTTAGCGCTCAAAATACCTAAGATCATAGTGCCTAGACAGGTAAAGCCCAGCATACAGGTTTTAATCGATCGTCACATTGTACCTAAGTCGTGTTATGAACAGCTTTCTGTGTGCATATTCCTGACGTCCTTATATGAATAAAGGTAAATTATAGTATGTAGTTTTGTAAGGTGCTAATGGATATTGTCTGTGCCTCAGACGCTTTTACTTTGTAATTGACGTACTTTATTGTGATTATAGTGTGTAAATGAAATGTATGCGCAAATGTGGGCTTTGCATGTGTATGTGACAAGCAGTTACAGTAAAGTTGTGTTTTAGTAGTAATGAGTGGTTATACGGTGGGGCTGTGTGTGCGCTGCTTGGAGAGCGGTATCTGGTGGCCGGTTGTGAACCGCTAGAATCACAGCAGGTAAGTCTGCGCGGAATAGGGCAGTGAGGATGCCGACCGGTGTTAGGCGAGCAGTGGTAGTTTCATCTGGTGACTTCAGTTTTGTATTTTATGGAAAGAACGACCATGAGAGCAGTTTTTCATTATTTTTTATTGGATGTGACAATGATTTTTATCAGATGGCCTGCCTCATGTGCCATGATGTCCATACGGTTTTATAAATGTTAATCCACGTTTCAGGATGCGGCACTGTAATAATTGTAATGTATATAGTTAATTCATGTAAGCCCTCCCAAAAAACTGTTATGTTATAACTTCACAGATCCTATAATGGCACCTTCAGAGTGCTGAAACCGGTCATCTAGTGAACGATATTGAAGCGATCGTAGCTTTTCAATTATGTTTTTTTAAAAAAGTGTACTAATAATTAATTGAACAGCACCAGCGCTCTACTCCATACAGACTAAATGGAGCCGACGAAAATTTCCGCCACCAATAGCATTAGATCACCCAAGCCGAGCACCAGCGCACGGGCGTACGTTAGCGGCCTCTGCTACACCTCTCGGTGGCCGGGAGAGATATTTTCAGATGGTTGAGCCTGGAGGGATTTCACGGTGGAATGTGGTATTTTTCACATTAAAAAATCATTCGCGTCGGAGGAAGAAGCTATACGTGACAGGAAAAAATCACAGGAATGAGTAGGATTTGAGCCACGAATCTGTGGATTTATAGTTTGACATGTTTTTTCTTTAATGATTTAGCGACAGATAACGATTCCTTAATGTAGGAATTTTAAATTTGCCAATTTGAAGCTGCGCCATGCTCTGTATGCTTTTGAAGTTAAACAGGAGTGCAGAGGTCTGTTCAAAACAAAGGCAGGTGAGACTAGTCACCAACTGAAACTTTTTCCGGAATCTGGTTTGTAAACAGGTGCATTTACCTAATTTTGGGGTGCTGAAGTAACTGGTAAAATCTCTTTTTTTTCTAGCACGTCACGTTTTCGACATATATAGCAGAATCAAAACCAGTACTGCCGAACACTGAAAGAATCAAAACGAACAAGAAATACATATTCAGAACTTTAGAATTCAATACTATACATGAACATGACGTCAATAGAGGGAAAAAGTAATTCAGATTATATTTTTAAACTTTAATTTTGTTTGATATTCAGAAAACGCTACAGTGGTGCTCTTCTTTTGTCAGCTGTTTCATCACTCTGCCTAAGAGGACCGTAAGAGTAGTCGCCCATCATCGACAGATTCCAGTGGTCTTGATAACGGTGTTCTACCGTACGGGTGTCTTGGTGAAAGCGTTCAAACCGTTCATCGCTTACGGTAGCACAATTTTCCTTAAACAAATCAAGGTGGGAACGCAGAAAGTGAATTTTAAGCGACATTCTAGACCCAATGTTCTCGCAGATGTCGAAGAGATAATTCATAATGGAAACATAGTTACCATCTCTTATTTAAGCAAAATTCCCGTCACAATTGATTTGAAGGGCCAGCAGGTAACTCGATTTTCGTAAGTTTCATATCAAAGGTTGGCTCTTTCATCAACTACCTTGTTTGTGGTCGGACAAATAAATCTTCTTTCAGCTTTTCTTCAATCAAATTAAGAAACTTTCCTTCCAAATGACTAAAGGCCTAACAGTAAGAAAATCCTTAAAAACTCAAAAAGTTACATGCTGGAACGATTTGGTAGGTATATTCGGATTCTACTCACTAAAATACATACTAATTATTGCATCAATTCCCAGATGCAAAATGACTGTTGAGTAGTGTAGAGGCGATGGTGTGAAGTTCAGACAGGCAGACTGAGCTAAACCGCACAACTGTCGGCAGTTCCTCATGGATACGGGGCATTGGACGCTGTTATTTGTGACCAGTTCTTAAAATGAGAACTTAAATCCCGACGACAACATTCGTGTTATGGAGAGGTGTAGGCTACGTAACGCTTTACGATTTCTGCCTATCCGTTTTCTGTTTCATATTGGATGACTCTCATCACTAACTTGCACACAAGAAGTTTCATTTAGTGCATAATCCATTTGACAACGTTCTCTGTGTTGGGTATAATTTAAAGCATCCAGATTTAGGTTACTGAATGTAAGGGATGTTGCAGTCAATAGCGCCAATTGAAGTATGCATAATTATTATCAAATGTCCGTAGAACAATTTATTTCTTGCATTCACTATACTTTATCATCATCGTCATCATCATCATAATCATCATCATTTAAGACTGATTATGCCTTTCAGCGATCAGTCTGGAGAGTAGTCCCCCTTATAAAATTCCTCCATGATCCCCTATTCAGTGCTAACATTGGTGCCTCTTCTGATGTTAAGCCTATTACTTCAAAATCATTCTCAACCGAATCCAGGTACCTCCTCCTTGGTCTGCCCCGACTCCTCCTACCCTCTACTGCTGAACCCACGAGTCTCTTGGGTAACCTTGCTTCTCCCATGCGTGTAACATGACTCCACCATCTAAGCCTGTTCGCCCTGACTGCTACATCTATAGAGTTCATTCCCAGTTTTTCTTTGATTTCCTCATTGTGAACACCCTCCTGCCATTGTTCCCATCTACTTGTACCTGCAATCACCCTAGCTACTTTCATATCCGTAACCTCAACCTTGTTGATAAGGTAACCTGAATCCACCCAGCTTTCGCTCCCATACAACAAAGTTGGTCGAAAGATTGAACGGTGCACAGATAACTTAGTCTTGGTACTGACTTCCTTCTTGCAAAGAGAGTAGATCGTAGCTGAGCGCTCACTGCATTGGCTTTGCTACACCTCGCTTCCAGTTCTTTCACTATGTTGCCATCCTGTGAGAATATGCATCCTAAGTACTTGAAACCGTCCACCTGTTCTAACTTTGTTCCTCCTATTTGGCACTCAATCCGTTTATATCTCTTTCCCACTGACATTACTTTCGTTCAGTATACTTTATCGCTAACATAATAGTTCACATTTCGTGACCATTTTCACCGACACAAACAATCGCAACACCAAAAATAATTATCGTTGAGTAATGGAATTTCGGGTGTACGTTTGTCTAGTTAACATACTTACAGTTCAGTGCTCAACATTGCAAGATCACAGGGCGAGATAAGCCACTGCAAATGCGAGGTGCTGGTACATTAACAACAGTTGTAACCGCCAGAATGTTGAATGCAAGCATTCAGACGTGCACGCATTGTGTTGCACAGGTGCCGGCTGTCAGTTTGTGGGGTTGACTTAGAGACCAGTTGCAATTGGTCAGCCAATACGGGATGGCTAATGCTGGTTGTGAATGACGTTGGAGCTGTCGTCTCATGATGTCCCATATGTGCTCGGTTGGAGACAGATGTGGTGATGGAGCAGACCACAATCTGTAGAGCGTGTAGGGTTACAACAGCAGTATGTGGGCGAGCGTAATCCTGATGGAAATCGCCTCCTGTAATGCTGTTCACGAAAGGCACAACGACAGGTCGCGTCGCCAGATTGACGAATAAATTTTCAGTCAGGGTGCGTGGGATAACAATGAGACTGTTGCTGTTGTCATACGAAATCGCATCCCAAACCGTAACTCCAGGTGTAGGTCCAAAGCGTCTAGCACGCAGACAGGGTGATTGCAGGCACTCAGTTGGCTGTCTCCCAGCCAACACACGGCCATCTCTGGCACCGAGACAGAACCATCTTCCATCAGGAAACACAACAGTCCTCCAATCTGCCCTCCAATGGGCTCTCGCTTGACACCACTGAAGTTGCAGACTGCGGTGGGATGCACGCTACAGGGCGTCTGGCTCGGAGCTGTCCTTGAAGCAACCGATTTGTAACAGTTCGATTTTGTCACTGTGGTGCCATGTGCTGCTCAGATTGCTGCTGCAGATGCAGTGCGACGTGTCAGAGCCGTGAGCCAAACACGATGGCCTTCCCCCTCGGTAATGTCACGTGGCCATCTGGAGTCCAGTCTTCTTCCGACCGTACATCCTTGTGACCACCGCCGACAGAAATTATGTACAGTGGCTAAATCCTTGCCAACCCTTTCCGCAGTATCGCAGAAGGAACACCGAGCTTCTCGTAGCTTTATTACATGGCCTCGTTCAAACTCAGCGAAGTGCTGATAATGACGTCTTTGTCGCATTAAAGCAGGGCTTAACAACTGGCCGGTTTTGAGCGCGAGTACTCGCGTCTGCTCAGGCACGTGCTCGCGAGCAGCTGCAAGGTCGTGGAGTAGGGAGGGAGGGGAGGGAGAGGAAATGCGCGCGCACGTTTGAATAGGGCCGCAGCGTGCCTATTGAATTCGCGCCGACTGTGTAACGTTTAAAGTACTACGATCAGCTCTTAACAGTCACTTCGCTGGTTAAGAATCATGTGAAGTCGCCGTTGTGTAACCCCAACCATGCTTTCGCAGTTCAACCCCAATTGGGGGGAATTGTATCTGTTTACAGAAAAAGATGGTGTTGCAAAATGTTTAGTATGTCACAAAACGCTGAATTCTTTTACGAAATTTTTTTTTGCAGCGACATTATATGTCGTACCACGCGAAAGACTATGGACGTGGGAAATGTGATTGACCAGATCGTGCACAGGAAGTTATTAAACTTAAAAGGAAGCTATCCGAAGAAGATCTGGACAACGAAGAAAAATCAACTGAGGCAGCTCTCAGAGTGGGTTACAAAATTGCTTTGCTTTTAGCAAAATCCCTGCGCCCCTTAACTGATGGCGATTTAATAAAGGAATGTTTGGTAGTTGCAGTGGAACATTTGTGTCCATCTCAAGTTGAACAGTTTCGGATTGTGCCATTATCTAACATGACCATTATGTGTCACATACACGACATGGCAGACGACGTCCAGAGCCAGCTTGCAAATATCTGTAAAGATTTTATGGCGTATTCTCTAGCTCTGGACGAAAGTGTTGATATCACTGGAACAGCGCAGCTTGCCATATTTATTAGAGGTGTTAATAGAGATCTTCAGGTGAGGGAGGAGCTCCTCGATGTAGTAGCCATGAAGAACACTACAACCGGAGGTGATATTTTAAGTAATGTTGAAGAAAGTGTTGAAAATATAGGATTGTCGTGGAATTCTTTAGTTTCAGTGTCTACAGATGGTAGAGGCATACACTAAGCTAATAAAATTATATGGCACGTGTACATTCTCCTTTATTTGTTTCATTTGTCGCAGTAATAATTCGTGAGTGATATCCCTGCAGGTGGCCGCGGATTTACATCTACTGGCTGCAGCTGTTGTGTACCCCACGTGACTCTCCCCACTATCCGCTCTGGTCCGGTAGTGGGGGTAGCGTGCTCGCGCTGCTCCGTGCTCGCGCCTTGCTGCTCACAGCTTGCTCCGCGAGCACGTATGTTGTGAAGCCCTGCATTAAAGACATTCTTGACTAACATCAGCTTACCCCGTCCAATCTCGAAGGTGACTAACGCTGAAGACCGTTACAACGTGTATTTGTGTAAACCTGATTTGCATCCTCCTAGTGGTGCTACTAGCGTCACTCTTATACTACTGGCTCGAAATCTGAATAGATATCTTTCGGATGTAAAAACCCGCCTACCAACTTTCGACTGTATCGCACAACTACTTCCTGCTGTTGCGATTTTTTATCCTTCAGTGTTTTTTGTACCTTCAAAATTGTTCTACACTCATGCTCACAAATTAAGGATAATTGCACAATGTGGTGCCACACAACGTGGCACTACACAAAACTGCCGCTAATAGCATAGGCACATAGGGAACACACACGACACAGATCTGTAAGTCCACGGTATTGGTGATAAGTTGAGAAAACCGTCCCAAAACACATTTGCTACAAAACGCCACTGTTTCCTGCGCATGTACCCCGACATCAATATGAGATATGATCATCATGCACACGTACACAGGCCGCACAACGGGATGGTATAAAAAATGGAACTCAGAACTACTTAAACCTAGCTAACCTAAGGACATCACACACATCCATGCCCGAGGCAGGATTCGACCTGCGACCGTAGCGGTCGCTCGGTTCCAGACTGTAACGCCTAGAACCGCACGGCCGGGGGGGGGGGGGGTTGGTATACTCTGGACCAGGTGGTCGAGCAGGTGGTGGGATATAGCCTCACATTCTTGCACCAGTGCCTGTCGGAGCTCCTGAAGTGTCCTAGGGTTTTGAAGACGTGCAGCGATACGTCGACTGAGAGCATCCCAGATGTGATCGATGGGGTTTAGGTCTGGAGAACAGGCAGGCCACTCCAATCGCTTGATATCTTCTGTTTCAAGGTACTCCTCCACGATGGCAGATCAGTGGGGCCGTGCGTTATCATCCATCAGGAGGGAGGTGGGTCCCACTGCACCCCTGAAAAGGTGGACATACTGGTGCAAAATGACATCCCGGTACACCTGACCTGTTACAGTTCCTCTGTCAAAGACATGCAGGGGTGTACGTGCACCAATTATAATCCCACCCCACACCATCAAACCACGACCTCCATACAGGTCCCTTTGAAGGACATTAAGGGGTCGGTATCTGGTTCCTGGTTCACACCAGATGAAAACCCGGCGAGAATCACTGTTCAGGCTATACCTGGACTCGTCCGTGAACACAACCTGGGACCACTGTTCCAATGACCATGTACTACGTTCTTGACACCAGGCTTTACGGGCTCTCCTTTGGTTTTTTAGGGCGCAAAACTGCTATGGTCATTAGCGACGGGCTCTCCTGTAACCAGGGGTCAGTGGAATGCACCTTGCAGGTCTCCGGGCGAATAAACAATGCCTGTTCAGTCGTCTGTGGACTGTGTGTCTGGAGACAACTGTTCCAGTGGCTGCGGTAAGGTCCGGAGCAAGGCTACCTGCAGTGCTCCGTGGCCGTCTGCGGGCACTGATGGTGAGATATCGGTCTTCTTGTGGTGTTGTACTCTGTGCACGTCCCGTACTGTAGCGCCTGGAGACGTCTCCTGTCTGCTGGAATCGTTGCCATAATCTTGAGATCACGCTTTGTGTCACACGGATGGCCCGTGCTACGACCTGCTGTGTTTGACCAGCCTCCAGTCGCCCTAGTATTCTACCCCTCATAACGTCATCAATATTTCTTTAGGCCATTTTCAACACAGTCACCATTAGCACGTCTGAAAACGTCTGCACACTTACTCGCTGCTTACTCTGACATGCACCAACACATCTCTGCGTATGTGGAATGCTGCAAGCAGCCACCTTGCGACGACCGCTGGTCAAATGCACCGCGTGGTCATACCCCGAGGTGACTTAAACCCACAAACTGCCCACCAGAGCGTTGTTTCACCATGTACCAGGATTATCCTTAATTTATGAGCATGAGTGTATAAGAATTATAGAATTCCTTGTGTATTTTCAGTAGTTGTACTGTTTCGATTTCCACTACTTTTCATTGGAAGATATTCGGATATCATTTATCAAGCAAAAAATTGTTTTCAAACTGATAAGAGGTACTACAGTTTTAGAATCACGTAATTAGTTTGCCGTTGAGTACGCTAGTTCGTGTTTGTAGCGGTGTCATAGCACTTCATTTCTTTCGCAACGTCCAACTCAAACACCAGCACAGGCGGAGAGTCGTGGTGTGATTGGCCGCTTGTAATGACTGGGAAATGAAACGGTACTTATTCCCGCCTCGGTGGTCCCGCCTGCCATTACCGAGTAACTGCGCTCTTTTTGTGCCGTTCGTAATTCAAGGCTTATATTGCGGCCAGCCGCTGCTTGTAATTATTCTAAACGGCATCCGCAGTTTAATGCTTCAGTTTCTCTGAGTAAATACGTATTACGTCAAGTTCAAGTTCAACGATAAAACCACAGTCCATTTCGTACTCAGTGATGGACCGCGTTATTACCCCTCAGCTTTATAGGATACGAAACGGGGTGATTGTTTTTCCGTGCACAATTTGACACTAGTTATGCTTACAAAGGGTCGTCGCCTCGAGAGAGAGAAAAAGAAAGCGACTCACGATGTGGAGTGTAGAAAAGTCAGGACTACTGCTTTCTGTAGGTAAAAGAAGTAACATGGGACAAACTGATGTCTAGTTCTAGACAAAAAAATGGCAAGGAAGTGGAATCTCTCGAGTGATACGAAAACTGAAATCGCTCTTTTTGTTGCAAAAAATCAGTCACAGTTAGTATGCGTGAGTCTCTGCATAATGGGGCACTGAAAATTCTGTAGGAACAGTTATGTTGACGTTTAACGACAGTAAGGAGAAAAATTCGCATGTCTGAATTACATTGAGTTTGCCAGAATGATGCATTTAATTCAGCCCGTCGTAATACATAATACATTAAAAAAAAGGGTATTTGACGATAGTAATTATACACCGAAATCCGTATTTGCCGTATAAACCAGATACACAAAAATCGTGACTGGGTGCAGCTAAGATTTTGGTATTAAAAACGAACTACTGTTTTCACGTTGGCGAGAATTGAAATGCGACTGTAGAATGCACGATATAGGAAGGCCGAGACTGATGCGAGAGCTCTCCGTGTTACGGCTTTTCCTCGGCGGCGCTTCTGGGAAGGCGGCGAGGCTGTTGGCTTTTATCGGACTGCTGAGTGGGGAGGTGGCGTGTGCCAGCGCCAGATTATCTTCACGCGCCGCCGAGCGCGTAATGGCCGCTGTCCACCAGCCCGCCCGTCACGGGCCGGCCGCGCATGCGCAAAGCGCCTCCAGTGCCCAGTCCAGACAACGGGCGACGCCGGCGTCGGGCTGCAGTGGCGGACGGCCGCATCGGCGCGACGCGATTGGACCGCTGATGATATGCACCGCACATGATGTCAATACACTGAAACCAACATCTCAAGCAGCTGATTAGTGGCGGTATCTATTTGCAGGCTGCTTGTTGTATACTGTTCAATTCGTCCGATAGTACACTGATGGCCATTAAAATTGCTACACCAAGAAGAAATGCAGATGATAAACGGGTTTTCATTGGACAAATATATTATACTAGAACTGACATGTGATTACATTTTCACGCAATTTGGGTGCATACATCCTGAGAAATCAGTACCCAGAACAACCACCTCTGGCCGTAATAACGGCCGCGATACGCCTGGGCATTGGGTCAAACAGAGCTTCGATGGCGCGTACAGGTACAGCTGCCCATGCAGCTTCAACACGATACCACAGTTCATCAAGAGTAGTGACTGGAGTATTGTGACGAGCCAGTTGCTCGGCCACCATTGACCAGACGTTTTCAATTGGTGAGACATCTGAAGAATGTGCTGGCCAGGGCAGCAGTAGAACATTTTCTGTATCCAGGAAGGCCCGTACAGGACCTGCAACATGCGGTCTTGCATTATCCTGCTGAAATGTAGGGTTTCGCAGGGATCGAATCATGGGTAGAGCCACGGGTCGTAACACATCTGAAATGTAACGTCCACTCTTCAAAGTGCCGTCAGTGCGAACAAGAGGTGACCGAGACGTGTAACCAATGGCACCCCATACCATCACGCCGGGTGATACGCCAGTATGGCGATGATGAATACACGCTTCCAATGTGCGTTCACCGCGATGTCGCCAAACATGGGTGCGACCATCATGATGATGTTAACAGAACCTAGATTCATCCGAAAAAATGACCTTTTGCCATTCATGCACCCAGCTTCGTCATTGAGTATACCATCGCAGGCGCTCCTGTCTGTGATGCAGCGTCGAGGGTAACCGCAGCCATGGTCTCCGAGCTGCTGCAAACGTTGTCGAACTGTTCGGGGAGATGGTTGTTGTCTTGCAAATGTCCCCATCTGTTGACTCAGGGATCGAGACGTGGCTGCACGATTCGTTACAGCCATGCGGATAAGATGCCTGTCACTTCGACTGCTAGTGATACGAGGCCGTTCGAATGCAGCACGGCGTTCCGTATTACCCTCCTGAACCCACCGATTCCATATTCTGCTAACAGTCATTGGATCTCGGCCAACGCGAGCAGTAATGTCGCGATACGATAAAATGCAATCGCAATAGGCTACAAAGCAATCGCGATAGGCTAAAATCCGACCTTTATCAAAGTCGGAAACGTGATGGTACGCATTTCTCCTCCTTACGCGAGGCATCACAACAACGTTTCACCAGGAAACGCCGGTCAACTGGTGTTTGTGTATGAGAAATCCGTTGGAAACTTTCCTCACGTCAGCACGTTGTAGGTGTCGCCACCGGCGCCAACCTTGTGTGAATGCTCTGAAAAGTTAATCATTTGCATATCACAGCATCTTCTTCCTCTCGGTGGTTAAATTTCGCCTCTGTAGCCCGTCATCTTCGTGGTGTAGCAGTTTTAATGGCCAGTAGTGTATTTTCAGTTACGATTTCTATATTACAATGATGGATTGTTATGCAGCGATTGGTTGTACCGACTGATATATGCAACGAAGGAATATTTAGACCACAAGTAAAATTGTTTTAAAATTCAAAAAACATTTTTCCATATTTTTAAGTCAGTGAATTTACAGGTTGAATCTAAGGACTGATATCGTTACCAAGCAAATGTTTATTTGACTGTATTTATTAGTGTTTAAAAATACGAGTTGAATGCTAATGGACATTATGGAAGGAGCAGTCAATTGAAAACGAGACTGATGGAAAAAATTAAGTAAAATGCTGATTTACTACTCAACGACCCGGCGTACAGAAGACTATCTAGTGACCCCACAGAAAGGATAAAACGCAAGACACTTTCACTGTTGAAAAAGAGTTCGTTGTCGGAAGATTTACGTAAGAAACTTCATCCTGGTGCCGCCGTTCCGCCTAGGTTGTATGCTCTGCCTAAGTTGCATAAGGAAGGGCTTCCTCTACGCCCGATTGTTAGTAATTTGGGTGCACCCGCTTACGTATAATCTGGCAAAGTATTCATCATTTCTCAGTCCATTTGTTGGCAAGTGTGAACACCATATCTCCAGTTCGGTGGATTTTATTTCACGATTGGGGTCTTTGAAGTTGAGTCCTTCAGATCTGTTAGTGAGTTTTGATGTGGTATCCCTTTTTACAAAAGTTCCTCTGGAAGAGTCCCCTAGTTTGATCAGTGAAAAACTGGATGAAGAGCTGGTGAAGCTTTGTCGTCATGTGCTGACATCCATGTAATTTTTATTTAACGGTAACATTTTTGAACAGAATGACGGAGTGGCTCTGGGTAGTCCTTTATCACCCATAGTCGCCAATTTATTTATGGAGGACTTCGAGGATAAGGCACTGAGGACTTTAGCTTTACAACCAACGTGCTTTTGGAGATATGTGGATGATACCTTTTTCGTCTGGCCGCATGGACGTGATGCTCTTAATAGATTTTTGGACCACTTCAACTGTCTTCATCCCCGCATCAAATTTACTATGGAGGCTGAAAATGATGGGATGCTTCCATTTTTAGACGTTATGGTTTATAAAAAACCAGATGGTATTTTGAGACACAGTGTTCACCGAAAGCCGACGCACACAGATTGGTATCTGCATCGTAAGAGTTGTCACCCATCACACCAACGCAGTGGCGGCCTTAGGACTTTGGTACGGAGAGCATATGCCATTACCGACGCGGACAGCTTAAGCCAAGAACTTGCGCATTTGATGGCTGTTTTCAAGGAAAATGGATACTCCGAGAAGCAGATTCGTCGGGACATGGAGTTTTGACCATCTCCGGAGATGCATGAAGAGGAACATACATCGGTGGCCTTTCTACCTTATGCTGGAAGCATATCGTTTAAGACTGGACGAATTTTAAGGAATTTTAACATTAAGAGTGTGTTCCGTCCACCTTCTAAGATTAGGGCACTACTCGGCTCTGTGGAAGATGATTTGGGGCTTAGGAAACCCGGTGTGTACAAAATTCCGTGTCAATGTGGGAAAGCTTACGTTGGCCGTTCGAGTCGCACAGTGCTTGACAGGTGTGTGGAACATCGCCGTCATACGAGGCTACAACAGCCGGAAAAACCGGCAGTAGCAGAACATTGCTTAAATGAGGGACACAGTATGATATATGATGAAACTGTGGTAGTTGCCAACATTTCAGGTTTTTGGAACAGTGTCTACAAAGAGGCGATTGAAATTAGGTTGGTGGATAATTTAATCAGCAGAGACAATGGGTTTCGTCTTAGCAAGACGTGGAATCCTGTATTGTCTCGCATCAAAATTGAACGTTCTTCGATGCGGCCCTGAGTGCGATATATCGTTGCCAGCAGTGTTCCACTAAGGGCGGCGCCACCTCCCTGTCTTGGAGGGCAGAAACCATGATGGGCGATGCATGCGCCGTGTACTGAACGGTGGCCTATATAAGACGTCGATTGGCAGCGGGACTCATCAGCAGAAGCACCATTTTCCTGAAGATGGCGACCAGCTGGATCGCCGAAATATCGAGTCAAGCTGATTTTAGGATCCGGCAGCAAACCCGAAGAGACTTTCAAGACTTATTACGCCGGGAAAGCCTACGTAATCACATTAAGTAAAATGTTTATTATTTCAAAAGTATTCACCATAACTGTGCACGTCTTTGTCCTAAGTAAATAGACGGCCACGAATGACTGTCTACGGGGCTGCAAAAATGTGAAAGTCGCCTGGGAAGAGCTCGACGAGATAGGGAGGATGTGTGGTGTCACCGCTAGACACCACACTTGCTAGGTGGTAACTTAAATCGGCCGCGGTCCTGTAGTACATGTCGGACCCGCGTGTCGCCACTGTGGGATCGCAAACCTAGCGCCACCACAAGGCAGGTCTCGAGAGACTGAGGAGACCTCGTCCCCAGTTGTACGGACAACATAGCTAGCGATTGGACGTGCTAAGCCTTGCTCTCATTTGCCGAGAGATAGACAGTAGAATAGCCCTCTGCTAAGTTAAATGGCGACCACCTAGCAAGGCGCCATTTGTATCAGTGCCAATAGCTTACGAGTATGCAGGAGAGATGTATTCCAACAAGAGAATAAAGTTAAGTATTAAAAAAGCTACGTATTTTTCTTTAGTGCATTTATAAGTCTCATGTTCCAGACTTCACGCCCGTCTGCGTTAGCCTTGCGTGCCCTATCGGCTACAGCATTGTGTCTGGGCTGTATGGTCTAGACACAACAGGATGTGTGATGCCTTCCTCTCGAAACTTCTTCAGCGCAGACGAAACAACCTGCCAACAAAATGCCGGCCCGTATGTTGCCAACTTTGTTTCGAGTACGCTATAGGAGTTTCGCTGGGAAACCCTTACACGGCCTCCGTACAGTGCCGATCTCTCCCCACGCGATTTCCATGTTTTTGGAGCCCTGTAGAAAGACTGGTGGCCGTTGATTTGCTTCGGACAAAGGGGTGCACGCCTTGGTACAATCACATTTCTGTAGCCATTCGCAAACATTTTTCCTTGAAAGCACTGACCGTCCTGTCCCACAGTAGGGTAAATATATCAACAGGTATGAGGAAGAAAAACTTTACTCACTTTTTTCCATCTGTGCTGTGGTGTTTATATTTGACTGCACATTATATATCTACTTCGTAAAAACACGCTGTTCCTTTCACCTAGAACTCGATGAATGAAAAAAGATTTTGAGAAGACAGAAAGTTAATATCTAACTATTTGGTTCTTATCTTCATATTGTTTCGGTATCTGTACTGGAAAAAGCAAAAGTCATAAAACATAAACGCTCGTTATGTGTAAAAACCGGATGTCATTTCTTATAAAACGTGAGAAAATATTTGACTTGCATTATTTAGGAATCGTCAGAAACCTAAATACTTCCAGCTAATCTGATGTTTTGCCTTCTACTCCTGCGGAAACAAAGAACAGAATGACTGGCAGTGCAACAAATACAGAAATTCATAGAAGAACTGCAATTCTATCACTAGTAGAAGAAGAAAAAAAAAAAAACCTGCGAATGCAATATTTCAAAATGTTTGTTACCCATAGATCTTTCCAATACTGAAAACAATAACCATCGCATTTATATTGCGAACTTTGAAGAAATTAGGTTAACTGTACACCTAAATGTGTAATACTAATACAACTCAGTGCCTGATTTCAACTATAAATGAGAAAGACTCCAAATCTCGGCTCCCCTTTGCGTAGTGAGTAACGAAAGAAACTCGGCTGTCTGCCCTCCGTCACGTGATTTAGATTTTTTTTTTTGTCGAAATTTGTGGTAAGTTCTATGGGTCCAAACTGCTGACTGCTGAGGTCCCTAGGCTCACACACTGCTTAAACTAACTTACGCTAAGGACGACAAACACTCATGTCCGAGGGAGGACTCGAACCACCGACGGGGGAAGCCGCGCGAACCGTGGCAAGGCGCCCCAGACCGGACGGCTACCCCGCGCGGCTAGATGTCGGTTTGCGTTTCACGCTTCAAACAAGTTTAACCGCATCTGCCGCTTATTAATGGGAGCTCTTTATTTAGTGACAAGACGTTTTGTTCGAAAATGTTTAGTTAGACTAGATCACGTGCGCTCTCTTCCTCTCCGTTAAATTTCAGTGACACAAAATGATTGGCCGACTCGGGGATGGAATGAATCAAGACACAATGAAATGAAATAAATGAAGTAATGCCCAGAAATGGTGACCTTGATTGTAATTAACATGTCTCGTGCTGGACTTGGACTCTAACCCGGATGCCTGGTGTTCGTGTGCAGTCGTCTTAACCGCTGTGCTCCTATTGTGTGATAGGAATTAACAACAGGAAAAACAACAGCAATGGAAGTTCGAGTGCAACATCTAACCACGTGTACTGAAACGGCAATGAGCGTTTGGCGTCATTGGCCGGGAGGCCCCTTGCGGGGCAGGTCCGGCCGCCTTGGTGCACGTCTTATTACATTCGACGCCACATTGGGCGACCCAGCCGGGAATCTAACCCGGGCCCGTGGGACGCCAATCCGTCACGCTGACCACTCAGCTATCGGGGCGGACATTAATTAGTGACGGACATGAACTACCTTCTTAGTGAAAATCTACTCTGATATGCTTTAGGCTGAAACTCGTGTTCAAAACTTAAATAAACCAGGTAAAACAAATTTTGCGAAATGGGCAGTAGCTTACAACTGTCCTTTGTGAATACGAAACAGGGAGACAGCCGTCTTACTGACATTTCCGTCACATGTTTTACAGCTTCGCCACAGCGCAGATCTGACGCCGTAGCGCGGTTGCAGCTCTTCCGCGCTGTCGTCCGTGTGCTGGGGTGGTCACACACATTCCATTGCGTCGAATCGCTCTGACAAGAATATTGTCAGAATGGACACTTGGACACTGTCGCTGGCGTTCCGAGTGTGTGAGTGATTAATCATACGGTGATGAGTGGTAATGTGTTAATAGCTGCTACATCGAAGGGGGGCTGTCGGCTTGCCCTGTCGAGCAGCATCGAGGGCAATCGCAAAATGTAACAGTCTGTGACAGCTTTGCTTATATTATACGTATTTGATTCAAACTTAATGAGATACTAGAAACTGCGACCGTTACGTCAAAGAAGTTTTAGGGACCACGGCGTCTCCATTCAGCAAGACAACGCGTAGTAATGTCCGCCCCCGGTAGCTGAGTGGTCAGCGCGACAGAATGTCAATCGTAAGGGTCCGGTTTCGATTCTCGACTGGGTCGTAGATTTTCTCTGCTCAGGGACTGGGTGTTACGTTGTCCTAATCATCACCATTTCATCCCGATCGACGCGCAAGTCGCCTAAGTGGCGTCAAATCTAAAGACTTGCACGAGGCGAACGGTCTACCCGACGGGAGGCCCTAACCTCACATTTACATGTAACGCGTAGTAATGTGTAACGAGAAATGCTCATTTCGTGGAAGAAAGTAGGGTATGCCTGCTTACCTGAGGTACAGTCACGCATGAAATGTAGTCCATCGAATGTGTCTGAGCTAAGTTTGATCGGCATCTTGTTCGTCACGACCCTGTAGTAAATCCAGATGATGCTTCGAGGACTCTCATTCAAACGAAGGGGTGGGAGGTTTACAAGGCGTCCCTTACTTTCATGCATAAGGCCAAGCGGATTTTTATTGCAGACAGCGAGGGCTTCACAATACACATTTAAGGTGATGATGTTGTTGTGGTCTTCAGTCTGGAACCGCGCGACCGCTACGGTCACAGGTTCGAATCCTGCCTCGGGCATGGATGTGTGTGATGTCCTTAGGTTCGTTAGGTTTAGGCAGTTCTAAGTCTAGGGGACTGTTGACCTCAGATGTTAAGTCCCACAGTGTTTAGAGCCGTTTGAATAGGATTTTACGTGCAGAAATAGAGTACATTTGAACCTCTGCACATCGGAAACGGAAGGAGATATGAAGAAAATTTTCAAGATTTTTCGAGACTGAGGTTTTAGGAATATATTGTAAAATTCGGATTTGGTCCACTGGTGACAATATAGTAAAAAAAAGTAACAAAATAGTAAAAATATAGTAAAAAAACATTTTTTGCGCTTTTCCGAGGAACCGCCATGAACTAATGGTACCTCCGTAAGTCCTATTAAGCCCACCGTAGATCACATAAAATGCAAAAAGGAACCATTCGATTTGCTCCATTTGTCTGAGCAAGAGGAAGTGTGTAATATTCGTAATTTGACCCTGTACTGTATTATAGTGACAGTACGGAGGAACTATCAGTTTAATAAGTCACAGCTGCAAAATACTACCGCGAATTCTTTACTGACGAATGGAAAAACTGGTAGAAGCCGACCTCGGGGAAGATCAATTTGGGTTCCGTAGAAATGTTGGAACTCGTGAGGCAATACTGACCTAACGAGTTATCTTGTTGTTGTTGTGGTCTTCAGTCCTGAGACTGGTTTGATGCAGCTCTCCATGCTACTCTATCCTGTGCAAGCTTCTTCATCTCGCAGTACCTACTGCAACCTACTACCTTCTGAATCTGCTTAGTGTATTCATCTCCTGGCCTCCCTCTACGATTTTTACCCTCCACGCTGCTCTCCAATACTAAATTGATGATCCCTCGATGCCTCAGAATATGACCTACCAACCGATCCCCTCTTCTAGTCAAGTTGTGCCACAAATTTCTCTTCTTCCCAATTCTATTCAGTACCTCCTCATTAGTTATGTGATCTAACCTTCGAATATTCAGCATTTTTCTGTAGCAACACATTTCGAAAGCTTCTATTGTCTTCTTGTCCAAACTATTTATCTTCCATTTTTCAGTCGTTAGACACTGGACTCGCATTCGGGAGGACGACGGTTCAATCCCGCGTCCGGCCATCCTGATTTAGGTTTTCCGTGATTTCCCTAAATCGCTCCGGGCAAATGCCGGGATGGTTCCTTTCAAAGGGCACGGCCGACTTCCTTCCCCATCCTTCCCTAATCCGATGAGACCGATGACCTCGCTGTCTGTCTCCTTCCCCAAACCAACCAACCATCTTCCATTTTTCACTTCCACACATGGCTACACTCCGTACAAATACTTTCAGAAATCTATACTCGATGTTAAATTTCTCTTCCTCAGAAACGCTTTCGTTGCCATTGCCAGTCTGCATTTTATATCCATCGTGAGTTATTTTCCTCCCCAAATACCAAAACTCATTTACTACTTTAAGTGTCTCATTTCCTAATCTAATTCCCTCAGCGTCACCGGATTTAATTCGACTACATTCCATTATCCTCGTTTTGCTTTTGTTGATGTTCATCTTATATCTTCCTTTCAAGACACTGTCCATTCCGTTCAGCTGCTCTTCCAGGTCCTGTGCTGTCTCCGACAGAATTACAATGTCATCGGCAAACCTTAAAGTTTTTATTTCGTCTCTATGGATTTTAATTCCTACTCCGAATTTTTCTTTTGTTTCCTTTACTGCTTGCTCAATATACAGATTGAACAACATCGGGGAGAGGCTACAACGCTGTCTCACTCCCTTCCCAACCACTGCTTCCCTTTCATGCCCCTGACTCTTTCAACTGCCATATGCTTTCTGTACAAATTGTAAATAGCCTTTCGCTCCCTGTATTTGACCCCTGCCACCTTCAGAATTTGAAAGAGCGTATTCCAGCCAACATTGTCAAAAGCTTTCTCTAAATCTACAAATGCTAGATGATGCTAATGGATAGAAAAATTTAGAAAAATACTCTTTATGGCAACAAACGATATCAACAGCGGCCGGATATATCGGGAAGATTAGTAACTTTTTTAATCAAATAAATAAACGAAAATAAGAGCTAGGATGAAAATGTTGTTATTTTGGTCTTTAACCCGCAGACAGGTTTGATGCACATCTCCTCTAGTGTATCCTGTATAAGCCTCTTCATCTCTGCATATCTACCGCAACCTACATCCATTTGTACCTGCTTGCTACACTTCCAGAAAAAAGAATTAGTGTATCTCGCAAGCCACGTCGGATCCGGTAATGACATATGCCACGTGGGGGACGGTAGATATTATGATAATGGTTTCAACGTTGTCCGCCAAGAGACAGCGTAGTGGCGTAGCTACCAGAGCGCCATCTGTGTCTGCCCTTTAATAGGGAACGCTCACAGCCAGTTGGCTCAGTGTGGCGCAAGCGTGTGAAGCAGGCAGGCAAGCGTGCCACGGAGGCACCCCCGTGCTTTCGACAGGCAACTGAGGGAGTTTGAAAGGGGTTACATTGTGGCCTTCCGAGTGATGGTATGGTCCTTTCTGAGAACTGTCGCACAAGGTGCACGTGCTGCGTCAGTCGCGCAACGATGCTTTTTGCGGATGATGCTGTAGTATATCGAGAGGTTGTAACAATTGAAAATTGCACTGAAATGCAGGAGGATCTGCAACGACGCATGGTGCAGGGAATGGCAATTGAATCTCAATGTAGACAAGTATAATGTGCTGCGAATACATAGAAAGAAAGTAAATAATAAAGGATCTAGCTACAATACAGCAGGTCAGCAGCTGGAAGCAGTTAATTCCATAAATTATCTGGGAGTAGGCATTAGGAGTGGTTTAAAATGGAATGACCATACAAAATTAATCGTCGGTGAAGCAGATGCCATACTGAGATTCATAGGAAGAATCCTACGGAAATGCAGTCCGAAAACAAAGAAAGTATGTTACAGTACACTTGTTCGCCCACTGTTGGAATACTGCTCACCAGTGTGGGATCCGTACCAAATAGGGTTGATAGAAGAGATAGAGAAGATCCAACGGAGAGCAGCGCGCATCGTTACAGGATCATTTAGTAATCGCGAAAGCGTTACGGAGATGATAGATAAACTCCAGTGGAATACTCTGCAAGAGAGACGCTCAGTAGCTCGGTACGGGCTTTTGTTGAAGTTTCGAGAACGTACCTTCACCGAGGAGTCAAGCAGTATATTGCTCCTTCCTACGTGTATCTCACGAAGAGACCATGAGGATAAAATCAGAGATATTAGAGCCCACACAGAGGCATCCGACGATCTTTCTTTCCACGAACAATACGGAACTGGAATAGAAGGGAGAACCGATAGAAGTACTCGAGGTACCCTCCGATACACACCGTCAGGTGGCTTACGGAGTATGGATGTAGGTGGAGATGTCGATGTCGATCAGACATCACGTGAACGTTCTCACACGAGGTTCTGGACCTCGACGCACCATAGATGCCCTGACAGGTTGATCGTGTCGTAAGGGTAGCAGTGACAGAACGTACAGCTGCCACAGCAAGGATAAGACGTGTCAACACGAACTGTTGCGAGGCAGTTATTAGCAGTGGGACTACGGCCACGCACACCTCTAACATGCCTTCCATTCACGTCATGACTCGACAGGCACTGTCGGCGATACAAGCAGATTTTCCCTGCACGCAAGTGATGGTCGCCTGCGCGTATGACACAGAACTAGCGAGCGTTGTCTCGTACAGTGCACACACTTGCCCCATCCCAAGCCTTATGGTCTGGGGTGCGATAAGTGACAAAGCTCTTTTACGTTTGGTGTTTCTGTAGGGGACGCTAACCAGCGCTCGGCACGTGTAGAATGTTGCTAGCCCGCTCTTTTGCCGTTCTTGTAACAAGAGGGTGATATGATATTATAATAGGATAATGCTCGTCCTCACACTGCCTGTGAAACTCAACGTGCTCTCCAATACATGCAGCAACTTCCATGGCCAGCACGATCTCCGGACTTGCCTCTAATGCACGTTTGGCATATGATGGGACGAGAATTGACTTTTCCGTCTGCTCAACCAACAACTCTTACAGAACTACGTGAACAGGTCGAGCAGGCGTGGTGTAACGTATGCAAGGACAGTATTCAACGTCTATACGATCGACTACATTCCAGAGTCGGCGTCTGTACTGCTACCCGTGGAGGCTATACCACGTACGAGGGTGAGTCAAATGAAAACCTTAAATGTTTTTTAAATATTATTTATTGTGCAGAAGTGGTACAAAGCTGTATCAGTTTTCAACTTAATCTCCCCCATGCTCAATGCAAGTCTTCCAGCGCTTAAAAAGTGTATACATTCCTTTAGAAAAAAATTCTTTTGGTAGTCCGCGCAACCACTCATGCACCGCGTGGCTTACCTCTTCATCAGAACGGAACTTCTTTCCTCCCATTGCGTCTTTGAGTGATCCAAACATATGGAAATCACTTGGAGATGTGGAATGGCGCGGTTTCTTCCTCGCTCTCTTCGTTTCCAGTTGGTGGAAGTGAACCCAGGTTTCGTCCCCAGTAGCGATTCTTGCAACGAAGCCATCACCTTCTCGTTCAAACCGCCGAAGAAGTTCTTCGCAAGCATCTCTGATTTCAGGAGCCAGCTGCCGTTGCACCCATCTTGCTGACACTTTGTGAAACTGGAGCACATCATGCACAATGTGGTGTGCTGACCCATGACTAATCTGCAAACATGCTGCAATGTCATTCAGTGTCACTCGGCGGTTTTCCTTCACTATGATTTCAACTGCTGCAATGTTCTGTGGAGTCACAACTCGTTGTGCCAGACCTGGACGAGGAGCATCTTGCACTGAAGTGACACCATTTGCGAACTTCCCACTCCATTCGTAGACTTGCTGCTGTAACAAACATGCATCATCGTACTGAGCCTTCATTCGTCGATGAATTTCAATAGGTTTCACTCCTTTGCTACGCAAAAACCGAATAACAGAACGCTGTTCTTCCCTGGTGCAAGTCGCAAGTGGGGCGGCCATCTTTATACTGATACTGTGACGGTATGTGTGCATCTGCACTATGCTGCCACCTACAGGCCATTCTGCACGTTATTTGTAGCACGCTTACCAACTTACAGGATAACGGCGTGAAATTTCGATTTGTTATTATGAATTTAAGGTTTTCATTTGACTCACCCTCATACTAATATCGGTCTTTCAGCATGGGTCTATCTATACCTCGTACATCAGAAACGCTTGTGCTATAGATCTGTAAACGTAACCATTTCAAGTACTCCATATACACTGCAAAATCTAGTCTGATGTACATTAGGCTGAAACTCGTGTTCAAAACTTAAATAAACCGTGAATCTTGAGCCAATTGGATGCCTGTAAAAGGGTGTTCTACTTTTTTTCCGGCAGTCTCGGTCTCCCTCTACTACTTTATACCGCCCCCCTTACCCCTCTCCTCAAACAACACACTACCACCATTACCACCTGATGATTCCTTGATGCCTCAGGAAATGTCTTTTAGTCAGGTTATGCCATAAATTTTTGTACGCTTCAATTCGGCTCAATACCTCCTTATTAGTTATTCGATCTATTCATCTAAGCCGGCCGCGGTGGTCTCGCGGTTCTAGGCGCGCAGTCTGGAGCCGTGCGACTGCTAAGGTCGCAGGTTCGTATCCTGCCTCGAGCATGGATGTGTGTGATGTCCTTAGGTTAGTTAGGTTTAAGTAGTTCTAAGTTCTAGGGGACTGATAACCACAGCAGTTGAGTCCCATAGTGCTCAGAGCCATTTGAACCATCTATTCATCTAATCTTCAGCATTCTTATGTAGCATCACACTTCAAAATTAAAGTGTAAGTAATGTGTCGTCGAAGACTGCCATGAGGTACAAAAAGTATAAGATACGTAAATAAAAAATACGAATGAGATTTCAAGGATAGCTCTGTAGCGCCTAGACAAATTGCATGCGTGAGTTCCTACATGGACAGATATACTGTTGGGCTAAGATACTCCTCGTACAACTATGGGTGGAAGCATTAAATAACTGGGAACAAAGTATATCACCATGATTTCTTGGCAGATTAAAACTGTGTGGCGGACCGAGATTCGAAATCGGGACGTTTGCAAAATGGTTCAAATGGCTCTGAGCACTATGGGACTTAACATCTGGGGTCATCAGTCCACTAGAACTTAGAACTACTTAAACCTAACTAACCTGAGGACATCACATACATCCATGCCCGAGGCAGGATTCGAACCTGCGACCGTAGCGGTCGCGCGCTTCCAGACTGAAGCCTCTAGAACCGCTCGGCCACACCGGCCGGCCCGGGACCTTTGCATTTCACGGTTTTAATCTACCAAGAAATTTCGTAAAAGCGCACTCTCCGCTGCAGAGTTAAAATTCCATTCTGAGAAGTATACCAGTGTTGAATCCAAAGTTTGAAGGGTAGCTGATTAGTGACAGTTTCAATGAGATTTAGTTCCTAGGTGTGGGGTAGCGGTGGCTGTAGGAACTCGTGACATGTAAATCGTAATTGTTGAATATGTAGTGGAGTTTCAGTGGCTCACGCGTCACTTATTACCTGGAAAACGCTCTCAGGAATGCCGAGCACCGCAGCATAGAGGTGGGTGAGGAAAAGTGGAGACATGGGAAACGATCAGAAATGACAGATACTAGTGCCACAGCTGAAGTCCTTCGGAGCTGTCGTGTGACGCGACAGTAACGATGAGATCTCAGCACTAGGGGTAGTGGTGGCAATAGGGGGACATAAAAGTAAATAAACGGACAACATAGTATAATCACCAATAACAGACAAGCGCTTTCAGTCGTACATAATGTACAGGCTTATCTTGGCCCTGTGAGAAGGTCACTAGGGTTCAGATGATTTACGACGATCTGTAACAAATCTGGTGTCGAGTGATCCAGCGAATGTTGACCATTACGTAATCAGCCTCTACGGACGTTCGGGAATGCAAGCTATAGAGTGTCCTGTGCTGCCTTCCAGCGCACGCTTGGTATCCCGAGGACTGCACACGAATGCTCGGCACAAACGGTCTATAAGGCCCGTGCTACCGAGGCCACGGCGTGCTTGCATAGCCTGAAAATTACACACAACAACTCCCAACGACGTTTCCCTATGTGTATATTATACAAGAACCAACAATGCACAGACTTACGTCTGGAGCAAACGAATGAGTAGCTGTGGCGTCCGGCAAAGCATGTGTAATCGAGAGCACAGCGTTGGATATTCTAATTGAGCGTCTGACTTTTTCCTCGAATCTCCTTCGACAAGTAACGAGCTGGAATCAGGCAGGATCTTTGCACTTAAGGTTTCCGTTTGCATCTTTCGCTGTACCTTTTCGCAGGCACGCTGCACGTTGATGAGGAAGCCTCACTCATTGCCCATATTACGCCAAATGGCTCAGGCGGCTTATATCCGCAACCAGGGCGGTGAACGTATTCATCACCCTTGGATCACAGACGCCACGTCTTTGGAAAGTCTTCGAGTGGATCACGCAATAACCCCTCTCCTACATTCATATATATCCACGAATTGTGCTTATATGTACCGTCTTAGCATGTAAATAGTGTTCATACGACCACTACAGTAATGAAAATAATAGTCTAATCCTTTAGTTGCTAAGGTTCAGTGTTATCATACTGAATACGTGGATGAGCTGTAGGGCTTTCAATTACAGCCTTTACTACCCTCTTTCACTATTAGTTAGGTCATCGACCCTAAGGTTGGCATCATACATTTCTCCATTCTAGTCGCCTACGAGCTATCATTTTAATTTCAGGGGAATTGTTACATATCATATCGTCTACGATCTGCTGTATACACTGTCTGGCAAAAATAGTGAAGCATTCACAAGACATGGTCCGATTTCAGTGTAACTAATCATACAGACAAATGAGAAGCCCAGCTTTGTTCTGGTACCAAGTGCAGTAGTTCCACATACTGTAGTGTTGTGTAGCAGTGTGGTCCAGAATTATAAATTACGAAAATTGTCACCACCAATGCTGCACATGTACTAGATCAGTATACTGTGCCTCCTGGGCTCTGGGTAAAGAGATATCCGCGAGCCAGATGGACAAATGGTAGTACGTAGACTTTTTCATTTATTATTATTATTCTTTTTATGTAGATATCTGTGTAGATTATTTCCCTTTCTCCTTAGCTACTACTAACACATTTGAAATTATTTTAAAATATTATGTACTATATTCACGGCAATTCATGTGCAACATTCGGTCTCTTCTTTATATAGATAACAGACTAAAGAAAATAGCAAATAAATAATAATAAAAGTCAAAACAGAAACACCAAAACATCAATGACATGAGTAAAAGAAGTTATAGCAGGCCTGAGGGAAATGGAAATAATGGAGGAAGAAATAGGAGAACGAGAATGGTTCAGTACAAATGTAAAAAGTTTCAAGAGTTTCCAGGAGAAAACAAAGAAAAAACAGATGCAATACGGACAGAAGAAAGAAAAGAAAAAACGTAGGTAAAGAATGAAGAATTGTTGGAAAGAAAGAAAGGAGAAAAAAAGAATACATAAGTTATTTCATGTGGTCCTCAGTACATCCAAAGCAATTAAAAAAAATGAATCTAACATCGTACACATACGCACTGACGGTGGGTATATAAACAACCATACCTGAAATTCTTTGCGACTGACAGATCTGTCGCCAGAGGGGATAAACGTTCGTTTTTAGTGTTATTACCAAGCCTGGTAGGGTATATAAGAGGCGTCAGGCACTGGGTGATCACTGTGAAGGATACGGAGATGCCTCGTGTGAAACTGCGTTACTAAAATCTGACAGAGGTTTGAAAGGGGCCTCATTGTGGGTCTCCATTTGGCCGGATGCTGCTGCAATATCCACATTTGCGGGGTAATTCATGTGTGACAGTGGCCCGCTGTTCGACTACATGGGGACTATAGGGCGGACATTCTCGTCGTCAAGGTACTGGTCGACCGACCACCACGAGGCTCGTCGTAAAGTGCACCAAGCACACTCCAACTCCTAAACATCTGCATCTGCCATCCGCGAACAAGTAATGGACGCCCTGAAACATTTTGTCATCCCCGCACCATTGGTCGAAGACTAACAGGAGCTGGACTAGAGCCCATAGGTAGGCTGCCGTTAACACCTCAGCAGAAACGGCTGCGTTTGGAGTGGTGCCGCGGGCGGGGAGTATGCACTGTTGAAGAATGGCGTCCCAATTTGTTCAGTGATGAATCGGGGTCCTGCACAATCCCGGGTGATCATGCTCGGGATTACGGCGCTGACCTGGTGAGAGGTCCCATTGTTCCAATCCTTTGGAGAAGCACAGTCGTGGTGTGGGGAGCCAACTGGCACGATTCCATGTTTCAGCTGGTTGCTATTGAGGCAACTGCGACAGCGCAGCAGTGTGTCACGATTATGTTTCGTCCTTCTGTGTTTCCTTTCATGCGACAATATCGTGGTGCCATTTTTTAACAGGTCTATGCTCTTCCACACATGGCATGTCTCTCTGTGGACTTTCTGCACGATGTCGAGGGACTCCCGCGGCAGCGAGATCTTCAGATCTGTCCACAGAAGAACATGTGTGATAGCAGCTCGACTCGAACGCTGTCCCAGTGCCAGTGTACACATATCAAGGATCAGTTGTAACAGTTTCGGGCTATCTTGCCTCAGGAGAGGATACGACGACTTTATGACACCTTTACATATAGAATCAGCTCATGAATGCAGCCCAGACCTGGGCAGCATCATACTCGTAAGTGGGCTCATATTGCCAAGTTCCTTGTAAATTTGACTGAGTACGAAAAAAATAAGCCAAATTTAAACAGATGCAAAATCTCTAATATTGGCAATCTTTTATAGGAGCTTGAAACTTAGTGCGGACTCCAATGCGAGATGCTTATAATAGTTTCCACAACGAAACTTTGTCTCGAAACCTGGCAGAAAATCCAAAGAGATTCTGGTCGTATGTCAAGTATGCTAGCAGCAAGGTACAATCAATATCTTCTCTGCGCGATAGCAATGGAGATACTATCGAAGACACCGCTGCCAAAGCATAGTTTCTAAACACAACCTTCCGAAATGCCTTCACAAAAGAAGACGACGTAAATACTCCAGAATTCTAATCGAGAACAGCTGCCAACCTGAGTAACGTAGAAGTAGATATCCTCGGAATAGCGAAACAACTTAAATCACTTAACAAAAGAAAGTCTTCTGGCCCAGACTGTATACCAATTAGGTTCCTTCGGAGTATGCTGATGCATTACCTCCATACTTAACAATCATATACAACCGTTCGCTCGACGGAAGATCCGTACCCGAAGACTAGAAAGTTGCACAGGTCACATCAATATTAAAGAAATGTAGTAGGAGCAATCCACTAAATTACAGGCCCATATCGTTAACGTCGATATGCAGCAGGATTTTGGAACATATATTGTGTTCAAACATTATGAATTACCTCGAAGAAAACGGTGTATTGACACACAGTCAACATGGGTTTAGAAAACATCGTTCTTGTGAAACACAACTAGCTCTTTACTCGCACGAACTGTTGAGTGCTATCGACAAGAGACTTCAAATTGATTCCGTATTTCTAGATTTCCGGAAGGCTTTTGACACTGTACCATGCAAGCGTCTTGTAGTGAAATACCGTGCTTATGTAATATCCTCTCACTTATGTGACTGGGTTCGTGTTTTCCTGTCAGAGAGGTCACAGTCCGTAGTAAATGACGGAAAGTAATCGAGTAAAACAGAACTGATTTTTGGCGTTCCCCAAGGTAGTGTTACAGGGTCTTTGCTGTTTCTTATCTATGTAAACGATTTGGGAGACAATCTGAGCAGCCGTCTTAGGTTGTTTGCAGAAGACGCTGTCGTTTATCGACTAGTAAAGTCATCAGAAGATCAAAACAAATAGCAAAACGGTTTAGAAAAGATATCTGTATAGGGCCAAAATTGGCAATTGACCCTAAATAACAAAAAGTGTGAGGTCGTTCACATTAGTGCTAAAAGGAATCTTAACTTCGGTTACACGATAAATCAGTCAAATCTAACAGCCGTAAATTCAACTAAATACCTAGGAATTACAATTACGAACAACCTTAATTAGAAGGAACGCATAGAAAATGTGGTGAAGGCTAACCAAAGACTGTGTTTTATTGGCAGGACACTTAGGAAATGTAACAGATCTAGTAAGGAGACATTACGCTTGTCCGTCCTCTTTTAGAGTACTGCTGCGAGGTGTGGGATCCTTACCAGATAGGATTGACGGAGTACATCGAAAAAGTTCAAAGAAGGGCAGCACATTTTGTATTATCAAATCAAATGGCTCTGAGCACTATGGGACTTAACTTCTAAGGTCATCAGTCCCCTAGAACTTAGAACTACTTAAACCTAACTAACCTAAGGACATCACACACATCCATGCCCGAGGCAGGATTCGAACCTGCGACCGTAGTGGTAACACGGTTCCAGACTGTAGCGCCTAGAACCGCTCGGCCACCTCGGCCGGCTTTTGTATTATCGCGACATAGGGGAGAGAGTGTCACTGAAATGATACAGGATTTGGGATGGACATCGTTAAAACAAAGGGGTTTGTCGTTGCGGAGGAACCTTCTCACGAAATTCCAATCACAAACCTTCTCCTCCGAATGCGAAATTATGTTGTTGACGCTGACCTACGTAGGGAGAAACGATCACGATGATAGAATAAGGGAAATTGGAGCCCGCACGGAAATATACAGGTGTTAGTTCTTTCCGCGCGCTGTACGAGATTGGAATAATAGGGAATTTTGAAGGTGGTTCGATGAACCCTCTGCCAGGCACTTACATATGATTTGCAGAGTATCCATGTAGATGTAGATGTCAGTGAAATGACATCACATATTCTTTCAACGCCTAAAGCTACATACTTCCCTTCTGCATGTTTTTCTTTTTTTTGTCAGGCAGTGTATATATGCTCATATCTATCACGTTCCTCGTGTTTTCCACTATACAGAGTTGTGCTTCAACTATTCATGGATCTTTTTCTGGTTCCAAGGTTCATATTTTTGGATGTTAACAGATACTTCTTTTTGAAGAAAGCCCTTTTGATTTTTGCAAAGCTTGATAGGACGTTTTCCTTTGGATCTTTCTTCTTTTCTCTCCCATTTCCAAGAGAGTACAACCCTTCCGTCTCATTGCTGTAAGTAGTATATAAGACTTGACTGGCCAAAGCTGGGTTACAGTTACTTTACTTAGTGTTGACAAAGGGTAATATAAACAATATTTCAGAGCTGTAACGTCCACCTGACGTGATGTTATGACTAGAAAAGGTTGATGTTGTTCGAAGCTATATCGACGTATCAAAGAAAAGCAACCACATCTATTTCTGTGCATTATGTTTTCGTTCTCGTCGCATGTGTCAATTAAGTGCTGAAGGTATCTGTGTAATTTGAAATAAAATGTGCGGTAATATTGATAAATTTAGTATTTCGGATGACTGTGACTATCGACATTAAGCCATCACGCATGTCCACCTCCTGGGCACAGCATTATGTGTATAAGTGGCCCATATAAGTTGTGTGTTTTTTCTTCGCGTGTTTGCAGGTGCTTACTTTTCACTTTGCAAAGACGTTTCTGTACCACTGTGTGTTTGCGAAGTGTCCAACCTGATGAACTTCATTGGCTTCGGTAGTCATTTCGATAACAGTCCTTTCTCTTGTTCGTGGAACTCGCCATTCGGCAATAGCGAGTGCATAGACAACAAGACACAAAGAAGCTATCGAAATACCTGTCTGTTCTGACCAAAGAATGGAAGACATAAGTCACTCCTCGAAATCTAATGTGCGTAAAACACACTCTCGTAAGAAGAACATACAACCAATCTGTCACCTCCCAACATTATCTAGACTTCGTGTTATGCTGCAGATCAACTACTCACTACAACATACATTTCAAAAAGTGATACAAACTCGCCGAACAAACTACACTCTAAAAAAAAAAGTCACACCACGAAGGAATTATCTGACTGAGACGAGAATCAGCAGAAGTGATGTAGATCTACAGATAAACAAATGATTACAATTTCAAAAGAATCGGGTGATTTATTCAAGAGAAAGAGCTTCACAAATTGGACAAGTTAATATCCGGATTGTCCACCTCTGGCCTTTATGCAAACAGTTATTCGGCTCGAACTTGCCCATACCCACACCGTGAATGAAGTTACCCGATTTGTTGGTGTATCAATATGGACTGTCCGTCGTGTCTACAAAGAATGGTCTACCACTCGCAGCCATGTAGCACGGTGGGAGAACAGGGATCGTAAAGAGAACCTAATCGAAAGCGACCGGAGAGGGGCGTGTCGCCCTGTCAGTCACAATCGGTTTCACACCCGGCAGGAATTGCCCCTGTCAGTGAACGGAGGTCCAGCTTACCGAGCTAACGTTGCGAAGGGAAGTGCATTTGATGGACTTTCGGAGTGCGGTGCCTTGCAAAATGCCATTGCTAGTAGCGGTACGTAAAACTGCACGTCTTCATTGCGCCAAACAACATAGAAACTGGAGATAACTGACTGGAGACGCGTAGTGTGATGCTACGGCCCAATGATGGATTCAACACGCATTGTGCGGAGGGTGTATTCAGTCTGAAAGTGGTTCTGTGATATTTTGGGGCTATTTGTCATACCAGTACATAGGCCCACCCACTCTGGTTTCCATGAACAAGGACCGGGATACGTATCACAACAGTCTCGGTTGTCTGTTGTTTTACGTGTTCATAACGAGTTTGCTGTGGACACTTCCAGCTTCCAGGACAACAACAGACGTGTCTACAGGTCTGTGTCTTTCTTCTTTGACGAACCCTCAGGCGTCCTGTCCACATCTACATCTACATCCACATCTACACCTACACTCCACAAGCACCGTTACGGTGTGTGGCGAGGGGTACTTTGTCTATTCCTCAGAGGTCCACTACACACAGGAAGGAACTATATGGGTAGTGGAGGCTGTGTGGAGGGGACTAGGCGGTTCCACTGAAGCTCAAATCGCTATAGTTACGGAAAGCTGGCTAAATAAAGCGAGAAATAAGTTCTGCCGAAATTTTTTACAGAGGAACTAACCGTGTTCACAAAGGACAGATTAAATACAATTGGCGGTGGAGTATTCATTGCCGTAAGAAGTAGTTTACTTTGTAGTCGAATTGAAATAGGAAGTCTCTGTGGATTAGTATGGATAGAGTTATACTTGACAACCGGGATAAATCAATAACTGGTTCCTTTTACCCCCCTTTCCTACTTGATGATACAGCAGCTGAACAGTTCAAAGAAAACTTGAATCTTATTTCATGAAGGAACGTCAGTCATATACTTATAGCTGGTGGTCACTTCAATGTACCCCAGATATGTTGGCAAAGATACATGTTTAAAGCCAGCGATCGGCATAAAACGTGGTCCGAAACTGTACTGAATGCTTTTTCAGAAAATTTGAACGATTAGTTCAGGAGCCCACTCAAGGCTGTTGTAGTGAGACTGAATACTGTAAAACCCAAACACACCAAAAATAAACGCAAAGGGCATCTAATTAAAAAAGCAGATAAAAATTCACTTGACACCTTTCTAAGAGACAGTATCCTCTCCTCCGATCTGACTATGTAACCGTAGACCAGATGTGGTTTGAATTCAAAGAAACAGTGTGGACGGCAATTGAGAGATATATGTACCACATAAATTAATGAGTGATGGTACTGGTCCCCCATCGCACACAAATCGGCCCAGAACACAGTTGTAGAAGCAACGGAAAAAAACATGTCAAACTTAAAACTCTCCGAACAATGCGAGGTGCTTTTAATAGTTTCACAACGGAACTGTGTCTAGAAATCTGGCAGAAAACCCAAAGAGATTCTGGTCACACGTAAAGTATATCAGCAGCAGGGTTACTAAACACGGTTTTCCGAAACTCCTTGACGAAATAAGATTAAGTAAATATTACAGAATTCGTATCTAGAAAACTGCAAGCATGAGTGACTTAGAAGTAGTTTTCTTTGGTGTAGCGAAGCAGCTTAAATCACTTAATGGAGGCAGGGGAACCGGTCCAGATTGTATACCAGTCGGGTTCCTATAATCGTATGCTGATACAATAGCTGCATAGTTAGCAATCACATACAGCCACTTGCTCATCGGAAAGTCCGTACCAAGAGACTGGAAAGTTGCGCAAGTTACACCAATACCCAAGAAATAGGAGTAATCCGCTGAATTGCAAACCCATCTCACTAACGTCGATTGACAGTAGGGTTTTGACACATATGATGTCCGAACACAGTATGAATTAGCTCAAAGAAAACGAAATATTGTCGAATAATCAGCAACGACTAAGAAAATATCGTTCTTTTGAGATACAACTAACTCTGTATTCTCAAGAAGTAAAGAGTGCTGTTGACAGGGGGATGTCAAATTGATTACATATTTTTAGATTTCCGGAAGGACTTTGACACCGTTCCTTACAAGTGTTATCAATAAAATTGCACGAGTACGGAGTATCGCCTAAGTTGTGCGATTGGATTCGTGAGTTCCCGTCAGGAAGGACACAGTTCGTAGTAACTGACGGAAAGTCATCGAGTAAAACAGAAGTAATATTTGGCGTTTTGAAGCAAGCGTTATAGGCCACTATACTGTTCCTGATCTACGTAAATGACATAGGAGACCATTTGAGCAGCCATCTTAGATTGTTTGCAGATGATGCTGTCATTTACTGCTTGTAACGTTATCATATGATCAAAACCAATTGCAAAATGATTTAGACAAGATATCCATATGGTGCGAAATGTGGCATTTGACTCTAAATAATGAAAAGTGTGGAGTCAAGCGCATGAGTACTAAAAGCAATCCGCAAACTTTCGGTTATACGCTAAATCGTTCAAAATCTAAATACTTACGGATTACATTTACAAATAAATTGGAAAGGTCGCATAGATAATGTTGTGGGACAAGCAGATTAAAACTGCTATTTATTGGCAAAACACTTGGAAAGTGCAACAGGTCTAGTAGAGAGACTGCTTACACCACGCTTTTCGGCCCTCTTCTGGAGTACTGCTGTGCGGTGTGGGATCCGCATCAGATAGGTCTGACGGAGGACGTCGAAAAAGTTCAAAGAAGGGCAGCTCGCTTTCCATTATCTCGAAATAAGGGAGAGAGTGCCTCGGGAATGGTACGTGAATTGGTGTGACAATCATCAAAAGAAAGGCATGTATCGTTGCTGCAGGACTTCTCAATCACCAACTTTCTACTCAGATTGAGAAAATATTCTACTGACGGCCACCTACATGGGAAGAAATGATCGTCATGATAAAATAAGAGAAAGAAAAGATCGCACAGAAAGATTTAAGTGTTCGTTTATCCCGCGCGCCGTTCGAGGGCGGAACGGTATCGGTAGGTTCAGGGTCTCTGGACAATGCCGTCATGCTGGAGATGCGTCGGGTGGAGCCGAGCTGATAGCCGCGATGCCCGCTTATCGGTCGCGAGCAAACAATGCCGGGGGTCGCGGGTTCAGGGCCCACCGCAACTCAGCCGTTTGGCGCGGCTTCCGACGCGCCGCCGCCAGCCACAGCGGCTGCAGTTCGGCTCCCAGCCCAGCCGCACCTCATAAACTCGTGGCGGTGCAAGTTACGAGCCACGCCGCTTGAACTGTCACACTTCTCACCTCCCGGGACTTTTCACTCGGGCTCCCGCGCTCATCCGCACAGCGGCAAGAATGAGACGCGAGGAATTTCTTTGTCCCCCAGTCCTGCAATATTTTGGTTTCTTTGCGATCGTCTGTCGTATAAGAATTTCGCTTTGCGATACAACACCTGTCATATTCCCGAAACCAACTGAGAACGGGTGAAAGGGAGCCACGTACACAAGAACCCTCGTAACCTCGTACAAATGACGCTTAACAGGACTTCGAAGTGTTGTACAACACAGGTACAGGTTGCGAGAATGCCTCGTGTGCTGGGTGCGTGAGTTGGAAATGTGCGACTGGAATTCACGCAGTTGCTGTGTGTATCTGTGTTGTCTCCTTCGACCACTTCAGAAAATTTCACCGCTCGAGCTCTCGACTAAATACTGTATGCTGCAATGCAAGAACAGACATGTGAAACAAAAATCCGGAAGCAAAATCCACAATATCCAGAATGTGTACGTTCGCATGTTTTGGTACCTGGAATCCATTTCCATCAAATTTTTCTGGGTTGTAGATCGCACCACCTCGATTTCACATACACCAATGAAGGCCATTTATAACAGTGTCGAAAGGTCTCTGCAAGATTTTACCCGGCGGGGTCTACAGACCAGGAAAAAAAAAATGGAAACACAAAAAACGCAACACGTTGCTATGCCTATACGCTGTAGGAAAAGTGTTGGCACTCAAAACAACTTCCAGTCGAGATGCAATAGATAAAACTACATGTTCCAAATGGTTTTTAAGGGAGTTTTGTACCATTCTTCCTGCAAAATAATGGAAGGTTGAGGTAGCGATGACGGAGGTTCCCAGCTATCACGCGCTCTCCTCTCCAACGTACACCGAAAAGATTCAATAATATTGAGATATGGTGACTGTGATGGTCAGGAGACATGCGAAAATCCATTCTCGTGCTCACAAAACCAGACCTGGACGATGCGAGTTGTGTCAGCAAGGGTGCTGTCGTCTGTAATCACGACATCACCACTGGGAAACAAACTTTGTATCATAGGCTGGACATGATCAGCCAAAATAGTCACATAATCCTTGGCAGTAATGCGAAATTGCAGAGTGACCGTGGGGCCCATGGAATACCACGATGTGGCTGCCCAAATCATCAGCTAACCCTCGCCATGTTTTACTCTTGGGACATAAACTCGGCCAAAAATTCGAAACAGAGTGCAACAAGACGAAATGACATTCTTCCTTCGCTCTATAGTCCAAGTCTTAGGGCCTCGCCGCCACGTTTGCCTGTCACTGGGATTTGCATCACGGCTGAGTGGTTTTGGAATTCCAGCCTGACCTGCAATTTCACGCTTCTGGAACTCTCCTCGTGTTCTTTCGGTGATGATAGAGTTCGCGAGGGTTACATTCAACTCTGCAGTTACTTTGATAGCTGTCATCATCATCGTCTTCAGCGGCCATTTGTTGTGATCAAGCAACACGTACTTTCGCCCTCATTGAGCCTTAGCAGACGATGTTGTCCTGCTTTCCCTGAATGCCGTATAAATCTTCGATATGGTGCCTCTTAAAACACCAAACTTTTCGGCTACGTTGGTTACGGAAGCCCCCCATCATACGAGCACCAACAATTTGCCCGCATTCGAAGTCACTTAGCTCCGATATGGATGCATTCACAGCTATAGAAAACACTCTTCTGACGCCGACTGATTCTCGAGAATATTGCACATATACCGTACACTGTCAAACACAACAGCGCAAGGTGCAGGTTTGGCTAACATCTGCATTTATGTTCAACTATGCATTTCTATCGGTTTTCCAAATTTTTTTCTACCCCCAACATCTTTATTCGTTAATGTACATCTCACACTGGCTCCACAGCGTAAAAGTAAGAAGTTTGTTGGGTTTTGACCTGTCGACAACAACTACGTACTTATTGTAAATTCTTTGTGATTGTACTTCATGTGATTCCAGCCAACCCTGTAGGGAGAGTGGTGTTCCAAAGTGAAAAACGTATTTTTCTTGTTTCGGGACTAAATACGTCGTTTAGCCGATGCAGCTCCATGAAATGTTTACAGTTAGCTGACAAATCCGACATTGCCCGTGTATTCATTTTGCCAAAACGAAAACGAAAGCAAAAAATGAACTACTTGTAGTGAAGTATCGAAAAAATTTCATTTCCATATATTCTTGAAAACACCTCCGAAATTACGAAACAGTCGTACAAAGAAATATGCATAATGTACAAATGTATAAGTACAGTATCCAAATTAAGAAATATGATCCCGGACAGTTTTGTACGCTGGGCGCAGCAGCTTCACGTGTCTACAATGCGATTTCGAAAACATCTCTGTGGCAACGATTCGTCATAGCTCTTTTGCACTTCGCCGTTGAAAGCTATCATAAGCACTGCCACGGGTCAAGGATTTCCGTAAGCTGACTTTACTGTAGGAGGGTCTTGGTAGCAAACAGTAAATATATTAAATCTTCTTACACGATGCGGCATTTTTCACGCAACTCTTGAGCTATGTGTCTTACACGATACATTTGTGTAGGTAGATGTAGTGATATGTGTGGATACTGTCTGCAAAATGCGTTGCAAATAGAGTCAATAGCAAGGAAGTAACAAATTTAAATGTCATGGATGATGCGGCAGTTTTCCACGTACCTCAGTGTTCATGACGTCATATCTGCTGGATTATGTGTGATACCATTATATGTTTTTGTAAGTGCATTTAGCGGCATATGTGGATACCGCCCGCGAAATTTATTGCGAATAAGTTAGTGACATAGAAGTAATACATTTAAACATTTTGCACGATGCTGCAGTTTTTCACACATGGTATTGTTTATGACGTCATATATTCTGAACTATGATAGGTAGGTGGTTCTTACCCCAACAGCGATCGTTGCCCGGCAGTAAGGGATGTGTGTACCAAGTTTGGCTCAAATCGGTCCAGTAATTTAGGAGAAGATGCAATGTCCATGTGCAATGTGCGTTGTATAATCTATTCATCTCCTCCGTATGAAAGCGGGTAGACCAAGCCAAGTGAAGTTCGTTATTCGCTTCTGAAATATCTTTCCCCGCTTAGAAGCACTCATTGTTAAGGTTTCCTTACTGAAAATCACTCTATCAATTTACTGTGGTGGGTAGAATACAGGACACCTTGTTAGCAGACACTGCTAGTTCGGTGAAACCTCGTCGTCCCAGGGTTGGCGAATAATAAACGACGCCAAGCGCCACCGAACATTTTGTATCTAACAGTGGTTGTTCGCTGTGAGATGCTCTATCACATTTAGAGGTTTGATGCAAAGACTCTGAAGCATCCTGTTGTTGTTGTTGTTGTTGTTGTGGTATTCAGTCCTGAGACTGGTTTGATGCAGCTCTCCATGCTACTCTATCCTGTCCAAGCTTCTTCATCGCCCAGTACCTACTGCAACCTACAACCTTCTGAATCTGCTTAGTGTATTCATCTCTTGGTCTCCCTCTACGATTTTTACCCTCCACGATGCCCTCCAATACTAAATTGGTGATCCCTTGATGCCTCAGAACATGTCCTACCAACCGATCCCTTCTTCTAGTCAAGTTGTGCCAGAAATTTCTCTTTTCCCCAATTCTATACAATACCTCCTCGTTAGTTATGTGATCTACCCACCTAATCTTCAGCATTCTTCTGTAGCACCACATTTCGAAAGCTTCTATTCTCTTCTTGTCCAAACTACTTATCGTCCATTTTTCACTTCCATACATGGCTACACTCCATACAAATACTTTCAGAAACGACTTACTGACACTTAAATCTATACTCGATGTTAACAAATTTCTCTTCTTCAGAAACGCTTTCCTTGCCATTGCCAGTCTACATTTTATATCTTCTCTACTTCGACCATCATCAGTTATTTTGTTCCCCAAATAGCAGAACTCCTTTTCTACTTTAAGTGTCTCATTTCCTAATCTAATTCCCTCAGCATCACCGGATTTAATTCGACTACATTCCATTATCCTCATTTTGCTTTTGTTGATGTACATCTTATATACTCCTTTCAAGCATCTTGTACACTATCTAAAATAAGAGCAGATTGCGTGAACCGAGAGACATGACATTAAGGTTAAATATGATCGTGTACAGTGTTGGTGAGAGTTCTCGTAACTAGTTATTTTTAAATAATATGACTTATATTTCTTGACTGTAATTCGTCCTCATTGTCCGCTTACCATTCTGCATAATGCCTGCCCACACCATAACGCCTTGGCCATACCGATGACGCTCATGAACATTCTGCAGTGTGCAACGTGTTCCCCTCTCTCTCCATACTAACTGGCAGCAAGAATCATTTGCCTCAGATAAGTGGCAGTCGTCGGAGAAAATCGCTCTGGACGACAGATGCTGGCCCCGATCAACATGATCCCTACGTCAATGAACTCTTCTTCGACGATGGCGTTGTTGAAGTGGGATGTATATATTTCCGAGCACACAAATCAGCAGAAGTCCTATTTCGACGCCATCCAAACAGCAGCAGCGCCTGCAAGGTGTCTGAAGCGGCTTGCGGGCTGACCGACGTGGCTGAGCGACAGCCTGACTCCTATGTATGAACCAAAAACTAATTTCCCGTCGACGACGAGCTCGTTGCAGGCATGCCTAAGCTCGTAATGGGTGGCGGAGAAGGAAATTGGACGCGCCTTTATCAAACGAACTACCTTGATCGGTTTAGGGAAACTATGTGAAACCTACGTCTGGATCTGAACTCCGCACCGTTACGATTCAGGTGTTAATTCTACATCTACATGATTACTCTACTATTCACAATAAAGTGCCTGGCAGAGGGTTTGCTGAACGACCTTCATGCTGTCTCTCTACCTTTCCACTCCCGAACTTCACGCGGGAAAAACGAGCACTTAAATTTTTCTGTGCGAGCCCTGATTTCTCTTATTTTATCATGATGATCATTTCTCCCTATGTAGGTGGGTGCCAACAGAATGTTTTCGCAATCGGAGGAGAAAACTGGTGATTGAAATTTCATGAGGAGATCCGGTCGCAACGAAAATCGCCTTTGTTTTAATGATTGCCACTCCAATTCACGTATCATGTCTGTGACACTATCTCCCCTATTTCGCGATAATACAATACGAGCTACCGTTATTTGTAGTTTTTCGATGTCATCCGTCAGTCCCACCTGATGCGGATCCAAAAAATGTTCAAATGTGTGTGAAATCTTATGGAACTTAACTGCTAACGTCATCAGTCCCTAAGCTTACACACTACTTAACCTAAATTATCCTAAGGACAAACACACACATCCATGCCCGAGGGATGACTCGAACCTCCGCCGGGACCAGCCGCTTAGTCCATGACTGAAGCGCCTCAGACCGCTCGGCTAATCCTGCGCGGCCGATGCGGATCCCACACCGCACAGCAATACTCCAGAATAGGGCGGACAAGCGTGGTGTAAGCAGCCCCTCTAGTAGACCTGTTGCACCTTTTAAGTGTTCTGCCAATGAATCGCAGTCCTCGGTTTGCTCTACTCGCAATATTGTCTATGTGATCGTTCCAATTTTGGTTATTTGTAATTGTAATCTCTAAGTATTTAGTTGAATTTACATCCCTCAGATTTGTGTGACTTATCGCGTAATCAAAATTTAACTGATTTCTTTTAGTACTCATGTGAATAGCTTTACACTTCTCTTTATTCAGGGTCAATTGCCACTTTTCGCACCATACAGATTTCTTATCTAAATCATGTTGCGCGTCGTTTTGATCATCTGATGACTTTACAAGCCGGTAAATGACAACATCATCAGCAAACAATCTAAGACGGCTACTCAGTTTGTCTCCTATGTCGTTAACGTAGACAAGGAACAATAAGAGGGCCTATAACACTTCCTTGGGGAACGCCGGATATTACTTGTTTCACTCAATGACGTTTCGTCTATTACTACGAACTGTGACCTTTCTGACAGGAAATCACGAATCCAGTTGCACAACTGAGGCGATACTCCGTAGGCTCGCAGTTTGGTTAGAGGACGCTTGTGAGGAACGGTGTCGAAAGCCTTCTGGAAATCTAAAAATATGGAATCAATTTGACATCCCCTGTCGATAGCACTTATTACTTCATGAGTATAAAGAGCTAGTTGTGTTTCACAAGAACGATATTTTCTGAATCCGTGCTGACTATATGTCAATAAATTGATTTCTTGGAGGTACTTCATAATGTTCGAATACAGTACATGTTCTAAAACCCTACTGCAAATCGATGTTAGTGATGTAGACCTGCAATTTAGCGGCTTACTCCTACTTCCCTTTTTGGGTATTAGTATGGTTCAAATGGCTCTGAGCACTATGGGACTTAACATCTATGGTCATCAGTCCCCTAGAACTTACAACTACTTTAACCTAACTAACCTAAGGACAGCACACAACACCATCACGAGGCAGAGAAAATCCCTGACCCCGCCGGGAATCGAACCCGGGAACCCGGGCGTGGGAAGCGAGAACGCTACCGCACAACCACGAGCCGCGGACGGTATTAGTATGACTTGAGCAATTTTCCAGTCTTTAGGTACGGACTCTGTAAGCGAGTGGTTGTATATAATTGCTAAATATAGAGCTATTTGATCAGCATAATCTTAGAGGAACCTGACTGGTATAGAATCTGGACCGGAGGCCTTGCCTCTATTAAGTGATTTCAGCTGCTTCGTTACACTGAGGATATCTACTTCTATGTTCCCCATCTTGGCAGTTGTTCTTGATTGGAGTTCAGGAATATTTACTTCGTCTTCTTTACTTACTCTAGTACCTCGACACAATCAGGCGTCGGAAGCTGCAAACAGTAAGCGACCGCTTGTGTGGAGACTCGCGTGTGTGCTGCGGGCGTGGCAGGCACGGCGTGCGCTCACTGTGCTGGCAGCGCCTGGCCCCTGCAGGTCGTCCGTCCAGCCCACGCTCGGCATGGAGACCGCACAGCGTGGCGCCACGGCAGTCGTTTCGCGAGTCTCCTCCGCCACAAATGGCGAGCCGAGGCGTCTGACACGGCTGACCTTTGGCTAATCTTAAGCCGCCATTACCGAGTCTGGCGCGTCTGATGTTTTATGGAAGCTGCACTGTCCGCCTGTTTTCTTCTCAATGGGGAGAGATCCTTGGGCGGCGCACCTGCTCGCCGCACCACCTCACGTACGGAACGTACCCTTTCCGTTCACGTTCGAACTGCATCTCAGCAAAGCGATTACATTGTGACCTTTGTGCCTTACTGGACAATTAATCTTTTTACTGTTGCTAACTGCGGAAAACATGTCACCATCTGTGGATCTGGTGCTCAGACAGCTGTCTGACAGCAATAGTTTCACGTGGTCTGGCTTTTGGGGTATGCATCGGTGGAGAAACAAAAAGAAAGGAACAAGTTTGTTTCCACAGCAGAAATATTGCGACTTTTGTCTAATGGTACAGAGTGGTGTAAGATCTACATCTACATCTACATCCATACTCCGCAAGCCACCTGACGATATGTGGCGGAGGGTACTTTGTGTACCTCTATCGGTTCACCCTTCTATTCCAATCTCGTATTGTTCGTGGAAAGAAAGATTGTCGGTATGCCTCTGTGTGGGCTCTAATCTCTCCGATTTTATCCTCATGGTCTCTTCGCGAGATATACGTAGGAGGGAGCAATATACTGCTTGACTTCTCGGTGAAGGTATGTTCTCGAAACTTCAACAAAAGCCCGTACCGAGCTACTGAGCGTCTCTCCTGCAGAGTCTCCCACTGGAGTTTATCTATCATCTCTGTAACGCTCTCGCGATTACTAAACGATCCCGTAACGAAGCGCGCTGCTCTCCGTTGGATATTCTCTACCTCTTCTATCAACCCTATCTGGTACGGATCTCACACTGGTGAGCAATATTCAAGCAGTGAGCGAACAAGTGTACTGTAACCTACTTCCTTTGTTTCCGAATTGCGTTTCCTTAGGATTCTTCCAATGAATCTGTCTGGCATCTACTTTACCGACGATCAACTTTATATGATCATTCCATTTTAAATCACTCCTAATGCCTACTCCCAGAAGATTTCTCGACATTTCATAGCTTCAACCGCAAACTGGTGTTACTAACACCCTCAGTATCTGCAATAGCGTGGGATGTCTGGAAAGAGCTGCACTGTTCATAGGAACCAACTTGATGTTACTATTTTGTATCATCTGTTGGCGCGTGATTGTCCGAACCGAAAGACCCACTATCGTACGGTCATACATTTGGCGTCCAGTTACTGCAGGGGCTACAATCGTGAAGTATCTAGGAGCGAGTGAGGAAGGAAGGAAAATAACAGTTTAATATCCTGTGGGTATCATCTAACATTTATCCGTATTTTAAGAGCGTTGCCATCCGTTATGCTACACGGTAATTTTGTCCAGGACTTTCTACAGTTCCTTACAATCTTCCAGTCGTCAGGTACCCCTTTTTTTGCAGATAGTAGCGCATTTTACTTTATTTCTAGTTTTGATATTTCACTGCAGTATGTACGAACTAAGGAGCGAGCGTTGACTGTCCGGCTGGTCCCGGCGGAGGCTCGAGTCCTCCCTCTGGCATGGGTGTGTGTATAATTGGAAGGAGAAACAGCATTGGTCGTATTTTTTTGTTTTATTATCTGCAAAATCGATTTTCGGTCACTTAGTGACCATCCTCAGTGCTAGAAGTTACAAATTTCACATAACGATCAGAGAGTATAAAACAGAAAATCACAACTACACCTGCGTATGAGCACAACAGTTGGTAGGAACATACCTGTAATACACAATTAAAATTGGTAGGCACTGGTATCAACAAGCTCAGAGCGGTCACCTAAACTGAGGCCGCTGTTTACATGCACCTGTTCAGCAGACCTCGGTGTGACAGGGCTTGGTACGCCCTCTATGTGACATGTGTCACGTGAAGACTTAATATTACTGGTTTTGCGAGATAATAACACAAAATAACTCTTGTGCATTTCTGAATCATGAAGTAATTCAGATTTAAACTTCTACCACTGAGGATGGTCACCATGTGACCGAAAACAAAACAAAAAAATACGACCAATGCTGTTTCTCCTTCCAATTACATCCATTATCTGGTCGTGGTGCACAGAACACTCCATGGAGTCGCCAATCAATGGGTGTGTGTGTTTGTCCATAGGATAATTTAGGTTATGTAGTGTGTAAGCTTAGGGACTGATGACCTTAGCAGTTAAGTCCCATAAAATTTCACACACATTTGAACATTTTTGAGCGAGCGTTAGGTTCCCATACTGGCCAACAGAGGCGGTTGACCATCTGGCACTTCCAGAGCCAATTGGGATGAGGTGCTGATGCAGAAATCACTCGTGACGTCAGCAAAGAGGTAAATAGGGGAAGTACACTTATTCTGGTGCGAAACAAGAAATTGTTATTAATAAATATTTGCCTACAAAAGTTGTCTTTTGACACTTAGACATTAAGAGGAGTGTACAGGTCATAAATACTATCTTTCGCCAGTTTTACAATGCCAGGAAACGTTGATATTAATAAATAAGTCAATAACTCTGACATAACCGAAGATGTACGACCTTATATTAACTTTACCTATTGTACTTTCAAGTTGCAGACCGTGTGCCATAGTCGGCAATCGTCTTCTCTCGTACCGTTAATAGCTTACAATCAGTGTGAACAAGTTCATTATACGGTATTTTTTAAATAAACGCAGCATAATGGCGTCCCGTGTACAAATTATTTGCACAAAAAAAACTTCTTCCTATTTCAGTACGTAAAACATAGACAGTAGTATTGCACTTTCAGAATCAGAGGGCGCTGCTACGGCTCTGTAAGTGGACATTAATCTACGAGAGCGTCTCAACATAACAGGAAGATTTCAAAGACGGCGGCTCACTAAGTCAGATCAAGGACAGACTGCGTTAACTATCGTAAAACTCGGGTCGGAAAGCGTGGCCAGTTAAACTGTACGCCCTTTATACCAGCATCTACGGGCTCACTATCCGAACTCAAACGTTTTTGGATGTTTAGTATGGGTATGGGATTCTTGCACAACTTTCCTGTACATCTCATCGTCAGTGAAGAGTCTGATAATGCTGCTGACCCTGCAACAGACAGGCGCAAGCAATATTGATCTCTAATTCTGTATATCTTACAATTTTTGCATCTCATTTCGAGATACACAGACTTTTTACTGAAAGAGAGAGTCTATTGAATGTGATCCAGAAACGGAGCCAGTTCCGTGTCGTATGCAATGTCAGATATAATGGGAATTTCTCCCGTAGCCGATATCTTCTTCGCCTTGGGTAATCTTATTTGTTTTTCAATATCGAGGGTGATTATTTTAACATCTCCCATTTGAGGTTGTCAGACATTGGTATGGCAGTACCATTCTTCATTTCTTTTTCTTGTGCTCTCGCCCCGCATCGGTGCAGCGTCGGGATGGTTAGCAACGGATGTGGTACGGATGATTCAAAGACTGGCCGTATGCCTCTCCTGCCACCACACCGTTACTCCCTGGAACGGAATATGTGTACTCCAACTGTCTACGCGTCGTGTTATTCATGAGAATGGGGGGGGGGGGTGGGGGGGGGGTGGGGGGGGGGCAGTTTCCTAAATTTTTTGCGAATCGTGTAACTGAGGCAGAACTTGGGTATCAGAGCGTTATTCACCTATTGGGGTATGAGAAACCGCCTAAAAATCACGTCCAGGCTGGCCCGTACTTCGACCATCGTCGTTAATCCGCCGGACGGGTTCGATTCGGGGCCAGCACACCTACCCGTCCCGGAATCGGCGCTTTAACAATCGGTGGGTTTAGTATGGCGCTATCCTCATGCATGAATACACTTTTAAAGGCGGGTTTCTGTATTTATTCTTGCTGTCTGCCGTCTTTAGTTCAACAAAAGACTGAGCCACGAGGGATTTTTTGTAGTTTTGGGACCATTTCAATGACTTTACCTAAATCTAAATTTCCTAAACGTTTCTGATACTTCTTTCGTGACGATCTGATTGTGGAAATTTCACTGAGCGCCAAAACGTGATTTGAATCACAGGGAGACGGGTCTATCCTAAGAACCTGAAGCATAAGCTGTACCTTCCTCTCTCCGTACGCCGACGGGCTTGCCACAGTGATAACACGGTTCCCGTCAGATCACCGAAGTTCAGCGCTGTCGGGCCTGGAAAGCACTCGGATGGATGATCGTCCGAGTACGCCGAGCACTGTTGGCAAGTGAAATGCATTCAGCCTCTGTGAGGTCAGTTGAGGAGGTATTTGATTGAGGAGCAGAGGCTCTGATCACGTAAGCTGACAATAGCTGCCTTAGCGGTGTGCTGACCACATAACCGCATCCAGGCATCCAGTGACGCCTATCGGTTGAGGATGACACGACGGTCGGTCGGTACCGTTGGGCCTTCCGAGGCCTGTTCGGACGGAGTTTGGGATTTGAGTTTGAGTTTCTCTCCCTGCAGTCTTGCTAGAAATATGTTCCTAACGACCCACGTTCAAATCGGCGGCGATTTGACTGACAGAGGACCAGCGATCGCCCCGTACGGCTCTGCCGAGGCGTCCGTTCGCCAAACAACTGTATGCGTCCTGCGCGACGGTTTATGTTAGTAGAAAGATTGTCTCTGCTGTTTTGAAGATCTGCTCTAGACGATTGGAAACTTGAATTCTTATGTAATCTGCAATAAGGTATGACACTTGCGCCTTGCACTGATGATCGTCCAACTTTCGAAACTGGTTAATCGGTGCGTGTCGCCTTGTTCGCTACCTGTCTCTTACAGACTGCTCAGCAATCGTATATTCACTCGAGTCATGTAGCCGCAACGTTCGGTCTGCATAGGCGGTACATCTTTTGGTCATTCAATCTATTGTATACTTCAAACACGTTTTCTGATCAAAAGTGACCAAACACCCCTATGTAATGCGGAATGGAGCATTAGATGTAGCAAGAAGCGGACTCGCCAGCATAAAAAGTGGCGGGGGAAGTGCTGTGTTGTCAGCAGAGAAGCAGAGTGGTTCGGTCACGGGAACTCAGTGACTTTGAACATGGACTAGTCTTTGGCTGTCACCTGAGTAACAAATCCGTCAGGAACGTTTGAACTCTTCTGAAGCTGCCCAAGTCGATTTTTGATGATGTGATTGTGAAGTGGAAACGGGAAGGAACAACTGTAGTTAAATCAAGACCAGACAGATCTGATGTAATCACAGACAGGTATTGTCGAGCACTGCGGAGGGTGCTTGTAAAAATTGCATGAAATCAGCTGAACGGATGATTCGTGAGTTCCGAAGTGCTACCTACAATCCACTAGTACAATCACTGTTCGAGACAGTTAAAAGGCCGGCCGGAGTGGCCGTGCGGTTCTAGGCGCTTCAGTTTGGAACCGCGTGACCGCTACGGTCGCAGGTTCGAATCCTGCCTCAGGGATGGATGTGTGTGATGTCCTTAGGTTAGTTAGGTTTAAGCAGTTCTAAGTTCTAGGGGACTGATGACCTCAGATGTTAAGTCCCATAGTGCTCAGAGCCATTTGAACCATTTGACAGTTAAAAGTAATTGGGTACAATGGTGATAAGGAGTGAGGAATAACACTATACCGTGTGCTAATCCGGTAGAAGGTTTTGGGTTTGGTGAATACCTGGAGAACGTTACCTGCCATTATATGTAGGGCCAACAGCGAAGTACAGAGGAGGTGGTGTTACGGAATGGGGGTGTTTTTTCGTGGTTAGGGTGTGGTCTCCTTAACGCGCTAAATGTGGAAGGATATGAACAGTTCGGAGACGATGATCAGTGGTATCAGCATTACGAAGTAGCTTGTCGCAAAGCAGAAGCTCTGAGCCAATGGTTTGTGGACAGTAACACTCCTGAAACGGACTGCGCTGCTCCAGAACCCGACCTGAACCCAATGGAACACCTTTGTTACGAGTTATAACGTCGACGTTGCTACAGACTCCACTACTTTCTCTGGCCTGGGCTCTTGAGGAAGAATGGGCTGCCATTGCTCCACTGACATTCACACATCTCACTGAAGGTGTCCCCTGCAAATTTCAAGCCGTCCTAAAGGTGCAGGGTGGGCACACCCCACGTTACTGTCCACTAATACCTTGATTGAGAATTTCTAAGGAACAGCTGACACCTGTTAAGGGACAACGGATAACCGCTACGGAACACTCGACCAGTGACAGTAAAAGAACATGTAGACAGCAGGACGTGTTAGCTTTAGCGAAGCCTGTGCAAAACGCTCTGTATGCATTGGACAGTTCTTGCAGTACGGTGTTCGAAGAAGGTTGTTGTCAAACCAGTAATTACGACATTCCAAATGGTTCAGCAACTTGTCTGCAAGAGTGCTTAGGACGGTGGACGAGCAGTTGGACGGTTCGAAACAAATCAAATTATCACTACTGTGGCCACAGTGACGGGAGTGTCGAGAACTGTCCTCTAGCGATTAAATAAGACCGCTGAACGAGGAATAAGCTTTGCGAAGACATGTCGGTGGTCGAAGATGCACCACCACACCACAAGAGGATCGATACGCAGACCTAGTGGCGAAAAGGAACAGACATCTCACTACTAGGCAGATGGTTGCAGACCTTGCTATCACAAGGAACCAATTCGCGGCCATCAAATCTGGCCGATTTGTGTGCTCGGAAATATATACATCCCACTTCAACAACGCCATCGTCGAAGAAGAGTTCGTTGATGTAGGGATCATGTTGATTGGGGCCAGCATCTGTCGTCCAGAGCGATTTTCTCCGACGACTGCCACTTATCTGAGGCAAATGATTCTTGCTGCCAGTTAGTATGGAGAGAGAGGGGAACACGTTACACACTGCAGAATGTTCATGAGCGTCGTCGGTATGGCCAAGGCGTTATGGTGTGGGCAGGCATTATGCAGAATGGACGAACAGCACTTCATATCTTTGCGCAAGGTAAAGCGGTATTGCAGGGAAATTATTCTGGATGATTCCCGTCTGTTTAGGAGATCGACAAGTCTCAAATTTCTGTTTACGGACGACAGTTGTCGCTCACAGAGAACCGCTGAGATGTCGGACACACTCGAAAGTGAAGGTATTGAACATATGGAAATTGTCTGCGTACTCCGCGAACCTAAACCCTACAGGGCGCTTGGGGTGATCATGGCAGGCGTGTTTCTCAACGAACACCCCCTCCCCGAACCGGGCACAAACTGAAAATCGCCGTTGGGAAGGAGTGGATCAGTATCCCCTAAAGACTCCTCAATAGCTGATAGCCAGCACGAATAACAGGTGCAAAATGTGCATTGCTGCCAGAGGAGGGCATATTCCCTACTGATCGGTTGCTTGATTTGGGAAGGGAGCCAAATAGCGGATTAGGGAAGGATGGGGAAGGAAATCGGTTGTGCCCTTTCAAAGGATCCATCCCAGCATTTCCCTGAGGCGATTTAGGCAAATCACAGAAAACTTAAATCAGGATGACCGGACGCGGGTTCGAACCGTCGTCGTCCCAGATGCGAGTCCAGTGCGCTAACCACTGCGCCACCTAGCTTGGTATTCCTTACTGAGAGTCCGAGAACGACCTTTTAGTTGTGAGTGTGAATTGTGTCAAACGGGAACGTTATTTACGTTTGTTACCTTGATTTCCCTATTGGTTAAATCTGTATCATTTTTTGTTATAAATATACCACTCCACCTCTTTTACGTCCGCCCCTGGTAGCTGAGTCGTCAGTGCGACAGTATGTCAAACCTAAGGGCCCGGGTCCGATTCCTGGCTGGGTCGGAGAATTTCTCGACTCAGGGACTGGGTGTTATGTTGTTCTTATCATGATCATTTCATCCCCATTGACGCGCAAGTCGCCGAAGTGGCGTCAAATCGAAAGACTTGCACCCGGCGATCGGTCTACCCGCCGGCAGGCCCTAGTCACACGACATTTACAGTTTTGCCTGTATTACGTACGTACTAGGTTTCATGTTGTCCGTCATTGCCTGTGACAGTACCTGTCCAACAATGTCTCTGTTACTTATCAGTTGTCGAGCAGTGTATGTGTCCAGATAGCCCGCCCAGTTAGCCGTGTGTTTTAAGGCACTGCTTTCCGGGCGGGAAGGCGTGCCGGTCCCCGGCACGAATCCACCTGGCGGATTACTGTCGAGGTCCGGTCTGTGGATGGTTTTTAAGGCGGTTTTCCTTCCATCTGCCTTGGCGAAAGCGGGCTGGTTCCCCTTATTCCGCCTCAGTTACACTATGTCGGCGATTGCTCAAACACTTTCTCCACATACGCGTACACCATAATTACTCTACCACGCCAACATAGAGGTCACACTCGTCTGGTGTGAGACGTTCCCGGAGGGGTCCACTGGGGGCCGAACCGCACAATAACCCTGGATTCGGTGTGGGGCGGCGGTGGGGTGAGTGGACTGCTGTAGCCTGTTGTGGGTTTGTGTACCACTGCGGGCTACGGCGGGGACGAAGCCTCTCCGTCGTTTCTAGATCCCTAGTTCCATACGATACAATACAATGTGCTCAGATACGTACATTCAGGAATAGCTTGTTCCCTCCTATCAACACACAATAGAATCGGGTCGAGATTTGGACTAGAGCAGTGGGGAAAGGAGTGGACATGACGCGTGTCTGGGGCGAACGTGCGAGTAAGTAAAGCGCTGCACAGCTGCCGCGCAGGCAGTGGGCTTCACGCCTCAATTACCAGAGCAGAGGTCATCGGCGGTCGCGGCCGATGCTATCGGCAGAGCGCAGGCAATTTACTGCAGGCGAGAGGCGGGAGGGCCATCTGATGCGGAGCCACGGCGCGCCCGCGTGGGCACTGAGCAGCCAGCGTCCGGGGTGCGTGTCCGGCCAATTAATGCGTCGGACGCCGCGCTGCCAGCGCGCCAAACACCTTGCGTAACTCTGGGCGAAGCGCGGCCCGCTGGCGAAACACGCAGGGCCGAGGCGTCTCAGTCAGTAGGGCGACCGAGAATCTATTGAGCAGACGGCGCCCGGAACAAGACACCCTTTTAGCGTAGTCGTGTAACGGCCGAGGCGTGCCCGCTCTTCTGACTAAACAACTTCGTCCGAGGCTAGATTGCAGTAGTGTGTGTGTGTGTGTGTGTGTGTGTGTGTGTGTGTGTGTGTGAGCGAGCGAACAAACTAGCGCCAGTAGGCGTATCTGTGATTTGGAAACGGATGGAATTGGAGTAAAAGGAGGCCTAACTTCGGTGCCACGCGTCACATTCCATTCATCGAAATTAACTTGGGGACTACTGCACATTTAGATGCTTGCGACACAGAATAACAGAACATGTTCTATTCTCCATTTCTTAGTGATCAATTTCACTGACTTCTTAACTGCAGTATTGTCAGATGACAAGTCCCCCAGTACTCGGCTGGACTTCCTTGGCATTTAGTATCCACACCACAACTGATACTTTGCAGTTATCAGGGGAAAAAAATACAGGGAGCGTAAGGATGTCGGCGGTTTGTAAGAAACTAGACTGCAGTTTCAGAGGGGAAACCTATTATGCCCGTTAGTTTCCACAGATAAGCTGCAAAGGGAGTAGACGACGAGGTATTGGTTTAAAATTGTGGGGCGCTAAACAGAGTGGTAATCATTGTGTAGTATCCCAGAGGGTGCCCCTGGAACCTCATATATGTTGTGGCAAAGAGCTTATGAGTATTTCATCTCATAATATATGTGTTTTACGTAATATACAACTAAGGGAGGCATAGAAAGAGTTCTGGTATGTACTGACGTCACGGACTCCTGCTTTCATTAAGCGGACTTCATATGTACCAAAAACATGCTGTTGTATGTACAGCCACTCTGTTTAAAACGAAAAGCAAAGACCATAGAGCTGCTGCCGTAGTCAGAAAATTTCATACGTTCGCCAGTATATCTACTCATACCAGTGTCATACGTTATTTAGTATTAATAAAGCAGTATATGTATAAAAATGGTTGGTTGATCCGGAATAATAGGATGAACCAACAACCCAAAAGCACGTCAAAACTTTCGTCCAAGTTACTGGGTGGGAGTCCTGACTCCACATAAAAAGTCAACAACTGTCTCGTCATCACCTAAAATTAACGCCCCTCTCTTACCAGCACACAAAGCGGAAAGGTGACGAAGAGCGTAGCCGCAAAAGAAGTTCTAAGAAGATCACCGCCGGGGCGAGCATCAGTCATCGGGAGTCGGAGTATGCAGCACCGAGGACTCGTTGCCGGACTAGGAGGACGTAACACCGAGACGCTGTTCGCTTAAGGAGGGAGCAATGTCGCAGAAGAAGATGAGTAGAGCCGTGGTGTAGTGGGTACACTACTAAACTGTTGCATGGAGGGTCGTGAGTTCAAAACTCACCTGGACTGTACAATTTTAATTTCTATATTGGGTTGCACCGTGAGTGTGGCGCCATAAACAATGCATTCTGGCGGATCTTCATGTCGCAAGAGATAAGCATTTGTCATTGGGCAATGTTCGATACGAAGAAGAGTGTTGATGACTTCGTCCCTTCTTTGAGCTCGAAACGAGGTGCGCCATGGTCGAACTGATGTTTTGACCGTCTGAAGCTTGTTGTTGGCCGCTACCAACAACTGTCTTTCCCAATCATCCAGCATTGTTACCCACGATACGATAGTATGCAAGGGGACGTTAAAGTGGACTGGGCTGTTCTCGGGAAAGGCTCGTTTCGCTCCTCTGTCAGCTTTTCCATTACCTCGATTCTCACGTATCAGGCAGCCGGCAGATGACCACCTCTTCCGTCTGGCTTTGCAAGAGTTGTATGGTATCCTGGACCACCCGAACAGCAGACGACGAGGTGGTGTGGCCGATTAATAGAGGGACTAATCATTTATCAACTGCACTGCAAGAGTAACACTCCGCTCTTGCAACATTTTCAAACGACGCAGGTTGCCCGGAAACTCTGACGTCGGGTTAGACGGTCAAGGAAATTCGCAGCGTAACGGGACCTCAGGTATGCTCTTCACAGAAGTGTGTGAATTTCATGCGAACCAACTTTTCGTACTATCTAAGTTTGAACGACAGTCAAAGAATTAGGTTGGGCATTGACCAGAGCAATTTTACCTCTTACAAGAACGAGGAAACGTTCATAACGCCCCAAATTGACTTACTTCGCAAAGCAACGGGCCGTAGAAACAGACATTTACTTATGGTCATCGATGGTACAGAATGTCGTTGGTAAGATGTGCGTCAGTGTCGTCACATAATATATCTGATTACTAGACCAATGGTTGAAGCTAGGATGGCAATAATGATTCCACTGGTTCATTGTCTACTTAGAGTAATTAAAGTAATGGATGGAATAAGGAGGTATGTTCATTTTTGGTCGAAAATTAGATTTCACTACCACTACATAGTTTGAAAATTCTTCTGTCATATGGTACAAGAACGAGGCTTATCCATGTGACCAATTCAGAATAACTTAGGGAGTGGATTTGTTGACCTAGGCTGTTTGAGAGAAAAACCAGACATATACGAGATTTGCATTTCAAACAGTAGCCAGATTATGGCAAGTGAATGGAATAGACTGTAACGATTGTATTTCTGCAGTGACATCTCTGTGCACAGAACGTCATGCTCAAAAAAATTTATTGTATTGAATTTACGTAATATAGGAACTTATGATCAATATTTATCTTCCGTTCTTGTTCTCTGGATAAGTGAAATACTATGTATATTGACTTTTCCTGAGGAAAAACTTTATAAAGTGCCTCTGCCAGTTAATAAATTGAAGACATAAAGTCTGTAAATGAGTACTATGTACTATAGTACTATAGTTCTGAAGGTGGCAGTAGCCGAAACCGGTAATAGTTAATTGTAAAAAATATGTGATCAAAACGGACCTTTGAAAGTAATCTGCCAGTTAAATCTGAGAAATATATTGATATCATAAAGCCGGCCAAGGAGAATGTTCCAGGCTCAGGCACGAACTTTTTGTAATAAGTTGGAGTATGACAAAATTGTTACGGATTTTACATCCAGTTTATCAGACGGAGAAGTATAATGAATTTCTTGTGAACCTTTCACAACTATCACTGGTATTAGCATATCCATTTTTTGTATTTCTCAGACTCTTCATAATATTCAGTAGCCTGTAAAGTGTTAATAATTGTTGTTTCTGTAGTTACTTGTCTATTCCTTCGACATCGCATTCCTAAAACAAAGTTGTTTGTTGCAAGAGAGAGACAAGTCGATTTTTTTAAAATTCAATAAATATTATAATAAATCTTTGTTTCGTTATGTAATAAGTCGCTGTGGTGTGCTGATGACTCAAATAAATTTTTTTGAAAATTCTCCAATTTGTACACGGTTTTTTGTGTTTTACGCGAAATTATGTACCAGTACCTTCAATTAAGTTTGATTTGCAGTCAAGTGTTTTATACTCTTCAATGCAAGCTGACCTTTCAGGACGACGGAGTAAACGCACAGATTAAATCGCAGATTTTCCGTCTGCTGCTTTCAAGAGCAGCATCTGCTATTTGATATCAGTTAAAATTCCTTTTAGACACAGTTTGGTGATGACTCTTTGGCGTAGCGATGTGTTTAATTTCAGGAACTTGCTTGGGGTTTAACTCGTTGTGTTACACATACCAAAATAAAGTGACGAACTAACGAGGAAGTACTTGCGGCTTACTACCTGGAACCGGAACCAAAAATCCACGCAAAAAAATACGTAACCACCCAGTTTGTGAACGGTGATGTACCTGAAAGGGACACAGAAAGTCAGAAGGAAGTGAGGCAGCATTCTAGAGTACTCACCGTATCATTCAATCTGTACACTGAGCAAGCAGTAAAGGAGAAATTTGGAAAGACAAAGTTCAAGGAGAAGAAATACAAACTTTTATGTTTGCCGATGATATTGTAGTTCGGTCAGAGAGGAAGGGATAGTGCCTTGAAAAGAGCCCGTTAGATGGTTATCAATAAAAGTAAACAATGGTATTCGCATTTAAATAAATTCGGTTCTAAGGGAGTTGGATTAAGGAGTCTTTTCATGAAAATGTTTTTATGGAGTATAGTCTTGTTTGGAACGAAATACAGACGCTAAATAGTACAGGAAACAGGCACTGAATCGAATTTGAGGAGAAAGGAGAAATCTAAGGCGCAACTTGACGAAAAGAAGGGGTCAGCAGGCAGGCACGTTCTGGGGCTTCAAGGAATAGTTAGTTTGTTAATCGAGGGGAGTGTGAGGGATAAAAAAATTGAAGAGGGAGACTGATACTTCAGTATAGTAAGCAGATTCAAAAGGAAGCAGGGAGTATTGGTTATGCAAATATGAAGAGGCTAGTATGGAGAGCTGCAGCAAACTCGTCTTTTGCGTGACGACTATACCACCATATCCATCTCGCAAATCGAGGGTAATCTTACTATCGTACGTTAATGACTTTGCTTACGGAGGCAGTTGGTTTTCTGCTAGCGCCACACTTCATTCTCCATCGAGTTTTCTTACAGTGAAGATGGAGACTATTCTCATAGCGCTATTCATTCCTTCGATCATTCAGCAGCCGCGCGTCTTTCGCAGTCCCCCGGCGGGAACCCACACCTCGTGTGAAGCATCGAAAGTATCTCGTTACGCTGAACTACACGAGAGGCGTTAATGCTGGCGACACGCAGTCGCAAACGCTGGTTTATAATTAAGGCTACTGCGGCTTTCGGATCCTGTAATCTTCGCAGCTGCGGCGCGAGGCTGCTAAACAGAGCCACTAATTTGCCACTACAACACACAAAACCGAACGGCTCCTAACGAGGTGGCGCTCATTTTCTTCTTTGCAACGCAAAGGTCGTCTGCTCCACCAGTGCCCCTCGCCGCCCTGTTAATGTGGTCGTATCAATCAGCAACCCGTCACAGCTCGGAAATACCCTCGACTGCCGGATCTACACTACTGGCCATTAAAATTGCAACAGCACGAAGGCGTCATGGAACGTGCGTCAAATTGGCACTAAGTACACTACATGCTTGGATATGCAAATGATATGCACTTATCGCGAATCTGCCGATCAGCACAAAGTCCCAAGCGACGGGAAAAAAAAGAAAAAAAAATCAGGTGACTCCTGTATACAGGGTGGTTCATTGATAGTGACCGGGCTAAATATCTCACGAAATAAGCGTCAAACGAAAAAACTACGAAGAACGAAACTTGTCTTACTTGAAGGGGGGAAACCAGATGGCGCTATGGTTGGTCCGCTAGGCCATAGGTCGAACGGATATCAACAGCGTTTTTTTAAAAATAGGAACCCCCATTTTTTATTGCATATTCGAGTAGTACGTAAAGAAATATGAATGTTTTAGTTGGACCTCTTTTTTTGCTTTGTGATAGATGGCGCTGTAATAGTCACAAACAAATGGCTCACAATTTTAGACGAACAGTTGGTAACAGGTAGGTTTTCTAAATTAAAATACAGAACGTAGGTACGTTTGAATATTTTATTTCGGTTGTTCCAATGTGATACATGTACCTTTGTGAACTTATCGTTTCTGAGAACGCATGCTGCTACAGCATGATTACCTGTAAATATCACATTACTGCAATAAATTCTCAAAATGATATCGGTCAGCCTCAATGCATTTGGCAATACGTGTAACGACATTCCTCTCAACAGCGAGTAGTTCGCCTTCCGTAATGTTCGCACATGTATTGACAATGCGCTGACGCATGTTGTCAGACGTTGTCGGTGGATCACGGTAGCATATATCCTTCAACTTTCCCCACAGAAAGAAATCCGGGGACGTCAGATCCGGTGAACGTGCGGGCCATGGTATGGTCCTTCGACGACCAGTCCACCTATCATGAAATATGCTATTCAATACCGTTTCAACCGCACGCGAGCTATGTGCCGGACATCCATCATGTTGGAAGTACATCGCCATTCTGTCATGCCGTGAAACATCTTGTAGTAACATCGGTAGAACATTACGTAGGAAATCAGCATACATTGCACCATTTAGATTGCCATCGATAAAATGGGGGCCAATTATCCTTCCTCCCATAATGCCGCACCATACATTAACCCGCCAAGGTCGCTGATGTTCCACTTGTCGCAGCCATCATGGATTTTACGTTGCCCAATAGTGCATATTATGACCGTTTACGTTACCGCTGTTGGTGAATGAAGCTTCGTCGCTAAATAGAACGCGTGCAAAAAATCTGTCATCGTCCCATAATTTCTCTTGTGCCCAGTGGCAGAACTGTACACGACGTTCAGAGTCGTCGCCATGCAATTCCTGGTACATAGAAATACGGTACGGGTGCAATCGATGTTGATGTAGCATTCTCAACACCGACGTTTTTGAGATTACCGATTCTCGCACAATTTGTCTGCTACTGATGTGCGGATTAGCCGCGACAGCAGCTAAAACACCTACTTGGGCATCATCATTTGTTGCAGGTCGTGGTTGACGTTTCACGTGTGGCTGAACACTTCCTGTTTCCTTAAATAACGTAATTATCCGGTGAACGGACCGGACACTTGGATGATGTCGTCCAGGTTACCAAGCAGCATACATAGCACACGCCCGTTGTGGATTTTGATCACAATAGCCATACATCAACACGATATCGACCTTTTCCGCAATTTGTAAACGGTCCATTTTAACACGGGTAACGTATCACGAAGCAAATACCGTCCGTTCTGGCGGAATGTTGCGTGATACCACGTACTTATACGTTTGCGACTATTACACCGCCGTGTATCACAAAGCGAAAAAAGTGGTCCAACTAAAACATTCATACTACACGAATATGTAATAAAAATGGGGTTCCCTATTTAAAAAAACGCAGTTGATATCCGTTTGACCTACGGCAGCATCATCTAGCGGGCAATGAATGGACCACCCTGTATAAGAAGGATAAAGGAATGGACCCACAGAATTACAGACCAATATCCCTAACATCGCGTTGCTGCAAAATCCTTGAAGATTTTGTCACTTATAATAAAATAAATTTTCTTGATACCTAGTAGTTTATGTCCACGAATGAGCACAGTTTTAGAGAGCATCGTTCGTGCGGAACTCAGGTTGTCCTTCTCTCACATGATATACTGTGAACTATAGACGAACGGCAACAGGGAGTGTTCATCAGAGACACGTGTATCGTCAGGAGTGCCCCAGCGGAGTGTGATAGAGCCATTATTGTTTTCTGTATACGTAAATGATATGACGGACGGGGTGGACAGCAATGTGCGGTTGCTCGCTGATGATGCTGTGGTATACGGTAGGTGTCGAAGTAGAGTGATTGTGGGAGGATACAAGGTGACTTAGACAAAATTTCTAGTTGGTGTGATGAATGGAAGCTACTTGTTAACTTAGAAATATGTAAGATAATGGAAATGAGTAGGAAAAACAAAACGTCGGAGCAGTTTAAAGGCGGGCTGCTAGATTTGGTATCGGCAGGTTCGAATAATATGCACGTGTTACGGGATGCTTCGGGAAATCAAATGGGAAACCCTGAAGGGAAGGCGACATTCTTTTCGAGAAACACTACTGAGAAAATTTGGAGAACCGGCATTTGAAGCTCGCCGCAGAAATATTCTACTGCCATCATCATATACAGTATTTCGGGTGAGAACCACGAAGATAAGATATGAGAAGTTAGGGCTCATATGGAGGCAAGTAGACAGCCGTTTTTCCCTCGCTCTGTTTGAGAGTGGAACAGACAAGGAAATGACTAGTAATGGTACTGGGTACCCTCTGCCACGCACTGCACCGTGGCTTCTGGAGTACCTATGTAGGTGTGGATGTAGCTGTAGAAACGCATTTCTGTCCGTTGCTTAGCTGGGTGGTAATGTGCTTGCCTCCCGTGTAAGTGGCCCGGGTTCGATTCCCGGCCGGGTTGGAGATTTTCTCCGCTCGTGGACTGGGTGTTGTGCTGTCCTCATCATCATTTCGTCCTCACCACCGGCGCGCTAGTCGCCCAGTGTGGCGTCGACTGAAATACAGAATCGAGTCTCACAGACCACAGAGACTTCGTCGTATCTAATAGAAATATTATGCATATTTGTGGACTTGTCTCTTGGCGGAAGCAAAACACTTCACATATTATGGACATACCAAAAGGATCACAGAATGGGAACCATAAGGGAGACCGCCGGCCATATGTACTTTGTATACCAGAAATTCAGAAGATGTATTGCAGGAAATTTATGATACATAGGTGTCCGCCTGCTTAGCTGCGTAATAACGTGCTTGCCTCCCAGCAAGCGGGGTCCTGGTTCGATTCCCGGCCGGCTTGGAGATTTTCTCCGCTCGTGGACTGGGTGTTAAGTTGTCCTTATCATCATTTCATCGTCATGACGGGCGAGCAAGTCGCCCAATAAGGCGTCGACTGAAATAAGACTTGCACTTGCCGGCCGAACTTCCCCGGATGGGGCCTCCCGGCCAACAATGGCATACGCTCATTTCTTGTTCCTGCACAACTACTGAAGTAGGCGCGATTAACGCCATCTACTTTCTGTATCTAAGGAACGACTGCACAGCTAGTTTCTTTTTCAGAAATTGAATTTGAATGTTGTTTGTTGAGAAGATCGTGTTATGCCACATGGAAGAACCTGAAACGCCTACGAGATCGGGTCGGAAGGGGACAGCGGGAAGATGGTGGTGTATAGCAGGGCTTAACAACTGGCTGGTTTTGTGCGTGAGTTTCCGCGCCTGCTCGCGCTCTTGCACGGGAGCAGCTTTCTGGGGTGTGAGGCAGATGCGAGCGCATCATGTTGTCGCGATAGTACGAGAGAGACGCCAATGTGAGGTAGAGGAAGCTCAGTGTTTACTGCGGTACCATCTACAAAAGGGTGTGCTCGTGGGAGCCCTACACGATACTAGGCAAGTGTACCAGTTTATTTGGCTCTTCAGCGTACAATAGCCCTTTAGATCGTTCCGTTGTACGACTGCCGTTAAATCGACTGCAAAGAGAAAGAGATGAATCGTGTGCAGTGTGCGATTTGCAGGGGGGGATGGGGGGGATTTCCCCTCCTCTGCATCAGACCATCCCCTCCTCTGGTTTTAGTTTATGTATCCCAACCTGGGATGTTTATTTCCCACGCACTGGAGTAAAACTTTACATATAATTTAAATTTGTGGAGCCGAACACTGAAAGTTTTTAATACAGTCTTAATATTAGTACTATTAATATGTTTGCTAATTAATCTTGAAAAAGTGTTATGCAGTAGTTAAGCATTTCAAAACATTTAGAACTAAATGACAAGACGACGCACGCCACATTTCCGTAGCATGCCACAATGTTGCAAGACGTCGCCCCAGCGTAAACGAGGCTTTGGAGCCAGGTCTGTATTGTATGGTGGATGTGATGTGTTGCGTACGAAACTAAAACCTGCAATCAGATCCAAACGTCGTGGAAAACTGTGAAGAGGTGTCGCCTTGCAGCAAGATAACGCTCGCCCACATTCTGCCAAACGGACAGCCGACGCAATAAACGAGTTGAGATTCGAGGTGCTGGAACATCCACTATACAGTCCAGACCTGGCTCCAAGCGTTTTTCCCATGTTTGGACCCTTAACGGAAGCACTACAGGGAAGAAGATTTGAAAGTGATGAAGACGTCATTGCTGCGGTGCAAAATTGGTTACAGATGCAACCGATAAACGTATTATCTGATGAAATAAAAAAAACTCTTAAAACGTCGGGAAAACTGCATTGAAGTCCAAGGAGGTTACGTAGAAAAATAACTCATTTTTCAGTTTTCTATCATCAGAATAAGTACAGTTTTCACAGATGTGCCTTTACTTTTTGAATTTCTTTCGTATACCTGTATGTAGATGATATTGTAAATAAGCTTTTCCTATAATGTACTTTTAAAGATATAACAAGGGATGGCTTTTCTGATAGTGCATACGCGTGAATAGTGAGTTTCGGCATTAACATCTATTTATAAATAACTGTTTAACCATGGGTAAAGCCACGGTCCAAGCTAGTAACATACACTCCTTGAAATGGAAAAAAGAACACATTGACACCGGTGTGTCAGACCCACCATACTTGCTCCGGACACTGCGAGAGGGCTGTACAAGCAATGCTCACACGCACGGCACAGCGGACACACCAGGAACCGCGGTGTTGGCCGTCGAATGGCGCTAGCTGCGCAGCATTTGTGCACCGCCGCCGTCAGTGTCAGCCAGTTTGCCGTGGCATACGGAGCTCCATCGCAGTCTTTAACACTGGTAGCATGCCGCGACAGCGTGGACGTGAACCGTATGTGCAGTTGACGGACTTTGAGCGAGGGCGTATAGTGGGCATGCGGGAGGCCGGGTGGACGTACCGCCGAATTGCTCAACACGTGGGGCGTGAGGTCTCCACAGTACATCGATGTTGTCGCCAGTGGTCGGCGGAAGGTGCACGTGCCCGTCGACCTGGGACCGGACCGCAGCGACGCACGGATGCACGCCAAGACCGTAGGATCCTACGCAGTGCCGTAGGGGACCGCACCGCCACTTCCCAGCAAATTAGGGACACTGTTGCTCCTGGGGTATCGGCGAGGACCATTCGCTACCGTCTCCATGAAGCTGGGCTACGGTCCCGCACACCGTTAGGCCGTCTACCGCTCACGCCCCAACATCGTGCAGCCCGCCTCCAGTGGTGTCGCGACAGGCGTGAATGGAGGGACGAATGGAGACGTGTCGTCTTCAGCGATGAGAGTCGCTTCTGCCTTGGTGCCAATGATGGTCGTATGCGTTTTTGGCGCCGTGCAGGTGAGCGCCACAATCAGGACTGCATACGACCGAGGCACACAGGGCCAACACCCGGCATCATGGTGTGGGGAGCGATCTCCTACACTGGCCTTACACCACTGGTGATCGTCGAGGGGACACTGAATAGTGCACGGTACATCCAAACCGTCATCGAACCCATCGTTCTACCATTCCTAGACCGGCAAGGGAACTTGCTGTTCCAACAGGACAATGCACGTCCGCATGTATCCCGTGCCGCCCAACGTGCTCTAGAAGGTGTAAGTCAACTACCCTGGCCAGCAAGATCTCCGGATCTGTCCCCCATTGAGCATGTTTGGGATTGGATGAAGCGTCGTCTCACGCGGTCTGCACGTCCAGCACGAACGCTGGTCCAGCTGAGGCGCCAGGTGGAAATGGCATGGCAAGCCGTTCCACAGGACTACATCCAGCATCTCTACGATCGTCTCCATGGGAGAATAGCAGCCTGCATTGCTGCGAAAGGTGGATATACACTGTACTAGTGCCGACATTGTGCATGCTCTGTTGCCTGTGTCTATGTGCCTGTGGTTCTGTCAGTGTGATCATGTGATGTATCTGACCCCAGGAATGTGTCAATAAAGTTTCCGCTTCCTGGGACAATGAATTCACGGTGTTCTTATTTCAATTTTTCAATTTCCAGGAGTGTATGTAATTATACTACCCCCCCCCCCCCCCCACTGGTAAAAGCAGAAATCGCACACTGATCGTGTGTGTGTGTGTGTGTGTGTGTTGTGCATGGGATAAATTGTTGATAAATTGAGCGCATGTGTATATACTATCTTTTGTAGACAGTGAGTCTGCAGTTTGGAGAGGCTGCTCGTAAATTAAGGTACTCGGGCCTTGGACACGGGAGAGTAGGCTACGGCGGGCGAGGGTCGGCCGCGTTGCGCTGGTCGGCTGTCTTACAGTTTGGTAGTCCCGTTACGGGCCGCTACACGCAGCGATGAAGACGTTCGCGCGTGGCTGGGCAGCCTCATCAGGCGTGAGGCCGTGGCCGCAGATGAGTCGGGGGGGGGGGGGGGGCGGCCCAGAGAGGCCAAAGGCTCGCCGACCGAAGCGAGGGGAGGCGAGGCGTGCCGTGGGGCTAGGTCATGTGGCTGTCCGCTCTCCTCAACACACAGCTGGGCGAAAGCCGCGGTCAGTGACGTCGCTACGAAGAGCCTGTGCGAGCGTTAGGGACGGCGGTCATCGCAGAAACATCCGGTTTTCGGTTATACCGGTTTCTTCGTCTCCAATTCAACCTGACTGTTAAAGCTGCTCAAAGCAACCTGTTTCTGAAATTAACCGATTTCTGAAGTAACCGATTTTCGGTATTTATTTCCAATGACAAATGTAGACTTCGAACAAGATTGTAATATTCTAATGAAGGTGAAAGAGTACGAGATCTCTCTCGATATGGGGTTGGGACTGCGGCAGAAATCTATCTCACCGCGTCCACCGAAGATGGCGAAGGCGAAGGAGATGGCCGCGGCCGTGACGAGAGGGAAACGTCACAATTTGGTGACTTGCCTGCATCGTCACTTTTGAATGGTATCAGTTTTTACCCTTGAAGGAACCACAAAATAAAGGCTTCAGTCATTATCACATGTTTATAGCACATCAATAAAATCATTCTTATGTCAGTCAAGTTTCCCTTCCTTTCCGAGGAACAATGAGGATATATTCTCCTTATATGACATCGCAAGTCTGTTGTACCTTCTCCCGTTTTTAATCTATTAAAGCAAATGGATCATCGTAGACCCCTACTCCATTGATACTGCACTTCGTAAAATACTTCCAAACTAGGGATCGTGCCATTATGTAATACAACCAATGTCCGAGGACGACAGTGAAAATCTACCGTGTAGACCAGGTGGAGGCAAGTTCAAAAAAATGGTTAAAATGGCTCCGAACACTATGGGACTTAACTTCTGAGGTCATCAGTCCATAGAACTTAGAACTACTTAAACCTAACCAACCTAAGGACATCACACACATCCATGCCCGAGGCAGGATTCGAATCTGCGACCGTAGCGGTCGCGCGGTTCCAGACTGTAGCGCCTAGAACCGCTTGGCCACTCAGGCCGGATGGGGGCAAGTCTTGCATACTGCATGTAAGTGCGTAGCACGTGCTAATAGGCACACCACACAACAACAGCTACATTAGTGACTCAACAATTCCGTACCGATCCCTACTTCACGTGTTAGTTGCTGGTTTCTGAGTTCGCCGTTGTTATTAAAATGGCACTGATCGCTTTCCGCATTTTCTATAATAACCTAATAATTCAAGAAATGGAAATTTACAGATCAACATTACCCGTTTGTAAAAAAGGTTTTATTTTTTTAAAAAATAGCTCTGTTGCTATGGTTAATCTACATGTCACTTTTTTTACTCGTCTGTTAGTGAAAACTGAAAGAGACCTGCAATCACAGAGACAAAACCTGTACCGAAAGCTACAGGTTATTCAGAGCTAAAGTAATGATATCGCTAGTTCCAATCCACATCAAGCGTTCGAAGCGAACTCCGCACTGAGCCAATCGACAATAATTCAAAAGCCTTTTCAAAGCCTCTTCCTTACTGTCACCCGTCCCTATGGCCTATATTACATGGACATTAGCGATCTCAGATTCAATTACAGGCAACTGGAATTAATGTGTTTCGAGTCTACATCTTACATACAGGTAAACACATGTGACTGCGTGCCTAGAACCCATCCTATGTCCCTACTTCGATTTAAGTATAGATTAATTTTTATTCATTTCCAACTGAAACTGTCAATAGACTTTCATCTATATTCAGTAATACAGAGTGAGTAAATCGCTTAAATATAGCCGTTGTTTATCTGACAAATGTTTCAAAACTAACAATTGCAGTTCACAGTGACACTCGTATTGCTACGATACCATTTTCGCTATGATTAGTGTCATACTGGATTGCTTCCCACGAAAACCACGAAAATTTAGTTTCTCATTATTCACATTCGACTGTTAATCTTAAGCATTTCAGAGTCTCTTTATCGCAAGAGCAGTTCTTTAATACCAACTTATCATAATCGTATCATCTGTATTACTAACTAACACTCATCACCCTTCCCCTGCTTTACTCATCGTCTACATCGAGTTTGATTCTCACTCGCTAAGTGGGCACACGTTGATTGTGACAGTCATCTGCATTGTAAAGCATGTATTGCGGAGGTTCAGTTGACCAGGCTTGAGAATGAACTAGTTGGTTCAAAACTAGTCGCCAAACATATGTACTGCAACTGTTACAAATTAGTTAAGAAACACTGCATGAATATAACATGTTTTATCAAAACTACGGGAGAGTCCATTTTCAGAGAATAATTCTTTGAAAAGCATAATTAGCTATCTTTTCTGAGACTTCCTCTCTGACGGTTTTTATTACAGCACTAGTTTTGCGTACAAAAAGTACCGGTTCTGTTCACTGAATGTTAGGTGGAAGGTCATTCACACATAGGGGTCTTAAAAGTACATCGACAAAATTCGAGGGTATGTTGAAGAATGTGTCTTGAAGAACAAAATGAAGATACGAATCCGTGTCCGGAAACGTCATCCAAAGACGCTACATATTGTAATATTATTGTGATTTCCGTAGTATGAAAGACATTCACCTATCTGTATGTTAAATGATCAACTTATGAAATGAGACCTATTCTTTGAAAGACATTTGTTTTATATAATTTACGAACTGTAAAGATGCGCATCTAGCGCGGACGCTAATACATCGATTGCGCAGTCAAAGAAACATTTTAACAGAAGCTGAACTGACGTTCCGCTTCGATCTAAATAAAAGATGACAGTAAAAAAACTTTGGTAGATCTTCAGGTTTTTTAGTGTACTTCTGCTTATAATGTGAAAACGTAGAAGAAGGTCGACTTTAAGCTAGAAAAGTGAGCGGTCTTGCCAGCGTGCAGACAACATTATTAATTAATAAAATTCAAGTAATTTATGTTCGAAACTGTAAATCGGCAAGTTATTGTTATGAAGGTGTTGAACAGTGCAAGAATTGTCTTTAACGAAGGAGAAAAGTAATGACTGTAATTTGTGACAAAAACGTAAACCAAGGAGACAGCACAGGGCAGGCTGAAATCTGATCGCACCATACAGTTAGAAAAGTACTTATGTAAGTTATATTGTTTATAAATAAGCCCTAATTTGCTAGTGAGAATTGTTTGAATATATTTAGTGTTTACCAGATTTCTTATTCTGTTCTTTTCCTTTATACTTTTTTAACCTCCATGCCATATTTTTTATAAATGTCAAACAGCCTTTACTACAGCAGAGAATACTGCGGCATCCTGGTCGTGTACAGAAGGCCGCCCCTTGTCTTCTATACAACTCATAGCTGCCCCATTTACACTCCTGGAAATGGAAATAAGAATACCGTGAATTCATTGTCCCAGGAAGGGGAAACTTTATTGACACATTCCTGGGGTCAGATACATCACATGATCACACTGACAGAACCACAGGCACATAGACACAGGCAACAGAGCATGCACAATGTCGGCACTAGTACAGTGTATATCCACCTTTCGCAGCAATGCAGGCTGCTATTCTCCCATGGAGACGATCGTAGAGATGCTGGATGTAGTCCTGTGGAACGGCTTGCCATGCCATTTCCACCTGGCGCCTCACTTGGACCAGCGTTCGTGCTGGACGTGCAGACCGCGTGAGACGACGCTTCATCCAATCCCAAACATGCTCAATGGGGGACAGATCCGGAGATCTTGCTGGCCAGTGTAGTTGACTTACACCTTCTAGAGCACGTTGGGTGGCACGGGATACATGCGGACGTGCATTGTCCTGTTGGAACAGCAAGTTCCCTTGCCGGTCTAGGAATGGTAGAACGATGGGTTCGATGACGGTTTGGATGTACCGTGCACTATTCAGTGTCCCCTCGACGATCACCAGTGGTGTACGGCCAGTGTAGGAGATCGCTCCCCACACCATGATGCCGGGTGTTGGCCCTGTGTGCCTCGGTCGTATGCAGTCCTGATTGTGGCGCTCACCTGCACGGCGCCAAACACGCATACGACCATCATTGGCACCAAGGCAGAAGCGACTCTCATCGCTGAAGACGACACGTCTCCATTCGTCCCTCCATTCACGCCTGTCGCGACACCACTGGAGGCGGGCTGCACGATGTTGGGGCGTGAGCGGAAGACGGCCTAACGGTGTGCGGGACCGTAGCCCAGCTTCATGGAGACGGTTGCGAGTGGTCCTCGCCGATACCCCAGGAGCAACAGTGTCCCTAATTTGCTGGGAAGTGGCGCTGCAGTCCCCTACGGCACTGCGTAGGATCCTACGGTCTTGACGTGCATCCGTGCGTCGCTGCGGTCCGGTCCCAGGTCGACGGGCACGTGCACCTTCCGCCGACCACTGGCGACAACATCGATGTACTGTGGAGACCTCACGCCCCACGTGTTGAGCAATTCGGCGGTACGTCCACCCGGCCTCCCGCATGCCCACTATACGCCCTCGCTCAAAGTCCGTCAACTGCACATACGGTTCACGTCCACGCTGTCGCGGCATGCTACCAGTGTTAAAGACTGCGATGGAGCTCCGTATGTCACGGCAAACTGGCTGACACTGACGGCGGCGGTGCACAAATGCTGCGCAGCTAGCGCCATTCGACGGCCAACACCGCGGTTCCTGGTGTGTCCGCTGTGCCGTGCGTGTGATCATTGCTTGTACAGCCCTCTCGCAGTGTCCGGAGCAAGTATGGTGGGTCTGACACACCGGTGTCAATGTGTTCTTTTTTCCATTTCCAGGAGTGTATTAATGATTTCATTTGCAAATGCAATTTTTTTTACTGTTCATTGTTAAAGGTCCCTTAGGTAATTATAAAATTCATACTGATTACGTAAAGAAATCCGAGTTGTTCTTTTCCAAGTAATAGAAGTCTTTGCGTAATCAAAAACTAGCCTCCTTCTGACAACGATCAGGAGCCGACTAGAAGACGGACGTCTTCGACCGCTTTCGTGTCTCCTGTGGCAAAGCTGTGCCAAACTGGGAACACGACATTCTAGTATGAAACACAGATTTAAATTGATAGAATTGAAATATATTCAACCTAATAATAATATTTGTTTTTATCATACTAGAAGATGCAAAGCTGTAGGCGCCGGCGCCTGTACGTGTGTGTGTACAGGGTAATTCTGTGGTGATGTAACAAACTTTCAAGAATGATGCAAACAGTTAAACTGAAACTAGCTCTTTAATTATTTTTTTTATTAACACTGACGTACCGAATTTTCCCTGACAAAGACAACTCATACTTAACCTATTCATTTATTACCCACAATATACAAGCCCAACGCAATCTGACTGCTATACGTTGACAACATGACTCCGAATAATTAACACAAAAGAATGGCCCGGAATTGCAAGAAGTCCTGACAATAATACAAATCCCAAAAATTTGAAATTAAAGAAATATGGAACTACCTCCAACTCTGTTAACTACCTAAACTCATTTCAATCACGAATCCCTATAGTGGAAACCCCATTCTTTTTCATAAGTCACTTACCTCACAGAAAATCTTCAAAACACGAACTTCAGCAATTAGTAACTATAGCCAGCTAAATAAAAAGGTTCTAACTACTATAGACTAACTTCTAGGAGGCATATGGTCAGTAAAAAGAAATATTTTGTTGGATAGCAAACAATGTATTTAGAAAATTTTACCTTATTCATGTGACATCCAGTTCCAAAATTATGTAGTTGTCAATAATTTCACTGCCCAAACATTATCAACCACACCTCTATCCTCGTACATTTCCTTGCGTATTTTCTTATAAACACATTATTTCATCTCACTTTACAATGCATGTCCTACCAACACAGAGACTCCACGAAGAATGTCATTTCCATACACTTCCCTATCCACTAACTGCTAGTCCGTCCAACCACAGAATGTCTTGCCGAGGGCGCAGAACGCTGTCAGCGATATTAACTCAGTCTATAGCACTGCCAACATACAAACAGTCTACTTACAAAATGTAGCAATTTGAGATAAGGGACTCTGGTCTGGAAACGAACGAGTCGAAAGTTATAAGCGAAATTCGGTTCGAAACATCTGACAGTGGAATACATGCACCAGTACTGTTGTTGCTAAGACTGCGGGACAGGCACCTTTCAGAGGTGGTAGTATGGACCAAAACAAGTAAAAAAAGCCTGATCAACATGGGCTCTAAAATGCATACCTTAAGGGCTTTGAGCACTTGTTCAATAGAGGAGATGTGTTACACGGTAGCTGGGATGAACAAGTATTCATAGGTCCTCAGGTATGGCCGGCCGGGGTGGCCGAGCAGTTCTAGGCGCTTCAGTCTAGAACCGCGCGACCTCTACGGTCGCAGGTTCGAATCCTGCCTCGGGCATGGATGTGTGTGGTGTCCTTAGGTTAGTTAGGTTTAAGTAGTCCTAAGTCTAGGGGACTGATGACCTCAGATGTTAAGTCCCATAGTGCTCAGAGCCATTTGAACCACCTCAGGTATGCGTCTTAGAGCCAATGTTTACTGGACACTGTTTTCTTGTTGTGGTGCATGCTACCACCTCGAGAGGTTGCCTACCCTGCAACGTATTAACAACAATAGGAGTACATGTATTCCACTGCCAGCGCTATCAGAATGATTTTCGCTTATATCTTTCGACTCGTTCGTTTCCGGACCAGGGTCCCTTAACACAAACTGATAAATTTATCTTCCGTCATCGTTCCTGAAAGTTTGTAACGTCATCAGGGGATTCGCCTGTATGTACATACGTGGGCAGAAGCTAGCGCATGTAACTTCGTCGCTCTGCAGTGTCGTTAGATAACGTTTCTGGACACGAGTTCCTGCCCTCATTTTGTTCCTCAGCACACCTTCTGCATCCCCTCGACACGTATTGGTGCCATTTTGAAACACCCTGTATACAAGGAATAGGAGTGGACCAACAACTGAACCGTGTGGACTACCTTTGTGATTTCTTCCTAGTCACTAAAATTTTCTACCCTTCCAACACTGTATGAATTATTCAGCACATCTTTCTGCATTGTGTTTGTTAGGTACAATTCAAACCCGATGTGGGTAAAGCCATCTAGGAGAGTAACATGATCTACGCAATCAGACGTCGTAGAAAGATCACAAAAACTAGCAGGTGGCGATATTTTATTATGTGAGGCTAGTAATACCTGCATAAGTAGCATTCTCACTCAAGCAACCTCTCTGGAATCCAAGCTGTGGTACGAACAGTAATTTTTTCCTTCTTAAATATAAGACTACCTTTGAGTATATTACTTTTAGGAACATTTTGGAAAAAAAAATATGTCTTTGAGGAAATCGAACAACACTGTTTCTGTCAATTTCCTTATCAGACGACTGCTAGAGAAAATAGAGAACGTCCAAAGAAGAGCGGCGCGTTTTTTCACGGGTTGGATTAGTAAGCGTGGAAGCGACACAGAGATGCTCATTCATCTCCAGTGTAAGATGCTATAAGACAAGCGTTAAAATTTCGAGAACACACGTTCCTAGAAGAGTCAACTAACACATTCCTTACTGATATATCTCTCGAAAAAACCATGACGACAAAATTAGATTCTATCTCATGCGTAAGCTCACCGTAAATCGTTCTTCTCGCGGTGTCATTTGCTACCGGAACAAGAAAGAGGAGGAAAAAGGTAGTGGTACAAGTAGTACTCTACACCACACACACAGTAAGTTGGTTAGCAGAGTGCATATGTGGTGGTGAAGAGACTGACACTGGAGATAAAATCAGAGCTTGCTGCTTCAAACCAGAGAGATGACAGTAAAAATAGTAGTGTACGAGACGAGTGCCTCAACCGGTACGCCACTTGGGACAGTACCTGTAAGAGCGGCAGTCGGGTCTGGGAATGTTAGGTCATCTGGCTGCGGAGAGGCGGCCGCTGGTAATTGGGCTCGTGGGACAGGGCAGATACCATCTGGAGCCAGGGGCACGCCCCTCTGTAATTGGGCGCACCGGGACACGGCGCGCTGCCGCGACGCGGGACGCCCGCGCTGACTAATTGAGTCGCTACCGGCGCCTCTCCATTACCGGCAGTCAGCTGCCACACCGGGCAGGCTACCACAAGGAGGAAGTTCAGCATAAACACTCAGTGTGTCGGTTACCTGCAGTAAGGGGGCAAAGCAGGAAGTGCACAGCCTGCAGTGAGCGAGCGTGCTTTTCTGCCTGAAAAACTGGCCAGATGCGAGTAGGACACGCGCACTGAGGTTTCCGTACGAATTTAATTATGTATAAAGACAGTTCATCCATTCCGGGAATCGAGAATCTGCACGATTTTTGTCTGTTACCGACGTTGATACTGGCAAGATATCGGTCCCAGGCATTCTAAGACTACTACAAGTGACCTTCCTTAGGGTTTTGTGGTGAACTCGGCACAATGCCTAAGGAAGGTTACTTGTAAATGTGACTGAAACGTCGAACATTTTATTTATTTTATTTTAATGTTGAAACTGGATAACAAATGGCAAAAGCATATTTCTCCGTGACATAATAGCAAACTAACCATTTTCTGAATTTTTTTCCTTTACTTGTTGTGCGAAACCTTTCTTCTTACCAAATATAGGTTTTATGAGTGAATTTGCAAGTATCTAAGTATGTGACATAAATGGCCCTATCTTTCAATTGCATTGACATTGAAGCTTCACTTTTTTACTTCGCTGAGGGACTGTAGATCTTAATGTGCGACATAAATTTCAATGTGATATTGTCTACCCTTTACTGAGAAAAAAGGGTTTCGAAAAGTCAGACAGACAGACAAACGGACAACGAGGGGTTTTTACCGAGTGAAGTACAGGACGCTAAAAAGATGTCGTTATTTTAGGTTAGGAAAAGCTTTGGACAATACTCACAGGAATACTGTGTTTGGAATTCCGAATGTGGCAACGATACAAGGCAGGGAGCGGAAGATTAACTTCAATTTGCACCGGACCCAGACTGGAGTAGTACGAGTCGAAGGATACGAAAGAGATGCAGTAATTGGGAAGAGAGTGAGACAGGACTCTAGCTCACCTTTGTGCCATTCAGTACGTGTAACGAGCAAACAGAAACGGGAACTAAGGAAAACTTTGCAGAAGAAAAGTTCAGCGAGATTAATTATTAAAGTTCACCGAGATTTATTCTTAAAGCTCAGCGACATGGAATCAAAATACACCGAATAGCCACGAAACTCTTTGCTGACAACTCTGCAAGGTTTGCAAAACACTACAAGGTCAAATCTCTGTGGCTCAGATGGATACAGTCCAGCCGCTGGGGCATGCAAGATCTATTAGTTCATCTGAAATACTTATTTTCAATTTCAGAAACGGTTTAACCACATTTTTGGACACTGTTTCTAGAATATCATTCGTGGGTGAAAATATCTGCGTTCTCGTCCTGAGGTTGACTGGCAGAAGGACCAAGCCTTAAAGCAAATTTCGGTGAGTGATGGGGAGCTCGCAGAAACAAGGAGTTGGAGAACTGCTCTAGAGCGTGGAGGAGGTAAGCGGGCTGCCGGGGAGTGGGGGGGGGGGGGGGGGGGACTATGATATGGAGGTAATGCGGAGACTGTTGGGCACATGCAGTCGGGAGCGAGGGATCCGAAGTTATCAATGTAATTGTATTGCCCGTCCGGAACACTTAAAAGAATTTGGAAGTGCGTTCCCGTACTTGGTTATGGAATTTTGGGTTAGTCATGATTCTTTTTCTGAGAGAGTAGTGCGACTTGGTGAACCAGCAAATGCTGTCTATGAAGAGACCCCATAGCAGAGGGTGGAGCCATTAGCTATCTTGACTGCTGTTTGATGGAAATTACTGACTGTACAAAGTTTAACTGGAGGTAATAAATTAAATTAGTGTATCTGGAAACTTGAAATTTTATGTTGTTGTATCACCTGTCCGTAAATGACTTTGAACTGTTCTGCCTGACAACACATGTGAATCACCCATAAGACAGGGTGGATGTCAACGTAACTTTGTACAAGTACATACCAGCAGCAAGTATGTAAATAGAGTTGCAATTCTTCGTGACAGGCAGAAAAAAATGGTTCAAATGGCTCTGAGCACTATAGGACTTAACCTCTGTGGTCATCAGTCCCCTAGAACTTAGAACTACTTAAACCTAACTAACCTAAGGACATCACACACATCCATGCCAGAGGTAGGATTCGAACCTGCGACCGTAGCGGTCACGCGGTTCCAGACTGAAGCGCCTAGAACCGCACGGCCACACCGGCCGGCTGTGACAGGCAGAACGGCCACGAGAGTGCGTTAGGGTTGTTTGTGTTGATTGTGGTTACTATGTCTGGTATGGTATACAAGGTGTGTGGGCAGCTTCAGACGTCGAGTGATCGCTGTGAAGGATGCGGATCTGCCGCCTCCTCATGTGAGACGGCATTATCAGTCCCTGACAGAGTCGGAAAGGGGTCTCACTAAAGGTCTGCATTTGGGCTGTTGGTCGAATTGTGCAATATCTAAAGTCGTGGATCATTCGGATGTTACAGTGGCCCATTGTTGGACTGTATGGCAACGCGAAGGCAGACATACAGTCCAACAATGACCACTTCTGACAACCACAAGGGAAGACTGCCGCATTGTGCGCTAAGTACATCGTTCTCCTTTTCACCTGTGCCTCTTGTGCAAGAAGAAGTAACGGAATCCCTGCAACATCCTGTGTCATCCCGTTCCATTGGTCGGATACTAACATCAGCGCGACTTGCGAATTGCCGTTCCATGTGTGGGTTGCAGTGAATACCACAACAGAAACGCCTGCGTTTGTTGATGTGCCGCGATTAGGAAGCACGGACTGCTGATAAAGGCATCGCGTTGTATACAACGACGAATCGCGGTTCTGCACGACCCCACATGACCTTCGTCAGTGAGCATGGCGGCGACCCGGGGAGAGACTCCATCCTTCCAATATTTTGGAGAGCCACAGGTCCTGGGAGCTATTTCGTAATGATTTCAGACAGGAATATTGGCGACTGATGGGACAGCACATAGTACGTCACATACATTCTGCATCCTCATGTGCTACCTCTCACGGAACAGTATCGTGGTGCCATGTTTCAACACGACAATGTTCGTCCAAGCGTGGCACGTATCCCTACAAATTGACGGCGTGATTTTAAGGTACTGCCGTTGCCAGCAAGATGGTCAGACCTGTCCCCGATAGGACATGTGTGGGACCAACTCGTAAGCCAGCTGTGTACCACTTTCAGCAACCAGAGTATCAGTGACCAGCTATAACAGTTATGGGACAGCTTGAAGCAAGACACAACGATTTTATGACATCCTCACCAACCGAATTCGTGAATGCATAGAAGCCAGAGAGGGTGCAACGTCATATTGATAAGTAGGCTCATACTGCCAGGATCATTGTAAATTTCATTCCGCTTTGTGGTAACTGAAATACACTACTGGCCATTAAAATTGCTACACCACGAACATGCCGACAGGAAGAAGACGCGAAATTTAACCGACAGTAAGCAGATGCTGCGATATGCAAAAGATTAGCTATTCAAAGCATTCACACAAGGTTGGCGCCGGTGGCGACACCTAAAACGTGCTGACATGAGGAAAGTTTCTAACCGATTTCTCATACACAAACAGCAGTTGACCGGCGTTGCCTGGTGAAATGTTGTTGTGATGCCTCGTGTAAGGAGGAAAAATGCGTACCATCACGTTTCCGACTTTGATAAAGGTCGGATTGTAGCCTATCGCGATTGCGGTTTATCGTATCGCGACATTGCTGCTCGCGTTGGTCGAGATCCAATGACTGTTAGCAGAATATGGAATCGTTGGGTTCAGGAGGGTAATACGGAACGCCGTGCTGGATCCCAGCGGCCTCGTATCACTAGCAGTCGAGATGACAGGCATCTTATCCGCATGGCTGTAACGGATCGTGCAGCCACGTCTCGTACCTGAGTCAACAGATAGGATCGTTTGCAAGACAACAACCATCTACACGAAGAGTTCGACGACGTTAGCAGCAGCAAGGACTATCAACTCGGAGACCGTGGCTGCGGTTACTCTTGACGCAGAATCACAGACAGGAGCGCCTGCGATGGTGTACTCAACGACGAACCTGGGTGCACGAATGGCAAAACGTCATTTTTTCGGATGAATCCAATTTCTGTTTACAGCATCATGATGGTCGCATCCGTGTTTGGCGACATCGCGGTGAACGCACATTGGAAGCGTGTATTCGTCATCGCCATACCGGCGTATCACCCGGCGTGATGGTATGGGGTGCCATTGGTCACACGTCTCGGTCACCTCTTGTTCGCATTGACGGCACTTTGAACAGTGGACGCTACATTTCAGATGTGTTACGACCCGTGGCTCTACCCTTCTTTCGATCCCTGCGAAACCCCACATTTCAGCAGGATAACGCACGACCGCATGTTGCAGGTAATGTACGGGGCTTTCTGGATGCAGAAAATGTTCGACTGCTGCGCTGGCCAGCACATTCTCCAGATCTTTCACCAAATGAAAACGTCTGGTCAATGGTGGCCGAGCAACTGGCTCGTCACAATACTCCAGTCACTACTCTTGATGAACTGTGGTATCGTGTTGAAGCTGCATGGGCAGCTGTACCTGTACGCGCCATCGAAGCTCTGTTTGACCCAATGCCCAAGCGTATCAAGACCGTTATTACGGCCAGAGGTGGTTGTTCTGGGTACTGATTTCTCAGGATCTATGCACCCAAATTGCGTGAAAATGTAATCGCATGTCAGTTCTAGTATAATATATTTGTCCAATGAATACCCGTTTATCATCTGCAATTCTTCTTGGTGTAGCAATTTTAATGGCCAGTAGTGTAATATCATATTCCCACTCCACCTGAAAATTTTTGATTTCGATTCCTCCTCTCATTCTGGATGCTTTGCGTTAGTTATCAGGCGGTGTGTTATATCGTTTTTTAGGAGAATATCTGTGGGCGCCGCTAGTAACCAGATGGAGATTGTGTACCGACTGTTTGCGTTTTACGTTTTCCATTATAGTGGTCTGAAAGCAAAAGTCTTCCTTAAAGTGTCTGGATTGCTACAGGGCATTAGGGGCAGAGCAGTAGAGTAAACTTTAATCCCGTCTCTCGTGTTGCAGCGACGCTAGCGACCCGTCTCTGGACTGATTTAGCAGTACAGTAATGCAGACGACTGATGCGGGTCCGTCAATAAAAACTTCCGACCAGGTCGGTGAAATAATACGTCGCACAGTTTGTACCGCGCATTGAACATCGTCAGGAGCGCGTGGATTCTGGCCACTGACCTCAGTTACTTCGAGGACGACGCGAGGGGAATGTCTCGTGTTGTAATCAAATTTCGTGTTACCTTAGTCACCAAGCCTTGAGACTTTCGTTCAGGAAATATTCTCTCCTTTCATGATTGCGCTCACCGGACAGCGGCGCTGAAGTGTAGTAAGCGAGCCCGCTTATGATGTTGGTTCCCATGCCGGCACCTGCGACAGACCGTGTGCCATAAGTCAGGGCGACTGGTGCTGGGCCCGCCGCCCTACATGGAAACTTCGCCTTCTTCCGCCGCACCAGTTCTGCGTTGATCCGCTGGTACCGGGCCCATTAAGCTACGCTCCATCTCTGAGTGTTTTTCCTCGTACGTTGATGACGCTAATTTAAAGTTTAGTGGCCTCGGAAACGTCACTGCTAAATATTTGCGAAACAGTTCTTGCTACAACAACCTAAAAGCCGTCTACAGGTATAACATAATTAGTAAAAGTCATATGCACTCTGTCCTGTTCCAGATCACAATTATGCAGTCCTCCACGTCTTACGAAACTATCTTAAAATCTACAGAGGCAGATATCTTCAACTAACTACTGAAACACAATAAGAGGACACGACTACTGCAGTGAATGAAGCAAGTGAAACGTCCCCTTAGAAAAATTTATGAATCATCGTGCTGATAAACCCCTTACGTTATTTGATTTTCAAACAGCTGAGCAAAGCTGAACGTGCACAGACATTTCTCTCCTTAGTTATTCAGATCATCAATAAACTGACACACAATATTTTTAGAGCAACGCAGTCTGACTTTCAATAATCCCTACAAAAGAATGGCCCTGACAAACAATAACCTATACCTCTAATCAATCACTTACCTCACAACAATCTTCATTACTCGAACTATTGCAATACAGAGAGCGCCAAAACTGCCAGCTAAATAAAAGATTCTAACTACTGAAGGCACGAAATACTGATACGCATAGGCAGCAAATGAAAGATTTTGATGGAGAACAAACAATCTATTTACCTTAATAATGTTCAAAAGTCATTATATATAAACTTTCGTTCTTTTTACCCTTCGCAGAAGATGTCGAAGCACCAAGAGTGCCGTCCACATTGACAAGTGATATATATCAGTTCATGACATCCAGTCTTACAAATTTACTCTCTCTGATGGACACACGTCCAGATCATCCGCTCTCAAAACTCCACCATCTCACTCCCCACATCCACCACTGCTGGTGATATATATATATATATATATATATATATATATATATATATATATATATATATATATATATATATCAGTTCATGACATCCAGTCTTACAAATTTACTCTCTCTGATGGACACACGTCCAGATCATCCGCTCTCAAAACTCCACCATCTCTCTCCCCACATCCACCACTGCTGGCGGCTCACCTCCAACTGCGCCACGCTACTCGCTGTTCACATCCAATCGCCCAACACTACAATACCGAATTCCAACAATGCTAACAGCCACAGACTGCACACAGCACAGTCAGTGATTTTCATACAGAGCGCTACGTGGCGTTACCAACATAAAAACCTAAACAGCCTACTTACAAAAGTGGTAATATTTACAGGGAAAAGTAAGTGCGTGAGCTGTCAAAATGGTTCAAATGGCTCTGAGCACTATGGGACTTAACCCTCTGCCAGATACTTAATTCTGAATGGCAGAGTAATCATGTGCATGTAAATAAGTGTGCTCCTTTAAATACTTAGGAAGCAGTTTAGACTAACTATGAGAGTCCAAGCGAGAGATGAAATGCAGAACGGAACAAGCCAGGAAACAGTTCATGAGAATGACAAAATTCGTGACGAGGCCAGACCTCAGCCTCCAGCTCAGTACGAGATTAATTCTGTGCGGCATAGCGGCCTAGTCTCCGTTATGCTCTATTGGTATGTAAGTTCAACCTTGGACTAACTACTGGAAAAGAACGGAGGCCTTTGAAATGTATTTGAATGGACGCATAAAATGGTTCAAATGGCTCTGAGCACTATGGGACTTAAATTCTTTGGTCATCAGTCCCCTAGAACTTAGAACTACTTAAACCTAACTAAGTACATCACACATATCCATGCCCGAGACAGGATTCGAACCTGCGACCGTAGCAGTCAAGTGGCTCCGGACTGAAGCGCCTAGAACCGCTCGGCTACCGCTGCCGGCGGTGAAAGTACTCCTCACGAAATAAATCAATGACCGTTTGCGTATTTTTATGTCTCTTTTCAACGCAAAAGGACAATTTAAAAAGAATGTCATATTGTTAACACTTGAACAATTCTCTATGCAACCCCTTTTAAAAAAGAAGAGGACTGTTAAAATAATTCTGATTTCTTTTCTTTTAATCCTTTAAATTCTATTCTATGCAGTCAAAGTTGCCATGTATACACCGACTTTATACTTACGTGTATTGTTCATACACTGTTGTCGCTGTTGTTGTCATCCTTAGTTCGAAGACTGATTCGATGCTAGTCTGTCCTCTGCAAACATTTTCAGCTCCGCCTAATTACTTCAGTCGGGGTGCACTCAGCCTCGTGATGCTAATTGAGGAGCTACTCCGGTCAAAGAAAACCATCATAACGACCAGGAAAGCGGTGTGCTGGCCACACGCCCCTCCTATCCGCATCCTCGATTGAGGATCACACGGCGGTCGGACGGTCCCGATGGGCCACTTGTGGCCTGAAGCGGAGTGCTTATTACTTCAGGCTTGATACATTTAAACTTGCATTTTTAGTGAAACACTTGTTTCATTCTACAGTTTTTATCTCCGACACTTCCTTTCATTAACAAACGATGACTCAAGATGCGCCCAGTCGACCGGTTCCCTCTTTCACTCAAGTTATGCCGTAAATTGATCTTCTCTCCAGTTTCCTTCGGCACCTCTTATGCGATATATCCATCTAACCTTCAGCGTCCTTCTGTTGTACTACTCACAGTACCGGGGATTGATCTGTCTCATGGAACATTTACTACGTACGTCAGGTTTCTGTAATTCCGTATTGTGCAAGTGGAATGAGACTGCGCCTGGTCCAAGACTTGGAAGAATATAGATGCGAGCAGCCGTAATTTAGTTTCATAATTTCATTTAGCTACTAGTTTTGGTGCCTCATCGGCATCATCTTTAGGATCCTACACATGTAGCTAGACAAGTCATCTAAACGTTTTGTGCTAGTATAGGGACCGCTATATGCAACTGTTCTCTGAAGACTTCTTCTCGGTAGACGTGGACCTTTCGCAATTCTAACGACAAGAGGTTTACGTGTAACGTTAGCAGAACACTTAAATTAAGGACTTTTCACCTTGTTTTCTCCTCTGAAAAAGATACTCGAAATCCACTCGCCATCCTGTGGCGTCCCGTGTTTTACATATTTCGTGAGGACGACCTACAGTTTTATAACATTTTGAAAGCTCAGTTCGTCATCTTTTGTACCGACAGTTTACCTTTTCATCTTCCAGTCATAATTTAACATAATTATAAATAAACTACGTTTCGCTCCGCTAATATTTATTACGAATAGTTGTCGGATTATTAGGTAACGACCAACTGGCGCCTACAACAGAGACACTAGTGTATAAGAAACCGAACCTTGTAAGGTTTGATGTGGGACTAATAACCAGAAAACCGGTCCCTAGTGAACAAATATTAGAGAAACAAAAGGCGGTTTGTTTGCTTTCGACCTTAAATGTTAGTGTTCCACCAAGAAGTGACGGAAGAATACGTTAGTATAACTTAATAGCGTTAAGAGCAGCCAGTCCGTGAACGAATTTTCTGTTACCACTTTCTAAGCTTACATGAAGAAGTGACAGCTGGCACAACTTCGCAGCTGAAAGCGGCTTTTTATCTCGTGAGGTGACAGAGCTTAGCGGATGCAGAGGTCAGCTCCGCACTTGGCCTTTTCGAATAATAAATACGAGTATTTAGCGTCTTACTTTGGGCAAGACAGTGTCAGTTTGAGGAGCTAATTCAAAGCACCATAAACTGCTGTGAGCAGACATCCTGTCCTGTCAAATAAACGCAGGTTTGAGAACAGGCAGGATGTTGCTTGCAGTCTCCCTGCGGATGCTGGAACGGTCTGATCTCCTCGCCTTGTTTGCTGCCAGCGTTTAGGACAGGAAGCCGGGCGCTAAGCCTGTAAGTTGCGACAGGCGAGATGTGCGATAACGATGGTGTTCTTTTTCTGCGTCTCCTGAGCGTTGGCGTGGCCAGAAATACAGAATCGAGTCTCACAGACCACAGAGACTTCGTCGTATCTAATAGAAATATTATGCATATTGGTGGACTTGTCTCTTGGCGGAAGCAAAACACTTCACATGTTATGGACATACCAAAAGGATCACAGAATGGGAACCATAAGGGAGACCGCCGGCCATATGTACTTTGTATACCAGAAATTCAGAAGATGTATTGCAGGAAATTTCTGATACATAGGTGTCCGCCTGCTTAGCTGCATAATAACGTGCTTGCCTCCCAGCAAGCGGGGCCCTGGTTCGATTCCCTGCCGGGTTGGAGATTTTCTCCGCTCGTGGACTGGGTGTTAAGTTGTCCTTATCATCATTTCATCGTCATGACCGGCGAGCAAGTCGCCCAATAAGGCGTCGACTGAAATAAGACTTGCACTTGGCGGCCGAACTTCCCCGGATGGGGCCTCCCGGCCAACAATGCCATACGCTCATTTCTTTTCCTGCCCAACTACTGAAGTAGGTATGAGTAACGCCATCTACTTTCTGTGTCTAGGGGAAGACTACACATCTGGGCGGGGCGAGTAAGTTTAAAGATGTTGAGGTGGGAACATCTGACCTGCGTGACAAACAGAGAGACGTCCTGTGACAGCAGCCACCGAGTTTCACAAGCAACATCTTGACATATTGATTGAGGACGGTCGTCGTATCACTCAGAGAGAAATTGCAAGCACAGTCGGCATTTCACGAGAACGTGTGGGTCACATTATTGCTTTGCTTGGCTATCGGGAGATCTGTGCACGATGGATATCCCGGGTGCTGACTCCTGCAATGAAAGCGCACTGACCTCAAACCTGCCAGGAACTCCTCTCGCGTTACGAGAATGAAGGTGACGCTTTTCTCCATTCAGTTGTGACAGGAGACGAAACGTTGGTACACCATTACCACCCCGCGACGAAACGTCAGTGTATGGAATATCGACGCAAAGACTCGCTCCAGAAAAAGAAATTCAAGACGCAGCCCTCATATGGAAAATTCATGGCCACAGTGTTCTGGGACGGAGACGTTGATTTCCTTGGTCGCAGAACAACAATAAATTCAGAGCGTTAAATCACATCGCTGCGAACTCTGAAACGACGGCTAACAAGGGTCCGAAACGAAAAGGGAAATGATTTCCTGCAACACGACAATGCCAAACCACACACTTTACGTGCCACCACAGCAGAACTTCAGGGACTGAATCTCACCACCGTACGACATCCTCCATACAGTCCAGATTTAGCACCGTCTGACTTCCATCTGTTCCTGATAATGAAAGTCGATCTTCGGGGACATCATCATGCTTCTGATGAAGACGTTGAGAGAACTGTGAGACTGTGGTATCGGAAACAGAATGTCGACTTCTTCCGTGACAGCCTCAGAAAACTTGTTCATCGTTGGCAGAAATGTATCCAACTGGCTGGTGATTATGTGGAAAAGTGAATATTGGGAATGAAATGTCACATTCTAAGGATTATTTCTACGTTTGATTTATTAAAATATTCCCATCCAAACCAAATTAACGAAGGTGGAGGCATTACTTTTCATTTTGCCCTCGTATAAATCTCACTGTGCAACATAGTGTATGCCACTTCCTGACACAGCCTAAGATTTATCATAATTGCACACAATAGAGGCATGTGACTGAAATGAGTTTTACACCAAACAGTAAGTACGGGTTGGATAAAAATATGCAGACATAAAAACCACAGGCGCCCGGGGTGGCCGAGCGGTTCTAGGCGCTACAGTCTGGAACCGGGCGACCGCTACGGTCGCAGTTTCGAATCCTGCCTTGGGCATGGATGTGTGTGATGTCCTTAGGTTAGTTAGGCTTGTTCTAAGTTCTAGGCGACTGATGACCTCAGACGTTAAGACCCATAGTGCTCAGAGGTATTTGAACCATTTGAACCATAAAAACCACAACATATTATCGTGCCTAATAGGGTGTAGGAAACCAGTTGCCGTTCAAAATGGCTTCCAGTTGTCTCGGAATGTTCAAATAGAGGTCGTGCATGGTTTAGAAGGAAGTATTGTGTCATTCTTCGTTCAAAATAGTGGCAAGTTCAGGTAACGAAGATGCAGGTGGGTGGTTATCAAGCATCTTTCTCGCCAAAGCACACAAAAAAGGCTGAAAAATAGTGAGATCTAGTGAGCGTGGTGCCCACGGGAGATACGACGCTTCACCCTCGTCTCGCAAAACCAGTCCTGGGCGATGCGCGCTGCTTGAACAGGGGCCTTGTCGTCTTGGAACGCAGTATCACTGCCTGGGAACAAACCTAGAACCTTGGAATGGATCAGATCACTCATAAAGATCACATAACCATTGGCAGTAATGCCAACTTGCAGGGTAACTATGGGTTTCGTAGAATACCTCGATATGGCTGCGCAAATAATCACCGAAAGCCGGTCATGTTACACACCTGAGACTTAAATTCGGCCAGAATTTGGAAACAGATTGCAACAAGACGCATCCGACTAAATGACATTCTTCCATTGTTCCATAGTCCAGGGTTTATGGCTTCGGATTCACTTTTCCCTGTCATGGGCGTTTGCATCACTGGTAAGTGTTTTTGGAATTCCAGATAGCCCTACAATTCCCTATTTACGAAGCTCTCTTCGTGTTGTTTTGGTGTTGACTGGGTCCGCGAGCGTGACATTCAGTTCTGCAGTGACTTCTGCAGCCGTCGCCATCTTAATTTTCGTCAACATCCTTTTCAACAACCGTCTGTCACATCCACTCAACACACTCTTTCGTCCGTTTTGTGACTTACCGAATAAATTTTTCCGCTTTCCTTGTTTAAGGTATAAATCTTCGATACGGTGCCTCTTGACACACCAAACATTTCTGGTCCTTTGGTTACGAAAGTGCCAACCATACGAGCACCAATATGGTTCAAATGGCTCCAAGCACTATGGGACTCGACATCTGAGGTCATCAGTCCTCTAGACTTTGAACTACTTAAACCTAACTAACCAAAGGACATCACACACATCCATGCCCCAGGCAGGATTCGAACCTGCGACCTTAGCAGCCACGTGGTTCCGGACTGAAGCGCCTAGAACCGCTCGGCCAAAGCGACCGGCTGAGCACCAATAGTTTGCCCACCTTCGAATTCACTTAGCTCGGATATAAGGCACTCACAACTGCACAGAATACCGCGTCCACACTTGCAACGTATTGAGGAGACTGCGCGTGGGTGCCGCCTGTGGTCAAATACAACAGTGCAATCTGCAGGCTTGGCTAGCATCTGGATTTAAGTTCAAGCATGCATTTCTCCCGGTGTTTCCCTAATTTTGTTCGACTCCTGTACATGATAAACGGTTAGGATTACACAACTGTTCACGGTCTCTTGAGTTTGAAAATTCAATATATATTCGGTAGGCTAAATTAATAAGTCTTTTCAGCTTAGCTCTCTCTCTCTCTCTCTCTCTCTCTCTCTCTCTAGCTCTCCCCCTCTCCCCCCCTCTCTCTCTATAGCTCTCCCCCCCCTCTCTCTCTCTGTATAGCTCTCCCCCTCTTCCGCCCCCTCTCTCTCGCTCTCGCTCTCTCTCTCTCTTTCTCTAGCTCTCCTCCTCTCCCCCTCCCCCCCCCCTCTCTCTCTCTCTCTCTCTCTCTCTCTCTCTCTCTCTCTCTCACACACACACACACACACACACACACAGATTCGTTTCAGTCATTAGTTAATAAAACTATAAATGATACAAAACGCTACATTTCAAATCCACAAAAGTCCCGAGGAGGGACTCGGAACCGTACCCTGTATTTCCGAGACAGTGGGCGCTAACCCGGTACCGCGGAGGATGTGGGTGAGGAAGGGGCGGGTCGCGTGCTGTCGCACGGGTCTGTTTGCGCCAGCGAACTTCTGAGAGCAACAAGGCGCCACCATTATCCGAGGGGCCGAGGGCCGCCATTATGCAAACTCCAAAATGAAATCTCCGCCGACACCCATAAAAAACATGCTAAGTGGCGATGAACTGCATAAACGGCGATCGCCGCCTGATACGGGCCCGTTGCCGTCTCTCGGCACGAATTATGCGCACATTTTAGCCCGACAGGTCTTTCGTCGGCAATTTCCAGAGTGGGCCGATAAGTCGACGGCGTATGCCACTTGCGAGAGGCGGGTAAGAAGAATTTCCGGTGATTCGCGACCATTCGAAATCTTAATGGCGATTTATTCCGCAATTTCCGTTAACATCGCCCTTCTATATCGCTGGTACAGGGCGGTTAGGAGCTTACGAGCGGTACATCAAAGGCAGGTTGACGATCACGGATCTGGATCTTGAAAACAAGAATCATATTTATAGGGTACAACGATCTCAGCGAGCGATCAGGTATTTCGTTTGAACCTGTCAGAAGGTCTCCGTAGACAAATCTACATGTGCTTCTCCTTGTTCTCCGCAAGCCACGCGCGGTGTGTGGCGTCGTGTACTTTAGACACCACTACCCACTCTCCCCTTCTCTATTCCACTCACGAATGGTGCTTGGGACGAAAGACTGTAGGTAAATCTCCGTATGAGCTACAATTTCCGTGATTTTCTCTTCGTGGTCATTTCATGAGATGTATGCGCGAGGATGTAATATATTGCCTGACTTCCCGGAACCTACGCTCCCGGAATTCCAACTGTAAACCGCTGTGTGATGCACAACGCACCTGTCACTGTAGCTTGTTGAGCATTGCTGTAAAGTTCTCATGCTTACCAAACGAGCCCATAAAGAAACGTGCGCACTTTCTTGGATTTCCTCCACTTCTTCTATTAATCCTACCTGGATGCCTGGAAAGCGTCCGATACTAACGAGCAATAGTCAAGAAATCTCCGAACGACTGCTTGTAGTCCACAGCATTCGTGAATGAACTACATTTCCTCAGTATCTTCGGATGAATCGCAGACAGGCATCTGCTTTTCTTACGGTCAGTTCAAACTAGTCATTCCATTTTAAGTTGCTCCGGACGGGTACTCCTACATATCTTACGGCTGTTGCTCAGAGGAACGTGTAAAGCTGATGGAAGTCGACCTAGGGTAAGACCAGTTTGGGTTCTGGAGAAATGTCGGAACACACGAAGCTATACTGTTCTCACGAGACAGACCTACGTTTGTAGAATTTGTAGATGTCCTGATGACAATGATGACTGGAATACCCCCTTTAAATTTCTGAAGGAGTCGAAGGACATGAGCCGGCCGCTATGGCCGAGTGGTTCTAGGCGCTTCAGTCCGGAACCGCGCGACTGCTACGGTCGCAGGTTCGAATCCTGCATCGGGCATGGATGTGTCTGATGTCCTTAGGTTAGTTAGGTTTAAGTAGTTCTAAGTCTAGGGGAGTGATGACCTCAGATATTAAGTCCCATAGTGCTTAGAGCCATTTGAACCATTTTTTCTGCAGTTGAGCTCGTACGTGACATCATCAGCCGACGACTCCAAAGTCATCCACAACCAGCATTGACCATCCCAGTATTTACGGACCAAGTGCAACCGACATGGAACTCCATCCCACAAACGTAAATCCGGCACCTATACAACACTATGAATGCATGCTTGCATTCAACATTCTGGCAGTTATTAATGTACCAGCATTTTACATTTGCGATGGCTTATTTCGCGCTTACATTAACGTGTGATACCACATTGTTAGTCACTTAAATACGTTATCTAGACAAATGTACGAGGTGCGGCTGGAAAAAAACCGGACTGATGCTGGAAAAAACATTTATTTACAATTATTTACAATTTCATGTTATCTCCTTCAATGTACTCTCCTCCTCGGTCTCTACACAGCTCCATATGAATTTTCCACTGTTCATAGCAATGCTGCAGATCATTTTCGGTAAGTCCATACATTACTTCCGTCGCTTTTTCTTTTACTGCTTCAACAGTCTCAAATCTAGTTCCTTTCAAAGCTGACTTGACTTTAGGGAAAAGAAAAAAGTCACAGGGGGCCAAATCAGATGAGTAGGGTGGATGATCTAAGATGGGAATGTTGTGTTTTGCCAAAAACGTCTTCACTGACAACGCACTGTGAGCTGGGGCATTGTCTTGGTGAAGGATCCATGACTTTTTTCTCCACAAATCGTTCCGTTTTCTCCGTACTCGCTCACGTAGGGTAGCCAGGACGCTAATGTAGTAATGCTGATTCACTGTTTGTCCCTCTGGTACCCAATCAATGTGCACAATCCCTTTGATGTCAAAAAAAAAAAAAACAATCATCATTGCCTTGAATTTCGATTTTGACATTCGTGCTTTTTTTTGTCGTGGAGAACCAGGAGTTTTCCAATGCATCGATTGGCGTTTAGTTTCGGGATCGTAAGTAAAAAACCACGATTCATCGCAAGTAATAACATTTTGTAAGAAGGTGGGATCACTTTCAATGTTTTCCAGGATGTCAGAACAAATCATTCTTCGGCGATCCTTCTGTTCAATTGTGAGACACTTTGGAACCATTTTTGAACACACTTTGTTCATGTTGAAACTTTCATGAAGAATCTGCCTAACACTTTCCTTGTCAACTCCTGTTAACTCAGACACTGCTCTGATTGTTAAACGGCGATCTTGTCGAACAAGTTTACCGATTTTTTCAATGTTTGCATCAGTTTTTGCTGACAATGGTCTGCCAGTGCGAGTGTCATCACTGGTGTCTTCGCGGCCATCTTTAAATCGTTTAAACCACTCAAACACTTGTGTTCGCGATAAACAATCATCGCCGTACACTTGTTGTAACATTACAAACGTTTCACTTGCAGATTTTCCTAGTTTGAAAAAAATTTGATGTTAACACGCTGTTCTCTCTGTACACTCAACATTTTCCGACGCACAGACAAAACGTCAACTACTTAAAACAGACGCCACGGGCATACTGAGTGCAGGAGGCAGATGAAACTCGAGCAGTAGGCGGAGCGAGAGTCACGTGACAGGCCACGCGACTTTCAGCCTTATTGCATTCGTTTTATTGTTTCACCAGTAGTAGTCCGGTTTTTTTCTAGCCACACCTCGTATTCCGGAAGCCGGCCGCGGTGGTCTAGCGGTTCTAGGCGCTCAGTCCGGAACCGCGCGACTACTACGGGCGCAGGTTCGAATCCTGCCTCGGGCATGGATGTTTGTGATGTCCTTAGGTTAGTTAGGTTTAAGTACACTCCTGGAAATGGAAAAAAGAACACATTGACACCGGTGTGTCAGACCCACCATACTTGCTCCGGACACTGCGAGAGAGCTGTACAAGCAATGATCACACGCACGGCACAGCGGACACACCAGGAACCGCGGTGTTGGCCGTCGAATGGCGCTATCTGCGCAGCATTTGTGCACCGCCGCCGTCAGTGTCAGCCAGTTTGCCGTGGCATACGGAGCTCCATCGCAGTCTTTAACACTGGTAGCATGCCGCGACAGCGTGGACGTGAACCGTATGTGCAGTTGACGGACTTTGAGCGAGGGCGTATAGTGGGCATGCGGGAGGCCGGGTGGACGTACCGCCGAATTGCTCAACACGTGGGGCGTGAGGTCTCCACAGTACATCGATGTTGTCGCCAGTTGTCGGCGGAAGGTGCACGTGCCCGTCGACCTGGGACCGGACCGCAGCGACGCACGGATGCACGCCAAGACCGTAGGATCCTACGCAGTGCCGTAGGGGACCGCACCGCCACTTCCCAGCAAATTAGGGACACTGTTGCTCCTGGGGTATCGGCGAGGACCATTCGCAACCGTCTCCATGAAGCTGGGCTACGGTCCCGCACACCGTTAGGCCGTCTTCCGCTCACGCCCCAACATCGTGCAGCCCGCCTCCAGTGGTGTCGCGACAGGCGTGAATGGAGGGACGAATGGAGACGTGTCGTCTTCAGCGATGAGAGTCGCTTCTGCCTTGGTGCCAATGATGGTCGTATGCGTGTTTGGCGCCGTTCAGGTGAGCGCCACAATCAGTACTGCATACGACCGAGGCACACAGGGCCAACACCCGGCATCATGGTGTGGGGAGCGATCTCCTACACTGGCCGTACACCACTGGTGATCATCGAGGGGACACTGAATAGTGCACGGTACATCCAAACCGTCATCGAACCCATCGTTCTACCATTCCTAGACCGGCAAGGGAACTTGCTGTTCCAACAGGACAATGCACGTCCGCATGTATCCCGTGCCACCCAACGTGCTCTAGAAGGTGTAAGTCAACTACCCTGGCCAGCAAGATCTCCGGATCTGTCCCCCATTGAGCATGTTTGGGACTGGATGAAGCGTCGTCTCACGCGGTCTGCACGTCCAGCACGAACGCTGGTCGAACTGAGGCGCCAGGTGGAAATGGCATGGCAAGCCGTTCCACAGGACTACATCCAGCATCTCTACGATCGTCTGCGTGGGAGAATAGCAGCCTGCATTGCTGCGAAAGGTGGATATACACTGTACTAGTGCCGGCATAGTGCATGCTCTGTTGCCTGTGTCTATGTGCCTGTGGTTCTGTCAGTGTGATCATGTGATGTATCTGACCCCAGGAATGTGTCAATAAAGTTTCCCCTTCCTGGGACAATGAATTCACGGTGTTCTTATTTCAATTTCCAGGAGTGTAGTTCTAAGTTCTAGGGGACTGATGACCACAGCTGTTAAGTCCCATAGTGCTCAGAGGCATTTGAGCCATTTTTTTGTATTCCGGAAATTTCAGTGTTGTTATTTTTTCCGTCAGTGTATATAGCATTATTCATTTGTGCACACAGAGGTAAAGATGTAACAAGATCCTTGCACAATTTAGGAAGTGCTGCAGACGAACACCGGTAGGTGCAAAGACTGGCAGCTGATATTCGACATGAATAAACGCAATGCAATGCCAGCGTGCAAGCAAACCGAAAGACCTGATATCGTTTGGCTACGTTATCGGCGAACTAGCTTCGCCAGTCACGACCGAAAAATGGTGTCATAATAACAGAAGTCTATCTAGCTTGACATGGTCTAGGTGTGGTGTAATCGATCCCAATGTACCATAATAATTTTAACAATTAGTCTTGAATTCAAATGAATGCAAAAGGAACAGTAATCCCGAATCATCTTTAGATCAGTATACGGTTCATGTCAGTTGGATACAGTGTTCTGTCACCTGTTAATAACGGGCTGTTCCTTTGATTCAGCTACAGTCGTGTTGCCAACTATCATCGAATGGTAAGAGGCGCTGTCAGTAATAAAGACCGATGATCAGCTTAGATTTTTATGGAGAGAAACTTTAGCTTTCATGGAAGCAAAACAGTCTGCTGCATTTCGATGGATGGTACTACGGTCCTGTTATTGTGGTGTCAGTCAAATACTTTTACTATATAGGTTCCATATAAATATATCTTGCCGAGCAAAGTAACATCAGACTCTCAAAAACCGAAATTTCTACGCTACAAAGGTAGGTATCTCCATTGTGACTGACACCCCATTTATATTTTATAATCGGGTCACTGAACGCTGCAGCTCTTGTTTTTGTATTTACCCATATTTGTGAAGTAACTATAGATCTTATAATTGCGTCTACTACAAAGGGGAAGACGTTTCATGTTTCTTTCTTTACCCAGAAGTGTTACTGCAATTCCTTAATACAGACTTTCGGGTCAACATTCAAAATTAGCGCTATACCGGCCAGAATCAACTCAATATATCGGGCTTTATTGTTGTTTACTGGTGAAATCAAGTAAGAGTGAAACGAGCAAAGGTGTGGCGGAAACAGTGGCGAAAAATTAGCAGGACACAACACAATGTGGAAGCATTGCTCAGAAAGTAATTATAAGCACAGCACCACTTCTACGAGTAGTCTCGCGAAATATTCTGAAGAAAAGTTTTCGGGGAAAGAAATGGAACATTTCTCTCTATATCGAGAACGTCATCGTGGGAGGCTATAAAATTATCCGAAGTGAGCCACTCCGTTAAATACGAGACTTAAATGATCTGCCGTAAGTTGAGATGTCACAACTGAACGGAACTTGTACATTGTAATCTACATTTACATCTACAGCTGCATACATACACCGCAAGCGACCCTGTGGTACATGGCGGACGGTACCCTGTACGACTACCAGTCATTTACTTTCCTGTTTCACTCGCAAAACAGTCGGTTAAGACAGCAGGAAATCTGCACCGTATTTTTACAGAAATAAAGAGAAACTTGCAGAACACGACGTCCTGTGAGAAATGTAGCATTCACCTACCAAACCAAGTCACCCGCTGCTCCATCGTGAACTCGATAACAAAGGCTGTAGTATAGGAAGACTGAAAAAGTAATTTTTTAATTCATCTCTCATCTAGCGCCGCAGAAAGAACAGCAGTAAAGAATAACAGTATATGCACCAGGAGTTACCACTGACATTTTTCACAGTGAAGTTCTAAATCGCTGATTTGTTTCCACTGTTTGATAGGAAACAAATAAACGGATTCCGCCATTTCGAATTTTTTCCTCTACTGTTGCAAAGGACACTTGCCTTGTTCGAATTTCCTACCATTTTACCTTGCAATACTTTTTTCCCAAATATCCCGACAAATTTTGAATTTCACGCTATTTTCTTTCATTCGAAGGCTCGCATATCTGACGTGTTGATGTACACTACTGGGCATTAAAATTGCTACACCAAGAAGAAATGCAGATGATAAACGGGTATTCATTGGGCAGATATATTATACTAGAACTGACATGTGATTATATTTTCACGCAATTTGGGTGCATAGATCCTAAGAAATCAGTATCCAGAACAACCACCTCTGGCCGTAACAACGGCCTTGATACGCTTGGGCATTGAGTCAGACAGAGCTTGGATGGCGTGTACAGGTACATCGGCCCATGCAGCTTCAACACTATACCACAGTTCAACAAGAGTAGTGACTGGCGTATTGTGACGAGCCAGTTGCTCGGCCACTATTGACCAGACGTTTTCATTGGGTAAGAGATCTGGAGAATGTGCTGGCCAGGGCAGCAGTCGAACGTTTTCTGTATCCAGAAAGGCCCGTACAGGACCTGCAACATGCGGTCGTGCGTTATCCTGCTGAAATGTAGGGTTTCGCAGGGGTCGAATGAAGGGTAGAGCCACGGGTCGTAACACATCTGAAATGTAACGTTCACTGTTCAAAGTGCCATCAATGCGAACAAGAGGTGACCGAGACATGTAACCAATGGCACCCCATACCATCACGCCGGGTGATACGCCAGCACGGCGATGACCAATACACGCTTCCAGTGTGCGTTCACCGCGATGTCGCCAAACACGGTTGCGACCATCGTGATGCTGTAAACAGAACCTGGATTCATCCGAAAAAATGACGTTTTGCCATTCGTGCACCCAGGTTCGTCGTTGAGTACACCATAGCAGGTGCCCCTGTCTGTGATGCTGCGTCAAGGATAACCGCAGCCATGGTCTCCGAGCTGATAGTCCATGATGCCCTCAAACGTCGTCGAACTCTTGGTGCAGATGGTTGTTGTCTTGAAAACGTCCCCATCTGTTGACTCAGGGATCGAGACGTGGCTGCACGATCCGTTACAGCCATGCGGATAAGATGCCTGTCATCTCGACTGCTAGTGATACGAGGCCGTTGGGATCCAGCACGGCGTTCCGTATTACGCTCCTGAACCCACCGATTCCATATTTTGCTAACAGTCATTGGATCTCGACCAACGCGAGCAGCAATGTCGCGTTAGAATAAACCGCAATCGTGATAGGCTACAATCCGACCTTTATCGAAGTCGGTAACGTGATGGTACGTATTTCTTCTCCTTATACGAGGCATCACAAAAACGTTTCACCAGGCAACGCCGGTCAACTGCTGTTTGTGTATGAGAAATCGGTTGGAAACTTTCCTCATGACAGCACGCTGTAGGTGTCGCCACCGGCGCCAACCTTGTGTGAATGCTCTGAAAAGCTAATCATTTGCATATCACAGCACCTTCTTCCTGTCGGTTAAATTTCGCGTCCGTAGCACATCTTCGTGGTGTAGCAATTTTAATGGCCAGTGGTGTAGCTTTCTTTGAAGTCCACGTCATTCTGTTCTAAATTGATGGGAAATTTTCAAGTGACTCGTCAGCTTTTGAAATAGTCTTTTTTCTAAAACTTGGTTACTTTCTTAAAAGTAAAGCTTGTGTTTAAAAAAGTAACAACAGAATAATAGTTTTTTTAAAAATTCTATTATTTTCCTGCGTCCGCAGCTCGTGGTCGTGCGGTAGCGTTCTCGCTTCCCGCGCCCGGGTTCCCGGGTTCGAATCCCGGCGGGGTCAGGGATTTTCTCTGCCTCGGGCATGGATGTGTGTGATGTCCTTAGGTTAGTTAGGTTTAAGTAGTTCTAAGTTCTAGGGGACTGATGACCATAGATGTTAAGTCCCATAGTGCTCAGAGCCATTTGAACCATTTTTTAGTTTCCTGCTATCTCCAGTGTGTTGAGAGGGCGCTAACAAACACTGTGCAGTAGTACAAAATTTTTTGGGAAAAGAAATTCTCGTCGTTTCTAATTTTCCTCGTGCTTCGCACATGTGGTGAATCTCCCGCGGGCAGCCCTCGGCTGTGGCGTCGGAGAGTGTGCCCCCTGCGAGCCGGCAACCCGCGCCGCGCGTCCAGCACGCGCCCGCACTGGCCGCCAGCCCACGGTTCCCAGCGGTCGCGCCTCCGTCCAGCCAGCCGGCTAGCCGCCGCTTATTTGTGAGGCTGGCGGCCAAGGGCGGCTCGTTACGTGTCCGACTGGCCGCGCCTGGCACGGCCCGCCTATTTAACACGCAATTACGCGCACACCGCTCAAAGGCGCCGGCCGGATACGGATTTACGAGGCGAGCCGCTACTAATTCGGGAGGCAGGCGAAGCGGCGCCGGTTTACGGCTCCGACGCCTAACGACGCCGCTGCGGGAGCGACCCCTAGCTGGGGACCCGGCGGTTTCCCCTAACAGCTGCGCTGCTGATAGTTGCGCGAGAAACGGACCCCTGGAAACGTAGACCAATTGCACTGGCCACAAACGCTGGGATTGAGTCAGTACAGACGTAAAAGTCACTAGGAGGCCACACGTCTTCGTGTTCTTCTCAGTTCTATTTTTTCACTAAAATCCCGATATCGTTCTGTTTTTCTTCAGTAGTGGTCAACAATCTTTATCGAAATTTTCCGGCGAACCGAGCTGACACGAAGCTGACGTTTTCATCAAAATAATAAGTCAACAAACGCAATGAAATATGCAACGAGCATAAGTAGTCGAAGAGACAAAATACCGTCTGGCTGTAAGATCAAGGGTCAGTCGTTGCAATCATAAGCGTCCGCATAATTACTCGGGACAATGTATGAGTGTAAGAACAATTCATAGCTCATCCAAGGCTATAATGTACAAATAACTAAAATTTATAAAATCATAAATGGTGCTTACGATAATTCTCATTTATTGTTCGGTCTCATTTGCACATTTTTAATTAGATCACATGTTCTGAACACACTGGGTCATCTTCAGATCTGAATACTAGCGTCAGCACCCCGTGTTGACAACTCATAACCACATATCAGAGTGTTCTGATATGTGTTCTGGGTAGACAAGACGTGTTTCTGACGCAACTGCTTAGATTTGAAGATGATTCGGAGTGATCGAAGCATGTAATCTCATTAAAAATGTGAGACGGAATAATAAATGAGATCTTAAATATATATACAATTTGTGGCGTTTATGCTACATCCTTGCCCACGTTATTACATTTTTGTTGCTGTGCTTGAAAGTACAGTATAGGCAGATTTTGTTTCGCGAGGTATCAAACCGCTAGGATCACAACGCAGTCTATCGGACATCGTGCCGGATGGTGACATAGCGTGAGAATGGCCGGGGTAGCAAGAGCCGTATCGAGACGATGGGGATTCACCAACAATACTGGGCGCCAAGAAGCGGGTCTCTTTATTATTTGCGTTTACCGTTTAAACGTTAATATACTACTCCAACCGTGCTGATGACGTTACTTGCACTGAGAATGTGCTGATAATAATTTCAGTATCACTAAAATGGTTCAAATGGCTCTGAGCACTATGGGACTTAACATCTATGGTCATCAGTCCCCTAGAACTTAGAACTACTTAAACCTAACTAACCTAAGGACAGCACACAACACCCAGTCATGACGAGGCAGAGAAAACCCCTGACCCCGCCGGGAATCGAACCCGGGAACCCGGGCGTGGGAAGCGAGAACGCTACCGCACGACCACGAGCTGCGGACTCAGTAGCACTCAATTACATCCGGAAATGCAGGGGTAGGCGCCAGACCGATAAGGTAACCCACGACTCGTCTACTGTCGGTTTCCGAGGAGGTAATACATGAATACGACTACAAAATCAGATCTAGTGTAAAGACGGAACAGTTTGCTGAAAAATTGCCTCCGGTGCCGTACTTGTGCGATTTGTTAGTCTAAGACATCCTGCGATCGATTTCCGAGGTGGCAACACGCGGAATAGTGTGTGAAGTGCAACTCCGCGCAAAAGACGGAATTAATTGTTAAAGTTGCCTCGAAATACATATTAGCGTGAGCTCATGTGGATTCTAATACGGTGTGAAGCATTTTGTGACTTTTGTGGTGCTCCGGAACTAATGATTAATGACCGGGAACCTTGTTATGAATATTAACGATGGACTGGCTCCAGAAACCGTTTTACTACTTTTGCGATTGGGCAAATAAAAACAAAACTATTGACATCGTAACGTTTTACAGCTTCATTGCTGAGCATTTAAACCTAGCCACTTGCCACATTATTATGCACTGTTTATTGCACAAGCATTAGAAATAGAGAAGAAACCAATTGCGGCCACGTCTACGAGACGCGAGGTAAGCAAGCTGGCCAGAATTCAGTTACGAAGTGTGGAGGGGGGGGGGGGAGGGGGCGGGGGAGGGGGGGGGAGCGGTGGACGCATTGAACCTTCATAACTCACACGTAGCATCACCGTGCGTCCCCGAGTACACGTTGTGGTAGACCATCTATCGAACATTCATTCCCCTGTCTGCTGTGGTAGGATTACGAGGTCCTGAATCTCACAAGACGATTTTGTCGCTTAAAGTGATAAGTGATACTGCTTAGGTTCATTCAAAAAGAAACGAGTCGACACTCACTCGTGCTTGAAAAGTTAAAATAAAGGCTTCAACAGAAAAGCAACGGGATATAGTGCCTTTCTTAAAACCGGAAGTAGTGCGGGGAACGGTAATACATCAGAGAATAACAAACCTGTACGAAGAGCGAGTTACAGTGGCAGCCATAGCTCCAGAGGTTGGACTGGGCGTCGCAATTGTAACGAACATTCAGAGCTCTCCGTACACTTGTGCCATTCTTCGCAGAAGTAGTAGCAGTAGCTGACGTCATATGGAGTTCTGAAACTGTACGGGGATTTATTCAACTGACTAAACAACCCACTTCGATACTACTTTTAAAAGCAACAACACTTAAACAGCACTATTCAGAGACCAAGTTGACAGATGACTACGGTTACTGTGCAGCTACTACCAACATAATAAAAACAAAATTTTATCTGTGTCGCCCTACGACAGTACACTGTGGGACCCTATTATCTTATCATCGAGTAATCCTGCAGAGACGCCCCTTAACAAGATGACTTCAGTTATTGTTCAACACATTATATGCATAGAAAAATAACCAACGAAATCACTCGCACACCGAAATTAAGATGCGCCAGGATGTACGATAGCGTCTGAAAGCAAGGTAATCGACCACTATACACGCGAAACACGTCTTCCTGTGACGCACGCCGAGCATCGAATTTACGGGATGATATGGGAATTTATCGCCGTCCGATGGGCGTGCAAATCGCTCGACAGCTCATTAACCGACGGGCGGACGCTGCATTGTTTGCTAATCCTGTGCCCGGCCCGACCCGGCCGCTACGCCTAGGGGAGTCCCCGCCCTGGGTGCCAGGCGCTGACTGAGCAGGGCTGCCACCACACTCAGTGACGCCTGTCACGTGCTGCAGCGATTGCTCACCAGGGGATTAACACTAACGTCCAAAGAACAGCTCGCTGAAAAGAAGTGTACGCCGCTGATTAAGTGCGTAACAATACATGACAAGGTTTACAGAGGAGCATTTGTTATCTGACTGTCAGTAATTCACTCTCTTCCTCGTGCACTGTAGTCAGAGTCTCTAACCTTCAGGTGTAAATCACGGAAGAACGCCTGCTTCCACTGGCGTCACAGTCCCGCAATGGTTTTGATCTGAAGATGGCCTATTCGACAGAAAGCGGTTATTTATTTATTTATCATGTACCGTGGGACAATACGAACCAAAGCTACTTGCTCATGGCTTGAGACAGAACATAGTTTACAGAATTCTGATAAGAAAATGTTAAAGAAAGGTATGCAATTAATAAAACACCAAAAAAACCTGTGAGGGAGTATACGTATGCTATCATAATTAAAATAAAAAAGTGATTTGCTCTGTTTTGTTTACATAGTTTCAAACGTATATATAATTTATTCTGGTGATATAAACGCCTAACACTTTATACACCGATAGCGCAAAATAAAGGTGGCCTGGAAAATACAAGGTTCTACAAACTACTTATTCAGTTTCAAAGCTCTATATTTTCCGAAGTGTTACATGTACAATATGATTGATGCAAGAGTAGGACTGCAAGCTTACTAAGTTTCATTTTGCACTCTAGGCACACGACACACGTCCAAGCGATAGTTAGCTTCGTTCCGTACCTCACGTGGCAACATTCCGTCAGCAGCACTGATGCACACTGTGAGCCATTCTAATGTTCTTGGCCTAAACACTGTCATTAACGTGGCCACAAGGCGTTAGGTCAGGCGATCTGGTGAGGAACGTCGATGCTCCAATCAGTGGGTGGTCTCTCTTCTTGGAAGATGAAACTCTCGGAATCCGCTGTCAGTTGTGGAAACAACCACAACTGCAACACATACAGATAAGAGGTACCCGCCCCAGTCTTCTCACAGAAGAAAAACGGCTTTGTCGCCATTTTTTCAAAGCATTGTACCTGTAACACCAGCTGGTGGGCACAGTGCAAACTCGGCGAGTTTACGGTTTATTCATGCATCAATCATATTTGTACATGTAATACTTTGGAAAATATAAAACTCTGGAAAAGAGTGAATTATTTATACAAGGCGAGACAAATAAAAGTGACCTGGAGAACAGGGTTCCAGGATACAAGGAAACACAACAAAGGAAATACAGTACTAACATGACTACAGCAGATATTGAGAGTGACCACCATTCGTCTCTTGTCGCTTTTGGGCCCTGGTCAGCAAGTTGCTGAAGGCGGATCGCGCGGGATTAGCAGAGCGGTCTGAAGCGCTGCAGTCACGGACTGTGCGGTTGGTCCCGGCGGAGGTTCGAGTCCTCCCTCGGGCATGGTTGTGTGTGTTTGTCCTTAGGATAATTTAGGTTAAGTAGTGTGTAAGCTTAGGGACTCATGACCTTCGCAGTTAAGTCCCATAAGATTTCACACGCATTTGAACATTTTTGAACAAGGTGGATCGAAGTTGGGCTGCTGAAATAGCCGCAGTCTTATCCGAAATGTTCTGTTGTAGTTCTTGAAGACTATGAAGGTTGTTGCGATACACCTTAGACCTGAGGGCTCCCGCCACAGAGTAATCGCACACTGACAGGTCAGGTGACCTGAGGGGCCAGCTAGGGCCGCGACCAGACTGACCTTTGCTAACGGCTCTGTCAGGTGTGAAGATTGTGTAAATGTGCTCCAAGTTTCGGCCGGCTGTATGGGCACTTGCTCCATCCTTTTGGAAGTAACTGTTAGTCTTTTCTTCCTCCGTTAATGCTGCCACAAATGGTTCAAAACATTGGAATATAACGCGCGGAGGTCAACCTCGGATGAAAAAAGATACCATTAATAATGCGGCGTGCAGACCAAATCCCAACATTCTGATCACGCAGTGGTGTTTCGTAGAGGTTATGCGGATTCTCCGCTGCCAGAACCTGTAATTCTCTGTGCTGACGTAAGCACTCAGGTGAAACCAGGCTTCGCCGGAAATAAAGAACAACTTCATGACCAACCATTCATTGTTATCTCGGCGAACCGCCACTCACAAAACTAGTGGCGCTGAGGAGCATCCGCTGGTTTTAATACACAAATAACAGACACTCGGTAGGCATGCATGTGCAGGTCCAGGTGGAGTATTCGTACGCATGATCGACGTGATATGCCGGTCTCTTGCAACGGGCGTCGGGTTAATTTGGTAGAGCTCTGAAGCATTTTCTGGTGAACTGCAGCCATATTTTCTGGTGTGCGGGCACGAAAAAAATGGTTCAAATGGCTCTAAGCACTATGGGACTTAACATCTGAGGTCATCAGTCCCCTAGATATAGAACTGCTTAAACCTAACTAACCTAAGGACATCACATCCGTGCCCGAGGCAGGATTCGAACCTGCGACCGTAGCAGCAGCGCGGTTCCGAACTGAAGCGCCTACAACCACTCGGCCACAGCGGCCGGCTGTGACGTTTCGGAATGGTTTTTGACTTGTAAAAACAGATCCTGTCTGACGCCTTTTTCGCACTAAGCGTTGCATTACACTCTTTTCTGGCACTTTGACACCATTAAACTGCTCAGAGCCGGTCGGGGTGGCCGAGCGGTTCTAGGCGCTACAGTCTGGAACCGCGCGACCGCTACGGTCGCAGGTTCGAATCCTGCCTCGGGCATGGATGTGTGTGATGTCCTAAGGTTAGTTAGGTTTAAGTAGTTCTAAGTTCTAAGGGACTCATGACCTTAGAAGTTAAGTCCCATAATGGTCAGAGCCATTTGAACCATTTTTGAAACTGCTCAGAAAACAGCTGACCTCTCCGTTTGTTATTATGTAACTTTCCACAACGAACACCCGCTGCTCCGCTGTGAGTACCGTCGTCCCCTTTGCACTGCTCCAGGCGCAATGACTTTGCCCGCACTACGCTCTTATCCGGTGTGGATCATGTGGCGTGCGTGCACGTGGTGTGCGCATCACGGGCTGTGGTTATGTGCGTATATTCACGTCCATTCGAATGCACCCCTCCGGGACACTTTCATTTGCCCCATCCTGTAATAGGCTGTTTCTCGTGCCACTTACGGTAGACACCCACATCTTCTACACCTGGCGTGGATGACGTAACATTGATTGGCTACCTGAAGGTGTACGAAATATTTTCGGAGCCCCTCATATTTTGACCACCCAGTAGATATGAAATGTCTTCCTTTTATTATTTATGAATAGGAAAGAAAACTACTTAGGTGAGAGACGTGAAGGGATGGCACAGGTGAAAGCAAGGAGTGGGCAGTCAGGCTGGGCGAGCGGAGTGAGCTTTGACACAACACGACCGAGCCCCGGACTAGTCTGCCTCTGAGGGCAGCTGCGTCTCCGCCTCCACCTCTGCCACCGGCCTCCGCCACACGGCCGCTGTGCCCGGCTGGTCCGTAAATCCCCGGCCGCGATAAGTCCGGCGACCCTCAGGGTCAAGCCGCGGCGTCGCTACCTTGTAAAGCTCTTAGCTTCATGTCCGACGTGTGTGGCCGGCCATTACCCTGTTGCCAAATGCCGTTAGGCGCGTCCTGATAAAAACCTAACGGCAGTGGTCCCTCGAGTTTTCTACGGCACGTTGCTATCCATTTCGACACACGACTTAATAAAGTGTCATTGTTAAGATCATCTCGTACCGCTGTTCCAGTTGAGTGTCTCGTGACTAATGAGAACATGTGTCGAAGCCGTACGTTTTCGGGAGCATTCGCCTTAACCACTAGCCTACGTGGTGCCGGCCAAAGAGCGAGGTGCCAAAGTGAGATTGATACCTCGCAACGCAACCACAAGAAAAGATAGTCGCTGCAGGCTGCAGCGACGAATGGCAACAAAACGCCGGGCTGGTTTATAAAATATCCGTCTATCGATATATCGATATTTCCTCAAAAAATTATAGTTATAAATCGACGATTTTTGGTGGTAGGTAGTAAGTCCCTATGGGACCAAACTGCTGAGGTCATCGGTCCCTAGGCTTACACACTACTTAATCAAACTTAAACTAACTTACGCTAAGAGCAACACACACACCCATGGCCGAGGGAGGATTCGAAACCTCCGACCGGGGGAGGGGGGGACGATTTTTATATTGAGTTGAGTGCCGATATTTTTTTTAAATATTATATTTTTCACATTATTCGGTAAATATTTGAAGCTGGGGGGGGGGGGGGGCTGACGGTGTGAATGGAATAACAAGATTTTCGATGTGAATAAATAGCACACCAGTTGCGCTAAAAACAATCTTGTAACACAACTAGTGTGAAACTTCCTGGCAGATTAAAACTGTGTGCCCGACCGAGACTCGAACTCGGGACCTTTGCCTTTCGCGGGCAAGTGCTCTACCAACTGAGCTACCGAAGCACGACTCACGGCCGGTACTCACAGCTTTACTTCTGCCAGTGCCTCGTCTCCTACCTTCCAAACTTTACAGAAGCTCTCCTGCGAACCTTGCAGAACTAGCACTCCTGAAAGAAAGGATATTGCGGAGACATGGCTTAGCCACAGCCTGGGGGATGTTTCCAGAATGAGATTTTCACTCTGCAGCGGAGTGTGCGCTGATATGAAACTTCCTGGCAGTGTGTTATTTTTTTCACATCGGTATTCTTCAAAAACTATTGCTAAAATTATGAACAATACTTTAAATGACAAGATTAGTCGTTGCTGTGGGCGGAGAGGTGGGAGGGGAAATGGTGAGGTCATCGGTGCTCGGCGGTACCGATAGAAACTGCAAGGTTTAGCTTCACCACCAAATTTTTACAATAAACGGCTAGGTCGTTGGCGTTGGCGGAAACGAAAAAAACGGGGAAGTAGACATGAAGTGCAAAGCGGGAGGCAAGTGACGAAACCGAACTACGGACCTTTTATCATGCCACTCACATGCAGTTACCATTGTTAGCAAGGTGGTAATCGACAAGTCTGAACGTGCATCATTCTCCTTTCAGTCTGTCTCCAATGGGGACAGACAGGCTACTAGCTTGTTGATGTACAGAATATCTAATAATAAATCAGTACTTTAATATAAGCTCTAAAACCGGCAGTATATTTACAATGTGCAACGGACCTTCTTATAGGTAGGTAAGTCGACATTTTTTCCGGTCATATATCGATACTTTTCTACGATATATCGGGGACCAATAATGATATCCTTTTAAATATTGATATATTGGACTCCCGATATTTTTAAAAATACCAACAGTCCTATTGCACGTCCAGAAACGTTTCGTACGCCACCGCAACGTAACAGCTGAGCTCAGTACCGATGGGCCAGAGTGCGCGATGATCGAATAAGACGACCCCGACGCCTTCCAGTAGGCCAGCTATGTGATCAATGAATTAGGCAGAGCTCTGCGTGATAGTTACTGTTAAATGAACTCTGAATGAGAGACTTACAGTGTGTATGTGTGATGAATTAATGTTCAGAGACAGTTGTAAATACTCGTGACATTCCTGTCCATGTTGTAATAAAGTGAACTAATATTTTATGTGTTACAGTGCCCACTCGGCTTCCTCCCGGAGCAAACGAAAGAACCCACCGTTGTACCGACGGCTGTACTTACGTCCGGTAAAACACTATCCGGGCACGCCTCTAGGGAACGCAAACTTTCACTTTGAAAAGGACACGGCATATTTCCTTACTCATCATTCTCCTATTCAAACTTTTGTCCTGTCTCTGATGACGGTATATGAAACGCCAACCTTGCCTGTTTTTTCTGGCTCTCCCTCTGGAACAGTGCAGGGCAGGTCAGCACTCAGTGGCGGTACTTCTAATCGATATGCCATCAACAATTGCAATGGTCAACTAAATCCCACGACGCAAGTTTCCATTTTTCGATATTAGCCACCTCCGCGTATCCGCCAATGGGGTCATTCGGAGGGGCTATGAAGGGGCACGGTGTGAACATAGCGCTATTCCCGGCCGATGTCTGCTCCCCAGATGTAGGAGCCGTTGCTTCTCACTTAAGTCGCTCCTCATTTCGCATTAAAACGCTGGATGGGCCACTTTCCAGTCCTCTTACCAACAAACAATCTCTCGTAGTACTTAGAATTTAACCCAGATCCTTCACATAGCAGTGAGAGACGCTGAACCCTACTTACGAAGGCGAACTTGTTTGATACTGGTGAAAGCTTTTGATGGGGGAAATACAACTGTAACAATTATATGTGTCATTAGCACAAATCGTAGTGATTTAGAAGCTTATCGAGATCGAGGTATTTTAACATGGGAACCGTTTTCATTGAGGAAGACTACAGGTTTACCTCAAAAACAACCGTGTGTTGTTATAAATGGTAATAAAGAACTGATTCATGTACCAGGAATGAAAGAAAACACATGAAAAACATATTTATATTTTCTTAAGACTGGTGATGGTGTTGCTAGAGCAACAGTGTCTGGTGAGATTATGTTGAACTGATCACACTGATCTTACCAAACGACAGGAAGCGATTTCTTTTGTAGCTATTTCTAGTTTATCTGGGTTGTCTTGGTCTGGGATGTATGTAGTATCTTTGACTAAATTGTAGCGAACAACGTCGGGGACCACTGAGTAAACGAGCGGTTACCAATAAAAAGTTCAGCAAGTTCGATCAACTAAACTAATTTACGCTTGAAAAGTTACTAAATGCGTCTTTATACCTTCTGAGGAGGGCTCTAATGGAAGGAGAGGAAATGTTAAGCTCAGAAACATTCCTTACACTGCAATCTAATGCCCATAGAACCTACATAACCAATGATAATAGCGGAGAAAGTAGATCTAGAAATATTATTTTTTTGTGATATATATATATATATATATATATATATATATATATATATATATATATATATATATATACTCCACAAGACATCTTACAGTGTCTGGCGATAGTTACTTCTGCTATCATTATCTCCCCACCCCCTCTCCTTCACTGTTCCAATTGCGAATGTTTTCTGGGAAGAATGACTGTCGAACAATCCTCCGTGTTAGCTCTGATTTCTCTGACGTATTGTCATTGTCATTATTTCGTGAGACGTATGTGGGAGGGAACAATATGCATCTCGCTTCTTTTCACAACGTAGGCCCTAGAAATTTCGACATAAGTCGTTTCCGTGGTGCACAACGCCTGTCTTGTAGCGTTTAGCGTTGTAGTTTGTGGAGCACCTCCACAGCACTCTCGCGCTCACTAAGTGATCCCGCGACGGAATATATCTGTCCAGGTGGGATCTCTCTTTTATTAATAAAATCTGATGTGATTCACACAGCCACAAACAAGACTCGAGAATCTTGTCTAACAAGCGCTTCGTAAGCCACTTCTTACTTGGATGTATTACATTTCCTTAAGATTCATTCTATGAGTCTCAGCCTGGCATCTGATTTTCCTACTCCTTTTTTAAATTTAGTCATTCCAATCTGGGTCGATCAGGACTGTCATTCCTACGTATTTTACGGCATTTATTATTTCCAGTGATATATCAGCAATACTGTGTATAATCGAACAATAGTGTATTTATTCACCTATTAATGCACAATACACTGACGTAGTAAATGACATGGGATACGCACGAAATATCGCTTGGGGCCCCCTCTGGCCCTGCAAACTGCAGTGAATCTACGAGTCCCTGGTACTCCTCTGGAAGCAGCTGACACCAAAACGTCTGCAAAGCGGGAGGCAATTCTGGTCTGTTTGTCGGTGCAAGATCTACGGCACAGAGCTCGCGTTCCATGCATCCCAGATATGACCGTTGCGGTTCAAATTTGGGCTCCGTGCTAGGCACCTCAGTCCTTTGACCTCCACTGTATGTTCCTGGAGCTATTTCAACGGGATGTGGTTCAAATGGTTCAAATGGCTCTGAGCACTATGGGACTTAACATCTGTGGTCATGAGTCCCCTAGAACTTAGAACTACTTAAACCTAACTAACCTAAGGACATCACACACATCCATGCCCGAGGCAGGCTTCGAACCTGCGACCGTAGCAGTCGCGCGGTTCCGGACTGAGCGCCTAGAACCGCTAGACCACCGCGGCCGGCCAACGGGATGTGGGAGCGATGTGCTAGCGCTTTATCATTTTGAAACACCAGAGAACCGTCAGGGCCTTGGAACGCCTACAACTGGTGGAAATGGTCCCCGAGCATTCAATGTCTTATTCACAACTATGTCTCTTCAACTAGGGGGCCACTCCATACAAGGAAAATGCACCTCAGAGACGCCACTGCCTTGGACGATACGGACCACACCTTCTTGGCAATCCGGATCGATCGATTCATGTGGTCTGCGCCACACACGTTGCGGCTGAAATCGTGATCCGTCCGACCATATCATGTTACGCCACTACCCGCTGTGCCCGATGACGTTGGGTTAACAGTCGTGTGTAGCGCCGGCTCCCATGTCCCATGGAACCCATGTTCCTAGGGATAGTTCAATGAGAGATGTGTGTAGCACGTCCTGTGTTGAATTAAGCCGTCATCTGTTGCACTGTAGCCCTTCTGTCACTATTGAAAATGGGTCTCAGGTGCTGCCAAGCACGGTCGTAGAGGATGGCAAGACGTTTGTTGTGGACTGTGGGACCCTCATTCAACCATTCACGATACACCCTGAACACGACTGAACGTGTGAAACCGAATTCCTGCACCACTAACGAAATCAAAATTTCCATTCGTCCGGCACCAAGCACGATACACCATTCGAACGGCGTCAGCTCGCAACGTCATTGCATGTTGCACAAACCATTTGCACAACCATTTCTCGGAAGGTCTGCTGTACATCTGCAGTTGGAACAAGGGGCGTTTGGTGCGCATACAACACACCTGCGCCATCGGTGCCCACTATCCCATGACATTGTCTAAGTCAGTGTACGTCACATTTGTTTACGTTTAGTGTCAAATGTCAGTCCCTGCACCAATTATCTATCCTCTGCAGGTCTTCCTGCGATTCGATAGGCTTCTAACGTTACTACCTTGTCGTAGATCCGTGCTTCGTCGGCGAATAGGTTCATGGAGCGTCTGACGTCATCGACTACATCGCTTACATCTTATACATTGTAAACAGTAACACTTCTATCACACTTCCTTGGTGTACTAACGTTACTTTCTACATCTGTAGTTTTTATTGCCGGCCGCTGTGGCCGAGCGGTTCTAGGCGCTTCAGTCAGGAACTGCGCTGCTGCTACGGTCGCAGGTTCGAATCCTGCCTCGGGTATGAATGTGTGTGATGTCCTTCTGTTAGTTTTAGGTAGTTCTAAGTCTAGGGGACTGATGACCTCAGATATTAAGTCCCATAGTGCTTAAAGCCATTTGAACCATTTTTTGTAGTTTTTATCCCGCTAAGAGCGCCATGTTGAACCTGCACGGATAGCTGCGCTCGCTAGCACGTCGCTACTGAGATTCGGGGAGAAGCGCCGGTCCTGGACGGAATCCGCCGCCCGACGGATTAACGATGAGGGCCGATGTGCAGGAAGCTTGATATGGCTCTTAGGCGGTTTCTCACATCCGACTAGGTGAATACCGGGTTGGAAACATTCTCGCACTTTCACATGGAGTAACGATAGACGCAGACAGATGGCGTACGCAACGGGAGGAGGGCGGGGGGGAGTGACGACAGGAAGGAGGTAGGACCGAGGAAAAAAAAAAACAAAAAAAAAAAGGCGATGGAGAGGGACGCGTTTCGTACCTGGAAGGGAGTCCTGCATCCAAAAACACAACTCAATAAGATCGCATTTTGTTGACTAAACGGCAATGTAGAACTGTATCAAATGCTTTCCTGAAGCCAAGGAACACGGCGTCATTAAGGTCGCGTTACGGATTCACTGGTCCGTCCTGCATGGTCTGCACTGCACTGAAGATGCAAGGTACTGGCTCTTCCTCGACCTACGCACGGGAAAGGAACATCCCGGACTCGGCCGTAGTTGTATACCAAAGTTGCTCCGCCTATCCGCTGAGCGGGCAGTTTATCTGCCAGCAGGAATTACACGCCGATCGGAGGGTCCGCGCGGCTGCCAGGTCGGCATTAGCGGGCACGCGATTTACTGGCCGTCGTGCCGTGACGAGCACACGCGCGCTCCTTTTGCTTCTGGTGGCGGCTGGAAGCGGCACGCGGGGTTTATAGCGGCTCTCCAGACACGGCAAACGCATTACGCTGTCCAAGTGCGCGCCGGCGCGGCGTAGTGCGGGACACTCAGCACCACAGGCCTAACGAGCAACCCGTGGTTGAAGGAACAATAGCGCCTCGATTGGGCGCCTAAATTCATAACTTAGCGCATCCTCGGTGCAGCGTTGTCCGCTTGTTACGTTTCTCTCCGCGTTGGGGTGTGATGTTAAGTCAAGGCTTCACTTGACGGAACTAGATAGCGTCTCCCACTTCAAAGTAGCGTATTAAAGAAGAGATTCGTTTACCATAGTGCCTGACAGCTGCCAGTCATTCCACCAATCGTTTGTCTTCCACAGGTTCTCCTGCATTTCGCTACCATCTTCTGCCCTGTAGGCAGCACCATCATCCACGAAAGGCCTGATGGAGCGTCCGGCGTTCCACTTTTGCGGTACGTCATTCTTTCACAGTTACGGAGAGTTAATTTGTTTGCCTTTCTTGACTTATAGGTCATTCTTTCGACTTGATTTTCATTATAAAGAACTGAGAATTCATCATTCGTCAGATTGACCGCAATGTACGTCTAAATTTGGTGGGTTCCATTAAATCACAGTACAATGACACTAAAATAAGTATAATCGCAGAGTAGTTGAATGTAAACCCTAAAACAAGGGTACGGTCTCTCACCAATTCTTTGTTGTTAGTGTTAGGCAGAAAAGCTTGTAAGGGTGTTTCAGGGTAGGTTGTGCTGAGAAATAATTGTTAATAAAAGAATTCGATACGTTGCGCCCTTTCCGAGCTACTTAACATTGGAGTTAAGCAATCTGGCCGTTGCGAGCACAAATTTATGCGGCCCGTCAGAGACGGCGTCGCCGAACGTGATCTTCATTTGGTTTCCTGCAACCGAACAAGAGAGCGCTGCAGAAATGGGACATTGGGCTCTAGGGAGGATCGAACCCGAGCCAGAGACTGAGAATCTCGCGCATTGTTTATGACTTACGTTACAAGTGATTAACATTGCAGGGAGATGATGGAGCCCTCTCTGTGACTAAGAAGGTCAGTCTTACACTGAGCTCAAGAACTGAAAAGTCGTCACACCAAATGCAATTTCTAATGGGGCAAGTCAAGAAACAGTCTTGGGTTAGCAGTGTAACAGACGATAACTAGCATTTAGCCACTGTACGTGGTAACAACCAAAAAATTTTCTTTTGGTTGGTTGGTTGGTTTTACGGAAGGAGACCAGACAGCGTGGTCATCGGTCTCATCGGATGAGGGAAGGATGGGGAAGGAAGGCGGCCGTGCCCATTCAGAGGAACCATCCCGGCATTTGCCTGGAGTGATTTAGGGAAATCACGGAAAACCTAAATCAGGATGGCCGGACGCGGTATTGAACCGTCGTCCTCCCGAATGAAATTTTCTTTTGTATCCACAGAAACACACCATACCTGGTTAGGAAGCAATAACTTCCTAATTTCACACCACGTGACATAAATACTGTGTTTGTACTTGACAAGTATTTTGTTATGTCGTTAAGGTCAATATTCGGCTGCATACCTTTTGTAATTATTCTTTTTTTGTATTTTGCCAACAACTTCGTCAATAGGAAACACAAAAATTTTTATGTTTATAGAAAGGACTTTTCGAAATCACCTGTTCTCGGAACAAGAAGCGAAGAGGGAAATTTACTGGTTCTACTTAACAGTGCGCATCAGGTACATACGAGTGTAGCGTGAAAGTGCTCATTGCTGTAATTACATTTCCTGCTGCAATCAGCTTGTGCAACATTTCGCCACTACGCCCGTCTGGAACAACCGCTTAGCAACCTACGATATTACCAAAACTTGGGACATGTCGGCGTCATTGCACCAAAGGGAGTAGTGACTGTTGGGGCATTTTCTCATGAACGAGCCTGCCCTGAAGCGTATGAATACTGGTCGTCCAGCCGGCAAGTGGCATCGTGTCAGCGACCGCTGAGGTGCGTGTTAGCGCCGTGGGACCGTCGTCGTCCACACACCATCCACTGGAGCAGCTGTCTGCCTTCGCCATCCAACGGGATCGTCTGCTTGGCAGTCCTGTCACACCAACGGCGCGTCTAGTGTCGGGCTGAAGTCCTCCAGGCCGCCGATCCGTCGGACGAACGCCGACGCGAGATGCTGCCACCGGACGTGAGGGTGGGGTCCGTTCTCATGTCTCCAGTGCCGGTGCACACCGAGGCAGACCGCCAGCCCGCGTCATTAATGGTCTGGTCTAGCCAGGCCGAGCTGCCGCGCCAGCACACGACACAGGCTCGTAACGCTGCCAGCATTGTTGGATCTGCAACGTCGCCACACTCCCGGGCTGCACTGGACGTAGCGTCTGCAGGCGTTTTTACGATTACGCATCGTGTACCGAGGAGCGTGGGACCGATGCCCATCCACTTGCCTGTCGTCTGTAGAAAACTGGTATGAACGAATAAATCACACAACTGTCTGCAACCTGAACGTAACAGGAAATGCCTCGCCTACGGTCTACAAGTACACAAGTTAAGTACAGGGTGGTTACAACTCGACTTTCACTTCTTCAGAGGGCCGCCATGAGAAATATGCGATCGTAGAACAATGAAACTTTGTGGAAACATTTGCAAGGACATGCCGAAGAGAAGGAAGGAATAAACCATTGAAAGAAACACATTTTAAAATTAGTAAAAAACAGTCTTGATCACACGGTCATTTATTAAAATATGACCGGCTTCGGCCTCTAATAGTAGGCCATCTTCAGGATAATGTACCATACGCATTACGACGCTTGGAACAACTGTGCCGACCCCAGTCGCAAAACTGTTTTTGCGACAGGGGTCATCGCAGCTGTTTCAAGCGTCATCATCTTCAGCTGGATGGTGCGTTATCCTGAAAATGGTTCAAATGGCTCTGACCACTATGGGACTTAACATCTGAGGCATCAGTCCCCTAGAACTTGGAACTACTTAAACCTAACTAACCTAAGGACATCACACACATCCATGCCCGAGGCAGGATTCAAACCTGCGACCGTAGCGGTCGCGCGTTTCCAGACTGAAGCGCCTAGAACCGCTCGGCCACCCCGCCGGCTCAGTTAGGTTTAATTAGTTCTAAGTTCTAGGTGACTGATGACCTCAGAAGTTAAGTCGCATAGTGCTCAGAGCCATTTGAACCATTTTGAACCCAATAATTTTATCTAAAATTATCAAACAAATTTTAACTTCCACATGAGAAGGCAACGTTTGATAATTGCGTACCATGTTTACGTTCGAATCTACGAACGTTGCTCAATATGTCATCTGCATCCGCGACAGCCTGGAACTGCATTTCAGAATTGGACGTAGCACTTGTCGAATGGTGGACCGTGGACTGTTCAACTGTTATGACAAAGCTCGTGCGCTGTTTGAAGAACGCACACCGCGTCCAGCATTCTCAGCCCTGCTAACAGTAACTTCTTTAACAATTTGTGGTGCAACCGGCTGTCAGTCTCTCCCAGGAGCAATCCCCAAATCACCATTTAATTCGCACTTCTTCAACCACGGTTCGGAAAGAGGACTTCTCTGTATTCCTTTAATGCGTCGATACTCGCTAAGAGCAACAGTTGTTTGATAAAACTACTTCACGAGTAAAGCCCTGCTCACCTGTACAGACCCTTGTTGACAGTCTGCAACAGTAATGCAGACTGGCGCTTGTGTTTCAACCCTACGTCGCCGTACCAGTAACGTTGTCTAACGGCGAGTCATGGCACTAATACTGCTAACAACCAACGTAAATCCTACAGCACACCGTCTGAACATCATTCCAAAGAAGTTGGGTACCCCTATGGTAAATAGTTTCCCGACTCAACCGGTTGAAGTAGGGAAACTTTAATTATAACCATCCTGTATGGACATTTGCTCGATGAAATTCGACAAGAAGCGTTGACAAAGAAGCAGCAGCTCAGATCTCTCAAAAATCACGCCTAATTTGTCACAGTACACCATAAACGCAGTTTCCGTCAACAATTCAATTCATATTGACAGGATGTGTAGGGCACGACTAGGACTATTCCTGAAAGGCATCGCGTGGAAAATCAATAAGAGAAATCGTGAGTGGCAACAGTAATGTATTTTAACGACAAACTAAACGAAAGCTATACATTGTAAAACGAACTTAATTTCTTCCATTCCAAACAGACATTCCCACAGCCGGAACACCTGTAGCTGTCCACACAACACAACCCACGGGTTCTTTCGAGATATAACGAATTCTGTGTTTCCTACTAAATGAGTTATTCATTCTGTGTGTGCTTCTTCGATAATGGCACATTTCTCTCGCGGGAACCGAGAGTCTTCCGAGCAGCGGCCGACGTGTAAGCAGTGTTGTACACCTGCAGTTAAGCGCGCTAAGACGGATGGGTTTGCGTGCGCACAGCTACTTGTCAGCGCCCGCGGAGAGGTAAACGTTTACCGGCCCCTGATAGGCTGCTAACGACCCGCGCTTCACAGGCTATTACTGCCGCGATGCAGGGCCCCGCCCCGGCGAGCTGCGGGGAGCGAGAGGGAGAGAGGACTTAACGAGCGGGCGGAACCACAGAGGCGCGTGGGCGGAACTCCGCCACCCGGCGCCGACGGCGGCGCTCCGCGGGGAAAGCGTGGCCGTCTCGCCGGCGGCCCATGGTTTCGGCTCGTACGTCCACTGACCGCTACTGTATTTCTACACCAACAAGGAGACGGTAGGAACTTTCAGTCAACGATTCATTTCATATTGACAGGATGTGTTGGGCACGACTAGGACTTTTTTATTTATGTATTTATTTAATTGGCCTTTCGTTTAGCAACTCGATTTAGCCATCAGCAACACATAGTTACAATGTACATAGAATTGAATAAAAGGATACAGAAATGCATACACTCAAGCGTCAAAGAAACTGGTATACACATGCGTATTCAAATACAGAGATATGTAAATAGGCAGAATACTGCGGTGCGGTCGGCAACGCCTATGTAAGACAACAAGTGTCTGGTGCAGTTGTTAGATCGGTTGCTGCTGCTACAATGGCAGGTAATCAAGATTTAAGTGAGTCTGAACATGGTGTTATAGTCGGCGCACGAGCGATGGGTCAAAGTTTCTCCGAGGTAGCGATGAAGTGTGGATTTTCCCGATCGACCATTTCACGAGTGTATCGTGAATATCAGGAATCCCGTAAAATATCAAATCTCCGACATCGCCGGCCGTTGTGGCCGAGTGGTTCTAGGCATATCAGTCCAGAACCGCGCTACTGCTACGCTCGCAGGTTCGAATCCTGCCTCAGGCATTGATGTGCGTGATGTCCTTAGGTTAGTTAGGTTTACGTAGTTCTAGAGGACTGATGACCCCTGATGTTAAGTCCCATAGTACCTAGAGCCATTTGAACCATCTCCGACATCGCTGCGGCGAGACAAAGATCCTGCAAGAATAGCACCAACGGTGACTGAAGATCCGCAAATTGTTGCAGATTTCAAAGCTGGGACTTCAACAAGTGTCAGCGTGCGAACCATTCAACGAAACATCACCGATATGGACTTTCGGAGCCGAAGACCCACTCGTGTACCCTCGATGACAGGACGACACAAAGCTTTACGCCTCGCCTAGGCCTGTCATCACCGGCATTGGACTGTTGATGACGGGAAACATGTTGCCTGGTCGGACGAGTCTCGTTTCGGATTGCATCGAGCGGATGGATGTGTACGTGTATGGAGACAACCTCATGAATCCATGGACACTGCATATCAGCAGGGGTCTGTTCAAACTGGTAGAGGCTCTGTAGTGGTGTGGGACGTGTGCAGTTGGAGTGATATGGGACCTGAAATACGTCTAGATTGGACTCTGACAGGTGACACGTGCGTAAGCATCCTGTTTGATCACCTGCATCCATTCATGTCCATTGTACATTCCGACGGACTTGGGCATTTCCAGCAGGATAATGGGACATGCCACACCTCCAGAATTGCTACAGAGTGGCTCCGGGAACACTCTTCTCAGTTTAAACGCTTCTGCCTGGCCACTAAGCTCTCAAGAGATGAACATTATTGAGCATATCTGGGATGCCTTGCAACATGCTGTTCACAAGAGATCTACATCCCTTCGTACTCTTACGGACTTATAGATAGCGCTGAAGGATTCATGGTGTCAGTTCGTTTCAGCATTACTTCAGACATTAGCAGAGTCCATGCCACGCCTTGTTGCGGCACTTCTGCGTGCTCCCGGGGGGCCTTACACGACAATAGGCAGGTGTACCAGTTTCTTTTGCTCTTCAGTGTATTTACAACTACAGAAAGCTCCAATCGTGACAGCTGTGTCCACTATAATATTCCAATAATTAGATTAAAAGGTAGTTAAAATTGTGTTGAGTTACAGTTCACACCGTTCCTGAAATATCTTCAGAAGCAAGGCAGAGAAACAGAATATGTACGCCTTTGAAACCTACAGATTGTGACCGGTAGTCTTAAGGAACTTAAAAATGCTTTTATAAAGGCGAAGGTCTTTGGTAAATAAAAGAGAAGTAGCTGATTGCGGAAGGTGGTATCCCATACTCAGCAATGCCTTCAGACAGTCCAACCGTTTGCAGTCAAACTTTGGACACACAAACAAGATGTGGTTGACATCAGCTTCCGACTCAGGATCACCTCATACGCCGGCGCTGCATAAACTTTGGTCCGACGTAAGTGTTGAGAAAAGAGGAGAGATTTAAGCGAAATCGTATGAGAGTAGGAATCGTGGATCGGTGCAAGTGTGTCCACGTGGTCCACGACTGTGAAGGAATCCGCGGTTGAAGCACTGAGTAATCACCGCCTTTCGTTTGCTAGGAAACGTTTGACATTTCTTGCCATTGTTGGTTTGCATGACCCTTGATCTCACGTAAGTGGTCTGTGTAAGGTAAAATTCAGCTTGCTTGGCTAGTGCATATGAATGTTTCCTTGTGGGTATCTTTCATATGTTCTATGTATGTGGGTCATAAATTCGGTTTATACCACGTCACGGACGTTCATTTTATAGATATGGCGTAGTGTATGCCCCTCATCTGTGTACACATAAGCATTTGAAACATTGAATCGACACATAGGTCATTTTCCCTCATTTTACTTCTTTGTGAGGTATTGTTTCCTTCCATTCATCACTTTTTACAGTTATTTGGTCTTACAGTAAGTTATTTCAAGGTTGTGCAGATAATGCATGTCCGACTGTCAAATAAAAAATCGTTAATAGTATTGAAAGAAGTTTTAATAGATAGCATAATTGTACAATGTATTGAGTGGGAATTCGTGATGATACATTTTAGTTATGTGACAATGGATGTATCTGTTGTTTCTGTCAAAATGTTCGGTGTAAATTCATTTGTAGAGTTTTGCCTTTGTTCTAATTATATTTTAATCTGTTTCTATGTAACCTGACCGATAAGTTGATAATGCTATCTTTAATGTTTTATGCATACAGGCCTGAAGATGACGCGTCGAAAGAGGCAGCGACAAAATAAAGTAAAATCATAAGGATTCATAAGTATGGAATTGCTCATAATAAATTAGGAATTACTGTTGCAACTCAGAATGATATCTGACCTCAAGGTAAAACGTATCCTATAAATGCAGTTGCTATAACTAAGAATAGAATTACTGTACCAATTATTCAGGTGTGCGGCTGTAGATGTTTTTATTTTTTGTCGCGACAATAAACGGCCGTCGTCCCAGAGACGTCTTGCTAAAAGGATGGACATACAAAAACTTCTCAGAAGCTCTCCTAACAACTGCAGCTGGCATAGGGTGCGAGTGGTGCGCATACAACACACCTGCACCAACTGTGCCCCACTGTGTCACGACATTTGCTAGGTCATTGTAGCAGTCATTGAGTTTTTGACCCGGAGACCGACAGACACCAGGTCATTTTTGGTAGACGCTACTGTACGTTGTGAATTACAGCAAAGTTGTCGAGTATGCAGTTTTAACTAGACCCCCCCCCCACCCTCACATCCACAGTATGCAGGTTCCAACATGTCACACCATTCGAACATTCCGCAGAATTTTTCTTGTTAATCTTATCTGCTCAACAGCTATACATGGGCAGTGATTTAGTAACAGCAAGGCAAGGAAGCTGAGTGAAACCTGTTTCACCTAGGCTGCATCTCGTATCAGCAAAGACGTCTTCACAAAGGCACGGAATGTACGCACGCAATTACGGCCGCAGAGAGCTGCAAGTCGCCCTGCTCTGTGAAAGTGTTATCTGAATGTCCCTGTAAAAGCGAAGGCCATCGTTCGTATCCCACTTAAGTACACTGTGGTGACCTGAGTGCTGCCAAAGAGGCTGATGCCAGCAGCTACACAGACGTTTCACTCCTGCAAAACTGGCTGCTGGTGAGCAGTATAAAGCGGAAACATTGCTCCATAGCTGGTTACAAACTGTTGGACGATTCCATAAAGAGTTACCAACAGAATCCGGCCACGAGTATGTAATGCGGAACTGACCACTAAATTTCAAGAGGGCTGCCAGTATAAAAGCATGGGGAAACTATTGTGTTGTCAGTGGAGAAACTGTAACATCGAAACGGACGATCAGGAGAGCTCAATGACTTCGAACGTGGCATCTGAGTAACAAATCCATCAAGGATATTTCAGCCCTCCTAAAGCTGCTGCAGTCGACTGTTGGCGATGTCATTGTGAAGTAGAAACGCGAGTCAACAACCGCATCTAAACGAAGAGCAGACAAAACTCGTGTACTAACGGACAGGGACCGTCGAACAGAGCGGACGGTGGTTGTAAGAAAATCTCATAAAATCTGCAGAAGGAAGGATTCTGAGTTCAAGTTGGGGGAGGGAACCAAACAGCGACGTCATCGGTCCCATCGGATTAGGGAAGGATGAAGAAGAACGTCAGCCATGCCCATCCAAATGAACCATACTGGCATTTGCCGGAAGTGATTTAGGATTATCACAAAAGTCAGGATGGCCGGACACGGGCCTGAACCGTCGTCTTCCCGAATGCGAGACAAATGTCCTAACCACTGCCCCACCTCGTTCGATATGTCTGTAGCCAATGCTAAGCGACACTTGAGGTGGTGTAAAGAGCAGCGTCAATGGACAGTGGATGACTGGAAACTAATGATTTGTTTTTGTCGTTGTGCTCTTCAGTCCAAGGACTGGTTTGATGCATCCCTCCATGCTACTCCCTCCCCCCCCCCCCCCATCCTTTGCAAGCCTCTTCATCTCCGAGAAACTACTTCAACCTACATCCTCTGAATGTGCTTACTATATTCATCTCTTGGTCTCCCTCTACGATTTTTACCCCTCACTTTTCTCTCCAGCACTAAACTGGTGATCCCTTGATGCCTCCTAACAGCCGATCCCTACTTCTAGTTAAGTTGTGCCACAAATTCCTCTTCTCCCCAATTCCATTCAATACCTCCTCATTAGTTATGTGATCTATCCATCTAATCTTCAGCATTCTTCTGTAGCACCTTATTTCAAAAGCTTCTATTCTCTTCTTGTCTAAACTGTTTATCGTCCATGTTTCAAAAATGGTTCCACTATGGGACTCAACTTCTGAGGTCATTAGTCCCTTAGAACTTAGAACTAATTAAACCTAGCTAACCTAAGGACATCACACATATCCATGCCCGAAGCAGGATTCGAACCTGCGACCGTAGCGGTCTCGCGGTTCCAGACTGCAGCGCCTAGAACCGCACGGCCACTTCGGCCGGCCGTCCATGTTTCACATCCCCATATCGCTACACTCCATACAAATACTTTCAGAAAAGACTTCCTGACATTTAAATCTATACTCGATGTTAAGAAATTCACTTCTTCAGGAACGCTTTCCTACCATATTTTATATCCTCTCTACTTCGACCATCCTCACTTATTTTGCTCCCCAAATAGCAAAACTCTACTACTTTAAGTTTCTCATTTTCTAACCTAATCCCCTCAGCATTCGACTCCATTCCATTATCCTCGTCTTGCTTTTGTTGAGTTCATCTTATACCTTACTTTCAAGACACTGTCCATTCCTTCTAAATCCTTTGCTGTCTCTGACAGAATTACAATGTCATCGACAAACCTCAAGGTTTTTATTTATTCTCCCTGGATTTTAATTCCTACTCCAAATTTTTCTGTTGTTTCCTTTACTGCTTGCTCAATATACAGATTGAATAACATCGGGGAGAGGCTACAACCCTGTCTCACTCCCTTCTCAACCATTGCTTCCCTTTCGTGCCCCTGCACTCTTATAACTGCCTCCTGATTTCTGTGCAATTATAAATAGCCTTTCACTCCCTGTATTTTACGCCTGCCACCTTCATAATTTGAAAGAGAATATTCCAATAAACATTGTCAGAAACTTTCCCTATGTCTACAAATGCTGTAAATGTAGGTTTTTCTTTCCTTAACCTAGCTTCTAAGATAAGCCGGAGGGTCAGTATTGCCTCGCGTGCTTCTACATCCCTACACAATCCAAAGTGATCTTCCCGAAGGTCGGCTTCTACCAGTTTTTTCATTCGTCTGTAAAGAATTTGTGTTAATATTTTGCAGCCGTGAATTATTAAACTGCTACTTCGGTAATTTTTACACCTGTCAGCAGCTGCTTTCTTTGGAATCGGGATTATTATATTCTTCTTGAAGACTGAGAGCATTCCGCCAGTTTCATACATCTTGCTCACCAGATGGAAGAGTTTGGTCATGGCTGGCTCTCCCGAGGCTTTTAGTAGTTCTAACGGAACGTTGTGTACTACTGGGGCCTTGTTTTTACTTAGGTCTTTCAGTGCTCTGACAAATTCTTCACGCAGTAGCATGTTTCCCATCTCATCTTCATCTACGTCATCTCCATAATATGGCCCTCAAGTACGTCGCCCTTGTATAGACCCTCTACACCCTTCCACATTTCGTCTTTTCCTTCTTTGCTTAGGACTGGTTTACCATTGAGCTCTTGATATTCATGCAAGTGGTTCTATTTTCTCCAAAGGTCTCTTTAATTTTTCTGTAGGCGGCATCTATCTTACACCTAGTGACACAAGCTTCTACATCCTTACATTTGTCCTCTAGCCATTCCCGCTTAGCCGTTTTGCACTTCCTGTCGATCTCATTTTTGAGACGTTTGTGTTCGTTTCCGCCTGTTTCATTTACTGCATTTTTATATTTTCTCCTTTCATCATTTAAATTCAATATCTCTTGTGCTACCCAAGGATTTCTACTAGCCCTCGTCTTTTTACATATTTGATCCTCTACTGTCTTCACTATTTCATTTCTCAAAGCCACCCCTTCTTCTTCTACTATATTTCTTTCCCCTGTTCTTGTCAATCTTTCCCTAATGTTTCTTCTGAAACTCTCTACAACCTCTAGTTTTTTCAGTTCATCCAGGTCCCATCTCCTTAAATTCCCACCTTTTTGCTGATTCTTCAGTTTTAATCTAAACTTCATATTTAACTTACAGTTCATAACCAATAAATTGCGGTCGGAGTCCATCTCGGTCCCTGGAAATGTCTTACAGTTTAAAACCTGGTTCCTAAATCTCTACCTTACCATTAGGTAGCGACGATGTTCTGGAAAACTACTGCAGATAGACATCTGGGACATGTTTAATAGATTCAGCAGACCAAAAACATCAAAATAAAAAGAAATCGTGCATTGCTTTATCCTCGTACAGTTTTGCGATGGCTGCATATTAACCAAGTTGCTAAATTTCAGGCAAAATCTTTTATTAGTTGTAACTCCGTAACTAAACATTTGCGGACATATTTTTACATAAACGTCTTTATTTAGTTTAGCTTGTAGAAAAACATATTAAAATATTTGCATATATTCGCGAATCACCCTGTATTGGCAGCAATACCACAGAGACAAAAACAGCCAGTAAGAAATTTGGAAAAAAATCTTCAGCCGGTAGACAGCTTCACCACAGAGTATTGAACACTCTGGATGTAAATAGAACAGCTCATCTCAAAAGCTGTTTGTGTCAGAATTTTCTTCCAGTTCTGACTCATACGTTCCCCTTTATGATTATCAGACACTTTTCAGAAATCATGAATGGCCTTAGCAAATGAACCATCATTTATGAGAGCTCTGTACACAGACTGGCTAGCACATGACGACCAACAACCGATAGCAGTTTCTACCTTTCGCACGCCGTCATCTATAGGGTGATTCAGCTGGCCCTATGTGTGGGATTTATGCAAACCACAACGCCTTCAAATAACTAGTGTGTGATTTTAAAATTCTCTCACTCGCTACATACAAACAATTAATCATAGAAAAAAAATTGAGCAGGACCTTTTTGTAGGAAATTTAATACAGTTAAATTTTGTACTGGAGTACGTTTCCGCTAGAGGCCGTAGTTTTCGAATTAATCAAAGAAAACGGATAAAAGTGGCCTTGAAACGAGTTTTTCTTGAATAACACGAAAGCTGTGGCCTTCAGTGAAAACGTGTCCCAGTAGGACTAATAGTCTGCGTGTAGCGAACGAGAGAATATGAATATTTCATACATGGTTTTTGAATGTGTTGTGGGTTGCATAAAATCGACAGGTAGGGGCAGCTGATTCACACTGTGTGAATCGTTGTGTTGTTGATACCAGGGATCCCAGCAGCGTCACCAGTACCTTGTTCGCGAAGGTAACTGAGTGCTAGAGAAAAGCAGCGTTTTGGGCGAAGATGGGGAAAGACGCGGAAAAGAGAGAAATCAGGTCCTAGCGCATACTCTGCTCCTCTCCAAAAGCATCGGCGCGGCTTCCGAGTCCACTGCCCTCCGACAAACGGATCACCAATAGTGCCACGTGGTCTCACTGTGGAGAGGCTCGGAAGTTAATCCGGGACAGCTGGGCAGAGACTTGTGGTCGCAAACTTTATACCGCCACCTCTTCTTCCCTCACCAGCTAAATAACGGCAGTGAAAAGTCCTGTTACTAGCAGGAACCGGGTGGACATCCGCTAAGCAACTATCCTGCACTGTACAGCACTCGTTGACGATCAGATAAGATGGCTCCTTTACGACTGCGGAACTGTTGACAATTCGCTACAAGAAAAGGGGACAACGTAACTGCAGACAAAGACCGTAACATAGTGGACAGCCTCCTTATAAGATCAGAGCAGGTTCGCTCATTTAGCGCACTCTGAGCGAAAGCAGCTCCAGCAGATACGCTGACGCCCAGACAATAAAGTGGCACGACTTACAGCTCGTCAGGCGAGTCTCACTGCGCTGCTCCCAACAAGCGTGTTAACTGTGCCAGCTGCCCGAATCAAAATTCCAAGTCGTAGTGGAACTGGTGCCGCTTGGTCCTACTTTCATCACGAACCGGAATACATGATACGCTCAAAGAATTGGAGTATTTGATAGAAGCAATCGGAGTGTCCGATACAAAAACATGCTTTATAGATCATTACAACTCTGGCTGTTTGTCTGAAGCAGATAAACAGCATAGGAATACATTATTATTATTTAATATATTATTCATCTTTTTCCGGTATAAAACATTGTAATGAATTGCTGTTAAGTGAAAGAATCAAATATACCAAAAAGTTGTGTCCCAAATTTTGAACAACATTGAAATCAATAATTATTATTCCCATTGTTTTTATTTCTACATTTATTCTGAATAATAATTCGAATACATTCGTAAAATAAGTTTCCCTGAATGTAAAAATCGATAAATCGCTGTGCTGCATGTTTTCGTATCTCAGATCTTTTCCGTCTAAGACCATTTGTCGCGCGTTAATTGTAGTCTCTAGTATCTTCTGTCCTGTTGGAAGTAGAGTACGTACTTGAAGGGAGAGTGATGTAGTTGTAGTTGGCGAATAATTGTAATTTCATCATTGTGTAAACATAAAAATATTGCAATTTAACCACGCAGGATTCTTATCTCAAAGACAAAACCTTAATGATGCTAATAACTAGGCATAAAATTATTCTTCCAGAGAGCCATTTTCTTTTTTCAGCGAGTCACATTTTCGACGAGGAGTCAAAATAAGCAGTAGAGTAACACATAATTTACTTTACATGACTTTATGTCATGACTTTGTGTCCCAAACATTTATTAGTTGCACCCATACTAACGTTGCAGTTGCTAAAAAATGAACTTGATTTCATATTTTTCAGTTTGGGACATTTTACTAATTTTTCGCAATGATAAACGTGAGGTTATCGCATACCAGACTAAGAGAATGGTTAGTTTTAGTAAGGGGAGTGGCTCGCGGCTCGTAAATATAGCAGGAAAGTCATAGTTATGAATCGCCAACAACTACTGACAGAACAAACACTTTATTCACTATCAGCTACCATCAACCTATCACCTTGAGGCAAGCTGTATAGTAACGGAAAAACACAAGAAATACATTTGACCATATGACGATCAATGCAACGATATGTGGGCAACATGTGATATCACACTCTTTAGGGTGGTAGAATTTGGTAAATATAGCTTTGTTAGGATAATTAATACATAGTAAGCCTTTGAGAACAGCAATTTCAAATTATTAAAGAATCCTTAATTTTTATTATAAACTTGACGTGTGATGCGAGACGAAATGAGAGTTACTACGTAACTAGTGATGGTCCGTAAGTGTAGGTGTATCTTTTGACTGTTTCTTCGGACTGTTAGTCTTGTTCAGTGCGAACTTTGTGTGATTTTTCGACAAGATGGCATGTTCCGTTTGCGATGCAAATTTTCACCATTAATAAATTCACCTTCACGAAGTAGTTCCTCCAATTTGCCACCAACCACTTCAAGCACCTCGACACTTACAATAATAATTTTCGTCTTCTAATTAAAATTCCGACGTGCGCAGATGAAACACGTCCGCCCTTGGCATGGTCCCGTCGCTAACTCCCCTACACGTTGACCGAGCGGCGCGGAATTAGCCGAGCGGTCTGTGGCGCTGCAGTCATGGACTGGTCCCGGCGGAGGTTCCAGTCCTCCCTCGGGCATGGGTGTGTGTGTTTGTCCTTAGGATAATTTAGGTTAAGTAGTGTGTAAGCTTAGGGACTGATGACCTTGCAGTTAAGTCCCACACGATTTCAAACACATTTGATCATTTTTGAACGTTGACCGCCACCCCCGTAAAACCCTGGACACGTTCTAGGCGACACCTGACAACAGCTGCAGTTGGCATGAAGCGCAGTTGTCCGGGATGTTATAGAGAAGCACCGAAGTTCGCAGCCCAGGCAGTGTGCTGCTCCTTCCATCGCTCTAAAGTGGTCGACAACGCTGCCCTTCACAGTGGATCCGCAACTACACACCAGAAACAAAATAATCTACATCTACATCCATACTCCACAAGCCACCTGACGGTATGTGTCAGAGGGTACCTTGAGCACCTCTATCGGTTCTCCCTTCTACACCAGTCTCTTATTGTTCGTGGAAAGAAAGATTGTCGGTATGCCTCTGTGTTGGCTCTAATCTCTCTGATTTTATCCTCATGATCTCTTCGCGGGATATACGTGGGAGGGAGCAATATACTGCTTGACTGCTCGGTGAAGGTATGTTCTCGAAACTTCAACAAAAGTCCGTACCGAGCTACTGAGAGTCTCTCTTGCAGAGTCTTCCACTGGAGTTTAATCGATCATCTCCGTAACGCTTTCGCGATTACTAAATGATCCTGTAACGAAGCGCGCTGCTCTCCGTTGGATCTTATCTATCTCTTCTGTCAACCCTACCTGGTACGGATCCCACACTGCTGAGCAGTATTCAAGCAGTGGGCGAACAAGCATACTGTAATCTACTTCCTTTGTTTTCGGATTGCATTTCCTTAGGATTCTTCCAATGAATCTCAGTCTGCCATCTACTTTACCGACGATTAATTTTACATGCTCATTCCATTTTAAATCGCTCCTAATGCCTACTCCAAGATAATTTATGGAATTAACTGCTTGCAGTTGCTGACCTGCTATATTGTAGCTAAATAATAAAGGATCTTTCTTTCTATGTATTCGCAGCACATTACACTTGTCTACATTGAGATTCAATTGCCATTCCCTGCACCATGCGTCAATTCGTTGCAGATCCTCCTGCATTTCAGTACAGTTTTCCATTGTTACAACCTCTCGATGTACTACAGCATCATCCGCAAAAAGCCTCAGTGAACTTCCGATGTTATTCACAAGGTCACATATATATTGTGAATAGCAACGGTCCTACGACATTCCCCTGCGGCATCCTGAAATCACTATTATGTCGGAAGACTTCTCTCCATTGAGAATGACTTGCTGCGTTCTGTTATCTAGGAACGCTTCAATCCAATCACACAATTGGTCTGATAGTCCATATGCTCTTACTTTGTTCATTGAACGACTATGGGCAAACTGTATCAAACGCTTGGCGGAAGTCAAGAAACACGGCATCTACCTAGGAACCCGTGTCCGTGGACGAATAGCGCGAGCTGGGTTTCACACGATCGTCTTTCTCTAAACCCATGCTGATTCCTACAGAGTAGATTTCTAGTCTCCAGAAAAGTCATTATACCCGAACATAATACGTGTTCCAAAATTCTACAACTGATCGACGTTAGAGATATAGGTCTATAGTTCTGCCCGTCTGTTCGACGTCCCTTCTTGAAAACGGGGATGACCTGTGCCCTTTTCCAATCCTTTGGAACGCTACGCTCTTCTAGAGTCCTACGGTACACCGCTGCAAGAAGGGGGTGCAAGTTCCTTTGTGTACTCTGTGTAAAATCGAACTGGTATCCCATCAGGTCCAGTGGCCTTTCCTCTTTTGAGCGATTTTAATTGTTTTTCTGTCCCTTTGTCATCTATTTCGATATCTACCATTTTGTCATCTGTGCGACAATCTAGAGAAGGAACTACAGTGCAGTCTTCCTCTGTGAAACAGCTTTGGAAAAAAGAAATTTAGTATTTCGGCCTTTAGTCTGTCATTCTTCGTTTCAGTACCATTTTGGTCACAGAGTGTCTGAACATTTTGTTTTGATCCACCTACCGCTTTGACATACGACTGCCAAGTCAGTACATAGAACTTTACTTTCGAATTCATTGAACGCCCCTCGCATAGCCCTCCTCACGCTACAGTTCTTTGTCTGCAAGGCTTTAGCTATGTTTATGTTTGCTGTTAAGTTCCCTTTGCTTCCGCAGCAGTTTCCTAACTCGGTCGTTGTTCCACAGTGGCTCTTTTTCATCTCTTACGATCTTGCTTGCCACATACTCATCTAATGCATATTATACGATGGTTTTGAACTTTGTCCACTGATCCTCAATACTATCTGTACTTGAGACAAAACTTTAGTGTTGAGCCGTCAGGTATTCTGAAATCTGCTTTTTGTCAATTTTGCTAAACAGAAAAATCTTCCTACCTTTTTTAATATTTCTATTTACGGCTGAAATCATCGATGCAGTAACCGCTTTATGATGGCTGATTCCCTGTTCTGCGTTAACTGTTTCAAACAGTTCGGGTCTGTTTGTCACCAGAAGGTCTAATATGTTATCGCCACGAGTCGTTTCTCTGTTTAACTGCTCAAGGTAGTTTTCAGATAATGCACTTAAAAAAATTTCACTGGATTCTTTGTCCCTGCCACCCGTTATAAACGTTTGAGTCTCCCAGTCTATATCCGGCAAATTAAAATCTGCACCCAGAACTATAACATGGTGGGGAAATCTACTCGAAATATTACCCAAATTATCCTTCAGGTGCTCAGCCACAACAGCTGCTGAGCCAGGGGGCCTATAGAGACATCCAATTACCATGTTTGAGCCTGCTTTAACCGTGACCTTCACCCAAATTATTTCACAGTTCGGATCTCCGTCAATTTCCTTCGATACTACTGCACTTTTTATCGCTATAAACACGCCTGCCCCTTCACTGTCAAGCCTGTCTCTGCGGTATACATTGCAATCTTAGTTTAGAATTTCATTACTGTTTACATCTGGTTTCAGCCAATTTTCTGTCCGTGGTACTATGTGGGCATTGTGACCGTTTATTAATGAGAGCAGTTCTGGGACCTTTCTATGGACGCTCCTGCAGTTTACTATTACTACATTAATATTGTTATTCCCTGTTGCGTTTTGCCTACTACTGCCTTGTCGCGTCTCAGGAGGCGTCTTGTCGGGCCTAGGGAGGGAATTATCTAACCTAAAATCCCACATGTGCACTCCACACGTACTCCGCTACCCTTGTAGCCGCTTCCTGCGTGTAGTGCACGCCTGAACTATTCAGGGGGACCCTACATTTCTCCACCCGATAGCGGAGGGGCCTCATGACCTCAGTTGTTAAGTCCCATACGGCCGACTTCCTTCCTCATCCTTAACTAATTCGATGGAACCGACGATTTCGGTGTTTTGTCCCCTCCCCCAGACCAACCAACCACCCACGCAACAGCCTCAATCTTGTGGAAACTGCACCCCCACGGCGCTCGCTCCGTCCCACGAGCGCTGTGACCTGTCGGCGCAGGCGGCTGAAGCCGATGGCCGAGGAGGCGGACGAGTTGTCTGTCGGCCTGCGTTGTCCGGCTGCCGGGCGAGAGGCCGCGCGAGGAACTATAAACGTGCAACACTAAACTGCATGCTGCGCTCACCTATTGTTCGGAGGCGAAATAAGAGATGACTCGCGTCGTTCGTGGGGACATCGTAAAAGCGCGGTTTTAGAACGCGGATGCGGATCTGGGCTGCGGGCGTCCATTGTTGCCGGCAGTAAAATCGGTGGCACTTCTGCGGCGCGTGAGCAACAGGCGCAGGTCGTGGAGTAGCGGGAAGGCTGTTTTCTAGGAGGACGACCTTCCGTGTTTTACGCCGGTACGTGCACGCCATCTGCTTCTCTGTGGCGCAGTCCGGGAAACACTATCACGTCATATTTAAATGATGTAGAGGCGTGGGGCTTCAGCGTGCGTGAGGTTACTGCCAGGCACGGAGATTTGTCCGGGATGGCGAAGAAAAATTTTACTTAACAGTATAGGCCTCGCTTTCACATACAAACAGGGCTGTATACTCCTACACTACAGTAATAGATTGTACCGTTACTTAAAGTATGAATCGAAAGACAAATAACTAATCAGTGCCGCGCGGGATTAGCCGAGCGGTCGTAGGCGCTGCAGCCATGGACTGTGCGGCTGGTCCCGGCGGAGGTTCGAGTCCTCCCTCGGGCATGGGTGTGTGTGTTTGTCCTTAGGATGATTTAGGTTAAGTAGTGTGTAAGCTTAGGGACTGATGACCTTAGCAGTTAAGTCCCATAAGATTTCACAGACATTTGAACAACTAATCATTGACTTTTACGTATTTTTCATTTGTACGTTTCGGCGGTGTTTATTCCTCCATTACTCTAATTATCGAGACACAGAGGTTTTGCACATATAATCTTCCAGGAAACCTATGGTAGTGTTTTTTAGTGGTAAGACGCTGCTCTTCCGAACCGTGTTTACACTAAACATTACCCGCCTTTGTTGGCGGTGTCGCTAAAGCACGCTTGTGCGACTGTTTTCGACTAGGAGGCACGCCGGTTGGACTTCTAGTGACACATGAACTTTTCTCTGCCTGTATCTGGCCGGCAAAGGGAGCAGAGTTTGTGGAGCAAATGGGTATTTCGTCCATAAGCGACGGTATCACGACGGCTGCGGCTGTTGACAAGCACAAATAAAATAGTTTCTGCGACAGTCACTTCTTTATTTAAGCGTTAAGATGGTTCACACCATCATCTTCAGCTGCAGAACTGTTTATTTACGTGGCTGGAGTTGGTGCAGAGTACAGACGTTTTTCCACTGTCGCTGAACAAGGGCTGTGTAGTTCATTCTACATCAATATACCCTTTGTGATATTCCAACCAACAAATGCATAAGACATTTACATTTTGCCGGCCGCGGTGGCCAAGCGGTTCTAGGCGCTTCAGTCGGGAACCGCGCGACCGCTACGGTCGCAGGTTCGAATCCTGCCTCGGGCATGGATGTGTGTCATGTCCTTAGGTTAGTTAGGTTTAAGTAGTTCTACGTTCTAGGGGACTGATGGCCATTTGAACCATTTTGAACATTTACATTTTTCTTATTACGTATTTCATTTTCATATGGAGTGACCTCGGCGCTGCTACTGTTTCATCTGAACACTGTCGCCATGAGGCACTGTTTCTTTATGTATCTGTAAGATCACGTATCTTGGTGGTATTGGACGGATTAATCACAATCCTTCACTGATGCCTGCGGGCGTCAAATGGTACAATGCGTCGGAAGTGGTATAGGAGAAAATAATTTCTAAAAATGCTCTCAGTTTCTTCTCTAAATTCGAGGTGGACATGCTTTAGTTTCTCATCTTCTTCCGCAAGATGTCAGCGTTCTGCACGGAAACATTATTTTTCCATAACTCTGTCATCATTTCATCAAGGTCAGTTATTTACGTTGAACCAATCAGGACGCCCCAACATCCAAAGGCGCCAATACTGATCACGTTGAAACTTCCTGGCAGATTAAAACTGTGTGCCCGACCGAGACTCGAACTCGGGACCTTTGCCTTTCGCGGGCAAGTGCTCTATCATCTGAGCTACCGAAGCACGACTCACGTCCGGTACTCACAGCTTTACTTCTGCCATTCTGATCTCGTTGTTGTTGTGGTCTTCAGTCCTGAGACTGGTTTGATGCAGCTCACCATGCTACCCTATCCTGTGCAAGCTTCTTCATCCCCCAGTACCTACTGCAACCTACATGTTTCTGAATCTGCTTAGTGTATTCATCTTTTGGTCTCCCTCTACGATTTTTACCCTCCACGCTGCCCTCAAATGCTAAATGTGTGATCTCTTGATGCCTAAAAACATGTCCTACCAACCGGTCCCTTCTTCTTGTCAAGTTGTGCCACAAACTCCTCCCCAATTCTATTCAATACTTCCTCATTAGTTATGTGATCTACCCATCTAATCTTCAGCATTCTTCTGTAGCACCACATTTCGAAAGCTTCTGTTCTCTTCTTGTCAAACTATTTATCGTCCATTTTTCACTTCCATACATGGCTACACTCCATACAAACACTTTCAGAAACTGCTGAGGTCATCGGTCCCTAGGCTTGCACACTACTTAATGTAACTCAAAGTAACTTACGCTAAGGACAACACACACCCATGCACGAGGGAGGACTCGAACATCCAACGGTGGGAACCGCGCAACCGTTGCAAGGCACCCTAGTCCGCGTGGCTATCCAACGCGGCTTGGAGTTAGAACCTCGTTACGTTGGATCGATAGTAATCACATGTTGAAAAGCGCTTACCAGTAATCCGGAAATCTGAGATTAAACTGGCGAGGGTGTTTACATTCTTTAATTAGCCAACGGCTCTTCAGAGCGCAAAGGCATCGACTCGTCATCGGAGGCGTTCTGTAAATATCGTAAACCGATGAATCTCGGCTGGGGGCAAGTCTGGTTTGTATGGAGGGTGATCGATGACAGAGAACCCAAGGCGCCGGACTGCTGCAGATGTCGCAGTGCTGACGTGTGGTGTGGTATTGTCATGCTGAAGTAGAGGATGCTCCATACGAGAACGAACTCTTCGAATTCGTGCTTTCAGTTTTCTGAGGGTCTCGCAGTACACAGACATAGTTACGTTACTCACCGCCATTTTACACACTAAAATTCGACCCCTCCAGCGGCAGAGTGTGTCAACTTTCATCAGCGAAGCAGATAAGTCGATCGGGCTACCGCCATGACTTCAGTCGATTTTGAGAGACGAATAAGTAATTCGGAGTGAGTCGTGCCGGCTCGTATCGATTGATCGATCGGGTCGGCACGGTGTGATCTTTGCGCTCGGCCGTCTGACGTGGCTTTTGGCCGCGACGCGCAGGGGGCGCTAGAGAGGGACAGCCGGAGAGCCGCGCGGCGCGTGAGAGTCGGAAGCGAGCGCGGTTGAGCAGGCCGGGGCACGACGCAGAGGTTGAGGTGTTTGACACGTTTGAAGACCGAACCTGGCTTGTAGTGTGGGAACTGGACTCGGCCACATTACCCGAATCGAGTCGCTCGGCCTTGATTTGGATCTGTAAAGGATTTCATGAAAGATTTGGTAAGAATTGCTTGTCATGTTTTCGGTGCGCATATTATACTGATCCTTGCTTCCCAAGTATGGGCACCACGGCCGGAAACTGTTGTCTTGCCAACCAAAAGGTCCCCTCTATTTACTGCTGTTTAAGTAAACACGTGTTATTGTGTTTGGTTAAATGTCTGTCTGGATTTTGTGATGTGATACAGCCCGAGCAAGCGAGGTGTATTAATTGGTACTATTGCTGTTCCGAGTGACGGACAGTATAAGCCAGTATGGTGAAACTGTAATACTTTTTCCTGGTACAGTGAGCTGTGTGGACGTTGTTATAGTTGGTTCAAAGTACAGGCTTAACATTGAATCTGTACGTTCTGTGCTATCTAATTGCATTACTTGTTCACTCGCAAACTGTGAAATAGTAGCCTTACTTGACTGTTTAAGTTTATCAGTATCCTATTAAGGGGTAATTTAAATGAGCTCCCCATATGTTAACCTACTAGTGTAGTTTAGATTTCTAAGCTGACTTGGTATTCTGCTATTCGCCCTCGTCCTTTAAGGTTACATCAAGGGCATTCGTTATTGATTCACCCTTGACTATTTTATTTCAATGTTCGTGAAATAGGCTATCATTTTATACATCGTAGTTATTGTACTTTTAAGGAATTAATCTTTGCCGTTCTCTCTCCCCCCCCACCTGCCCCTTTCTCTGAAACTGTATAGTAGCACGGGCTCTAAGACCTTTTTTCAGTGTGTTATAGTGTATTGTGTGCGGCACCCTGTCCAGCTCGCCCGCTTGCTGTGGGTTTTGGGTCCAGCCGCTTCTGGTCTGCTACTTGTATTAGCCCGTGCCTATGTGACGTCACCTGTTTTGAAAATGTCACGAAGGGGCGTATATGTTTGTATATTAATTTGTGTTAAAAAAAATTGTGAAATCCATTACTGGTTAAAGTTTATCTCCTTATTGTAGTCTCCTTTTGGGAGCTTTACTGTGTACAGAATGTAATTAACTTGCGAGTCACTTAATGCTTGTTTAAAGATTAATGTTGTTGTTTGAATAGGGCGGTTGCCCGTGCTTGTAAGGATTTTTTGCGAACTTATCACAAAAATTTTAAGGGGGGTAGGACGTCAAACGGGCCGACTTGGAGAAGGAGAGGCACCACAGGACATTTTATTTTCTACTGTCTATAATTTTACAAATAAATTCATAAAACTTTGTCAGCATGACCAGGAAGGATTCGGGATTCACACTCGTAGCAGTGGAGGTTCGAAAACATAACAAAATAAATTTTTTTACATGTGAAATTTCATCATTTTTTCACTTACTATTGGCTGCATTTGTTGCTATAGGTTTATTTTTCTTCACAAGTAAGAGATTCTTTGATGAATTTTGCACAGCATACAAACCATACTTGCAGGTGTATTAAACTCTAGAATTTTCCAAATATATTAAAAACTGTGGTAAAAATTGAGATAATTAACTACAAAATTTGATTTTTTCTAAACATAAAGTTTAAAACGTAACAGCTCATTCATTTTTTCATAAATTAAATAGATTCTACAGTTTCAGACACCTGTAAGTATGGTTTGTATGCTGTGCAAAATTCATCGAACAGTCTCTTACTTATGAAGAAAAGTGTACCTATAGCAACAAATGCAGCCAATAGTAAATGAAAAAATGATGAAATTTCACATGTAAAAAAACTTATTTTGTTATGTTTTCGAACTTCCGCTGCTACGAGTGTGAATCCTGAATCCTTCCTGGTCACGCTGATAAAGCTTTATGAATTTACTTGTAAAAGTATAGACAGTGGAAATTAAAATGTCCTGTGGTGCCTCTCCTGCTCCAAGTCGGTCCGTTTGACGTCCTAACCCCCTTAAAGATAAAATTTTTTTTGCCAAAGAAAACTTTAATAAAAGTGTTGTTGTTATAAAATGTGAATGTTGCTTACGTGGCCCGACCCTCCCGCCCAACAGCAATTGGCTGATTAGAGTGGATTGACCACCACACGGAGGCATTGCTTTCCTGCACTCCCTCGTAGTGTTACAAACCCTAAGACGGCGAACCAACGCAACCGTGGCTGTTTTTAAGAGACATCGTTGCAAACCCGAGGCTTACATCTTCCTTCAGACGAAATCTACACGGCATTGATAGGTTTCTTCGTTTGCTTCACGGCCATCCATGGGCATTCCTTACACATACGGACACTGCGTGGATCTGCGAATATTGTGCCTTCCATACCAGGAGTGCCCGTGGAAACAGTAACAGACCGTTTTTGGCGAGATATGCCCTCTTTGCCATTGCTTGTATTTTTCTTTTTTCTCTTTGCTCCGTCCATCATGCTTAATTTTTCACCACTTTGTCTAATTCGTGGGCCTCAGTTATGATGTCAAGTTTTTCGATGAACTCGTACGTTCTGTTAATCATTAATTTTGTCTTTCTTTCAATATTTTGCATTTATATTGAAACGGTGCAGTAGTTTCCGCTCCATAAGCAGCAGGTTTCGCTGCTCGGTCGCACCGCGAAATACAAACGGAGGCGGCTCCGCCGTCAATTTTATTGCCCGACGGTGCAACAGAACCCGTATGGACGGTTGGAAATAAATGTCAGGCTTCATAATACGTATTTATATGTGTCGTGTATTATGCATTTCTTGTACGTGAATGTGAATCTGCACATGAACTTTCCTAATCCTCCTCACACCTTTCCATGAAGCGTGGCCAAATCTTAGTTGGAAAGTAGTTCTGTGGTATAGTAGTGCCAACCTCACTCCTGGGTAGGGGATCAGAGAGACAGCACAGGCAGGGCAAAATCAGAGACGTTCCAGTGTCACAAGATTTGGGGTGGAGAGGTTGGTCACGGCCAACTGGTTCAACCATCCCCTCCACCGGGGCCAAGATAGACCTCTGGGTGCCCGCGATATTCTGGGAGAGTTACAGAAGACGGGTAAGTGAGCAGACATGCCCTCAGTGCGTCACGCGTGGAAGAGAGGTATTTAAATATTTGCACTAATTTTTTTATATCCATCTTCGGATTGTGTAAGGAAATGAATGTTCTCATTTACTTTCGGTAATTTGACCCCCTGTGTTAATTCATCTGGTCCCCAGTTTGCCCATTATCCTCCTCACATAATGGATGTCCCATGTAAAATATTGGGAGACTTTGGTGGTATACATTTGCCCGTAGAAATGTGCGTGCAGGTTAATATATAATATACCCGAGCTATAAGTTGTAAAATTGTAATATCTGTAAACTGGAGCATTGTTGCAATCGCTGTAAAGTCGAGTGATAATGTTTAAAATAAATAGGTAATAAATTGTCATCAATCTTTAATATACCCCAAAAATCACATAGGAGTCAAGTTAAAGGAATTCATTTAAAATAAAAGATATAGAATGCAGGGACCCACACATCAGCGTGTGAGCCCTCCAGCTCCTTGCCTAGTATCCTACAGAAAGGACACGAGCTCTCAAGCTCCCATCCCCAGTTATCCGTTGCGCAATTTTCATTCAGGGCTTGACGACATCAACTTTCATCTGGCGTCCCTTGGCAAGGAGGTTTGACGGTAATCTTTCAATGTTCTGTGTTCGGTACGCTGCTCATCCCACTCGACAGACCCTACAAGTCCTAATTCCACAGAGGGTAGCAATATCACCACTGAATCCCATCGTTGATAACGCCTTTAACACTGAATCTTAATCCCACTTCTACCTTTCGACGACCGCAGACGACCAGAACCTCCCAGTGAGTGGGCCAGGAGCAGCGGCAGCAGGAATGCGCTGCTATTTTCTTTAAGAAGGCTCCCAAGTGCGAGGCGGGCGACGATTAGGCGGCTGTTTGCCTGTCGCTCAGCGCTGTTTGCACCCCCGCCCTCGTCACTGGACTCGGCCAACAGCGGCGCTCGTCAAAACACTGCCGGCCGCGTCCGTGTCAAAACAATCCTCAACAATAATAACAACAACAAGAGGCTGCAAGGCGTGCAGGGGGAGGGGGCACGGATTTCAAAATTCTATTTCTCACACTCTACGTAAACCGGAAGCACAGTTCCAACGTTACAGGCACATCAAACTTAATGTTATTACTAGATGTAATGGTTCTTTATTTACGTGACCATTAAGGCACTCCAACCCCAGTTCTCGATACCAGTAATAACGTACTACTTTTCTGCGAAGTAACAGACATATTTTTGTGACAATATTCACATTTGGTTTTATTTTGTATAAGTACTCCGATGTATCGATATATTATAGTGATATGGTTCTTGTGTGTATTCATTTCTGTGAGGCTGTCATAATCTTTGACTTACTTGTAACCGTTTTGGCGCGAATGCGCACAGAGCAGACTTTGTTTCACTTTGCAGAAGTTAAGTTGTTATTTCGCTTTGCACAAGAACAGTCAAGTCTTGCGTTTGGCTAAAGTAGAAATTAAATATATGAAGATTGATAAAAACTGTTTCCTTGATGATGGGACAATTAAGAAGAAGTATATGTGAATTTACAAGAAGTTTAATAAAAGTGTGGATCGTGAACATCAAGTCAAAAATTATTTCTACCATACCATTGTTCTGATCTGGATTGTTTGATCATTAACAATTTCCTGAAAAACGCATTTGTTAGGTCTTTAAATATTGCTAAAATACAGATCTGGACCTTCTAGCAGTGAAAGTGGAATCACACTGGAATCAACAAGATGAGCTATAACAACTTCGACGAAATCTACGTGGGAATCCATTCAACATAAGTGCCAAAATTAATGACATTTATACAGTGACTTCATTATTTCCATTCTGACGATACCATCCACAGTCAATAACTTTGCTGTTGCCCGATAAAGCGAACATATGCTGCGTGAGCAACATTATTAATGTGATTTCTAATCTACTTTGCAAGTGGTGGTATTGTTAGATAGGCCACCCAGGAATTTCGTGCAACGCTGCAGTGGCGCTGTGGCTTGTGTACAGAAACATGGCGACGACACCCAAGAAACGGTTATTTTGTAAGTTTAATTTCTGAATACGTGAAATTGTTATGTTATGAACGCCGCTTAAGGGTCGCATACACATATTGATGTTCTATACTTCTTTCACTCAATTTTTGTTCGAGTAAAACTGAAGTGATATCAGGTACTCCCCAGGGAAGCGTCCTGGGACCTCTGCTGTTCCTGATCTATATAAATGGCCTGGGTGACAATCTGAGCAGTTCTCTTAGCTTGTTCGCAGATGATGCTGTAATTTACCGTCTAGTAAGGTCAACCGAAGACCAGTATCAGTTGCAAAGCGATTTAGAAAAGATTGCTGTATGGTGTGGCAGGTGACGCTAAATAACGAAAAGTGAGAGGTGATCCACATGAGTTCCAAAAGAAATCCGTTGGAATTTGATTACTCGATAAATAGTACAATTCTCAAGGCTGTCAATTCAACTGAGTACCTGGGTGTTAAAATTACGAACAACTTCAATTGGAAAGACCACATAGATAATATTGTGCGGAAGGCGAGCCAAAGGTTGCGTTTCCTTGGCAGGACACTTAGAAGATGCAACAAGTCCACTAAAGAGACAGCTTACACTACACTCGTTCGTCCTCTGTTAGAATATTGCTGCGCGGTGTGGGATCCTCACCAGGTGGGATTGACGGAGGACATCGAAAGGGTGCAAAAAAGGGCAGCTCGTTTTATATTATCACGTAATAGGGGAGAGAGTGTGGCAGATATGATACGCGAGTTGGGATGGAAGTCATTAAAGCAAAGAAGTTTTTCGTCGCGGCGAGATCTATTTACGCAATTTCAGTCACCAACCTTCTCTTCCGAATGCGAAAATATTTTGTTGAGCCCAGCCTACATAGGTAGGAATGATAATCAAAATAAAATGAGAAATCAGAGCTCGAACAGAAAGGTTTACGTGTTCGTTTTTCCCGTGCTCTGTTCGAGAGTGGAATGGTAGAGAGATAGTATGATTGTGGTTCGATGAACCCTCTGCCAAGAACTTAAATGTGAATTGCAGAGTAGTCATGTAGATGTAGATGTATATGTGTAGAATACCGGTTCCCGTCAGGTCACCGAAGTTAAGTGCTGCTGGGCTGGACTAGCACTTCAATGGGTGACCATCCAATCTGCCGAGCTCTGTTGGCAAGCGGGGTGCACACTCAGCCCCTGTGAGGCAAACTGAGGAGCTACTTGACTGAGAACTAGAGGCTCCGGTCTCGTAAACTCACATACGGCCGGGAGAGCGGTGTGCTGACCACATGCCCCTCCATATCCGCATCCAGTAACGCCTGTTTGCTGAGGATGACACGGCGACCGGTCGGTACCGTTGGGCCTTTGTGGCCTGTTCGGGAGGAGTTCACTTTTTATATATGTATAAGAGGTACTATACAAGGCATTTTGACTGAAGAGCTCAGTTTGATTATGCTATATTGCTAAGAAGTAGATACTTTAATCTACATCTGCATGTAATTGACCTTTCTGGAAATTCACATTTACGTGCTTGGAGGAGAGTTCGTCAAACCACCTTCAGACCATTCCCCTCCAAAACAGCGAGGAGGAAAACGAACACTTAAAGCTTGCCGTGTGAGCTCTGATTTCTCTTACTTTATTATGATGATCATTTCTCCCTATGGAGATTGGCAATTACAAGACACTTTCGCAGTCAGAGGAGAAAGTTAGTCCCTGAAATTACCTGAAAAGATCTCCCCACAACGAAAACTGCCTTTCTTTTAACGATTGCCACCTCAAGTCTCGTATCCTTCCGTGACACTATCCCCACTATTTCGCAGTAATACAAAACGAGATGCCCCATTTTCAACTTTTTCGATGTCTTCCATCTATCTCATGTGCTAAAGATCCCATACCGCGCAGCAGTATTCCTGAAGAGAATTGAGAAGCGTAGTGTAGGCAGTCTCCTTAGTAGATCCATTATACCTATTCTTACTCCTAGTTGTTTCGGACGAGGTTTATGATTTTCTAATCGTATGTCTGAATTTTACAAATGTGACACTGTTGTTGTTGTTGTTGTGGTATTCAGTCCAGAGACTGGTTTGATGCAGCTCTCCATGCTACTCTATCCTGTGCAAGCCTCTTCATCTATGAATAACTACTGCAACCTACATCCTTCTGAATCTGGTTAGTGTATTCATCTCTTGGCCTCCGTCTACGATTTTTACCCTCCACGATTCCCTCCAATACTAAATTGGTTATCCCTTAATGTCTCAGTATGTGTCATACTAACCGATCTCTTCTTCTAGTCAAGTTGTGGCACAAATTCCTCTTCTCACCAATTCTTTTCAGTAGCTCCTCGAGAGTTACGTGATCTGTCCATCTAATCTTCAGCATTCTTCTGTAGCGCCACATTTAGAGCGCTTCTATTCCCTTCTTGTCTAAACTATTTATCGTCCATGTTTCACATCCATACATGGCTACACTCCATACAAATACTTTCAGGAAAGACTGCCTGACACTTAAATCTATACTCGATGTTAACAGATTTCTCATCTTACAGAAACGCTTTCCTTGCCATAGCGAGTCTACATTTTATATCCTCACTACTTCAACCATTCAGTTATTTTGCTACCCAAATAGTAAAACACATATACCACTTCAAGTGTCTCATTTCCTAATCTAATTCCCTCGAAGTCATCTGGTTTAATTCGACTACATTCCATCACTCGTTTTGCTTTTGCTGATGTTCATCTTATATCCTCCTTTCAAGACACTGTCCATTCCGTTCCGCTGTTCTTCTAGGTCCTTTGCTGTCTGACAGAATTACAATGTCGTCGGTAAACCTCAGTTTTTATTTCTTCTCCACGGATTTAAATTCCTGCTCCAAATTATTCTGTTGTTTCCTTTACTGTTTGCTCAATATACAGACTGAATAACATCTGGGATAGGCTACAACCCTGTTTCATTCCGTTCTCAACCACTGCTTCCCTTTAGTGCCCCTCGCCTCTTATAACTGCCATTCTGTACAAATTGTAAATAGCCTTTCTCTCCCTGTATTTTGCCCCTGCCATCTTCTGCTATTATGTCACCGATATAATTTAAACAGTGCATTATTTTGTCCAAGAAAGCGTGACAGATCGTAACGCATTGAAGAAATAAAATGTACTAAGGAACAATCTGAAATCGGTAACCAGGTGGTGCTAGCAAATGACCTGGTGGATAACGTCGGAAGACCCATTATGCTGTCCAAGCACGACGCCGGTGCATAAATCGCAGAGCCATAAGGTGGTTTTGTTTCCGTCTTGTTTCCATCTGCTTGTCCGATCGTTCTCGTAGACAGACGTACAAACTTTGCGCAAGAGTAGGACACCACGAGACGCGAGGCACATGTTGGGAACTTTTCATTAATATTAATGGCGGCAGGAATATCTAGAGAGCGCGGCTGACATCTCACTAAGAGAAACACCGCCTCCAGAGACAACGCCGGGCGTGTCTGGGATGTAGGACCTGTTTCCTTTATGTGCGCTGCTGACCGGAGCGTACGATCGGATTCCACGTGGGCCAGGCGCGGCAAGCCCAGATGGCATCTTCTCAGACACAGAGATGGATTCAGCCATAAAAACTGCTCCATTTGCTGTTTGTTGTTTGCCTTTGTCTTCTTTTATCTTTGAAGTAGTCCGACGGCTTGTTAATCTCGGAGTGCTCCTTCGTTTGTCTCTCTTAATCATGTTTACACTTGTTTATTAGGTTTGGCATGGAACACGTCGCAGTGCGAAAATATGTAACTACACTATGTGATCAAAAGTATCCGGACACCTGGCTGAATATGACTTACACGTTCGTGGCGCCCTCCATCTGTAATGCTGGAATTCAATACGTTGTTGGCCCACCCTTAGCTTAATGACAGCTTCCACTCTCGCAGGCATATGTTCAATCAGGTTCAAAAATGGCTCTGAGCGCTATGGGACTTAACATCTGAGGTCATTAGTCCCCTAGAACTTAGAACTGCTTGAACCTAACTAACTTAAGGACATCACACACATCCATGCCCGAGGCAGGATTCGAACCTGCGACCGTAGCGGTCGCGCGGTTCCAGACTGAAGCGCCTAGAACCGCTCGGCTACACCTCAATCAGGTGCTGGAAGATTTCTTGGGGAATGTCAGCCCATTCTTCACGGAGTGCTGCACTGAGAAGTATCGATGTCGATCGGTGAGGCCTGGCACGAAGTCGGCGTTCCAAAACATCCCAAAGGTGTTCTATAGAATTCAGATCAGGATTCTGTGCAGGCCAGTCCATTACAGGGATTTTGTTGTAGTGTAATCACTGCACCACAGGCCGTGCATTATGAACAGGTGCTTGATCGTGTTGAAAGATGCATTCGCCATCCTCAATTTGTTCTTCAGCAGTGGGAAGCATGAAGGTCCTTAAAACATCAATGTAGGCTTGTGCTGTGATAGTGCCACGCAAAATAACAAGGGGTGCAAGCCCCTCCATGAAAAACACGCCAACACAATAACACCAGCGCCTCCGAATTTTACTGTTGGCACAACACGTTGGCAGATGATGTTCACCGAGAATTCGCCATACCCACACCCTACCATCGGATCGCCACATTGTGTACCGTGATTCATCACTCCACACAACGTTTTTCTACTGTTCAATTGTCCAATGTTTACGCTCCTTACACCAAGCGAGGTATCGTTTGGCATTTACCGGCGTGATGTGTGCCTTATGAGTAGCTTCTCGACCATGAAATCAAAATTTTATCACCTCCCGCCTGTCATAGTACTTGCAGTGGATTCTGATGCAGTTTGGAATTCCTGTGTGGTGGTCTGGATAGATGTCTGCCTATTACGCATTACGACCCTCTTCAACTAACGGCGGTCTGTCAGTCAACAGACGAGGTCGGCCTGTACGCTTTTGTGCTGTACGTGTCTCTTCACGTTCCCACTTCTCTATCACATAGGAAACAGTGGACCTAGGGATGTTTATGAGTGTGGAAATCTCGCGTACAGACGTATGACACAAATGACAATCACCTGACCACGTTCGAAGTCCGTGAGTTCCGCGGAGGGCCCCATTCTGCTCTCCCAAGAAGTCTAATGACCACTGAGGTCGCTGATATGGAGTACTTGGCACTACGTGGCAGCAAAATGCACCTAATATGAAAAACGTATGTTTTGGGGGGTGTCCGGATACTTTTGATCACATAATGTATATGTAAAACTAGTTGTGTGTGGATGTGTATGTTGCTGGAAGACCTAGAGCAATTTCTATAGGAGACAGACAAAATAATGTGAACACCTGTACAGAACTGGGAATGGTTTATCAATTAGGAGTTGGACCCCCGTTTGCCAGTAACACAGCTGCGATTCTTCTTGGAATACTGGCATATAATGATTATATAGTCTCCAGTGGAATGGTATGCCACTCTTCGATCGCAACCTACCTCCTGTAATGGCGAGGGAGGCGGAAATCTGCTCCTTAGTCTGCACTCCAATACCGCCTACAAGGGTTCGATAATATTAAAGTCCGGGGACTGTGTTGGCCAGGAAAGACGCTGCAGTTCAATTGCTTGCTCCTTATACCACGATTGTACTGTCCTGTCTGTGTGAATGGATACATTACCGTCCAGAAACATGGCATAATTGTTGGGGAACATCATTTGAATCATGGGGTGCACCTGATCACCTAAAGTGATCGTTGGCTGTAATACGGTCTTTGAGAGTAATCATAGCAACAGCAGAATACCATTGTATGTCTGCCCACACCATCACAGTTCCATCTCTGTGCTTAACGGTTGGAATCAAGCAATCAGGATTTTAGGCTCCTTTTGGCGTTCTCCAGACGTAAACCCGGCCCGATGTTGGAAACAACGAAAACTTTGACTCGTCGGACGATATAACGTGTTTCTACTGATCAGCCGTAGAGGATTTATACTCCTGACACCATGTTTTACGCTTCTTTGAGTTGGTTGTCGTGACTAATGGTTTCGGCATAGCAGCTTATCGATGAATATTCCCTTTATGGAGTTCTCGGCGGACAGTGTCGATAGACACGGGGTCTCGAAGATGGCTATTGAACTCTGCAGTCACTTTGTGTTGTTTCGACACAATTTGTGTTAGCGTACGACGATATATATCATTTAGTTTTCATTTGCTCCCACTATTACGTTTATACGGTGATGTCTTTCCATGTTTTGTGTACGCTGTCATGACTGTTGAAACAGTTACTCTTGGAACATTCAATAAGTTGGCTGTCTTGGTTAGTGATGTTCCAGCTAATCGGGCCCCCACAATGTTCCCTCTTTTGAACTCTGGTAGGTCTCTCATTTCACGTCGACCTGGGCCTCTGAAATCAAATACAAAGAGTACACTACTGGCAAACAACCTGCACTGATGCCTAGTCCGTACTGAACACGCACACTCCAGCGCGACACCTGCCTTGCATGCATTGTTGACCGTGAAACACAACCATCCCGTCACTAACACTGTTCACATTATTTTGCCTATCCCTTGTATATTCCACACGCCACGCAACGGTGTCACGAAGATTACCATCATTTCTCCCGTTCCGTGTTCTGTTCGATTACGGCGCGTGGAAAGAGTGACTGTAGGTAAATCTCATTATTAGCTCTAATTTCTGGGATTTTCTCGTTTTGGTCATTTCGCGAAGCGAATGTGCGAGGAAATAATGTGTTGTCCAACTCTTCTTGGGAAGTAATCCCACGGAACTTCAACATCATCCTCTCGTAATCAACAGCGCCTCGTTTGCAGCATTACCACTGAAGTCTGCTGAATATCTCCGTAACGCTTACGTGCTTTCTAAACGATTCCGTGAGGAAATGCGCCGCTCTTGAGTGGATTTTCTCTGTCTCTTCGTCCAACAGACTTCTGACTGGTTTAATGCGGTCAGCGCGGCTTTCTCTCCTGTGCCAACACTGGACGATTCAATCCCGTGTTCGACCATCCTTAGATTTTCTGTGATTTCACTAAATCGCTTCAGGCAAATGCCGGGATGGTTCCTTTGAAAGGACACGGCCGACTTCCTTCCCCACCCTTCCCTAATCCGATGGGACCGATGACGTCGCTGTTTGGTCCCTCCTCCAAATCAACCAACCAATCAGAATGACGCTTGCACTTAGTACCTTCAAAGATGGTTCAAATGGCTCTGAGCACTATAGGACTTAACATCTGAGGTCATCAGTCCCATAGGCTTAGAACTACTTAAACCTAACTAACCTAAGGACGTCACACACATCCATGCCCGAGGCATGATTCGAACCTGCGACCATAGCAGCTGCGTGGTTCCGGACTGAAGCGCCTAGAACTACTCGACCACAGCGGCCGGCTTAGTGCCTTCAATTAATCATTGGACATATTCCAGTCTTTGCCCTGTCCCACAGTTTTATCTTCTACAGCTCACTCTAGCACTGGAAATATTCCCTGATCTCTTAGTACATATCCTAGCATCCTGTCCCTTCTTCTTGTCAGTTTTTCCATTTATTCCTCTGTTCCACCATACTGCAACGAACCTCCACATTTCTTACCTTATCAGTCCATTTAATTTTCAGCATTCCTCTACAGCACAACATTTCAAACGCTTCGATTCATTTTTTTTACTGCTTTTCCCACAATCTATGATTAATTTCCATACAATACTGCAACTGAAACTTAGTCTCCCAAAAATCAATTCTTCCAAGGTCGATTTCTGTTACTACTAAACTTCGTTTGACCACTACAACAATTAGTAGAACCTGGCAAAGGTTCGGACTGTCGAGCAATGGTGAAGAAGCGACGAAAAGAGCGTTTTGAAAATGACGAACTTCGTTGACGAATCAACCGTCCGCATAGCACGATATGTTTAAAGCGCCGCTTCCGGGCTGGAAAAATGCGTCGACCCTGAATCGAATCCGTCGGCGGATTAACGGCGAGTGTCGGTGTGCCGGGAAGCCTTGATGTGCTTTTTTGCCGGTTTCCCACATCCCACTAGCTCAATACCTGGCTGGTTCCCAAGTCGCAGCTGAGTTACACGATTCGCAAACATTTAGAAAGCTATTCAAATAACTTACGGGAATGCAATCGGGTGACGTCGTCGACAACCGCCGATATTTCGACAGGAGCACACTCTGCCACTTTTCAGCGCAAACAGCAAGAAAGAGTTGTGCAAGGAACTGAAAAGCTTCCGTTTGCAGAGAAAACCCGGAAGGATACGCACACACTGACAAAAACACACACACACAGACAAAAACACACACACACACACACACACACAAACACAAACACACTGTGAACACTAGCGCCATCACAAATCAAAGATGACCAACGTCAGAAGTTGTCGATCAACGGGTGAGGTAGCATTAACTCTGTCCTTCTGTTTCCTGACAAATGAGAGAGCAAGAGTCCATGCTAATTTAATTTCAACTGCTTCCTTAAGAACACTACAGCAATAGCTGGAATGCATACCACAATCTCCGTGTAGTTATATTCCATAAGATGAGTGGTGGCAAGGTAGTGTTGTGCAATGGCGGATTTGCTCGGCTGTTGTAAGCGTATGTGTCGCTTATGCTCAGTACATCGCCCCCCCCCTCTCCCCCTCCCCCCTAGAGTCTTGATAGTCTGACCAATATATAACTGCAAGGCGTACTGTAGACACCCATGTTACGAAAACCAAGATCATCCTTTACTGAACCTAAAAGAACCCCGATGTCAGATGGTGGTCGAAAAACACGTTTCACATCATAAACCCACAAAATACGAGCAATGCTATTCGAAACGCTCCCTGCCTAAGCCAGAAAGTCCATAGACTTTGGTACCACTCCCTACTATCGCCATTCTCCCGGTGCATAGTTAGTCGATGGCGTAACGCACGTCTGATTTGTCTTTCACTATAACCATTCTGACGAAAGGTGACCTCGAGAAGGGCTAACTCAGCTGACAAACTTTCAAGGTCCGAGATGACTAGGGCCCTGTGAAACAAATTATGAAGTACCCCCACGTTGCGCCCGATGGTGGCATGTATTAGCTTGCAGATACAAGCCATTGCAGAACAATGTCTTGGAGCCGATCATCCTATGGAATACGACAACATGGAGATTCTGGCATGCGATTCCAGCTGTTGGGATAGTGTAATTAAGGAAGCAGTTGAAATTAAATTAGTATATATCCTAATAAATAGGGATGGTTGTTTTTATTTGAATTCTGCATGGAATCATCCTATCTCCTTTGTCACAAAAGGATGGACGGAGGTAACCCGCCTGCTGATTATTACTTTAGCTATCGATAGCTTCCGACGTCAGTCATCTTTGGTTTGTTATGGCACTACACTAGCGTTTACAGTGTGTGTGTGTGTGTGTGTGTGTGTGTGTGTGTGTGTGTGTGTGTTTGTGTTTTATCTTTCCGGATTTTCTGTGCCAACAGAGGTTTTAAATTTCCTTGTGCAGCACTTTATTGCTACACTTTTGCCTTGAAAATTGCAGGGTGTGCTCCTGTCGAAATATCTACGGTTGTCAAAGACGTCACCCGACTGCATTTCCGTAAGTTATTTGTATACGGTGCACGCAAGGAGAAACTCACGTCTCACATTTAGAAAATTTTCGCTCACTTTCACATGAATAATACTCCGCGGAGTTGGGGGACACATACTCCGTCCCGGTGGGTAACGGGGTGGCCATAGGAAAGGCGTTCGGTCACTCCTTAAACTAATCATATCAAATCTGTTAATAATCGAGTCGACCCCGCACCAACGCGTGACAAAGGCTCACAAAAAAGAAGAAAAATAAAAAGAACTTAGTGGACGAAGTACAGTTTCTTAAGATCCTTCCAATGAGTCTTAGCACGACGTGCGATTTTCCTACAAATAGTTTTACGTTGTCATTCCGCTGTAGATCGTCCTGACGCCTACACCTAAGTATTTTACGATTATACACAAAAAATAAAAGTGAAGAAATAACTCAATTTTTGTCTATTATCTAATCAGTAGCAGCCATTGACACAGTCCATTACGAACCAAGTATTTAATATTTTACGGTAGTTACTGTTTCCAGAGATTTATCGCGAACTGCGTAACATTAATGAACCTCTTTGACTATTTGTGCACAGTCAGGGTCGTTGCCAACCGCTACATCAATTGCCGATGCTCCGTAGGTCTTTATAAGCTGGGTAGGGAAGTAGTTAGCGCACTGGACTCGCATTCCAAAGGTCGGCGTTTCAGATATCCGTCCCGCCGTACCGATTTAGGTTTCACGTGGTTTCCCCCGAGCCGCATAACGCAAATTCGAGGATGGCTCCTTCGAAAAGGATACGACTTCTTTCCTTCCCCATTCCCAACTCCTCCTCAATCCGACTCTTTATACCTTCTCTAATGAGCTAGTGTGAACCGGGTGTTAAACCCTAATCTTGCTTCCCTGCCTTTCGGTAATGGATTTCGGTGGACACAGGAAGAGCATCTGGTCACATAGCTCGATTAAAAACAGAAAAGGGAATGCATGTGTGTCAGGCACTACATTTTTGTCAAAATTGTCTCCAATACGTACACTGGAAAACGTAGGAGCCCGAAAGAGAGAGAAACGTATGTGATTACACATCGTTAGAGAAGCGCTGCGGAAGGCCATCCGAGAACGCATAATTCTGGCTGCAGGTCAATCCTTGTGTCGCCATGAACACGCCTGCGTCATCCATATTCTACAGTCCTGATGAAGAGGCTATCTGGAAATTATTATCCGTAACTTTGGAAAAAATCGAGCGTCCATGTACGAGTGAAGAAACGAATTCTCTTCACTAAATCACCGCCTCAGACTGCTCATTTCACATGCTACGTAACAATGTAAGTAATTGTAAGTTAGGCAGTGTAAGGTGGCTATAATTTCACACCTTACAAGCACCCATCCACATACTTTGCCGTGATCTACAAACACAATTACGTATCATTTGATAGGTTTTACATCGTATATATGAATATATAAAGGAGACTGACATTGTCACTTACGCCTTGTAAATAATTGCTAACTCTTATTGCATGAAACGTGACGGAGTGTCTTTATTATCAGAACGGCGTAATGAATGATTGCCTATGCTAGTAGAGGTTGGAACGGCAGGCGGAACTAAATCCCTGGATGGAAGGCCCACACAGGTGTGCTTAAACACAGGAAGTAGCAAGATGGACGTCGTGACACCTGAGTGCGAAGACACAATACAGGGGCCCCGCTATCGGCCGCTATTGTAGTAGGGCCAGAAGGATAACCGGATACTACTTCCGAAATCTGCAAATTTTGGACACAGGTGCGTGGAACGAAGAAGCGGTACCTCAGAAACCACGCAGGCTGGGTTATTTCCGAGGATTTTTACTCAGAAGCGTACCATTGTACGAGTATAGGTTTTTCCTCGTAAACTTTCCGAGCTGGACGACAAAAGACTAAAATATGGTTGGTCGGCGTTCGGAAGAATCTGTAGAGAGTACAATAGAATACAATACAATGGTAGATGTGCCTGTGCCCTGCATAAATGGGGCAAGAATTTGACGCCCTTCTGCGAATGTCGTGAAATCCAAACCATAAAACGCATCATAGAAGAATGCCCTCGGACAGCTTATAAAGGAAAACCTGAAGATTTTCTCATGGCGACTCCAGAAGCAATAGACTATATCAGTACGTCAGATGTTTGTTTATACTATAATTATTTTAATTAACTGTATTGTTACGTGTGTCTTACTGCCATTCGCTAAACAATAAATTCCATAGTGGTGGGTCTTTTTTTTTCTCACGGTCTGTATTTTGTTGCTCTTTATCGCTGCTGGACTTTCAGTTTTAGCGGCCAGCAGTGAAGTTGGCAGTCCTGGAGCGCGGCAGGGAGACTGGACCCCCGCTCAGCAGCAGAGCTGCGGCTGTTGCTGACCCGAGGGCCGGCTGTGGATTGGCGAATGCTGGCGGCTCGGCCGGGGCGGACAGCGCTGATTTACAGGCGCCACCTGCTCGCCGCTCAGGGCGTGCGGGCTAATTGAAACAGCGGCTGCTGGCTGCTGGCTGCTGCGAACGGCCGGCCAACAGGTGTCCTGCCCAGGCGCTTGCCGCGCCAGCCGCCTTAACGAGGCGGTCCCTGCTGCCAACTCAGTGGCACTTCGCGCTCTGGTGCAAGACATGATGTTTTAGTGCTCTAACGTCGCTGACAGTTCTTTTTACCTTCTCATTCATCAGAGGTTTGTAGTAATGGACATACGCTGTTTACTTAATCGCTCTCCGACGTCAGGCGTAGATCTGATGGATTTTACGGTTCCGTCTTTCGCTCCAGAGTTGCTTTTACTGTAATTGTTTGTATTTTCACATATATTAATGTAATATTAAGGGTGTTCATGTTACATACTTCTACAGGGTGTAGAGAGGAACCCATGTCCAGAAACGGTTCGTTTCCATTTTACAAGGAAAACGAGATGTACAGATTTCACTTCTCTTTAGTGTGATATTTTGACAGCTATTCGATATGACGACCGCCGACTTCGGTGCACACGGTGTATCTGCGCCGTGAGTTCGCGTAAACTTTGTAAACATGCGTGGTGTATGCTGAATCACTTCTGCCGCAACCATGATCTCTGCAACCAGATCATCCTCCGATTGGACAGGGGTCTCCTAAACAAGGCTGTTCGTGTGGCCCCACAACAGAAAGCCCAAAGAGGTTAAATCTGGGGATCGTTGTGGCCAAGCATGTGGCCCTCCTCGATGGACCCCCCCCCCCCCCCCCTGTCCCCGTAGACTACATTCAGATGGTTCCGGACACGAACTGAAAATGTACTGCCGCGCCTTCATGCTGGAGACACAATTAGTGCAGAATGTCCAATGACACATCTTCCAAAAACTCCGCCAGCACTTTTTGCAGGAATATAAATTACCTGCTACCCGTTAGATTGGATGAGGGATGTACGGCCGAATCACATACCGTCACAGACATTGATGCCAAAGGTGTACTGAAATCTACGTGTACACTTGGCTTCGGCGTTTCCTTCATCCCAAATGTAGCTATTGCGAGCATTCAAAGCACCTTCCTTGTTGAAATGCACTTCGTTCGTGGATAAAATTCTCCCTAGAAACAGAGGAAAATTCACAGTACTGTGTAAAAACCAAGTACAGAAATTGACAAGTGGCACAAAATCCGCCGGGAGCGTGGTGTTTACCGTCTGAGCGTGATATGCTTGGAGTTGCTGTTCGTGCAGAGCACGTCAGACAGAAGAGTTATCCACATAAGTCACGTGCAATGGCTCGACTACTCGCGACGAAGCACTTTATCTTCCAGTAAGACACTTCGCCGCCTTCTTAGGGCACCACAGTTTCATCTATCGCTTGCGAATTTCCGGTTTTCCCGCAGGCGTTGTTCTACTCTGGCAAACATGGGATGAGACAGTCGCACGATTTGGAAAGTACTCGTGATACACACACTGAGCTTCTCTGCTATTACGCCAAGCTTCACCGTGAAGTAACGACGTATCGGTGTACTGTGCGAGCGTGTCTTCACACATCCTGTCACTGCAGTACTAGTCACCGTTCTTTCAAATGACACATCGCCAGGAAGTATGAAAACAAGGCAGGCGGAAATTAGAGGTCATCATGTAACATCGCGTCTCGTACCATTCACGAATGTGGGTAGCCCACTGTAACAGGCGAACTTCCTGAGGAACATACAGCGCGCAATAGAGGAGGTCTGCCGGCCGTGGTGGCCGTGCGGTTCTAGGCGCTGCAGTCCGGAACCGCGGGACCACTACGGTCGCAGGTTCGAATCCTGCCTCGGGCATGGATGTGTGTGATGTCCTTAGGTTAGTTAGGTTTAAGTAGTTCTAAGTTCTAGGGGACTGATGACTTCAGAAGTTAAGTGCCATAGTGCTCAGAGCCATTTGAACATTTTAGAGGTGGTCTCGTTTTCCTTGTAACATGGAAACGAAACGTTTCCGGACGCGGGTTCCTTCTCCTACAACCCCTACAGGTGTGTAATGTAAATTGTGAAACACCCTGTATTAAAAAAATGTATATTTGTTTTCTCGTTTTTTATGCGTTTCTACACCATTCATCCCATTATAATTTAAGTTTGAGTTGTTATCGGCACGCCTGTGAAGATTTCTGAGAGGGTAAGAACCACGTACCACCCAATGGTGTAGGTGTGAAAAGGCGGTGACATAGTAGCCCAACTCACGAACGTCTGGAGAAATTTCAACGAATTTTGATATATGCATGACCCCATAGTGCTCAGAGCCATTTCAACATTTTAGAGGAGGTCTCGTTTTCCTTGTAACATGGAAACGAAACGTTTCCGGACGCGGGTTCCTTCTCCTACAACCCCTACAGGTGTGTAATGTAAATTGTGAAACACCCTGTATTAAAAAAATGTATATTTGTTTGCGTGAAGAGTTTGACAGAGCACTGAAAGACCTGAGTCGAAACAAGGCTCCCGGAGTAGACAACATTCCATTGGAACTACTGACAGCCTTGGGAGAGCCAGTCCTGACAAAACTCTACCATCTGGTGAGCAAGCTGTATGAAACAGGCGAAATACCCTCAGACTTCAAGAAGAATATAATAATTCCAAACCCCAAAGAAAGCAGGTGTTGAAAGATGTGAGAATTACCGAACAATCAGTTTAATAAGCCACAGCTGCAAAATACTAACGCGAATTCTTTACAGACGAATGGAAAAACTAGTAGAAGCCGACCTCGGGGACGATCAGTTTGGATTCCGTAGAAATACTGGAACACGTGAGGCAATACTGACCCTACGACTTATCTTAGAAGAAAGATTAAGGAAAGGCAAACCTACGTTTCTAGCATTTGTAGACTTAGAGAAAGCTTTTGACAATGTTGACTGGAATATTCTCTTTCGAATTCTAAAGGTGGCAGGGGTAAAATACAGGGAGCGAAAGGCTATTTACAATTTGTACAGAAACCAGATGGCAGTTATAAGAGTCGAGGGGCATGAAATGGAAGCAGTGGTTGGGAAGGGAGTAAGACAGGGTTGTAGCCTCTCCCCGATGTTATTCAATCTGTATATTGAGCAAGCAGTAAAGGAAACAAAAGAAAAATTCGGAGTAGGTATTAAAATCCATGGAGAAGAAATAAAAACTTTGAGGTTTGCCGATGACATTGTAATTCTGTCAGAGACAACAAAGGACTTGGAAGAGCAGTTGAACGGAATGGATGGTGTCTTGAAGGGAGGATATAAGATGAACATCAACAAAAGCAAAACGAAGATAATGGAATGTAGTCGAATTAAGTCGGGTGATGTTGAGGGTATTAGATTAGGAAATGAGACACTTAAAGTAGTAAAGGAGTTTTGCTATTTGGGGAGCAAAATAACTGATGATGGTCGAAGTAGAGAGGATATAAAATGTAGACTGGCAATGGCAAAGAAAGCGTTTCTGAAGAAGAGAAATTTGTTAACATCGAGTATAGATTTAAGTGTCAGGAAGTCATTTCTGAAAGTATTTGTATGGAGTGTAGCCATGTATGGAAGTGAAACATGGACGCTAAATAGTTTGGACAAGAAGAGAATAGAAGCTTTCGAAATGTGGTGCTACAGAAGAATGCTGAAGATTAGATGGGTAGATCATATAACTAATGAGGAGGTACTGAATAGGATTGGGTAGAAGAGGAGTTTGTGGCACAACTTGACCAGAAGAAAGGATCGGTTGGTAGGACATGTTCTGAGGCATCAAGGGATCACCAATTTAGTATTGGAGGGCAGCGTGGAGGGTAAAAATCGTAGGGGGAGACCAAGAGATGAATACACTAAGCAGATTCAGAAGGATGTAGGTTGCAGTAGGTACTGGGATATGAAGAAGCTTGCACAGTATAGAGTAGGATGGAGAGCTGCATCAAACCAGTCTCAGGACTGAAGACAACAACAACAACAACAACAACAACATGACCCAATGCGTGTATAAAAGTACTGTAGAAGTAAGATACCTCTAATACCACTAGGGGTTGGGGAGGGGACCAGAAGGGGACGGTGTACAAACATTCCAAAACAGCCTGTTGGTATTTCTTTCCTGTAAGTAATTGACTTTTAATACTTCAAAACCATGAACGCTATCTGTTAAATGCAACAACCACATAGCCAATAATTTTGCCCTCATGTTTCAGGCTCAAAGTTCGGCCGCATGGCTGAATACCATAGATATACTTAACATCCTCTCTGGATGGGTATGGTGCAAAACAACGCATACCCAGTTTCCAACGACAGACCTTTCCATCGAAACGACAATCTCCTACTGGCAGAATCACAAGTTTACTCAGAAGTCAGTTAAAAATGCAGGGCGAGATTCGCTACAGATACTGAGAAAATACGTGTAGGAACATATCTGAAATATGTTAAACGTATGTGAAATATGTGAATTTGTAAAATATATGTGACATGCGTACACAGGCGAAGCTGTGAGCAAAAGGCTAATTTCCAAATCAAACAGGATGAATACTAAGAGTCTCGAGAATGGCAAAGAATTCTAGAAAATTACGAGATATATTTAACTTGGGATTCTTCTTTAATGCTTGCACCCGTCATTGGGTTCAAATGGCTCTGAGCACTATAGGACTTAACTGCTGAGGTCATCAGTCCCCTAGAACTTAGAACTACTTAAACGTAACTAACCTAAGGACATCACACACATGCACGCCCGAGGCAGGATTCGAACCTGCGACCGTAGCGGTCGCGCGGCTTCAGACTGTAGCGCCTAGAACCGCTCGGCCACTCCGGCCGGCACACGTCATTAGGGATGCGTCATCACCTGCTGAAAGCATCCTAAATAGAAAAAGACGCCGTGCCACAGTATGGTCACACCTGTAGCCAACAACAAATCCGACACGACTTGTGAGTCCACAGGTAGAAACAGCAAGGCTCTCCACTAAATTTTTTGTTTTATTTTAGAGTGCATCATGTCATCAAAGTCGTAACCATAGATAAAGAAGTAAAAGAACATAAAAGCGACTATATGTTAAGCCTAGCCGAAGGAAGGAAAGCGAGCTAAGAACAAGGACTTCCTCGTGGAAAAATTCGCTGTACAACCCGAACCAAAGATTAAATGTCCTTCGCTATATTGCCACGACGGATAAGAAGTAAAACGCAGTCGACAGGCCACACGTTGGTCGCTAAAACAAACGATAACGCAGATGGCAAACATGTATTAGAACGCAAGTGGTTAAAAAAAGGGCATTCGGTCAGGAAATGGCGAACCGTCAAAAGTGGACAACAACAAGCTAATACGCAACCTCGTTAAAATGATCTCCTAGCGCGCGAGAGGGCTGAGATGAGGTCGGGCAAGCCGCTGCGATGGGACGGGTTTAATATCCATGAAGAGAACACCAGTGGTGACGCCAAATTGACACCACCTGCCGACAGACGTCAACACGGAGGGATGGAAGGGCTAGCTGACCTAGTTAGGAGGACTACAGCCCTGGCAGCAGCGTCACCAGCCTCGTTTCCCGTCAGACCGACGTGGCCTGGGACCCACGTGAACGTCACACTGGCTCTCTCAACAGCGAGCAAGTGGAAGCTTTCCTGTGGCCACTGGTTGAGTGCGGGTCTGTTAGGGCTTGTTGCCGGATTCTGTCTGCATGAAAATGGACGTAAAAACGGTGCAACGAGTTTGTGTGAAATTTTGTTTTAAAACCAGGAAATCAGCTTCTGAGATTTACGAACTACTAAAACCAGCTTTTGGAGATAATTGTATGAGCCAGTCAAATGTTTTTGTCTGGTTCAACAGATTTAAAAATGCCGGGAATCCTTTAAAGATGGCCCACGGTCCGGTCGTCCTTCCACCTCAAAAACGAATGAAAATGCTGTGAAAATTCGCGACTTAGTGCATTCTGATCGCAAACTTACAATTGCTGATGGACTTAATTTGAGGTTCTATGCAGTTCAGTCAATTATAAATGAAGATCTGAACATGCGTCGAAGTCGCCGCAAATGCATTCCAAAAGTGTTGTCAAGTGGCCAGAGACAATATCGACTTGAAGTGTGCCAAGAACTGATTAATCGGACTAAAAATGAGCCTGATTTGTTAAAAAGGGTAATTACGGGTGACGAACCGTGGGTATATGGATATGATCCTGAAACCAAAGTGCAGTCTTCGCAGTGGAAGACTCCAGGTTCACCACGTCCGAAAAAAGCACGGCAAAGTCAGTCGAAGGTGAAGACAGTGTTGGCGATTTTTTTTCGATTCTACCGGTATTATGCATCATGAATTTACCCCTGGAGGACAGACAATTAATCAGGAATACTAGAAATATGTTCTCGAGCGTTTGCGCGAAAAGGTGCGGAAGGAAAGGCCTGCATTGTGGAAAGACAGGAGTTGGGTGCTACACCATGACAATGCTCTGGCTCATCGTGCCTTCTCCATCGTTGAGTTTTTGACCAAATTCAAAATTCCTGTGCTTCTACAACCGCCATATTCCCCTGATTTGGCCACTGCGGACTTCCACCTGTTTCCTAAACTGAAATTTTCAATAAAATGGAAGCGATTTGACTCGACTGAAGACATCCAGGCAAATATGGAGAGCGTCCTTAACACACTTCAGGAAAAAAAAAAATACCCAGGTATGTTTCCAGAAGTGAGAACACCGTTGGAGTCGGTGTTTTCAGTCAGAAGGGGACTATTTTGAAGGAGATGCATCACAGTAGCATGTAAGAACCACCATTGTACAATTACAAGCCCATTTTTAAAACTTTCCAGTCACATCTTGTACATGTATTATATGTTCCAGCACTTATCATGAAAACACTGCTTGCCGTTCCCAAGATGACATCATACAATTCACCATGACTGGCCACTGATAGGACCTCACACTGGCCGCCACCTGCCACGTCTTTGTTTGGGAGACTGAGAGTCCTCCAACAGCCTTGTGCCTTGCAGTGCTTATCACACCAACATCGTCACCACTGCTGGGTGAGAGGGTCACCCACTGCCTTGTACCTGTTTATCATGGCAAGCACTTCTGGGTGGCAAGGACGTACCCGTCCAATGGGGCCAGGATCAGCATGGTACATCACAATAGGTCATTGCACTTCATCGTCATTTTCTGTGATGGCATCGAGAACGCTCTAACATAGTGTAGGGACACATCCCTTGCCTGCCGACTGCCAGACAGCAACCTGCAAGACTTCAGCCGAATTGCTTGTGTAGCGTGGTTGGCAACAAGTTAGCTGACCCGACAACAGGTGTCAGTAGAATTCCATTATGTCACTGGCATGAGACGTCAGCCAAGGCTGATGAGGAGAGACAAAACTATATAAATCTGAACAATAAATATTAACATGCTAATCATGTTTTATTAGCGCTGAAAGATGCCTGTCCAGATTCCGCAACACCATCCTTACAATTGTTGAGGATTGTCTACACTGTGCCCCTGGAATTTGGCACCAGAAGTGGTTCTCCAGCGACATCAGCACGACAGTGATGACCTGGAGCGATTGGTGAACCAGGAGTGGACGTCACAGTATCGGCCACAGCCTTCTGACATCTGGAATGGCGTTCACAAACCTCATCTATAACTGCAGCGTAGTGAGTCCACAGGACTTTGCTACTGGACTTTTTATTTTGTTGTTTATTTATAGTCAGGATTGCGTATTGCGACTGGCATACAACATGGAAAGTGACTTATTTTAAACCTGAAGGATCTGTAGATCTGCCACAATTTAGAGTAAACTGTAGGCAATCTCATTTTGTGCCCGTAAGATGTGACAGCTGTATTTTAACTGGACTTTGTGTGCCATGTAGTGGACTGGCACCAACAGTATGCAGCACTCGTAGGCGTTACAGTCATGCAGCTCACGACTGTACTCACTGGGCACAGGCCAGATGTAAAGACTACTTAAAATTATTTGTGTGAAACTTGGGTTCCACTGTGTCTGTTGAGTGTTGCTATTGCTTTTGCTTGATATTAGTGTTGTGGGTGTATAAGCAGTAATAAATTGCACAAAGACGCCGGAAATACGATCAGCTAATACAAGTGATACTGTAGCTGCGTGGCCGAGCGGTTATAGGCGCTTCAGTCCGGAACCGCGCTGCTGCTACGGTCGCAGGTTCGAATCCGTCCCGGGCATAGATGTGTGTGATGTCTTTAGGTTAGTTAGGTTTAAGTAGTTCTAAGTCTAGGGGACTGATGACCTCAGATGTTAAGTTCCATAGTGCTTAGAGCCATTTAAACCATTTGAACTGTAGCTGCTTTGATGGAGCAGGAATCGGAATTGTTAGAGGGTAATACTCAGCAGAAGTTGTATAATGACGTGTTAAGTAGGAGACTAGAAGCTTTGCCAGCTGTGTAATATTCACAGTCGGGTTCAGATGGAGTTAAAGCTGTGGTGAGTTTACTCTCCTCCCCTGCATATACTTCAGCAGCTAACCTAGTAACACGCTGCTCCAGTAAAACAACAGAGGACTGACAGTATCTATGAATTATGTTTTAGCCACAGTCAAACTGAGTAATCGGTCAGATGAAACGACTCTGCAGATGGTCAGTGTATGTCTTATGGGTGAAGCTAAAATGCATGTGATGTAGCATGAGACACTTAGCACAGCTCGTGCATTTGAACAAGTAGCAGAGGGTTTACAACAGAGACGCCACAAACAGAACAGCGCAAGATCTTTTAGAGAGTAGTTGAATCGATTAGTGCAGAACGCCATTGAAACTGTCGAAGCCATTTCTGATAGGAAGATAAAGCTCCAGAGATCTTTTCACAGCGAGATGCCGCGGAATTTTCATGTAGAATCCGGATAATTTAGGTGCAGTGCTTCTCATTGCCACGCACTTTCTGCAAGTCGACATTGCTACGAAGTTACACAGTGATCGACTAATCTTTGCTTCCTACGAAAATGTTATTGGTGGGGGAAAATGGAAGCAGTACAAAGCAAAAGGGAAGTACTGGCCCTGCAGCCATATTTCCAGAAAACTGGAGACTACTGGATTTACTCTACATTTTGTCAACTGTTACGTAAACAGAAAATACAGGGATGACAAACTCAATGGAACCAAAAATGACTTAGCGGGATCGTGGTTTCATCTTCCAGCTACTACCACAGGAACAACAATGATTACCTTTCCTCGACCATCGTTGGATTGGCTAGAAGTGCAATTATGCATAGTATTTGCACAAAACGTAACCTTTCTCGCCGAAACCTTGTTTTCCATAACCTCCACAATCTCAGAAAAAGGAAGAATTTCAATTTACCAGATGCTTGAACATATAAAGCAATATCGTGAGAAAAAGAAGCAAACGATAATAACTGTTAACACGTCCACAACAAGTGATATCTTGACTTTACTAAACACTTCCGCAATTTCCTTCCGCTTAAAACGCAAAATATCGTATTCAAATGAACAACCATTCCATGAAATGCGTATGGAATGGATACAACTAGTGATAAGAATTTAAAATAGACTGTGTGAAGTGTATTAGTAATGGGAAAACAAACCACAAATACAATGTAAATTTAGATAATTAAGTTAACACAAACTAAGACAAGTAGCCTTACGGTTCACATCAAGAGTTACAAAGAGATTGAACTCGTTGCAAAATTAAATTGTAAATACAAACAAATGTACAGACCAGTTTGGTAGGAGACAGAGAATTTAAAATTCATTCTTTAGTTCACGCTATCACACCACAGGCAACACCAGACAAGGTGATGACACAGCTATGCAGCAGAAACAAACAATGAAAACTGTAAGTCGGTTGCGTATACAAGCATATATTTCTATGTTGGCACCAATCGCCAGGCACAAGATACACTCTCAGCAAAACGTGTATCGCGAGGGAGAAAGAGAGAGAGATTCGATAGCTCTTGTTACGGGAAGGAACGGGACTACCTCAGATGCAATAACACATTTCAGAGACTTGACAGCGCAATTAAGAGCCTGTAACAAATGGTTAAACAAACACAGTGGAACGAGGACTGCTGACACCTAGTGAAAGAAGTGGGCCACATTTGGTCATAATGAACAGAGCTTCAAGTCATTCCTTCCACCATATCTATAAATACTGCTGTTCTCCAGCTCTGAATTCAGTTGGTCATTAGGACTGATTGTGTTTGTACCGAAGCACTCGATTCAATGATTCTTTTGGTTCAAAAAATGGCTCTGAGCACAAACTTCCGTTATTTTTTATATGTTCTTGGATGGGCCAGTCAAGGACGACATGCCAGTTTCAGTTCCTTATTCCTTACTGTATTCTTTCCTTCCAGTACTGTTTCATCTGTTCACTTTGTTTTTACTTCCTGTCTTTTGACAACTCTCCTGCCTAGGAACCTTTCATAATGAGTACTTTTTCCTTATAAAATCTTCTGTATCAATTGTTTCCTCTGCTTTTACATTTTTTTCTAAATCCTTTTTTTGCTTCATGCATTCAACTTGTTGTTGACTTCTAATCTCAAAAAGATTTGAAGATATTTTTGATTAATTACTGCCCTGCATTTGATATAAACGTCCAAAAATACCAGCCTTCTTTCTCTCGTTACTTCTTATAGATTTCCTACGTTTCGATGAATTTCATCATCACTACATAAATTATAATCTTTCATAGTTTCTAGTGGGCCTAACATTTTCCTAATGATTCACATTTCTAGTATGTCTAATCGATGTAAATTACAGTTTAAAATTAGACGCTCACTTACATTTACAGGAAGGTCATAAACGGTCTGAGGGGCTTGTAAGAGTGTTACAGGGCAGGTAGTGCTGAGAAATAATCGTAAAAAAAAAAAAAAAATTGCCCAGTTTCCGAGTGATTTGGCATTGACGTGAATCAATCAAGTTCAAGCACTCGCACGCGCCAAAATGCGGTAATGCACAGACATCTGTGGATCCGTGAGGTACTGCTTACTGAAACACTAATTACCACTTAAAATGTTCCTTTTTCGGAAGTGATAAATTTAAGCTACAAACTGCAACAATGGAAAAGTCTTTATCACACATTTCCTTATCAAATGTTACGCGTTTCGAAAAATCATTGTGAGATATAATCTGTGAGACAATGTTCAGAAAGTATTAAAATAAGTAACAAATACCAGTATATTGCATGATCATGACAAGCAAGTATGCACAATTGTTTCGTTACTTTCATGTACCAGGGGCATTCAACACCTAATGCACCACGTTTTTTTCTGGGCCAACTGCGGTTGACAAAAACACGGAATATGTTGTGGGACATAGTAGAATATTCTCTCTCAGTCCCTATAGCGTCATGGAGTTCCGATAGGTGGCAGCGCTATAACGTAGGCTTCATAATGGCGTCTGTAACGGGAGGTGCTTTCGAAGCGGAGAACTGTCGTTGATTTCCTTTTGGCGGAAAAGTAGAACATCGTAGACATTCACAGGAGCTTGCAGAATATCTACGGAAACCTGGCACCGAACAAAAGCACGGTGAGTCGTTGGGCGAGGCGTCTGTCATCACCGCAACAAGGTCGTGCAAACCTGTCCGATGTCCCGTGTGCTGGCCGGCCGCACACAGCTGTGACTCCTGGAATGTTGGAACGTGCGGACACTCTCATTCGAGGTGTTAGGCGCTCGCACTGCGATGCGAAAGCGCACACAACACGGACGCGCCTGACACTGCTCACGTTACCAAATTCATTCGTGATGTGGCCGTCTCTACGGTTCGCTTTGTCGATTTGTACACTCGTTCGTCTTTGTAGGAACTAAATCCTGGAGCTATTGTGCAAGTTCCTGTAAGGTGTAATGGTCCCTCTTCTACAACAGTGGTTAACTCCGCCGTGGACACACCACTGAAGACCGAGAAATGCTTTACAAGGTAGCGCTGCCGACATGGTTGCAGAAGGCTGTTGTCTGACACGAAACGTAAGCAGGTTACAAATTCGTGCACAGCATGCATTCTCGTTAAAGGCCTCGTACCGTCTGTGTGTATCCGACCACTGTGTCCCTGTCTTAAAATACCACTGCCTTGTGTATAATTCTGACCATAAATACGAGGCCCATTTGCGAAGTTCAGTAAACGCTAGTTGAACACAATACAGTGCGAACACGAGAGTATCAAAATACTTTTATTCTTTAAAGTAGCGTTTACAGACCACAGTACGATTATGAAACTGCACTAAAGTGCCACCGAAGGTTCTTTTTGCTATCGTTCGAGGTATTGGCAACTCATTTCTATTGACGTCTTTCGAAATGTGACTGAGATACTCTTCCGCTGTCACTGTGTTTGTCTCCAATCTTACTCAGGCTTGAACTGGTAGCACGACGCCTCATCCATCGCTGTTATGACCGCAGAAAATAAGAACCTCGGTTACTCGAGTTAAAGAAGTCTCCAGCAATTTTCATCTGTGTTGCCTTCTGTTCGTTTGTGCGGCACAATGAGGGAGCAGCTTGAATGGCAACCTAAATACTTGCGAATCTTGAGTTTGGCATCGTCTTTACCATTCCGCAGTTGTTCCGATATCAATTTCTAAAATAAACGATTCCATTCTTCCTCAGTTACACAGAGGACAGCAATATCACTAACGAATTTTGTCAGTGACATCCTTTGACGTTATGTTTTAATACCACTTCTGAACCTTTCTTTTATTTCCGTCATTGCTTCTTCGATAAATTGTTTGAACAATAGGGGAGAAGGACTGCATCGCCACCTTATATACATTCTAAACCAACCATTAATCTCTTGGTCTTCTATTCTTACTGCTCCCTCTTTATTACTGTATTCGAACGCTTTTTTCTATGAAAGTGTCTTCATTTTGTGAAGTCCTGCCTACATTATCAAGCACATCCTCAGAATTGCCTCTTTTGCGCCTTTACTTCATCTCAAGCCATAATGATCGTCATCTAAAAGAGCTTTAGTATTATTTATCATTCTGCTGTAAAAGATCCTGCTAGAACGGGGCAAACGACGGAAATTGGAAATTTGTGCTAAGAACTATGGGACCAAACTGCTAAAGTCATCGGTCCCGAGGCTTACACACTAAGTGAACTAAACTAACTCATGATAAGGACAACACACACACAAACACACACCCATGCCCGTGGGAGAACTCGAACCTCCGACGGGGGGAGCCGCACGAGCCGTGTTAAGACGCCCAAGACCGCACGGTTACCCCGCGCGGCGACCAGCGACCACTGAAGAGGATCATTCAACGTGACAGAAGTTCAACCCTTGTTGCTGCAGATTTCAGTGCTGGCTATTCAGCAAATGTCAGCGTGCGAACCATTCAACAAAACATCAACGATGTGGGCTTTCTGAGCCGAAGGCCCACTCGTGTACGCTTGATGACTGCACGACACTAAGCTTTAAGCCTCGCCTGGGCCTGTCAACACCGCCATTGGACTGTTGATGACTGGAAACACGTTGTCTGGTCAGATGAGTCTCGTTGTAAGTTGTATGGAACATACGGGCATGGAGACAACCTCATGAATCCACGGACCCTGCATGTCAGCAGGGGACTGTTGAAACTGGTGGAGGTTCTGTAATAGTGTGGATCGTGTGTAGTTGCAGTGATATGTGACCCCTGGTACGTCTAGATACGACTCTGTCAGGTAAAACGCACGTAAACATCCTGTCTGATCGCCTGATGCATGTCCATTGTACATTCCGACGGACTTGGGCAATTCCAGCAGGACAATGCGACATCCCAGAATTGCTACAGAGTGGCTCCAGGAACACTCTTCCGCTGGCCACTAACTTCCCCAGACATGAACATTACTGAGCGTATCAAGGATGCCTCGCAACGTGCTGTTCAGAAGAGATGTTCACTCCCTCGTACTCTTACGGATTGATGGACAGCCCTGCAGGATGGGTAGTGTCAGTACCCTCCGGCACTACTTCAGACATTATTTGTGTACGTGCTACGTCGTGTTGCGGCACTTCTGCGTTCTGACGGGAACCCTACACGTTAATAGGAATCTTTACCAGTTTCCTTGGCTCTTCAGTGTGTATCACGGAATACTGCGGGAAATTACCAGCAACCCAGGTGTTTACTGACCGTCGACGCTGAAGCTTACTGTTCCCTTCTCGGTGCAGCCCAGCCTGTTGCTGGCGGCGCGGCCACCTGTTGCGGGTGTTTAGGAGTCTGCCGGCGGCGCCGTCCCCCGCTATCGCCGCCGCATCGACACCCGCAGACACTTGTTGCATTTACATACAACGCCACGCCGCCGCCGAAACCCGACGCTGCGCTGCCGGCGGCCGGTAATGGCCGGGAATAAGCCGTGAAATACGAGCCGACTCCTTCGGCGCGTCCAAATTTATGAGCGTGCCGCGTCCGTTAGGCGACACGCGTGTCGCACTGCCGGTACCTTACAGACCTTACTCCACAGGGCTACTCCTTCTTCTTATCTGTGTCGTGCCCTGCTGTCCGATCTGATCAACTGCTCCCAAGCAATAATGGTCTCTATGCAGTATACATCAGTCAAGCAAAGTAAGGGCAGTCAAAGACAAAGGCGCATCTACACTACTGGCCATTACAATTGTCACACCAAGAAGAAATGCAGATGATAAACGGGTATTCATTGGACAAATGAATTATACTAGAACTGAAATGTGATTACATTTTCACGCAATTTGCGTGCATAGATCCTGAGAAATCAGTACCCACAACAACCACCTCTGGACGTAACAACGGTCTTGATACGCCTGGGCATTGAGTCAAACAGAGCTTGGATGGCGTGTACAGGTACTGCTGCCCATGCAGCTTCAACACGATACCACAGTTCATCAAGAGTAGTGACTGGCGTATTGTGACGAGCCAGTTGCTCGGCCATCATCAACCAGACGTTTGCAATTGGTGAGAGATCTGGAGAATGCGCTGGCCAGGGCAGCAGTCGAACATTTTCTGCATCCAGAAAGGCCCGTACAGGACCTGCAACTTGCGGTCGTGCATTATCCTGCTGAAATTCAGGGTTTCGCAGGGATCGAATGAAGGGTAGAGCCACGGGTAGTAACACATCTGAAATGTAATGTCCACTCGTCAAAGTGCCGTCAATGCGAACAAGAGGTGATGTGTAACCGATGGCATCCCATACCATTACGCCGGGTGATACGCCAGTATGGCGACGACGAATACACTCTTACAACGTGCGTTCACCGCGATGTCGCCAAACACGGATGCGACCATCATGATGCTGTAATCACAACCTGGAGTCATCCGAAAAATGACGTTTTGCCATTCGTGCACCCATGTTCGTCGTTGACTACACCATCGTAGGCGCTCCTGTCTGTGATGCAGCGTCAAGTGTAACCGCAGCCGTGGTCTCCGACCTGATAGTCCATGCTGCTGCAAACGTCGTCGGACTGTTTGTGCAGATGGTTGTTGTCTTGCAAACGTCCCCATCTGCTGACTCAGGGATCGAGACGTGGCTGCACGATCCGTTAAAGCCATGCGGATAAGATGCCCGTCATCTCGACTGCTACTGATACGAGGCCGTTGGGATCCAAAACGGCGTTCCGTATTAACCTCCTGAACCCACCGATTCCATATTCTGCTAACAGTCATTGGATCTTGACCAACGCGAGCAGCAATGTCGCGATACGATAAACCGCAATCGCAACAGGCTACAATCCGACCTTTATCAAAGCCTGAAACGTCATGGTACGCATTTATTCTCATTACACGAGGCATCACAACAACGTTTCACCAGACAACGTCGGTCAACTGCTGTTTGTGTATGAGAAATCGGTTGGATACGTTCCTCATGTCAGCACGTTGTAGGTGTCGCCACCGACGCCAACCTTGGTGAATGCTCTGAAAAGCTAATCATTTGCGTATCACAGCATCGTCTTCCTGTCGGTTAAATTTCGCGTCTGTAACACGTCATCTTCGTGGTGAAGCAATTTTAATGGCCAGTAGTGTGTTTCCTTCATTTCAGCGTAACTCTTGCATCCGACATATCTACGCCTGCTTCTGCGATCCTTTCCCTCCATCACATAACTACACATCTCGTAATATCAGCCAAACCAATGTCCCTCTCTCTTCGATTAATTATGTTATTTGTTAGATTTTTTCTCGTTTCACAATTTTTTCACTCCTTACTATGTCAACGCACCCGATTACAGTCGTCACTTACACGACGTCTTAAAGAATCCTTTTCGTCTTCCCCATAGTCAATGTTTCGCATCCACACAGATATTTGTTTCAAACAAGTTTCCACACACTTTTTCTTGTTTCAGAGTTTATACTTTTGGATGTTTGCAGTTACTTTGTTTCATAGGAAGACCTTTATTATTATATTTATATTTATTACTTTATTATTATATATTTTATTTATATTACATATTATTCTTGCTAGTATAACTTATATCTTTTTGTAAACTACATCCGAAAAATTCATCCACTTCTCCAAGAGTCATCGGTCAAGTTTACTATCTAGCCATTCACTTTATCCACCATGGTTTTGTTTTTGCTTACGTGCATATTGTAGCCAGCACGTAGCACTCGCTCCAGATGAAGACGCGACCAACTCAATTCATTTTCGCTTTGGGCTACCACTGATACGTCATCACTGTACCAAATGGTTTTATGTAGAGTCTCTAGTTGCGAAAATCCTTTGCTTCCCACACTGCCTCAGCAACATACAAATTAAATGTCGATGTTGAAAATGATCATCCCTGCCATACAGGTATCCTGACTTTGGTCTCTTGTACCATTACATACGTGCTGACTACTCCATGTTGATGTACATAAGAAGAACGGAGTGTACCTCAGCCCCTGCAGCTGAAACCACAATGCCTAAGAATGAAATAAATAACACTTCACCTTACCAAAAACCCTTTCTAAATCTACCAAAGCAGCACAGGGTGGTCAGAAACAGTGTAAAAAGCTCGTGCTGAGAAAAAATTGTTAAAAAAAAAATTCGGCACGTTGCGCTGCTTGTGAGTATATTAGCAGTGAAGTTAGCCAGTCACGCCGTTGCGCGGGCTAATTCAAGCCGCCCGCCAGATACAGTTAGTGTCGGTTGCCCTCGTAGCGCAGACGATGGCGCACGAGACTGCTCAGCTTTTGGCTTGGGTTCGCTTCTTACTACCGTCCCACGACCATTTTTTGTATCACTCTCTTATTCTGTTTTAGGAAACGAAACTAAGAACACGTTTGGCGACGCCGTCGTGGTGGGTCACTTGAATTTGTGCGTGCAACGGCTTGATTGGTTAAATAGAATTTATGTTCTTAGCAATTATTTCTCAGCGAAACCTACCCTGCAACTCCCTTACAAGCTCTGCAGACTGTTTCTGATCACCATTTATATGTTTCCTCGTTTTTCCGATGTCTGCCTGCTATTTTCACCCACGGGCTAAAATTGCTTCTGGGATGGTCCTACTTCTCCTAAAACTAAAGTGGTTCTCTCCTAAGCCCGTTTCAACATCCCCTTCCATTATTCGATAAGCCTTTTTTTTTTGCAACGTTTTATGAAACCGCATGTCGTATTTGACAAGTGAAGCCTCCAAGTCAACGGTTAAAATCTTATAAAACGGCTTTAAAATACGGAGATGTGTTTGTTTTAGTAGTCGTCGAGATCATTTATCTGTAAAATTCTGAATTTTTATACAGTCGGTGTTTAGAGATCGACGAAAAGACTACAAGGCACAAGTCGCTGACGAAAAAATACCCTGTAATAGTTAGTAACGACCAGCATATTCACGAGAGTCATAAATGAGTTAGAATTTGGGAAAAAACTATGCATATGTTTGAAGCCATATATGTTAACACATTGCAGTACTTAGTCATATTTTCCATAATAGAAACTATTGTCTTGTCTCATGTTCTTCCCTTACTCGCAATCAAAGTGCGATAGTTGAGTTTCAAGGATGTGATTCAAACACCAGCGGAATGGAACGGGTAATGGTCAAGATGTGGACAACACAATGATCGGTGGCGTTTGATACTGGACTACAGCAGTGTGGATCTACCGAAAACGATGTAGCATATCTGCACGTTATCCTTGTGAAGTGTTGGTCGCGGTCCATTCCACTTTGTTTTAATCAGTTCATTAAAAAACTGTTTGTACTTCGATGACGACCAAAAGAAGAACATATGACATGTAGTAATTTCCATTTTGGGAAATAAGATTCTGTTAAGTACTGCATGCGTTAATACATTTTGTTTCAAGCAAATATTTAGCTTTCTGCCAAACAACATCTAAATTTTAACCCTTGTGAATGTGCTGATCCTAGCTGTCTATTACAGGTTATTGGTTTGTCAGCGGTTTGACCCTTACAGTCCTTAGATTCGTTACTCTTCAAACATAGATGAACACAGACGCAGAATATTAAAGATATATGACCTTCATCTCCGTATTGTAAAATCATTTTTATTCGGTTTTAGCCGTTTGCGTCGGGTATCTCCTTAGTAAGCCCGCATCTCGTGGTCGTGCGGTAGCGTTCTCGCTTCCCACGCCCGGGTTCCCGGGTTCGATTCCCGGCGGGGTCAGGGATTTTCTCTGCCTCGTAATGGCTGGGTGTTGTGTGCTGTCCTTAGGTTAGTTAGGTTTAAGTAGTTCTAAGTTCTAGGGGACTGATGACCACAGATGTTAAGTCCCATAGTGCTCAGAGCCATTTGAACCATTTTTCTCCTTAGTAACAGTTTGCGGTGGAGTCTGGTGGTGCGTCTGGATACCGATGAACACTGAAGACCACTTTCGCTGCGGATGCAGGCTAGGAAGGCGCCTTATATCACAGAGCGGCGGCGCGGGTCCGCTGAGAGCTGCAGGCGTCAGTCCGGTTGTGAACCCGGGACTCGCGCTGTGAATCACTGCAGACAGGCGGCACGGAGAACGACGCTTGCGGTCGCTGCGCGGTGTGTCTGGTATGTTCCCGCTTTCCGCGCTCTTCTGGACTGAGTATCCTTCAGGACGAGACCGGACGGCTACCACTGTGTCCCTCCTCTTGCTTTAATAGGGAGGGGGGGGGGGAGGTAGACGTCTCGGTCACAGCCAGCATATATACGGCACGACCACGTTTGGCCGAGAACAGAAGAGGGTATCTTGCTATCTGTCCCAGTCTTCCATCACAAGAATTTGATTTATTTGGTAACCAATTTCAATTATTAATTATAAAAAATGGTTCAAATGGCTCTAAGTACTATAGGACTTAACATCTGAGGTCATCAGTTCCCTAGAACTTAGAACTACTTCGAGGTTTACTGATGATATTGTAATTTTGTCAGAGACAGTGAAGGACATGGGAGAGCAGTTGAACGGAGTGGACAGCGTCCTAATGGGAAGGTATAAGATGAACAACAACAAAAGCAAAACGAGGATAATGAAAAGTAGTAGAATTGAATCAGGTGATGCTGATGGAATTAGGTTAAGAAATGAGACACTTGAAGTAGTAGATGAGTTTTGCTATTTCGTCAGCCAAACAGGTGATGGTGGTCGAAGTAGACATGATATAAAATATATACTGGCAATGGCGAGAAAAGCGTCTCTGAAGAAGAGAAATTTGTTGACGTCGAACATATATTTAAGTGTTGGTGTTTCCTGAAAGCATGTCCATGGATTGTGGCCATGTTTGGAAGTGAAACATGGACGATGAGCAGTTTGGACAAGAAGAGACAAGAAGCTTTTGAAATGTGGTGCTACAGAAGAATGCTGAAGGTTGGGTGGGTAGATCACGTAACTAATGAGAAGGTACTGAACAGAACTGGGGAGACAAGAAATTCGTGGCGCAACCTGACTAAACGAAGGCATCGGTTGGTAGGACACCTTCTGAGCAGTTTAGTACTGGAGGGAACCGTGGAGGGTAAAAGTCGTAGAGGAAGATCAAGAGATGAATACACTAAACAGATTAAGAAGGATGGATGTTGCAGAAGATGAAGAGGTTTGCACAGGTGGGAAGGAAAAAAAAAAATCTCTGAGCCCTATGGGACTTAACTTCTGAGGTCATCAGCCCCCTAGAACTTAGAACTCCGAGGCAGGATTCGAACCTGCGACTGTAGCGGTCGCGCGGTTCCAGACTGTAACGCCTAGAACCGCTCGGCCACCCCGCTAGGTGGATTCAAACCAATTACGTACAGGCGTGCCTATTAATTCACTGCTGCACGTCCGTGTCTCACCTTGTCAATTGTATAGAAATAACTAGAAAATGGTTCAAATGGCTCTGAGCACTATGGGACTTAACATCTGCGTCATCAGCCCCTAGAACTGCTTAAACCTAACTAACCTAAGGACATCACACACATCCATGCCCGAGGCAGGATTCGAACCTGCGACCGTAGCAGCAGCGCGGTTCCGGACTGAAGTGTCTAGAACCGCTCGGCCACAGCGGACGGCGTGAAATAACTAGAATTTGGACCAAGTCCCGTAAATAAATTAATAAGTAAATAGATAAATAAATTGCTGAAAACAAGTTTTGCACAATGTCATGACCCGTGTACCTCTTTTTAAATAATACTTTTTTGATCCTAGGAAACTATTACGTGCAGCTATCTTTTCAATGGAATTAAGTTAAGTGCAGTTTAGCACAGTCTGTATGTCTCTAACCGTGAACGGCACAATATGGGTTGCGTATGCTGCTCAGTGCGTCGGCATGGATCGTTTCGAGCTTAGTCACTTTGCGTGAAGGAGAGTTGTAAGTATGTGAAGCTGCCAGCCGCATTGACGCACATCACGCCGACAACATTCAAACATCCAGCCACTAAAGTGAGACACTAATAATTGAAGACCTGACTCGTTGTACTCGCCTGTTGTCAACAATACAAACCGATGACCGATACCTAAGAATTATGGCCCGTGTGCTTCTATTGACATGAACACTTTCGAGTGTACGTTTGCGCATGTGGAATCTTGCAGTGCACCGTCGAAAGAATTCTGCACACACGTGGATGACCTCTGGGGCGCCGCCGCCGAAGACTACGGCACGCTTGAGAAGCAACTTGTACGCTTGAGAAGCAACGTGTCCACCATCTCGTGGGCAACATGTCGGGAAATATCGAACCGTGTTACCATGCAAAAGGTGGAGCGACACGGTGCTGAATGTTACCGTGCCGCTAAGGAATCATATCGAGCGCCGTCGTTTGAACTTCCCGCCGCGGCCGGCAGCTGACAAGGGAACCTCCCCATCGGACCCCCCTCAGATTTAGTTATAAGTTGGCACAGGGATAGGCCTTGAAAAACTGAACACAGATCAATCGAGAAAACAGGAAGAAGTTGTGTGGAACCATGAAAAAAATAAGCAAAATAGACAAACTGAGTAGTCCACGCACAAGGTAGGCAAAATCTAGAAGAGTGTCAGCTTACGAGCGCCGTGGTCTCGTGGTTAGCGTGAGCAGCTGCGGAGCGAGAGGTCCTTGGTTCAAATCTTCTCTCGAGTGAAAAGTTCAATTTTTTATTTTCAGATAATTATCAAAGTTCAGTCACTCACACATAATCAACTTCGCTCTCCAAAATTCCAGGACATTTTCAGATTTGCTTGGACATATACAGGATTTGACGGTATACGCACGGAAACATTTGAAAACGTAAAAAACATATGTTTTGACAGAGCACTGGGAAAACTGTGCGACTGTGAAACTGTTGCATTCATTTGTTGCAGTTTATGTGACAAAGTCTTAAGTTTTCATCACTTTTTTGGGAGTGATTATCACATCCACAAGCAAAACCTAAATCGGGCAAGGTAGTAGAATCTTTTTACCCATTCGCCAAGTGTGCAAGTTAGGTGGATCGACAACATATTCCTGTCATGTGACGCACATGCCGTCACCAGTGTCGTAAAGAATATATCAGACGTGTTTTCCTGTGGAGGAATCGGTTGACCTATGACCTTGTGATCAAATGTTTTCGGTTCCCATTGGAGAGGGACGTCCTTTCGTCTACTAATCGCACGGTTTTGCGGTGCGGTCGCAAAACACAGACACTAAACCTATTACAGTGAATAGAGACGTCAATGAATGAACGGACAGATCGTAACTTTGCGAAAATAAAGAAAGTAAAATTTTCACTCGAGGGAGGATTCGAACCAAGGACCTCTCGTTCCGTAGTTGCTCACCCTAACCACGGGACCACAGCGCTCATCAGCTCACATTCTCCTTGATGTTGCCTATCTTGCGCACGGACTACTCAGTTTGTATATTTTGCTTATTTTTTCATAGTTCCACACAACTTCTTCCTGTTTTGTCGATTGATCTGTGTTCAGCTTTTCAAGGCCTATCCACTGTGCCAACTTATAACTAACTCTGAGGGGGGTGCGATGGGGAGGTTCCCTTGTGAGAAGAGTACGCCGCCGGTAACAGCGGTTGTCCGCCAGTGGCGACAGAGGGCGCGGCGGTGGATGACGCGAGGCAGCGCGGCGTTCGGCGAGGAGGAGCGAACTGGGACTCCGGTCGTCGTCCGGGAAGGAATAAACGGGTCTTGCAGAAGACGTGAGGCGAACGGAGGACGTGTGCGGACACTGGCTGCGGCGTTCCTGGTTGTGGGCATGTGATGGCAATTGGTCGGTACAGATGACAGGGCACAATGACTTTGGAGTTAGTCCGAGCGAAAAGGGTCATTTGCTGTAGACAGTGTTCTGCTCGCTTGGGGGGAAATATTACGTCTGCTGTAAGCACTTTGCTTTGGGTACTAAATTTTTAACTACGTCTGAGCATTTTGTCCTCGGCGCTGAGGGATTTGTGAACTGGATATACAGGGTGGTCCATTGATAGTGACCGGGCCAAATATCTCAAGAAATAAGCATCAAATGAAAAAACTACGAAGAACGAAACTCGTCTAGCTTCAAGGGGGAAACCAGATGGCGCTATGGTTGGCACGCTAGATGGCGCTGCCAAAGGTTGGTTCAAATGGCTCTGAGCACTTTGGGACTTCACATCTGAGGTCATCAGTCCCCTAGAACTTAGAACTACTTAAACCTAACTTACCTAAGGACATCACACACATCCATGCCCGAGGCAGGATTCGCACCGGCGACCGAAGTTGTCGCGCGGTTCCAGACTGTAGCGTCTACAACCGCTCGGCCACATCAGCCGGCGATGCCATAGGTCAAACAGGTATCAACTGCGTTTTTTTAAATAGGAACCCTTATTTTTTATTACATATTCGTGTAGTACGTAAAGAAATATTAATGTTTTAGTTGGACCTCTTTTTTCGCTCTGTGATAGATGGCGCTGTAATAGTCACAAACGTGCGGACGGTATTTGCTTCGTGATACATCACCCGTGTTAAAATGGACCCTTTACCAATTGTGGAAAAGGTCGATATCGTGTTGATGTATACCTATTATGATCAAAATGCCTAACGGGCGTGTGCCGTGTATGCTGCTCGGTATCCTGGACGACATCGTCCAAGTTTCCGGACCGTTCGCCGGATAGTTATGTTATTTAAGGTAACAGGAAGTGTTCAGCCACATGTGAAACGTCACGTAATGTTCTACCGATGTTACTACAAGGTGTTTCCTGCATGACAGAATGGCGATGGACTTCCAACATGATGGATGTCCGGCATATAGCTCACGTGCGGTTGAAGCGGTACTGAATAGCATATTTCATGACAGGTAGATTGGTCGTCGAAGCACCATACCACGGCCCGCACGTTCACCGGATCTGACGTCCCCGGATTTCTTTCTGTGGGGAAACTTGAAGGATATTTGCTATCGTGATCCACCGACAACGCCTGACAACATGCGTCAGCGCATTGTTAATGCATCTGCGAACATTACGGAAGGCGAACTACTCGCTGTTGGGAGGAGTGTCGTTACACGTATTGCCAAATGCATTGAGATTGACGGACATCATTTTGAGCATTTATTGCATTAATGTGATATTTACAGGTAATCACACAGTAACAGCATGCGTTCTCAGAAATTATAATTTCATTAAGATACATGTATCACATTGGAACAACCGAAATAAAATGTTCAAACGTACCTACGTTCTGTATTTTAATTTACAAAACCAACCTGTTACCAACTGTTCGTCTAAAATTGTGAGACGTATGTTGGTGACTATTACAGCGCCATCTATCAAAAAGCGAAGAAAGTGGTCCAACTAAAACATTCATATTTCTTTACGTACTACACGAATATGTAATAAAAAATGTGGGTCCCTATTAAAAAAAAACGCAGTTGATACCCGTTTGACCTATGGCAGTGCCATCTTGCGGGCCAACCATAGCGCCATCTGGTTTCCCCCTTCAAGCTATACAAGTTTCGTTCTTTGTAATTTTTTCGTTTGACGCTTATTTCGTGAGATATTTTGCCCGGTCACGATCAATGGACCGCCCTGTATAGTGACGAACGTGTCTGCTGCGATGGTTCAAGTGTTCTGAACTTGTAGGGCACCCTTGTCGCTGGTGTTGCTCGGTACGTCTGTTTCTATATGCACGGAAAAAGGAAACTTGCATTTCACTGAAAATAAAAGAGAAGCCTTTACACTACTAGTCAGTTGTGCCGAAGCAGTGGTCTGATGGACGGAAATTGTCCAGAAATGTATTAAATGGTTACGTTGTTATTCTGAGCTTTCTAGTTAAATTATCGAGTTGTTGTGGTCTTTTTATGTGTCAGTTACTGAATACTTATAGTTGTTCATCTCTTGGCGTGTGGTGCATAAGAAGTCATGCATATACATGTCTATGTGTCCCTGGTGGTATGGTGAAGTTAAACACGTTATGCTGCGTTACTACTATTGGAGTATTTTCCCATGGAGACGTCTGATCAAGGAAATTGTGATTTTGCGTGCTCCTAGCACATGACTTGGCTTGGGCGTCTAGGGTTTATTTGATGTGTTTGTTGTTCGGCCAATCAGCGGTTAAGGTGTAATTAGAAACATTGGCTCAGGTCGCTGCATTGGCGACAGATGAAATTCGAACCAAATCAGTATTGTCGCCTCGTCATTTGTAACCTGTTTTCCCTGCTAATTTTGGTAATGGCCCAAGAGTTGAACATCTGAAGTATCGAATGTGTATTTGTAATGACGTTTTTTGGGGGCATTAGTAGCCATTTCTAACAGACTTCGGAAAGATGTGTAAAGTTGAGTTGTCAAGATAGGTTGAAATTGTTCTAAGGAAAGCTGTCGGGTACCAAATAGTACAGGGGTTGAACTGTGACTGAGTGACATTATTGTAACATTTTTGCAACTGATGCCTGATGTTGCTAAATTCTAGTGCCTTTTGCTTTGCAAGAAGGGAAAAAAGTGACTGATATTTATTTACTGTCCTGGATGTTCATTGATATTATGTATTTTATTTCTTATTTTGAAATTGCTGCTACTATGCCGGATTTGATAGTAGTACTAGCGTATTCTCCTCTCAACCCAGCACCACCCACTGCAACCCTCTCGTTGCTACAGTTGCCCAGGAGCACGCTTATCTTTGTTTCCGTGATGTTTATTGCGTCATTCCCTGCACCTGTTGAGCTTCTTTTTTTTTTTCTTTTTAATTTGTGGTAAGGTGTTACGGGTCCAAACTGATCCCTTTGAGTCTAGGCTCTTACACAGATATCGCAAATTTGTTATTGAGCAAAGCGCTCTATGTATCCCAAATGATTCAGAAAAGACGTCTGAGAAACACCAGAAGACTTTCTTTTTACTAATTTCGCTCTTAAATCATCTTCGACAAGTCTATCAACATAAGATGGGATAATTATACGTTGACGTCGAAAGAACGGACAATAAACAGCAGTTCACTGCATGAAGCAACTGTTACTGTCACATGAACAAGTTATGAATGCCCATTCCATAGCGTAAAAGTGGGTCTAGATGGTTTTATGGAAGTTATTCAGAGCCTTTTTTGTGCTACACTGGTCATACAGTGCATTGCATACTGGCGTAATTACACATGGAAACGACATATCCAGCATGTCTGTGTGTGCAATATCGTGTCTTACACAGAGATCTATATGTGCTCCATGACATCTTGCGACACATTTCAGGACATACGCTTCGAAAGGCTTTCACGACATTTTTGTCCATTTATTCATTAGCCTTGCACCTACGTTGATACACACGGTACTTGATTCAGCGGGCGTCTGGGACTCTGAAGGAGTTATGCTATTTGATGTCCTACCTCACGGTGCAACGCTCAACTCTGAAGTATACTGTGGCACCATCAGGAGATTGAAGAAACGACTTCAGCATGTTCGTCATCACGAAAGTGCAAACGAACTTCTCTGTGATAAGGTAAGGCGTCGCACAAGTCTGCGCACCCGAGAGAAACTCAGAAAACTTTGTTGGACTGTTGTTCCTCACCCGCCCTACAGCTCAGATCTCGTACCTTCCGACTTCCGTCTGTTTGGCCCAATGAAGGATGCACCCCTCCGGAAACAGTGCGTGGATGATTTTGAGGTTACTGATGCAGAAGAAGTTGGCTCCGACATCGACTGGTAGAGTGGTACCATGCGGGCATACAGGCCGTCACAGTAACGTGGCGTAAGGCTATCGCACTGAACCGAGATTACATTGAGAAATAGCTTTTGTACCCAAAAGAGTCTGGAATAATATGGTGTGTTACGATCCTGAATAAAACTAACTTTATTTCAGAAAAAAAAATGTTTTCCATTACTTATTGAAAGCCGCTCGTATTTTCGATAATATAGAAGCTGAAGTAATGAATTAAAATTTGTGCCAAGGCTGGGACTTGAACCCTGGTCCACTGCTTACGAGGCAGATGTGCTGACCTCTACACCTCTGTAACACTGTGGCTATGACAGATGCTCGGACTACCCTAGTCCCCTGCCCTCCTTAACACAAACTTTCATTTACGCCTTCAGTCCATTTTCCCCTTATTAAATCAACAGTATTGCCAAGGTTCTGCGATACTGTAATAGCACCACAGCTTCATATATAATGGGAAAACAAAGCTGGGGTGGTATTCCAATATCGGAAAACCTCTACAGTACTGAGGATTTAAGAAGAAGAAAATGGGCTGAAGATGTGAATTTAAGATTGTGTTAGGGAGGGCGTTGGACTAGAGTATTCCATGCATGTGTGACAGCCATAGTGTGACAAAGGTGTAGTGGTTAGCACGTCTGTCTCGTAAGCAGTGGACCTGGGTTCAAATCATGGCCTTAGCATAAATTTTGATTCATTACTTCAGTTTCTATCCTTCTAGAAGATAAAGTTGAGACTTGTTTGTATTCAGGAAAATGTAGTTTTCTCATTTCTTGAGTACACTGGTGTCCAAAATTAAATCAACAAACCTCTGTTTCCCCTTCATGTGTCTAATTCACGATATTATCATCAAAATGTCAACGAGATATCCCTACGATCGTGTTCTGCACGGATGATGGCATTCTGGTCAACAGGCAACTATGCCAACAATGATGTCGGGGCACCTATGAAACGAGGTAGTGTTTACCAGGTAGCCCCAATCGCGGTGCACACAGTCACAGACTGTACAGTATGGCACAGAGGAGATGCCTCCTAGACTCTCTGCAGCGGAGGGCTATAGAAAGGAAGCAGGAAAGTCGCAAACTGATTTGGCCCGCTGACTTAATGTGAATCGTTCTAATGTTTCCTGGATGTGGCGATGGTTTATAGAGGCCGAAACTGTATCCCGAAGACCAAAGCAGGTCCGACCTGTGTGACTTCAGACATATTGGCTGTAAGTGCACGACATTAGCGCCTTAGTACTGCACGTCAGTTGGCACCTGAGCTCGAGGCATCCACTGAACGTGTTGTATCGAGGCAAACGGTGTGCAGAAGGTTTCGGCAGAGTGGCCTTTATTGTCAGAGACATACTGTACGTCTACCTCCGTCTTCACAGAAGGTAACATCTAGAGAGGAAATGCCATCTGGACGGTCGAACAGTGGGCCAATGTTGTTTTCACAGATTAGTCCCAATTTAATCTGGAGAGAGATTCTCGATGGAACGGCGAATACCATTTCGGGGCCCAAACATTGTGGAAAGAGACCAAGATTGAGGAGAATCCGTAATGTTTACCAATCGAACTCTTCTTCATGAAATTGTATGGGTGAACTTGCAAGGTTTAACTGATGTCAGATACTGTGATGTAATCTCGGGACCTCACCAGCGGTTGTTGCGAGATGCTGTGGGCCCGCACGTCGTATAGATAGATGATGACGCTCGACCTCATAGAGCACATGAGGTTGGTGTTTCCTTGAAAATGGAACGCGTGGCTTGGTCTAATCGCTCTCCAGAGTTGAATCCCATAAAGCATGTCGGATGCACTAGGGAGAAGGCTTGCATTAAGCCAGCATCCACCAGCCACTCTCAAAGAATGCGAGCAGCTCTGCAGGAAGAATGGACGTTACTGCCTCAGCATGCGGCTAATGACATCATTCACAGCATGCCCCGTGGTTCTCAGGCCTGTATTGCTGCCAGAGTGGTCACACCCCACACTGAGCACATTAACCAGTTGTCGAAATGTACGTGCAAATCCGTTGAGTTGAAAAAAGCGACGACCATTTCTGTTTACGGTTACGCAAGTTGCAGTCGTCTGCGTTCTGTATTCTTTACGTTGTTTGTGATTTACTATCACCTGTTTACACTGTTTCGTGACAAAATAAACGCAAGCTTGCAAAATTTCCTTTTGTTGCTTTAATTCTGGACACCAGTGTAGTTTATGGTTTAGTCGCAGTGTTCTATGGGATGTCTGCAGGAAAAAGCATTCTCCGACCGTGTGCCAGCCACAGCAGAGTAGAGTAGAGGTAGAGAGGCGGACGGTACTCACCGCGATGAGCGAGGCGAGCGCGCGGGGCCGCATGGTGGCCGCGTCTGCCTGGGCGCTGCGCAGCCTCAGCCAGCCGCAGCCGCTCGCCGCTAGCCGGCCAGCATCCTGCAACAGCCGCCGCGTCGGCCTTTAAGGCGAGCCCTGCCTCCCACGCAACCCGCCGCCGCCGCCGCTGCCGCCTCCAGCGCCGGCGCCGGCGCCAGCGCCGCCCCCGCGACGCCGCCCCTCCGCCCCCGCGACGCCAGTGGGCGCGGCCCGACAACCCCTCTACCACCCCCAGCTGGCCATTCACAGCGAAGGGCGCCCGCGATACGCTAATTGGCGCTGCAGGCTACTCCACAGCAGCCACCTCCACCAGGGCTGCTTAGAAAGCTGCAATTGTCACTTCGAAAAACAAAGAAGTTACAAAATTAACTTTTGATTTGTTTGCAGGTACGTCTCTGCAGTTCTGTGAACAATAAAATTGCGCAGTGATGATGATGATTGATGTGTGCGCAGGGCAGGAAGATTTCAGCGCCCGTACTAAAATTTTATGAGACCAGAGTAGATAGACGCTGCAAACTTATTAAAAGTTGTAATTACAGGGAAAAACACAAATAACGTCCTAAAAACATGCCAACGCGCGCGCGCACACACACACACACACACACACACACACACACACACACACAAAACCGACCGAGTGGTTAGCACAATGGACTCGCATTCGGGAGGACGACGGTTCAATCCCGCGTCCGGCCATCTTCCGTGATTTCCCTAAATCGTTCCAAGCAAATGCCGGGATGGTTCTTTTTAAAGGGCACAGCCGACTTCCTTCCCCGTCCTTCTCTAATCAGATGAAACCGATGACCTCGCTGTTTGGTCTCCTCCCCCAAAAACAACAACACAACACACAAAAAACTAGAAAATCACGTACGCTGTCAGACTCAAAACGTACAGCAAAAAATGTTACAAAGAATTAAAAAAACATAGCATGTAGCTGTGACTAGCTGAACACTGGAACAAAAAGGATGAGCCGGCTCTCTGCAACACACTAAAATCTCCTGCCTAAGATCGACTGAAGTGCATATACTTCACAAAATTTTAAAACCTTTATCACTCTCGTCTCAACGTCAGCTAAAATAGATGGCATCTCACCACCGAAATCACCTTCCTCCCTCCCAACACAACATATAAGGAGTAGTCAAACGAAATCGAGACAGATGGAAGAAAAACGTGAGTGAACTGTTCACTATTTCAAAAATAATACCCTTTACTTTTAATACGTTTATCCCACTGTGACACAGGCGTCAGGCCTTCTATGGAAAAATGTTTGCGGTTGACTATGGAATCGTGATTGGTTCCATTTTTCGAAACAGATCGATGGAGACGAATAACTTTCTTCACGCTCCAACAATATGGAAATGGCATGGGGAGACATCGGGACTAACGGTTTTACAGCGGAACTCCTGCAGCGAAGTCGAAACAACAGGCCCGCCAGCCTTGGGAAAGTCACGATAAGCTTTTTCTTTGGCTGTAATGACCCGCTGCCTATTCACTTTCTGGAACACAGCGCCACAAGTCCAAAATCCCAAGAATGTTGATGGACGATATCATTCTGTTGCACGATAATGCCCCCATGTTATCAAGGTTGTTTCGGCTACACTGCAGAAGTTTCGTTGGGAAGGTCTTACACATCCTCCCTATGTGACTTGCATATGTTTGGAAGCCTGAAGAAAGAGATTCGTGGTGATCGATTTGCTTCGGTTGAAGAGGTGCACTCCTGGATAGAGGAGGAGCTGCGTAGGCAGCTGTCTGAAGCTACCTGTTGCTCGACATATGCGAGCAGCACGTAGTGGCTTGCTTTCCACCAATTAATACTCGCTTAATATTTATTTTATATGTGACATGCCAATTTGAATACTTAATTTCTGGTGAAGACACTCATATAAGTGTCTAAATCTGGTCAAAAGTCTTCAGTTTTGTGACCGAGGGCTGTAATTACTTGATCTTCAGCTGCAAATAGCTGTCCTTGGAGGCAGTGAAAGTCTCGTCTCTCATTGGGATACAAATTATTTTTAATTTTGAAATAATTAAGTGTTTACTTACTTTTTCCATCTGTCTTGTTTTAATTTCACTGACCCTTATAAGGTACACTAAGGTAGAATGCGGCGTACAGTGATTTTCACGCCACAGGCATCACAGGTTAGCGGATCCAGAGATCATGCGTTAGGGGACAGTGTCCATTCTGACGGCAGGTCAAGCTCACTACAGCGACTGGCGTGAGGAACGCCACGGTCGAATAGATGGCTTCGGCAACCACAGGTTATCGTCCCTCGCTGCCAGCCACTCCTTCTCGAACAACTGTAAGGATCTCCCACGCGGCCGGCCGTAGTGGCCGAGCGGTTAAAGGCGCTACAGTCTGGAACCGCACGACCGCTACGGTCGCAGGTTCGAATCCTGCCTCGGGCATGGATGTGTGTGATGTCCTTAGGTTAGTTAGGTTTAAGTAGTTCTAAGTTCTAGGGGACTTATGACCACAGCAGTTGAGTCCCATAGTGCTCAGAGCCATTTGAACCATTTGATCTCCCACGCAACACAGAAATGAGAGCCTGCAGGGGAATGGCACATTGTGTCACGCCATGTTTCCTGCAGACCTCCTTGATGGCTCAGTTTACTTTATCAGTGCACCAAATTTCCACGTACCCCTTTCCCCAGCAGAATGATACCTGCCTTCTCCGCTGTTGAAAAAAAATCCAAGTGGTCATCTGTTAGAATACTTTCTCTGCTGGGTACCTCTGCTGTAATGATTCTAGGGCGCTAGGGAAATCGAAGCAGATGATAAACTATGTGCTCCAAAGAGGTCTCGGCTACTCGATTGCCATCAGGATTGTATCCAGTTCCGTAGTGAATGCGGTATGTTCACGGGCAAGGCGAATCCTGAAGTTATAGTCAGGAACAGTACTGAACTGCCAGTTGATTCCTCTCCTATGGAACTATCAATGTACACAACTTTAAAATGTAAAGCAACAAAGGTTGAAACGTAAAATGTGAAAAGCAATCTGTCTTGAAATTCGTCAAATCCACAATAATTCTGGGCCTCTGTGGTAACAGAGGTGGAAATCTACTGCGATCTTGGTACAAAAGCTTCCGTGCAGTGAAGCCTTTTTGTCCTGTGGAGAAGACCAGTGACCCTTGTGTCGGATAGATTATAAAAATAGAACTCTTGCTCACATTCTGCTCGATTAAAATTGATTGCTGGTTTCCGTTCTGCAGTGGTCATCAGATCATCTAATGACTACAGCTGTGAGACGCACGCGCGTAGTCAGAACATGAATATGTAGTGAGAAAGCATGAATGTGTAGCTCGTGTAACCATTAGATCTAGTTAAGTCCCATAGTGCTCAGAGCCATTAGATCTGGATTGACCTGTCACAGCCGCAACTTTTCCACTGCTGCCGAAAAAAAAAAAGAAAAACTCGACGCACTACGAAGGAATTAACAGAATGGGACGGAAATCGGTATATGTGATGCACATCTACAAACAAATGATTACAAGTTCAGAAAAATTGGGTGATTTATTCAAGCTTTATTCGAGCTTCACAAATTGAGCAACTCAAAAACACGTCAGTCCAGCTCTGGCTCTTATGTAAGCAGTTACCACTTGGCACTGATTGACTGAGGTGTGGATGTCCTCCTGAGGGTTATGGTGCCAAATTGTGTCCAACTGGTGCGTTAGATCGTCAGACTCCCTAGCTGATCGGATGGACAACTCTCGTCCGGTACGGGTGGGCATTATCTTGTTTAGAAGTATGCTCAGGGTGGCTTGCCATTAAGGGAAACGAAACGGGTCGCAGAATATCGTCGGCGTACCGCTGTGCTGTAAAGGTGCCGTGGATGACAACCAAAGAGGCGTGCTTGCTGGGCCTTATGGAGAGCGGCAGGCATGTTGGTTTACCACTTCTGTTCGATTAGTCTCCACACACGTCTTCGGCCTGCAATCGCACTGACTGGAGTAGGGTCGTCTTCAGTGATGTCCCGCTTGGGCCGGCCGGTGTGGCCGAGCGGTTCTAGCCGCTTCAGTCTGGAACCGCGCGACCGCTACGGTTGCAGGTTCGAATCCTGCCTCGGGCATGCATATTTGTGATGTCCGTAGGTTAGTTAGATTTAAGTAGTTCTAAGTTCTAGGGGACTGATCACCTCAGATGTTGAGACCCATTGTTCTCAGAGCCATTTGAACCATCTGATGTCCCGCTTCGACTGGAACACCGATGACCTGCAAAGACGTGTGTCGAGACGCCCCGGACAGCGGAGGGATATCAACCTAACTGTCGCAATTTCTTACTACCCGACAACAAAAAGTGATGGTCTGGGATGCCGTTTCTGTTCGTAACGGGACCGCTTTGGTTGTCATCCGCGGCAGACTTACAGAGTAGCGGTATGTAGACGATATTCTACCGTCCGTTTTGTTGCCCCTCGCAGTAAGCCATCCTGGGTTCATGTTTCAGCAACATGATGACTACCAACACACGGCGAGAGTTTCTACTGCTTGCCTTCGTGCTTGCCAAACCTCACCTTGGACAGCAAGAGCGATGAATCTCTCCCCCCCCCCCCCCATTTGAGGACGCTTGGAGCATTATGGGCAGAGCCCTCCAACCATCTCGGTATTTTGCCCATCTAATGCGCCAGATGGACAGAAATTGGCGCGATATTCCTGAGGAGGACATCCAGAAACACTATCAATCAATGCCAAGCCGAATGACTGCTTGCTTAAGGGCCAGAGGTGGACAAACGCGTTATTGAGTTGCTCAATTTTTTGAAGTTTTTCTATTGAATAAATCATCCAGTTTTATAATCCTTTGCTTGTCTGTACATCCGTCCCATTCGGATAATCGTGATTCGTCTTTTTTTTTCACAATGCTCCATTTTATCAAAGGGGTGCATTGAGTCTTGTGGTGTCAACTGAACTGACACTCGAGTGAGAAGCAGAGGATTCTAGGCGTGGGAAGCTCACAATGTCCGGGAGGCAGCAGTGCTGGAGCCATGCTCCCGAATAACGCCAATGGCAGAGCATGACACGGCGGCCGGTCGATATTAGCTTTAACTATATCTATAGGTTGACCATTGTTGTTTTGGTTCCTCGATCGCCGTGTTACGGCCATGTGGGGACGGGATACATGTACCAGGAAACAAACCGAAAGATAATTCCATAACTCGACTTTTTCTCTGTGATGATGAAAAATTTATGACTGCCCTCCTATGTCGTATACAGGGTGTCCCAAATCCTTAGGGTCAAAATTATACAAATGGCGAGAAGAGGTTCCTAACCTGGGGAGAATTTCCCTATGGGGGGCAAAATGAAATTGTCTGAGGGGTAAACACAAAAAATGGTTGAATTAGTCTTCACTTGCTAAACTAAAATTTTAGAAAGCATAGCAAACTAAAAAAAAAAAAACAAAAAATTGCTCACCTTCAGGAGACATTCCGCTACTACCGCGTGACACAGACACTAGCCTTGATAATGGCCCCAGTTCGGGGAAAAGGAGAGTGCACGATTTTCTTCTGGTATGCCATAGCCGGCTGACGGCAGTGAATAATGATTGGACGCCGTAGACCTAACTATTGCAGGGATGTTCAATGATGTGTTTTACCCACTATTCCAGGTGGTTTCTGTGGGATTAACGTCGGGTGATTTAATGGGCCAGTCGAAGTGTGACAGGGGGTATGAGTGTTCCGTTAAACCAGAAACGTATGTTTGCAGCCCTGTGGACACAGCTGTTGTCATCCTGGAAGACGGAACTTTTCGCAGTAATTATGAAGATGCGCAAGAAAGGGCAACGTATGGTCACAGAGAAACAAACATGACGGTTCATGCATAATTTGAAAAAGGGCCAAAAATTACGGCTCGTCGGACCATACTACATGCCTCCAGTCAGATATTGCGCACCTTTGGGTGTCACTGTGAGCTATGGCTTTTGGAGGGTACCCAACTCTAAATGTCAATAGCATGGAGTTTCCAGTGACGTCACTCAAGACCGCTCGCCTACGTAAGGACGGTGGCAGCGATCATTCGACAGTCACCACTTGACAATGGCCGACGAGAACTCGGCCGAAAGCTCGTGGATTTTAAACCACTGGACGCGGCTGGAAGCCAGAGAAAATTTTATCAGTATATATCGCCGCAAAACTATGCATTCGTATATAACATTTACGAATGCAGAGGGTATTGGGCGGGTCACAGGTGGCGAATAATAAACGTTCCATGAGATATGGTGGACAGCTGCGAATTCAGAATGAGCACTCACGGCCCAAGGCAAAATAAAACCAAATCCACTTTGCGTCTGTCTTGCAGTGAGCGGCAAAGTGGTCAGCGTCTGTTCATCAGTCGTGTGGCTGAAATTTATATTCTGGAAGTAACCCTTCCAGTCTTAACACTCTGAGTTCACTCAATGAGCCTACTCAAGCCGACCCGATTCCAGCTAATATCATCTTGGAGCACTTTGATGATCACGATATTACACCAGGTGGTCAATCCACCGCCAGTATTACTGGTGCAACTGGTCTTTCGGATTCTGGGGCGGCCAGGTTAAAATGCAATGTGATTCAACAGAGGAAGACGGAGTCCTCTGGCAACTTAAAACCAAAACAAATACTTTGTAGCGACACCTAACATGCAAGCACTTTTGCAACCAGGCAAACTTCGTAATTTGGGAGATACACCAAAGGAACAGGAGATTCAAATTTTGGCACTTCAAGAAATACGAATGTCAATAACACCATGGATTTCGGCAGTTATCGTCTTTTTAAAAGTGGACGTGGTGAAAGAATACTTAATAATACACCACATCCGGGAGTTGCATTTCCAGTCTCCAAAACATTTTAAATTCAATAACGGAGGTAGAACCCATTAATAAATGACTAACGACACATTTCTCTTAAATGTGCAAATAAAGCATATACTTTGATTAATGCCCGTATGCCAGTCAATGAGGAGAACCATAAAAAACATGAAGAAGTTAATGAAGCTTGGGACATGTTAGAAAGCATCATCTTGGAAACTCCCTCAAACCATGTTAAAGTAATAATGGGTGATTTTAATGTTCAGTTACGTAAAGAGAAAAAAAAAATAAGAAAACGGTGGGTAGATTTCCTGTGCATGAATGGACAAATCAAAATGGCCAAAGACTTGTTGAAACGTGCAAAAATTTTAACTTTAACCCATGTCAACATATTTTAAAAAGAATCCTTCTAAACAAAAAAACTTGGCGGGTACTCAATACATTTATTATGGAATTGCAAATCGATCATGCATCGATTTCATGCCACAACTACAAAGAAATAACGTGAATAAAAGTAAAACTTTAATCTCAAAAACTCTTCAAAACAAAAAATGTTATCCCAAAATTTGACACTGCTAAAATAACCCCAACTCTAACAAGAGAACTTGACAAAAAACGATCAAAAATTGGTAAAGTCAAAAAAAAGTTCATCAAAACAGGACAAAATTTAATTCCGCTTCGAAAGAAACAAAAACACTCTTGGTGGAACGTAGATTGTGAAACAGCAGTTAAGTCTTGGCATGAGGCATTGATAAATTGGAATAGTAACAAAACTGAAAATACGTAGAACTCCCTTCTAACTGCAAGAAAAGAAACATCTAAATAAAACCGACAGACAAAAAGAAACTACGAAAATGACAACTTCTATAAATCGAAAAAGACTTGCAAAACAACAATACAAGAAAGTTTCATAAAACATTCAAAACAAAATTAACCGGTTACCAACCTCAAAGTCTTTGCTTCAAAAGTGAGAATTAAACTCTCCAGAACTAACGAATGAATTTCAACTACAGCAAACAAATAACACCAACCCTAAGTCTAAAGAACTTGTCGAAATTGAAATAATTAAGCAAATTAAGAGACTTAAAAACAATAAAGCACCCTGAGAAGATGGTATAATTGCAGGACTAGTAAAACCAGCTGGCCCTAACACTGTAAAAGAGATCACTTAACCAATAGGACATATCTGGCAAACTGAACGATATACTTGAGGACTGCAAAACTGCCCTAATTCATCCATTACTTAAAAGAGAGGACAGGACCGATGTTAATAATTATCGAGGAATCTAGTGGAATTCCGGTCACATACAAAACTCTCTCGTAACGTTTACGTGATTGAGTCCAATAACAGTTAGAACCTAAAATCGGTGAATACCAAGCAGGCTTGAGACGAAACAGATCCTGTCCAAAACAAATTATTAATGTAAAACTGATCCTTAAGCACCAAAGGATTTCTGCTAACAATACTGTATGTACGTTTGGGGATTTTAAAAAGGCCTATGGCTCAGTTGATCGTGAATCTCTTTTCCAAATTTTAAAGGAACAAGCGCTACATAATAAAACTCTAACACTGATTAAGGAAACGTTAACTGACACTAGCTCTAAATTTAAATTCATGGGAGAAATTTCTGAACCATTTGACATAAATATTAATGTTATTGAGACATACTCTCCCCATTACTGTTTAATCATGTTTTTAAAAAGGTAATTACAGAATGGCAAGAGCAAAAGTTGAGTCGAAATAGAGATCAATCAATTAAGTTAGGTACAGGTAATATTAGAGTAGATTACTTCGTCTTTGCAGATGATCTGGCAGTTTTAACTAGCTCAAAAACAAATTGAAATTCTTTAATAAGTTGGGGAAAACGTAGGACTACAAATATCGTTCGGAAAAACGGAATATATGACATTCAACAAACAATCACCGAAGTTTCTGAACACGAAATATGGAAAAATAAAAATGGATCCTCAGTTTAAATATTTGGGGGAAATCATACAAGAAAATGGTATGGAAAATGCAGCAAACGAAGATCGCTATCAAAAAATTTCGACAGAATTCAAATTAACGCAAAATATTTATAATAAAAATCACGTTCTAAAATCAGTAAACTTAGGCATTACAACACCGTAATCAAATCTGAATGTCTTTATGGAGTAGAAACTTTAATTTGAAACAGAAAGAGGGATTCTATTAGGCCCCAAAATTATAGGCTGAGAAGTAATAAGGAAATAGAAGAATACACAGACATACATGATGGCATGATAAAACAGGGACCCAAATTTTGTGGGCACATTGAAAGTATGGCACGCACTAGGTTAACAAAACAAGTAGTAGAATTCTACGGAAACAGAAGTGAGGCCAAAACTGAGCCAATTAAATGGATCGCTGCAGTTAAAGAGGATGTTAAAGTAGCCGGTATAACTCAGGCAGACGTTAGAGACAGAAAAACATTCAGGCAAAAGACATTTGATTGGAGACATTTGGAGACATTTGATTCGTCGGAGGAATGCTACAAAACAGACTGGAACACCGTGGTCTGATGAAAGAAAGAGACTTCATTCTGAAAGGGTGAAACAAATTTGGACACAAAGAAAGGCCAGCCATCAAAAGTGACATTAATGGATTGTACTTCGCGTGAGACATGGGGCTCATACGTGAATAATAATAAAAGTTACGTACTGTTCAAGCTATGAATGAAATGCACTCGTTACTCATTCGGCTTTAGATATCTTCTTTCTTTACGTTTTTAAGATCTGTCTCTCTCTGTCAGGGTGTTCATAACCTTTACATCAAGCTAGTACGGTTGACAGATTACGTCACTGGGAAAAACTTTCGTTATAGACAAAAAGTTCGCTGATGCTTCCCTGCGATCCTAGGCGTCCTTTAGTATTCGCCAGCCCTGGGACGACGAGATTTCGCCGAACTAGCAGTGTCTGCTAACCCAGTGTGCCGCATACTACCTGCCACAGCAAACTGATAGAGTGATTTTCAGCAAGAAAATATTAAGAATAACTGCCTGTTAGCGGAAAAAGGTATTTTGGAAGTGAATCAGGAGGTTTAATTTTGCTGGGCCTATCCCCTTTCATACGGACCAGATGTCTGGATGATAGGCAACACGCAAGACAAGCATACTCAGGAGAATGCAAACGGGCTGCCGCCTCTCAGGTGCATGGCCGGTACAAAAGGACTCCTAGCGGTGTCGGGAGGTGTCTTTAAAAATAGTTGTTCCGCACGGCGTTATATATGATGCAATGTATTTGCACCACACTGTATATATTCATTGGGCTGATCAAGCCAGTACTAACAATAGAGCGTAATTCAGTTTCTTTTCCGAATGACTGTTTCTGCAATTTGCAGTTGCCCTTTTGGGAGCCTTTGCTTTTTGGGATTTTACAGTATAAGTGAATGAAAAAATCAGAGCATTGTTAATATGCAAGAATATCACAAGCATCAATATGTCTTTTGAAAGTAAAATATTCTCGAAAGTCTTGGAATCCCTGGGACCAATATCTTGGCAGCATCAACGTCGATAACAGACAAAAGTCTTCGAGATCCTCGATGAACTGTCTATAAACATAATTAAGTTCGTACTGAATTTCAGTGCTCGACCCCCAGCGCATCTGGCCAATTTATGATCAGGTACCTATTAATGTATGCGTAGTTTTTCCACACTACCTGATTCATTTTGATAACACGAACCTCCGTTATATATTATTTGCCTTAGTAACTTGTAATAAATGATCAATGAGTACTGTACATTTAACGCTGGTCTCTACCGGTCACTGTAATTCTAACGTCGTCCAATTCTTCCGGAAAGCATTCGATACTGTTTCGCACTGTTGCTTGTTGAACGAAATAGGGGCTTACGGCTGTGACACCAGATTTGTGACTTCCGGACTTCTTATCAGACAAACTCGACAACTGCCATTCCTCCAGAGACGTTCACACGCTTATTGAAAGTGTCCTTAGGTGAGTTTTAGCAGTCAGAAAGGCGAAGCTTGGACGCACCCCATGTTAACGTCCCCACTTCTTATCACTAACAGTATGCACTGCAACAGACAGGAATGGGGCGTGGGAGAGGGATTACAGTGGCAACAGATGTACCCTCTGGCTCACAACGTAAGCTGGTTTACCGAGTACAACTGTAGCAGTAAAGCAGATGGCGTATCATCAAAAATGGCTCTGAGCACTATGGGACTCAACTGCTGAGGTCATTAGTCCCCTAGAACTTAGAACTAGTTAAACCTAACTAACCTAAGGACATCACAAACATCCATGCCCGAGGCAGGATTCGAACCTGCGACCGTAGCGGTCTTGCGGTTCCAGACTGCAGCGCCTTAACCGCACGGCCACTTCGGCCGGCTGGCGTATCATCAAAACAACAAAATAATGTACGTAAGTGAAAGAGTACAAGTGAAATTACACTACTGGCCATTAAAATTGCTACACCAAGAAGAAATGCAGATGATAAACGGGTATTCATTGGACAAATATATTATACTAGAACTGATATGTGATCACATTTTCACGCAATTTGGGTGCATAGATCCTGAGAAATCAGTACCCACAACAACCACCTCTATCCGTAATAACGGCCTTGATACGCCTGGGCATTGAGACAAACAGAGCTTCGATGGCGTGTACAGGTACAGCTGCCCATGCAGCTTCAACACGATACCACAGTTCATAAAGAGTAGTGACTGGCGTATTGTGACGAGCGAGTTGCTCGGCCACCATTCACCAGACGTTTTCAGTTGGTGAGAGATCTGGAGAATGTGCTGGCCAGGGCAGCAGTCGAACATTTTCTGTATCCAGAAAGACCCGTACAGGACCTGCAACATGAGGTCGTGCATTATCCTGCTGAAATGTAGGGTTTCGCAGGGATCGAATGAAGGGTAGAGCCAAGGGTCGTAACACATCTGAAATGTAACGTCCACTGTTCAATGTGCCATCAATGCGAACAAGAGGTGACGTGTAACCATCACGCCGGGTGATCCGCCAGTATGGCGATGACGAATACACGCTTCCAATGTGCGTTCACCGCGATGTCGCCAAACACGGATGCGACCATCATGATTCTGTAAACAGAACCTGGATTCATCCGAAAAAATGACGTTTTGCCATTCGTGCACCCAGGTTCGTCTTCGAGTACACCATCACAGGCGCTCCTGTCTGTGATGCAGCGCCGAGGGTAACCGCATCCATGGTCTCCGAGCTGATTGTCCATGCTGCTGCAAATGTCGTCGAACTGTTCGTGCAGATGGTTCTTGTCTTCCAAACGTCCCCATCTGTTGACTCAGGGATCGAGACGTGGCTGCACGATCCGTTACAGCCATGCGGATAAGATGCCTGTCATCTCGACTGTTAGTGATACGAGGCCGTTGGGATCGGGCACGGCGTTCCATTACCTTCCTGAACCCACCGATTCTATATTCTGCTAGCAGTCATCGGATCTCGACCAACGCGAGCAGCAATGTCGCGATACGATAAACCGCAATCGCGATAGGCTACAATCCGACCTTTATCGAAGTCGCAAACGAGATGGTGCGCATTTCTCCTCCTTACAGGAGGCATCACAACAACGTTTCACCAGGCAACGCCGGTCAACTGCTGTTTGTGTATGAGAAATCGGTTGGAAACTTTCCTCATGTCAGCACGTTGTAGGTGTCGCCACCGGCGCCAGCCTTGTGTGAATGTTCTGAAAAGCTGATCATTTGCATATCACAGCGTCTTCTTCCTTTCGGCATCTTCGTGGTGTAGCAATTTTCATGGCCAGCAGAGCATTTTATTTCCTTTTTCATTGTCAGCCCCACACGAATGGGATATAAAACAATTTCGTTTTCTCCTTATATGTACGCCCAGTCTGCGTAATGAGAACATAAGTTATTCGTTCAGTAAGTGAGTAAGTCTGTAACCAGACGTGCGTGCGTGAAGGTACAGCAGGTAAGGGACATTGCTCGTGACAAGGCGGCCGTAATGAGAGCTAATGAGACGCACTGGGGACGAGCGGATAAGGCAGGCCTGCGTCGTGTTTGGTGGGAGCCGTTGCTCGGGCCAGCTCGGATCGGCGTGCGTTTCGGATGCAGCGTCGGATGGCGCGCAGATAACCCGGGGGCCACGCCGAATCACAAATTAGGAGCCGCACCCGCTGTAATTCTCCTCGCAGATACGCATCGCAGTCCTGTTTGTATTCGGGCGCAATTAATTCCCGCACCGCGATAGCGAGCGCCGCCGAACTCTTCAGCCTAGCGGCTGTGGCCGTACCACTGCGCTGTTCGTTCACGCACTGGGCAGGCCTGTCACGGGGGCATCACTGCTCTTGGGAGTGATCACTAGACGTCACAAACAGTGAGGCTCCTCAGACCGACCACCAGAAAGCTACTCAGAACGAGCAAACATCAATCGAAGTTTGGTTCTCGCTAAGTTGTAAAGATAAATGAGGCGAATTTCTGAGATTCCCAAGTGATTTTTAAATTTATAGCTGCCGAATTATGGAACTGACTTTTATTTAAATGGAACTAAATATGTTTCTATGGCACTGGAAAGAGACTTTGAAAAGTACATTCCGGCCGGAGTGGCCGATCGGTTCTAAGCGCTTCAGTCCGGAACCGCGCGACTGCTACGGTCGCAGGTTCGAATCCTGCCTCGGGCGTGGATGTGTGTGATGTCCTTAGGTTGGTTAGGTTTAAGTAGTTCTAAGTTCTAGGGGACTGATGACCTCCGATGTTAAATCCCATAGTGCTCAGAGCCATTTGAACCATTTGAAGCATACATGTAGAACTTGATCAAACAGTGAAACGCGACGGTGCCATATGCTACGACCTGGTTCACAATTCATTCATTCCACACAACTGCGCGCTACGTGAGTCACTAGTTCATGAAATTAACGTGCTGTAAGCGTCGATAGGCCAGCGGCAAAGATCTTTACACCATCTGGCGTGTCATATCTCACTGGGCTCTGATATCTGGACTGTCGCGGGCCAATGAAAGGTCAGGCATCGAAATTTTGCTTTTCTGGCGCGCTCGGAGCAAGGAAGTCACACTTGCTTTTGTACTGCTTTTGCCGCTGGGTCCTCTTCGGTGTGTTCGTGGTCATGTGTCGGTGTTTCAACGCGATGTTTGTGTAAGAAAAATGGTTCAAATGGCTCTGAGAACTATGGGACTTAACTTCTGATGTGATGAGTCCCCTAGAACTTAGAACTACTTAAACCTAACTAACCTAAGGAGATCACACACATCCATGCCCGAGGCAGGATTCGAACCTGCGACCGTAGCGGTTGCGCGGTTCCATACTGTAGCGCCTAGAATCGCTCGGCCACCCCGGCCGGCGTTTGTGTAAGACTGTTTTTTATAGCAAGCGCTAATTTTATATTTAATTCGCGTATTTGGCGATTTGCTACTGGACTTCGTGCTTCCTTTTGTGACAGAATCCCCGTTCACGTATGGATGCTGATATCGAATTATTTACATTCACACGCAGAAATGCCTTTTGGTACCTCTCTCATTAAACACATGAGAAAAAAATTGTAGCTCTCATTATAGATACTATTGGGAAATTACTTGATTTATGAACTTGAGTATCAGTTATGTTACTGAGCTCTACTATCCATGTGTGACTCATTCAATCTTTTTAAAATTTTGGGTTCACATTTTCAGTTAAGTATAGAGTTTTCTTTTATCTACCCGTATGGTCGGGTGACATTATTCATTCACTCTGAAATGAAATATCCACATGGCACCGAACTACGTTTTTCTGGGAAGCTTGTTCAACAATTTAACTGACGAGATCTTTTGTCCAGCATAACAATGAGGTATTCATATCAGTACGTACTCTTCAGGAACAGTAATCAATGAAATTGTTCAATTTAATATGTATTTGTAAGCACACCAAGAGTTATGGGGTGGTAAATATTCATATCAATGATGAACACAAAATGTGCACCTAAAACGGCTGAGATTGTCTATTTCCTGCAAACGTTTTTCAAGATTTCCTAGTAAAATGATGCCCTCAGAAGTAAGACATATTCTAAGGACTAGGGTTCACAAGCTACTTTAGATCACGCATATAAATCCTTATTTGCAGTCACTTTAGTATCACTCAGTGTCAAGACTTTCACGAAATGCTTCTTGTAGCACAGTATAACAATCTACCGTACTTGGTGCATCTATGTTAGGCGTTTCACCTACTGACCCCATGATACTGTGTTACCCAGACTACTATCACTTACTGTATCAGTGTTTTACACTGTAGAAAAAGCAGCTGCATTATGTGCATCAGGGTCTCCTACAAGTTCTGAATCTTCTGTGTGCTCTTCTTCAATCTCTTCCCAGTAGTTCATTACACGATCAGCCAGAACTTCATCTACCACGGAACTATGCCAGCTGCTTATGTTTTCTTATATATATAAAAAATATCCACGAATATCAGAGTCGTCCTTCTAACTACAAAAATCAACCAAAAGTGAATAGATAATATGCCTGTAACAGTCAAGTGGTGCATAAACTGTTTTCGTCATGTGCCACATTTTCAAAAATCATCCTACATGTGCGCTGTCAGGGGAAATAATTTTTAGTACTTCAGAGGTTAACATTCTCGAGGTACCTTGTGGAACTGTATCATCTACAATGATCATTATTCATTAGAAGAAGCATTACATGATCAATAAAATTTGAAGAAATCAGGAACTGAATTCACAGCAGTCTATTTACTTACACGAACGGCACGGAAGAAAACTAGCTGTAAGATACTTACAAACGATTTCGGTTTTGATTTTATAGTTTACAATGTAGGCAATGTAACTGTGAAAAGAAATTTGTATCATAAGATATGAGAGGAGTAAATCTACAGGTGACAAATAAATTGTAGCTGAAGACAAAACCAGGTCTGAAGACGAGTACCTCAAACGCCATCGGTAAATATTCATACTATTACGATATATGAAGCCTAAAATATAAAACCTGCTATCGTTCGTATCATCGAAATTATTGCGAATATATTAATACAAAATCAATCGATTGTTTGTAGTAAATAAAGTAATGAACACCATTTAAGCCAGTGGTATGTATATCTACCAATATCACTTAAAAAGTTAAGAACGAAAGCTAATACACGGTTTGCAATGCGCACGCCTGTTATATTTCATAAGATTCTTGAGCAGTCAGGTAAGGACATCGTGACGCAGATCCTGAGGAGACGCAGCGTGGACAGGAAGATTAATGATTTTTAGGTTCACTACAGCTTAGTGCTTAGTAACCTTGAATATATCTGCAACGAACGGCCATGGACATTTACCTGTCGCGAATCGAGCCTATAACGTAATATTCAGCACACTTCTGGTGTTAACAAGACACCAGATACGCCAGATACGCGTAACATTGAATTAGCGCTGATTGGAAATGTTTTCCCGAAAAAAAAAAAAAAATGCGTTGCGCGCGCTTACGAATCTTCTGTTACATTTTTATATAAAGGGACAGTCAAATGAAAACGAGACAGGTGAAAAAAATAAGTAAACTGTTTATTGTTTGAAAAGTAATCGCCATAAGTGCTGATTCACTTATTCCACTACGAGACAAGACGATCACTGACTTCGTGGAAAAATGTTTGTTGTTTCCTACGTAACCATGATTGTACGAAGTCATGCACCTCTTCGTCAGAAGCAAATAGACGGCCACTAATGTCTGTCTTCTGGGTTCCAAAAAATATAGAAATCGCCTCGTGAGGGATCGGGACTATAGCGAGGACTTACGTGGTTCCCAGCCAAATTTCTGCAGCACAGTCGGAACTATAGGCACGCCAGCTCCGTGAAAGTCACGATGAACTTTTTCTTTGATTGCAAGGGTAGTTATTCACTGACTCCCTGGAACACTGCGCCACAATTAACGCACAGCGGTACTTGGACACTTTGTGAAAACTGAAGGGTGCCGCTAAGTCCAAACGCCAAAGAATGTGGATGGATCATTGTGTTGGACGAGAATACCCGCCCACAGGCTACCAATGCTGTTTAGAGTATGCTGATGAAGTCTCGCAAATCCTGCGTAGAGACCCGACCTGTCCCCAGTCGATTTCCATATTTTTGGAGGCACTGAAGAAAAACATGGCCTTCGATTTGCTTCGGACGAAGAGTTACAAGCCTGGGTACAATCATGATGCCCTATTCAAAATTTATTTGAACCTGCATTCCAGGTTTTTTGAAAGACGCTGTAGGCTTGCAGCAGCAAGGAGATAACACTGCCGCACACCACTGTCTCGCTGCAGGAGAAGAGCTTCCACATACGTCTCCCGTACTGTTTTAAAGAAAAGCAACAGCGTAAAAGGTGAAGGGCAAAAATCGTATTTAAAAGTAGAATAATAAAAACAACTGTACTCTCATTTCTGTCTTGGTACTAATTAAATCTGTATAAGACCTACAGCAATAGTTGTACCACAGAGATTAAGAGGCAAGACACCAGACCAGACAGATTAAAATTAGTAGATAAAAATAAATACAGCTACACCGGGGATCCATATCCAAATTTCTGTTCCCAGTACCTTACCCACTGCACAAGATGCACAGTGGAGGTGGGCAAACTCGTTCATCCTTGGGAACTAGATCACTGGTGATCGCTCTTTTTTGGGAACGGTTCATTTTTACTTGTTCACCGTTCATTTGTCCTTGTTATATGGTTCTTATGCAAAATTGAAATTAGTAGTATAGGTGACTGAAGATGAAAGGTGCCAAGAGCGGGCGCTTACCTCCCCCCTGCAGTACAGAGTTTTTATTCATAACAAAATTCTCACACACTTGTATTTTTCATGAGTCTGCAAAACCTCTCGTCTAGCCAACTGTAGCGTTATGTGGGTGATCACAATGAAATAATATAAGATGGCGCATGAAAAACCGGCCCCCAGTACAGACTGCTCGCCAATTACGCACGATTTGTTGACCGCTACGAGCAGAATAGATAAAAATGTAGTAACCAGACAGTGAACAAATAACAAATAAGCTAATGCAAACAACAACTTCGAAACGATAATTGACGATTGGTGAGCGACAATGAGCAGTCTAGAACTCTGGGCCGATTTTTCGTGCGCCACCCTGTACCACTGAAATAATATTGTAGAAGTTATCATATTCTCTTTACATAATGTGACACCAGACACTCAATTATACAGCGCGGACTTCATTCGGTTGTAATTCGATCTGCTTTCCATAACAATGAACACGCTCTTTTAGCTTGGAAAATGGGCACTCGTGTGTGCCGTGCCGACTTCCTTTGCATGTGTAATAACGAAAAAATCTTGACTTTTTACAAGTACTTCTTCTGCTGTTTATCGAAATAGTGAAGTAAGCTGATACGCCGTTTTGTTACCTGAAAAGATAGTATTACATATCACGTAATTTATATGCAATTTACGTAATTATAAAATACGTTTTAATTACCGGTCGTCGACGCTGAATAGAATACGAAAAAAACCAGAAGTTCAGAGTTCAAAAAAGGTTTGAAACAGATCTAGAACGGGCGTGCGTAGCGAACGAAACGAACAACTCGATACTGAATTAACTATGAGCAGTGAGCAGTGGAACTGCGACGAGTGGCCACGCGAGGAAGGACGAGTCCGGCCGAGCGAGTCCGAGACCGAGGCAGACGGGAACGGGAGTGAGCCTGGAACGAGACCGGCCGACAGAACGAGACCGGCCGTTTCCCGCTTCCGGGAACTACAAGTACACTACTGGCCATTAAAATTGCAACATCAAGAAGAAACGCAGATGATAAACGGGTATTCATTGGACAAATATATTGTACTAGAACTGATATGTGATTACATTTTCACGCAATTTGGGTGCATAGATCCTGAGAAATCAGTACCCACAACAACCACCTCTAGCCCTAATAACGGACTTGATACGCCTGGGCATTGAGTCAAACAGAGCTTCGATGGCGTGTACAGGTACAGCTGCCCATGCAGCTTCAACACGATACCACAGTTCATCAAGAGTAGTGACTGGCGTATTGTGACGAGGCAGTTGCAAGGCCACCATTCACCAGACGTTTTCAGTTGGTGAGAGATCTGGAGAATGTGCTGGCCAGGGCAGCAGTCGAACATTTTCTGTATCCAGAAAGGCCTGTACAGGACCTGCAACATGAGGTCGTGCATTATCCTGCTGAAATGTAGGGTTTCGCAGGGATCGAATGTACAGCCATGGGTCGTAACACATCTGAAATGTAACGTCCACTGTTCAATGTGCCATCAATGCGAACAAGAGGTCACCGAGACGTGTAACCAATGGCACCCCATACCATCACGCCGGGTGATCCGCCAGTATGGCGATGACGAATACACGCTTCCAATGTGCGTTCACCGCGATGTCGCCAAACATGGATGCGACCATCATGATGCTGTAAACAGAACCTGGATTCATCCGAAAAAATGACGTTTTGCCATTCGTGCAGCCAGGGTAGTCGTTGAGTACACCATCGCAGGCGCTCCTGTCTGTGATGCAGCGTCAGGGGTAACCGCAGCCATGGTCTCCGAGCGGATAGTCCATGCTGCTGCTAACGTCGTTGAGCTGTTCGTGCAGATGGTTGTTGTCTTGCAAAACGTCCCCATCTGTTGCCTCAGTGATCCAGACGTGGCTGCAGGATCCGTTACAGCCATGCGGATAAGATGCCTGTCATCTCGACTGCTAGTGATACGAAGCCGTTGGGATCCAGCACGGCGTTCCGTATTACCCTCCTGAACCCACCGATTCCATATTCTGCTAACAGTCATCGGATCTCAACCAACGCGAGCAGCAATGTCGCGATACGCTACACCGCAATCGCGATAGGCTACAATCCGACCTTTATCAAAATCGGAAACGTGATGGTACGGATTGCTCCTCCTTACACGAGGCATCACTACAACGCATCACCAGGCAACGCCGGTCAGCTGTTGTTTGTGTATGCGAAATTGGTTAAATTTCGCGTCTGTAGCAATTTTAATGACCAGTAGTGTAGAATGCCGCGACCGAAATGAACTATATAAGAGACGTTTGAACTATGAAAGACCGTTCCTTAGAATTCGTTCCTCTCGTTTCGTTCCTTTGGACCCGTTAGTTTGCGAACGACCCATCTCTACTTCACAGTCCTGCTACAGGTTATTGAATGAATATATTTGCTGTACATGTGATTACAGATTTGCTGGTTTGCCGTTGTTAGGCATCCATTTTCTATCGATATATGTGGACAGGACTAAATTTCGTTACAAACATTTTGTACAGGTAGTGAGCAAGGGGTCGTGCTGTGAAGTTCGAGTGTGCTATTTCTTCTTAGTCGTGGATATAAATGATCTGGTGGACGAACTAGGATGGTCCATGGAATTGTGCGTGTATGACGTTATTGTGTATAGGGTAGTTGCAACGCCGGTATACTGCAGAGGGGTGCAGGAAGAGCTGGAGAGGTTCGACGCTTTATGCAGGAAGTGCCAGTTAACACGAAACATAAACAAACATAGTGCAACAAATAGGAGTAAAGGCACCGTGTATAAATATTAATTATTTTTCTAAGCATCGAAGTTTTCGATATATCGTTGCCATCCTTGTCATACTTTCCGAAGGTCGCGAAGGATTTCCAGGCAAGTGGTGGCTGCTTATTTTCGAGACACCGCCGGCCACGATGGAGCGCGCTTGCATTCCGCGGCGGAGAGTTTGATGTTTCAAGTCGCCGTGTTAAATCGGCCCATCAGTCAGAGGGGGCCGCTCCACCTACCGGGTCGCCTATTATTAGACTCGTCCCGTGTTGTGAACACACGTCTGACGTCGGGATCTGGACGAGCTTCTGGTGGAGGTCGGTACCTCCACTCGTACAGATCTAACTGCGGCAGCGGCTGTAGTGGAGGGTAAATAGTGTCTCATATCCATTGTCGCGTTTCCTGTCCCCACTGACCAATCAGAAGTTCAGCATCTGAGATAGCTTCCCCGTGGAATCTAAACATCACTTCTCATCCGATGACTGTTGGACCTAGTCGTATAATTTCCTGCGTGTGGTCGCCGCGTGCAGCCAACATGCTTCATTTTGTTAATTTCGGCCGCCATCGTCTTGTGTACTGCCGAAATGGTAACTTCTAAGTTCCTAAATTCAGGAATTCAAGGTGAGACCGTTGCTTGCTAGCGTGCTTTCGAGAAATATTCTATAAGATGATTTTCAGCTCTATAAATATCTTCTTTGGGAACAAGATCAAATCTGTAATTGTTCTGATCGAGGCCTAGTTTGATGATCAAAAATTAACAACGGTCTTTCATTAAGTCATCGGTCGACGTAGCTCATACACTGCCGGCAAAAAGATTAATACAGACTATTAGAGGCTTATAATTCACTCAACATTTTTTGCAGCAACACTGCATATGAAGTGCATGGAGTCATTACATTTACAAGTCAATAACACAATGTTTCTTTCTTTCTTTCTTTCACTGGTGCCATGTCCCGCGCTGACGCAGGGTCGGCATTGTTAGGAACGGATTTGGCAAGGTTAGTATGAAGGGGTGGCCGGATGCCCTTCCTGCCGCCACCCCGTACCCCCCTCCCCCCGGGACGGAATTAGTATACCCTAGCTGTCTGTGTCTAGTGTAATTCATGGAGTAGTGCGAACGTGTTCAGATGTCTGCGAGTCGTGTAACTGAGGTGGAACCTGGGGACCAGCCCGGTATTCCCCTAGCGGGATGTGGAAAACCGTCTGAAAACCACTTCCAGGCTGGCTGGCACACCGGCCCTCTTGGTTAATCCGCCGGGCGGATTGGATCCGGGGCCGGCGCGCCTACCCGAGTCTAGGAAGCAGCGCGTTAGCGCGCTCGGCTACCCTGACGGGTTCAATAACACAACCTGAAGTACCGATATCGACCCATACTGAAACACCCATATTAGTACGTGGTGTAGCCTCCAAGCGCGGCAATGCAGGATCTGATTTTGGCATCCAGCCGATCGTACAGATGGCGAATACTACCCTGGGATACCTTATTCCACGCCTGCTCGACCTGTTCACGTAGTTATGTAAGAGTTGTTGGTTGAAGATTTAGCACGAGTCACTTCTCGTCCCATCATATCCCTCAAGTGCTCGAAGTCCGGAAATCGTGCTGGCCGGGTAAGTTGCTGCACGTCATGCATACCATGTCGTCTTTCACGGACAGTGTCTGGGAGACCATTATCCTGTTGGAAAAAACACATCACCTTCGTGTTTCAAGAACGGGTCTAACACCATTCTGTACGTACCAAGCGCTGGTTAGTGTTGCCTCCAGAAACACCAAGCTGAACGAGAGTTGCAGTTTTCGCATCCCAGACCATAAATCCTAGGCTGGGGCAAGTGTGTCTTTGACGAATCCACTCTACGAGACAGCGCTCAGAAGATCTACGTCGTACGCGCAAACGACCATCACTTGCGTGCAAGCAGAATCTACTTTTATCGCTGAAGACCACGGCGCGCCATTCCATCTTGCAAGTGATCGTCTGACTGCACCACCAAACCTTTACGCGTCGCCTGGACCCGTCAACACCGACATTGGACTGTTGATAACTGGAAAAATGTTGCCTGGTCGGACGAGTCTCGTTTCAAATTGTATCGATCGGTTGGATACAACCTCATGAATCCATGGATCCTGCATGTCAGCAGGGGACTGTTCAAGCTGGTGGAGGTTCTGTAATGGTGTGGGGCGTGTTCAGTTGGAGTGACATGGGAGCACTGGTACGTGTTGATACGACTCTGAAAGTGACACGTACGTAAGCATTCTGTCTGATCACTTGCATCCACTAACGTCCGTTGTGGATTCCAACGGACTTTGGCAAATCCAGCAGGACAATGGGACACCGCACACGTTTAGACTGCACCAGAGCGGCTCCAGGAACACTCTTCAGAGTTGAAACACTTCCGCTGGCCACCAAACTCCCCTGACATGAAGATTATTGAGCATATCTGGGATGTCTTGCGACGTGCCGTCAGAAGAGATCTCAACCCCGTCGTTCACTTACGGATTTATGGACGGTCCTGCAGGATTTATGATGTCAGTTCCCTCCAGCACTACTTCAGACATTAACCGAGTCGTGTTATGGCACTTCTGAGTGCTCGCGGGGGACCAACACGATATTAGGCAGGTGTACCAATTTTTTTGGCTCTGCAGTGTATTTGTGATATACTTGTGCGCAACGGGGAATACTTTATGTGACGTCCTACTTCGTACAGTTCCGTTCCGTTGACGGTCTGTATAAATGCTGCTGTTTGAAATACGCCGTGAAATATTTGATGTTGCATTCCGTGATGTCCAGCGTGTACTGACCATACAGGCTACCCGTAGTGCAGACTGTCTGCCTTCTAACGTCTCCTGCAGCAGTTACTTGAGCATTTCTGTGACTCTTTAACGCTAAATAAGCCCGTGACGAAACATAGAGCTCTTCTTTGCTTCTTTTCAATTTTTTCCGTTAATGCACCTTGGTATTAGTCCCAGACCGACGAACAATATTCAATAAATGGTCTAACAAGTGTTTTGCAAGTGACAAGCTTCATGTGCGGATTAATCTTTCTTAGGTATCTTTCAATGAACTTGAACTGGCATCTGCCTTCATCACATTAGACAAAACAGATACTGCCCAATACACAAATAATATAGATTACTTTCCTGCCTATGAGCGTCTTTGAGAAACTAGCGTGGGTTGACAAGGACGAGAATCATTTCCCTTCCACGTAGTTTTTTTACGTATATTAGTTCACAAAGCATCGACGGTGATTGCCGGAAAGCCACGATGAGCAAGTTGTTGACAACTACACTAAACATATTCGATGATCGACAAGCAAGCGGACGCCTAGGTGAATGAATCAAGATGACCGCGTCGTTCTTCGAACAAGTCTTGTACGTTAGTCTTGTACGTTCCTGGCGCCTTTTGGCCGGGCATATGGTTTTCCTAAATGTGGTGCACTACCTTCAGCCGTGATGAATGAAATCTATAACTGAGAGAGTGTTGCAGGGAGAGCAGTTTGAATCGAAAGAGCACAATGGACGTAATTGGCTGCTGCAAATATTTGGAAAAGATACCAATAAAAAGGGAGAGATGTCTGCACAGTTTTTATTGACACTGAAAAAGCCTTTGATATAGTACAGTGGACTAAATTTAAATATCCTGAATTAGATTGATGTAAACTGGAAAGAAAGGAGAGTAATCAGCAATGTATTTGATATGAGTCAATAAGGAAAAGTAAAGATAGGATATGTGATTGTTGTTGCTGTGGTCTTCAGTCCTGAGACTGGTTTGATGCAGCTCTCCATGCTACTCTATCCTGTGCAAGCCTCTTCATCTCCCAGTACATCCTGCAGCCCACAACCCTCTGAATCTGCTTAGTGTATTTATCTCTTGGTCTCCGCCTACGATTTTTACCCTCTACGCTGCCCTCCAGTACCAAATTGGTGATCCCTTCATGCCTCAGAACATGTCCTACCAATCGATCCCTTCTTCTAGTCAAGTTGTGCCACAAACTCCTCTTCTCCCCAATTCTATTCAATACCTTCTCATTAGTTATGTGATCTACCCATCTAATCTTCAACATTCTTCTGTAGCACCACATTTCGAATGCTTCTATTCTCTTCTTGTCCAAACTATTTATCGTCCATGTTTCACTTCCATACATGGCTACACTCCATACAAATACTTTCAGAAACGACTTCCTGACACTTAAATCAATACTTGATGTTAACAAATTTCTCTTCTTCAGACACGCTTTCCTTGCCATTGCCAGTCTACATTTTATATCCTCTCTACTTCGACCATCATCAGTTATTTTGCTCCCCAAATAGCAAAACTCCTTCACTACTTTAAGTGTCTCATTTCCTAATCTAATTCCCTCAGCATCACCCGACTTAATTCGACTACATTCCATTATCCTCGTTTTGCTTTTGTTGATGTTCATCTTATACCCTCCTTTCAAGACACTGTCCATTCCGTTCAACTGCTCTTCCAAGTCCTTTGCTGTCTCTGACAGAATTACAATGTCATCGGCGAACCTCAAAGTTTTTATTTCTTCTCCATGGATTTTAATACCTACTCCGAACTTCTCTTTTGTTTCCTTTACTGCTTGCTCAATATACAGATTGAATAGCATCGGGGAGAGGCTACAACCCTGTCTCACTCCCTTCCCAACCACTGCTTCCCTTTCATGCCCCTCAACTCTTATAACTGCCATCTGGTTTCTGTACAAATTGTAAATATCCTTTCGCTCCCTGTATTTTACCCCTGCCACCTTCAGAATTTGAAAGAGAGTATTCCAGTCAACATTGTCAAAAGCTTTCTCCAAGTCTACAAATGCTAGAAACGTAGGTTTGCCTTTCCTTAATCTTTCTTCTAAGATAAGTCGTAGGGTCAGTATTGCCTCACGTGTTCCAATATTTCTACGGAATCCAAACTGATCTTCCCCGAGGTCGGCTTCTACCAGTTTTTCTATTCGTCTGTAAAGAATTCGTGTTAGTATTTTGCAGCTGTGACTTATTAAACTGATGGTTCGGTAATTTTCACATCTGTCAACGCCTGCTTTCTTTGGGATTGGAATTATTATATTCTTCTTGAAGTCTGAGGGTATTTCGCCTGTTTAATACATCTTGCTCACCAGATGGTAGAATTTTGTCAAGACTGGCTCTCCCAAGGCTGTCAGTAGTTCCAATGGAATGTTGTCTACTCCGGGGGCCTTGTTTCGACTCAGGTCTGTCAGTGCTCTGTCAAACTCTTCACGCAGTATCGTATCTCCCATTTCATCTTTATCTACATCCTCTTCCATTTCCATAATATTGTCCTCAAGTACATCGCCCTTGTATAGACCCTCTATATACTCCTTCCACCTTTCTGCTTTCCCTTCCTTGCTTAGAACTGGGTTTCCATTTGAGCTCTTGATATTCATACAAGTCGTTCTCTTATCTCCAAAGGTCTCTTTAATTTTCCTGTAGGCAGTATCTATCTTACCCCTAGTGAGACAAGCCTCTACATCCTTACATTTGTCCTCTAGCCATCCCTGCTTAGCCATTTAGCACTTCCTGTCGATCTCATTTTTGAGACGTTTGTATTCCTTTTTGCCTGCTTCATTTACTGCATTTTTATATTTTCTCCTTTCATCAATTAAATTCAATATTTCTTCTGTTACCCAAGGATTTCTACTAGACCTCGTCTTTTTACCTACTTGATCCTCTGCTACCTTCACTATTTCATTCCTCAAAGCTACCCATTCTTCTTCTACTGTATTTCTTTCCCCCATACCTGTCAATTGTTCCCTTATGCTCTGCCTGAAACTCTGTACAACCTCTGTTCTTTCAATTTATCCAAGTCCCATCTCCCTAAATTCCCATCTTTTTGCAGTTTCTTCATATGTGATGACGAAAGTAATTGAAATTGGAAGAGGAACTGTCTTTCGCGTACCCTGTGTAATATCTGTTTAGATGATTTAGTTAAAAACACCTTCTACCTAAAAAACCGTCTGGCAACAGAGGAAGGATAAGATTTTCTGAAAAAGGCGTTAACGCTATGTTAAAAGAATTGAATATCGGCGGTATATGGAATAACAATTAAGGTGAAAATTACTTTCTGCAAGGCAATAAAGTAAGAAAAAAGCGAATATTTGTAATGACTTAGCAGAAGCGGTTAATAACTTCAGGTACCTTTGATGCAAAATAATCATCAATACAGCATCTAGACAAGGAATAAAAACAAGAATAGCTATTTCAAAAGAAATGTTTTACAGAAGGAATATTTTCTATGATCCAGTAAATAAATAACCAAGCAAAATATTAGAGAAGTGTTTTTTGTGGAGTACTCTGTATGGTGCGAGAACACGGGGATGGCGAACGAGAGAGAAGAAATAATTACATTCTTTTGGCGTGTGGATTTGGAGAGGCACGTGAAATGAACAGATGAATTAGCGAATGAGATTGTGTTACTTAGCGCGAATGAAGGAAGAAAGATATTGGAAATAATTAAGAGGCGGAAAAGGATTTGACTAGAACGTTGCATGAAGAGAGACTGCTTGTTAGAGGATGCACAAGAAGGAATGGTGACTAGAAGAGGACCAGGGGAATAAATAATAACATAGCAGCTAGTTGACTTCAGAGCTCTGCAACATCCATGTACTAATTTATATTTACATGACAAACCCTATTTTTAGGGCTATATTTTAACTTGGACAAATGGATCTATGCAGACATTTGTAAAAACGGCGATGATACATCAGTCCACACTAATGTAAAATTGCCACCTTCTGAAGAAGACAAATTTAAATTTGTTGAAACCTAGGTAAAGATTTCTTTATCCATTGCAACTGGTCGGCTGTTTATAATTTTTTTACGAACAGTGTCATATCATTACTAGTGTCAAGGAGGGCTATTACCAGATATCTGTATGTGTGATGTGTGACGAGGGTAAGAACTTTCGTTCGATCATCCGGCTTCCGCATCATCAACAATCACCCGTGTCGTGTCGGTTACGCGTACGCTCGTCTGAATGATATTGTGGACAGATAATCATCAAGATTGTTAACTGGGATAAACATTTACGACTTAGAGTGTAAACAGTGCAACCTTTGATTTCTTATCGTCTCGTAATATAGTTGTTCATAGCAGACGTAGGACAGTGTTGTGTTTTAACGTTGAGTGGCTCCCCTAAACCCACTTGCATTTTTCGATAGATAATTTCAGGCAAGCCAACAGCAGTGTGGAGCAGAACAGTACAACCGCCGCGGGATTATCAGGTACGTGGTGCGGACAGGGCACACGGTCGAAACGACAACCAGTTTAAGGTACCACCCCACACATTCGTACTTCCGGGCGTTTTACAGGCTATAGAAGCACTACAGCATACTGTTTCTTCGGAGGACTTTCAACTACTTGTTACGTCCCAGCCAAATCGAGCTGCTGCAGTGCGCTGGGTAAAAGTACGTCCGAGACGATTTTAGGAGGTATCCCAAGACCTTTGCCAACTCATTGTACTTGCCTTATGGGCTGAACGCATGACCATTGTAAACAAAAGTACTCCGCAACTGCAATTAGTTCTTCACTGACATTACTGCACATCATGTACTAACGAAACAGAAAAAAATTGAAGTCAGAAGTATCTGTGAGCCATGGCGAGCAGTTGACGTCATGTATCTATAAGGAAGGCACTCCTCCACGTAGCAGACGCGTCTTCAGGAGACCCACAAGGCACACCCTACAGGCGACAGCCGTGCGGTAGGTCGCCTCTTCTGCTTGGAGAGAGTGCGACGAGGCGCAATTCGCTGTCGTGACGCGGCGGCTGCTACCCGCTCTCAAGGCTGCGGGATACTGCAGTTCGCACGAGTCGAATTACACAGGCGCACTTTATTGCGTCGTTGTCAGGAAGGTCAGAGAGTAATGCCCTGGTGACATCTAAGCCGTTATCGATGCAGGACAGGCTCTGATGGAGGCGATCCATAAAAGGCTCACTGCTGTTGGGTTCAACGGCAGTCGTAAACGTGTACCTAGTCAACAGATTGCTCCCACGGAAGAACATTTTTCGTATTTTTTTTTTTTTTTTACGTGAACTCCCGACGTAAAATTTACCTTGAATGCTTGTGTGCGTTACATATGGAACATCCGTTTATTTGGCCATGTCAACGTCTGACACTCACAGCCAGCATGGTTGCGACCACAGAAATAACATGACGATTTCATGGGCTTCTCAGTGCGCCCTATTACCCCGCATCAGAGATTCAATACATGTCATCTCTTAGAAACGCAGGAAACAACTATCCTAGGTGTGTGTGTGTGTGTGTGTGTGTGTGTGCCCGCGCAAAAAACAATACCAAACTTCTCTGTTGTATAACGCACTTTTTGGTGAAACTACAAATGTGACCTCTATTTCCTTATTGAATAATCCATAAGGGTCTGATAATAATAATGTCAAGTGACATTCCTCCTTATAGGCTCCTATGTAATAATTCCTAATGTTATTTCAGTTAAAATGTTTGCAGAAATATGTCTGCTAAACTGAATGAACACTAAAAAACTATTTCTTTTGATTGTAGTCATAAAAAAGGCAAAAGTTTTCGCAAAACCAACATCTGTAAACCCCTACCTGATGGTAATCTTTGCTCTACGAAGCTGTAATTTTTTATGTCTGAAGAAAGCAATATCAGATTGTTTCTTCCTTCCACTTCTGGCAGTGGCACGATGCAGACAGTCTGGCCGGCCGCGGTGGCCGAGCGGTTCTACGCGCTTCAATCCGGAACCGCGCGACTGCTACGGTCGCAGGTTCGTATCCTGCCTCGGGCTTGGACGTGTGTGATGTCCTTAGGTTAGTAAGGTTTAAGTAGTTCTAAGTTCTAAGGGACTCATGACGTCCGATGTTAAGTCCCGTAGTGCTCAGAGCCATTTGAACCATTTCGATGCAGATATAAGTCTCTTCATCTTATCAGTTTTAGCAATAAAGAACTAGACCATTACGGTTCAACCTTGGTTTTTCTTTCTAAAATGACCAGCCTCTCAGTCCTCCTTTTTTAATTATGTGATGGAAGTAATTTCCGGCCATTTGTATTAATTTGGAACCGATCGCCTGATGCTGCAATGATCGAGCACCTTGAACGATCTATCGTTAGTTATTTTCTTGTTAGCCGATCAACTTTTTGCAAAATAATCACTCGTTTATGAACATTAACTATGCACGCAGTCATTCATCACCAAGGGCGCCGTTAACCAGTTTAATTTTCATTCGAGCTAGTAAAGCGAGAGCACTTTTTTATTTAAGGTAAAAACTGATCATTATTTACAATAATAACTGGCAGAAGCCGACCTCGGGGAAGATCAGTTTGGATTCCATAGAAATATTGGAACACGTGAGGCAATATTGACCCTACGACTTATCTTAGAAAATAGATTAAGGGAAGACAAACCTACGTTTCTAGCATTTGTAGACTTAGAGAAAGATTTTGACAATGTTGACTGAAATACTCTCTTTCAAATTCTGAGGGTGGCAGGGGTAAAATGCAGCGTTTGGATTCCATAGAAATATTGGAACACGTGAGGCAATATTCACCCTACGACTTATCTTAGAAAATAGATTAAGGGAAGACAAACCTACGTTTCTAGCATTTGTAGACTTAGAGAAAGCTTTTGACAATGTTGACTGGAACACTCTCTTTCAAATTCTGAGGGTGGCAGGGGTAAAATACAGGGAGCGAAAGGCTATTTACAATTTGTACAGAAACCAGATGGCAGTTATAAGGGTCGAGGGACATGAAACGGAAGCAATGGTTGGGAAGGGAGAGAGACAGGGTTGTAGCCTATCCCCGATGTTATTCAATCTGTATATTGAGCAACCAGTAAAGGAAACAAAAGAAAAATTCGGAATAGGGATTAAAATCCATGGAGAAGAAATAAATACTTTGAGGTTCGCCGACGAAATTCTAATTCTGTCAGAGACAGCATAGGACCTGGAAGAGCAGTTGAACGGAATGGACAGTGTCTTGAAACGAGGATAATGGAATGCAGTCGAATTAAATCGGGTGATGCTGCCGGAATTAGATTAGGAAATGAGACACTTAAAGTAGGAAAGGAGTTTTGCTATTTGGGGAGCAAAATAACTGATGATGGTCGAAGTAGAGAGGATATAAAATGTAGACTGGCAATGGAAAAGAAAGCGTTTCTGAAGAAGAGATATTTGTTAACATCGGGTATAGATTTAAGTGTCAGGAAGTCGTTTCTGAAAGTATTTGTGTGGAGTGTAGCCATGTATGGAAGTGAAACGTGGACGATAAATAGTTTGGTCAAAAAGCGAATAGAAGCTTTCGAAGTGTGGTGCTACAGAAGAATACTGAAGATTAGATGGATAGATCACATAACTAATGAGGAAGTATTGAATAGAATTGGAGAGGTAGAGAAATTTGTGGCACAACTTGACTAGAAGAAGGGATCGGTTGATAGGGCATGTTCTGAGGCATCAAGGAATCACCAATTAAGTACTGGAGGGCAGCGTGGAGGGTAAAAATCGTAGAGGGAGACCAAGAGATGAATACACTAAGCAGAGTCAGAAGGATGTAGGTTGCAGTGGGTACTGGGAGATGAAGAAGCTTGCACAGGATAGAGTAGCATGGAGAGCTGCATCAAACCAGTCTCTGGACTGAAGACCACAACAACAACAACATTTACAATAATTTCAGCTACAAATGACAGTAATTGGACTTCCTCTTTTTTGCCATTTTTGAAGTCTGAGACATGCCCTGTTGCATTTAAGAGAAAACTGAAGCACTTCCGTTTGTCACGCTTATAACTGCGGAGCAGCAATAGTTTTTGGGGCAACTAGCAGCTCAGCCCTAGCAGCTGAAGCAGTCATAAGCAACCCGCAGGCGCCGAGGGATCTGGCGTGCCGCTTGCAGCAACAGGGTTGTTTATCCGTTGTCAGATAGGCCAGGCCAAGAACCGCAGTCATAGGCCAGGCCAAGAACCGCAGTCTTGCCAAAGCTGTGGTAAGATGGGGCTCTTGCTATACGGTCCAAGCAGTTTCTATTCGCTGGGCCACGGAGTTGTTGTTCCAAACGTGTCTGCAAGCGACGCGTCACCACAACAACTGAGTTCCTAAACCGTATAAATAATCATAAATTTTAGCAGTGGCATCAGCAGTCCGGCAGCGTCAACTATGAGAGGGCTACGCCGGAAAACGGAGTCATAAGGGTGAGCAAGCATTCGCCAGAAGGTCGCGCCTCCGCTGCTACACCATCTCCTAGCACCGTGTCCTCTTTCCTGGACTTGATGCCTCTCCAGTAGTGGGCGTCCTCCAATCTCACTCCAGCAACAGCTAGACTATTGCCCTGGAGGGCAGCAGATTGAGACCGCGGTGATACAGCCGCTCGGCCACCTACACTGGTATGGGCGCCTTCGCGCAAGCCACCATCGCTCGCAGGAAGGAGATCCGTCACTGGAGGTTGTCATCCTCACAAGTGCTCCGCCAGTCTTCTGTGCTAGAGAGCCCCTCGTGAGCTGCTATGCTGTGTATCACTGGGACGCGCCACTGAGCGAGCTCCTGGTGTCGCCATTGCTGGGCGCAGACACCACCTACAGCTGGCCGCTCGCCATGCGCCACTCTCACCAGAGGGTCGCGCCTGCCGCACCGCAGCACTGCAACCCCAGTATTATGAGTTTATTTGAATTTTCGCGTTGCTTATCTGTGCTACTACCAGTGTGCGGCTTCACCTCGACCCACTGCCATTACCTAATCCTGCCTTTGCCCCGGATACATTTCATAAACTTCACATAAAATTTTTTCTTTGTGTCGAACAGTGAAGGAAATACCTCCATTTTTTTCCAGTTACAATTATTCCCATTTTCCCACTTTCTTTTACTTTCTTCCCATTACTTGCGCCCTAATCTGCTTAAATGCCCAAGACCGCTAACGCAAGCCTATGTGGTGGCGCTCTATTCGGAGGTAAGTGTGTTCGAGTCCTGATGATGGATGTAATTTTCAGTTCTAGTACTTGGTCAGCAAGAGAATTAAAGGTGATGGCATAAAGTTCGTGATCTTTAGTCTCTACGTCAACAAGTTTAAATTCCAGACGTGTCCGTGACGCCATGTGACATTGTTATTACTAATCCGTTAGTCGGATCTGGGCGTCAAGCTTGACAGCCCATTTGGTCATCGAGAGAGGTAGCCTATGTGTCGGCACTGGGTTTCACCCTCTCCCTTCTCTCACCTTCATCATAAAACATGAACAAAACACTGCTCTACACACAGGCATCCATTACATTCACCTGCAACCACAAATACACATACGGCACACTTGTCAGCAGGTAAAGGAGCCAGTGTGCGCGGATGGAGAACACTCTCCGCTAGGCGGCTGAACCAACCCCGTGGGATGTACCAGTCAACATGCCATACGAAGCTGACTTTTTTTTTTACTTGTATTCCATCACGTTCCCTCCTTCTCTCGTTTTCCTACTCTTTCTCCTCCGTCAATTACTGCCAATGATCTTAGTTTATGTCTACCAACCTCTAATTTCTCTTTTCGTCCTACAATATATGAGCGACTATAAATTTTTTCTGCTGTACTAGGCCTAGTACTGATGATGCACGACAGGCTTCCGTCATCATGGTGTGCTTTGCTGTTAAAGTTCCGGGAGCGTACGTTCTTAGAACAAACAACCAATATATTCCTTCCTGCTACGTATATCTCGCTAAAAGACCATGAAGGTAAAATTATAGAGAGTCGACTTACCAATAATCGTTGTTTCCGCAAACGATTCGCGACTCGTACAGGAAAGCGGGGAAGCGAAAAATGGTTCAAATGGCTCTGAGCACTATGGGACTCAACTGCTGTGGTCATTAGTCCCCTAGAACTTAGAACTACTTAAACCTAACTAACCTAAGGACATCACACACATCCATGCGCGAGGCAGGATTCGAACCTGCGACCGTAGCAGTCGCACGGTTCCTGACTGCGCGCCTAGAACCGCGAGACCACCGCGGCCGGCCGCGGGGAAGCGAAACGAGTACACAAAGTACTCTACGCCACACACCGTAAGGTGGATTCCGCGGTAGATCCATATGTAGTGTCCACTATTCATCTCATACTTGTTTCTAAATATCAGATTCCATACTGATACAAAATATTTGATCGAAATTCTCACTCTTTTGGGTTCTGCCACTATTTGAGAGCACAACATTCTTATCCCCTTGGATATAGTCACTATTTGAGAACCTTGCTCCTGTACCTTGAACCGTTTACGAAGTATTGGGGACGTAGGAACTGTGAGTTACAGCGAAATCAGCTTTTCTCCACCAGGTAAGCGATGTGATCACAGTACGTAGCACGTGGTTAAAAATTCGCTGTGCGTTCTCCCTTCTCTCTGTTACCACAAATAGCATGAAATTGTGTCCATATCTACTAGAGCAGCAGGTCATGCGAGGGATCTGGTTCTATCGTGTCACATCAGGACGTGGTACGTAAGTTCTAATAGCCCCACCAACCTGGTGCCTTCATATGATGTCGTCGTCCCAGCAGAAACAGCACATACATCTTGAGTCAGTTGATTTTGATCAGAGGCTTTTACGAAATTACAGTGAAATGGGATAAGCCTTTTATCTCAATTAAATCATGAAATTGGTAATTCATAGGCAGCTTAGCTGTATTTTCATTATAAAAATATTCCTTCCGAGAAAATAGCAAACTGAGTTCCACAATATTTCGTAACTGTGCGTACACCTATCAAGTTCACACAATATCTCATTGATAATTCTCAGTAGTGAAAATAAGTACTTCATTATTTTCTACCGAAGAATACACACTGCTAACATATCACAAGACATATCGCAAGTCAATGCTATGTGCTTCGATAGCAGACGATTATTTTAACTGAGCACTTCCTAACGCCATGCCATCAGACTAAACAGTAACTATTTGGCGCGAACCACGACACAGGGTGACCATTCATTACAGTGCCAATCATGCACGAAGCGGTCAGAATCTCCTTCGTGTATCAACCGTGTGTTCAAAATTAACTTCAAAACGATGTTCTCCTTATATCGTAATAATACAGTACTGAGAGGGTATCCCATGCCATTTCGGCCTATATCTGAAGATGAATTTAATTATTATTAATAAAGAAAAATAAGAAGTTTGGGGCATAGTACAGCAACCAATCAGAATGCAAGGAATTTCCGTTGGTGCAATTTTCCACGGGCACTGCATCAAAGTAGCGGCATCTGCCATGTTTAGCACATCCCACCTTGTGTCGTCATACGTCTGCTGTTACAGCCTAGCTCAACTCAGATATAATCTGTAAGAATTACGTAGTGGTCCCAAGAGCCAGGAATGCTACAGCGTTTATGTGCGGCGTTTCAACTCTGTGTCCGCCCGGGGTTAGTCGAACATCCTGTTTCGTGTCAGAACGAATACGAAAAGTACAAATATTACGAGTGAGTTGCACGCGGGGAGTTTCGCGGATCATTTTTATTTTAGTATCAACGAGTAGGTGTGCTCGGTATAGCGACTGACATGAAATGCGTGCGTTTGCCAAGTGAGTGACAGTTTAATTTCTGGTTGCACGGGGCATTTTTGAGTAACGGGCTGGCGCGGCCAAAGACCTGCGATAGAATATTCAAGAACGCGCTGGTCGTGTTTATATTCATTGGTCGGTCGTAAACCGGTGAGTGCCCAGCTGCGCTCAGCTGCACGTATTCCGCTGGATTAACTTCTGGGAGCCGCCGTATGCCATGAAAGATCGCCAGTCTTTAGTGCGCCGCCGTAGCTGCTCTACTAGGGTGAATCCTCCGTCACTCTGATGAAGGACACTCTTCTGTCTGTACCGAAAGCAGAGCCGACTCACAGATGATACCTGTATTTTATACTTATCCGCAAAAACGTCTTCCCGTCCACTATATAATCCACTTACTCGCATTATACACTCATGCTCATAAACTAAGGATAACTGCAGAATGTGGTACCTCACAACGTGGCACTGCACAAAACTGGCGCTAAAAGCATAGGCACATAGGAAACACACACGACACAGATCTGTAAGTCCACGGTAGTGGTGATAGGTTGAGAAAACCGTCTCGAAACACATGTGCTACAAAACGCCACTGTTTCCTGCGCATGTACCACGACATCAATATGGGATATGATCACCATGCACACGTACACAGGCAACGCAACGGGTTGGCATACTCTGGATCAGATGGTCGAGCAGCTGCTGTGGTATAGACTCCCATTCTTGCACCAGTGCCTGACGGAGCTCCTGAAGTGTCCTAGGGGTTTGAAGACGTGCAGCGATACGTCGACCGAGAGCATCCCAGATGTACTCGATGGGGTTTGGGTCTGGAGAACAGGAATGCCACTCCAGTCGCCTCATATCTTCTGTTTGAAGGTACTTTTCCACGATGGCAGTTCGATGGGGCCGTGCGTCATCATCGATCAGGAGGAAGGTGGGACCCACTGCACCCATGAAAAGGCGGACATACTGGTTCAAAATGACGTCCCGATACAGCTGACCTGTTACAGTTCCTTTGTCAAAGACATACAGGGGTGTACGTACACTAATTATAATCCCACACCACACCATCAAACCACGACCTCCATACAGGTCCCTTTGAAGGACATTAAGGGGTTGGTATCTGGTTCCTGGTTCAAGCCAGATGAAAACCCTGCGAGAATCACTTTTCAGACTATACCTGGACTCGTCCGTGAACATAACCTGGGACCACTGTTCCAATGACCATGTACTGGGTTCTTGACACCAGGCTTTACGGGCTCTCCTGTGACCAGGGGTCAGTAGAATGCATCTTGCATGTCTCCGGGCGAATAAACCATGTCTGTTCAGTCGTCTGTAGACTGAGTGTATGGAGACAACTGTTCCAGTGGCTGCGGTACGGTCCCGAGCAAGGCTACCTGCAGTACTCCGTGGCCATCTGCAGGCACTGATGGTGAGATATCGGTCTTCTTGTGGTGTTGTACACTGTGGACGTCCCGTTCTGTAGCGCCTGGAGACGTCTCCTGTCTGCTGGAATCGTTTCCATAATCTTGAGATCACACTTTGTGTCACACGGATGGCCCGTGCTACTACCTGCTGTGTTTGACCAACCTCCAGTCGCCCTAGTGTTCTACCCCTCATAATGTCACCAGTACGTGTCCTATGAGCCATTTTCCACACACAGTCACCATTAGCGCGTCTGAAAACGTCTGCAAACTTACTCGCTGCATCGTGCTCTGACATGCACCCACACACCTCTGCTATGTGCACTGCTGCAAGCACCAACGTGTGACGACCGCAGGTCAAATGCCCACACCCCGAGGTGATTTAAACCCGCAAACCGCCCACCAGCGCATTGCTTCGCCATGTATCAGCATTATCCTTAATTTATGAGCATGAGTGTATTCATGGTAAGAGTTGGTTTACTATCCGTTAAATACCATCACGCAGTGTTAGCTACTTGGATAAAAAAAATGGATGATTAGGAACGGAAAAAGTCACCACACAGATTGAAAATGGCCCGGTAACAAAGTCAAAGTGACAAGACAGTAACAGTAAGTAGGAAATTTTATACACTATCTGATCAAAAGTATGCGGAAGCTCCGATGTAATGCGGAATTGACCACTAGATGTTACGGGTGGCGGACCCGCCAGTACGAAAGAAGGTGGGGAGTATTGTGTTGGACAGCAGAATGGATTGGTCAGGACGACTCAGTGACTTCGAACGAAGCCAACTCATTCGATGTCAGCTGAGTGACAAACCCATCAGGGACATTTAGATCCTACTAAAGCAGTCCAAGTATAATGTTGGTGATGTGACCTTGCCGGCCGCGGTGGTCTAGCGGTTATAGGCGCTCAGTCAGGAACCGCGCGACTGCTACGGTCGCAGGTTCGAATCCTGCCTCGGGCATGGATGTGTGTGATGTCCTCAGGTTAGTTAGGTTTAAGTAGTTCTAACTTCTAGGGGACTGATGACCACAGATGTTAAGTCCCACAGTGCTCAGAGCCATTTGAACCATTTTGATGTGACCTTGAAGTGGAAACGCGAGGGAACAACCAAACCTAAATTGAGACCAGACATGTAACGACGAACGGCGACGGAGGAGCATCACGGAGCGTGGTTGTAAAAATCGAATCAGTTTGACAGAGGGAATCACTCGTGAATTTTAAACTGTTACCAGCCGTCTAGAATGACTGTGCGTAGGAAGTTAAAAATAATGGGGCAAAAAAGCCACACATTTCTGCAGTCAGTGTTAAGCGGCGCTTGAAGTGGTGTAAAGAGCGATGACACTGGTCAGTGGATCACTGGAAAGGAGTGACTCGGTGTGACGTATCACGCTGTATGCTGTGGCAATTCGATGGAAGACTGTGGTTTGGGGAAACGCCTAAAGAAAGGTATCTGGTATCACGTATAGCGCCAAGAGTGAAGTAAGGAGGACGTGGTGTTATAACACGGGATTTTTTCCTCGTGGTTAGGGTGTGGTCCCTTTACCGCGCTTAAGCAAGCGTTAAATGTGGGAGGATATGAATAGATTTTACAACATTGTGTGCTGCGTAAAGTAGAGGAACAGTTCAGGGACGATGTTTGTTTGTGTCAGCGCGACACTGTCCCCTGTCATAAAGCAGCATCTGTGAGAAAGTGGTTTGTGGACGAAGCCCGAAGTCCCGGTCAGAACCAAACGGAACACCTTTGGGTTCAAATGGCTCAGAGCACTATGGGACTTAACATCTGAGGTCATCAGTCCCCTAGAACTTAGAACTACTTAAACCTAGCTAACCTAAGAACATCACACACATCCATGCCCGAGGCAGGATTCGAACCTGCGATCGTAGCAGCAGCGTGGTTTCGCACTGAATCGCCTAGAACCGCTCGGCCACAGAGGCCGGCTTGTGGGACGTAAGAGACCACTGAATTACGCATCATGGTACTACAAATAAAGCAGTTTGCTGAAATAATATGTACGAACAAGCTACGAGTGCCCACACTATTACGGACAATGGCTCTGCATTACAGATCGCATGCAGAAGGAAATTTCGTCTGCTTTCGTATAGGCACTGTAGGCTTTAGTCAAGTGATCCAGAGAACACGCCGAATGACGGGGCAAGTAGCAACTATTATAAGCTATACAGCAGGCGCTCCTAACTCGTTAGTACTTTTGATGCCAGTGAACTGATGTTTTTGTAGAGCCACAGTGGGATGTTTTACCCCGCTTCTATGCTTGCTGTCAAGATATATTTTACACTTAGTATACCACACTATGCCACCCTTATGATCACGCATGGCTGGGACTAGTCGCACATAAAAAAATATTAATATAGCAGCTTTAGTTGGTTTAAGATTAATATCTCAAAAAACTGGAATTAATCTCACATGTCAGAGAATCACCCTCAATCTCAGTCGTGATATTAAATCTATCACCGAAAGTTAGCAGGATGATAGGAGGAAATCACAGGAATGTAGTGTACCCCCTTCCTAGCATATGGCCCGATGCTGCTCAGTAGCGAAACAGTTCTGGCTGAAAGTTGTGCGATTAAGACGCTAGGAAACTCGGGCGCGATTAATGTAGTAATAGCGACGTTTATAACACATGGCATAGCTTTATAACACGCAGCTTACTCTTAGAAAAAGTTGCTCACTTCGACAATCTGCGCAGACAGCACCGTAGCAGATATTTATGTCATTACTCTGCAATTCACACATGAATGTTCCGAAGAGGGTTCGCAGGACCAGTTTCAAACTATTTCTCTACCGTTCGTCTCTTGGTTAGCATGTCGGAAAATGAACACAGAAAGCTTTCCGTGCGGTGGTCATTTCTCTCCATTTTGGTGGCAGTCAACAAAGTTTTTGGCATTCAGAGGTGAATGTTGAGGATTGAAATTTTTTGAAAATATCTCGCCACAATCAAATCGCCATCGTTTTAATGACTGTCACTCGAACTCGCTTATCATACGCATGAGACACTCTCCCTGTTTCGTGATAATGCAAGAAGAGCTGCCCTTCCTTGAATTTTTTTGATACCTTCCGCAGTCCTATCTGCACCACACAGCAGTACTACAGGAGGGGACTGACAAGCTTAGTATAGACAGTCTCTTTAGTAGCGTTGTTCCAGCTTCGTGTAATTTCACTCTAAATTATTTTTTATTGGCACTGGTAACTTTTTACTTGCTTCGCACTTCGATTTATGTGCATTTCACTCAAACACAAGACGAGTTCTTTGGACGTTTGGTTCTGACACATTTGGCAGGCCGGTACTTCCTCCTTCGCACAAAAATCCTCTTTCTTCAAACGGCCGATGTCATATGCGAATGTAGCTGATATTTGGAGGTGTCTGATTGTATCACTGACGAAACCTTCTAACCACTGTGGTTACAGAACGACAACTGTCGTGTGGTAACACGCAGGATGCCTTGTGTCCGGTATCAGTCATATTCACTTATGAACCGGAACTCTTGGACTAAATGAAGCGACAGACATGCCTCGCCAACTCACAAACACCACCTTTTAACGTAACACAGACCTAGGCCTGCGTTGCAGATATGTCAACGCAACTAAGATTTCTTCCTGACATTTGTTGGCTTCGTCGACTGACAACCAGACTGTCACCTTCCAACCTAACATAGACCTAGAGCTGCGCTACCAATCAGTTTCTCACGTCCCAAAACATAATACAGGCGCACAAAAATAGTGTTACGTTCTCTTTCTGTTCGTAAACGTATGACGTCACACGGCAAATCATCGTTACGTTACGAGACGATGCTGGTATCGGGTATCGATATGTTCAGTTGAACTGAACTATTGCGCTTATCCATCACCACAAACGCACTGGCTTTCGGTTCACTTAGCTTGCAAACGATCATAATTTTGAAATATTTTCTTACCGATGTAATGCTAAGTATTAAACAGATGTAGCTGTTTGTACTAGGTACAGGGGGGGGGGGGGGAAATTTACGGAAACTTCATAAACATAGCACAGTAACATACCTAATACGGTGTAGGAAAACCGTTGGCATCCAAAACAGCTTCCAGTCGTCTCGGAATGGGTAAATACAAGTTCTGTATGCTCTTCAAAGGAATCTTATATCATTCTTCCCGCAAAATGGTGGAAAGTTCAAGCAACAATGATGAAGATGGGTAGCTATCACGTACCCTTCTCTCCGAAGCATACCACAAAGGCTGATTATTATTGAGATTCGATACTGTCGTGGCAGGAGAGATGTGACAATTCATCCTCGTTCTCACAAAACCAGTGCCAGACGATGCGAACTTTGTGAAGAAGGGGAATGTTTTATTGGAACAAAGCCTCATCATTGGAGAATAAACGTTGTACCATGAAATGGGCATGATCAGCCAAAATGGTCACATAATCTTGGCAGTAATGCGACCTTGCACAGTAACCATGGGGCACATAGAATACCACGATATGACTGCGCATATGGCACCCGGAAAAAAATTGGAAATTTGTGATAAGTTCCTATGGGACCAAATGTGCTGAGGTCATCGGCCCCTAGGCTTACACACAATCTAACTTAAACTGCCTCACGCTAAGGACAACACACACACACACACACACACACACACACACACACACACACACACACACTCACGGGGGAGGACTCGAACCTCCGACGGGGGAGGGGCACGAACCGTGGCAAGGCGCCCCAGACCGGGTGATACCCCGCGCGGCTATCGTACTCGAACCCCCCGCCATGTTTCACTCTTGGGGCGTAAGTTCGGCCAGAAGTTGGAAATAGTGTGAAGCAAGACTCGTCCGACCACGCCACTGTCTTCCATTGCTCCATAGACCAGGTTTAATGGCTTCAGCCTACGTTTCCTCTTACGAACATTTGTATAACTGATGAATATTTTTTTGAAATTCCATCTCACACTGCAATTGCCTGCTGCCGGAGCTCCCTTCGTGTTGTTTTGGTGGTGACAGGGTTCGCGAGTACGACATTCATCTCTGCAGCGACTTTTGCAGCTGTCGTACTCTCATTTTTCGTCACAATCCTGTTCAATGATCATCCGTCACGCTCACTCAGCACACACATTCGTCCGCGTTGTGACTTACCGGATGACATTTTTCCGCTTTCCTCATGAGCGGTATAAATCTTCGATACGACGCCTCTTGAAACATCAAACACTTCCATTGCCTTGGTTACGGAAGTACACACCATACAAGAACCACGTGAGGACACACTCAACCCCGACATACACAGGTACACCGAACACCGTTGTGACCATGACTGACGCTTGCAACGTGTTGAGGGCGCTGCACAGCTGCCGCTCGTGGTGAAACACAACAGCGCAACCAGCAGGCCTATCTAGCATCTGCGTTTATAATTTTAATAAACATTTTTGGAACACTGATCTAAAATTTTAAAAAGTTTTCTTTTTAAAATTCAGTCTTGATCACACCATGTATGTTAGAAGAACATATCACATGGCCATAATCAGACCTGTAATTTAATTTAGAAAGTAATGGAAACCTTACTAGATTGATAATAAAATATGACAAAATGGTTATAAGGATAAAATACAATAAGACGTGTTACACCCATGGCATCCTTCGAAGATGGTAGGTGGAGCACTCTTCTCAGCTGCTGTGGTGTCAACTGGTGCCAGCAAGTGACGAACATACGTTTAAGTACGAAGATGCTCCGCCTACCTCTTTTCCCTCCACCTCACGTCAACCAGTCAGTATAAAATGGGTTCACATAATCGTCAAAACGTAAAAAAAAAATTACAATAATAACGCAAAAATACACTCCTGGAAATGAAAAAAAGAACACATTGACACCGGTGTGTCAGACCCACCATACTTGCTCCGGACACTGCGAGAGGGCTGTACAAGCAATGATCACACGCACGGCACAGCGGACACACCAGGAACCGCGGTGTTGGCCGTCGAATGGCGCTAGCTGCGCAGCATTTGTGCACCGCCGCCGTCAGTGTCAGCCAGTTTGCCGTGGCATACGGAGCTCCATCGCAGTCTTTAACACTGGTAGCATGCCGCGACAGCGTGGACGTGAACCGTATGTGCAGTTGACGGACTTTGAGCGAGGGCGTATAGTGGGCATGCGGGAGGCCGGGTGGACGTACCGCCGAATTGCTCAACACGTGGAGCGTGAGGTCTCCACAGTACATCGATGTTGTCGCCAGTGGTCGGCGGAAGGTGCACGTGCCCGTCGACCTGGGACCGGACCGCAGCGACGCACGGATGCACGCCAAGACCGTAGGATCCTACGCAGTGCCGTAGGGGACCGCACCGCCACTTCCCAGCAAATTAGGGACACTGTTGCTCCTGGGGTATCGGCGAGGACCATTCGCAACCGTCTCCATGAAGCTGGGCTACGGTCCCGCACACCGTTAGGCCGTCTTCCGCTCACGCCCCAACATCGTGCAGCCCGCCTCCAGTGGTGTCGCGACAGGCGTGAATGGAGGGACGAATGGAGACGTGTCGTCTTCAGCGATGAGAGTCGCTTCTGCCTTGGTGCCAATGATGGTCGTGTGCGTGTTTGGCGCCGTGCAGGTGAGCGCCACAATCAGGACTGCATACGACCGAGGCACACAGGGCCAACACCCGGCATCATGGTGTGGGGAGCGATCTCCTACACTGGCCGTACACCACTGGTGATCGTCGAGGGGACACTGAATAGTGCACGGTACATCCAAACCGTCATCGAACCCATCGTTCTACCATTCCTAGACAGGCAAGGGAACTTGCTGTTCCAACAGGACAATGCACGTCCGCATATATCCCGTGCCACCCAACGTGCTCTAGAAGGTGTAAGTCAACTACCCTGGCCAGCAAGATCTCCGGATCTGTCCCCCATTGAGCATGTTTGGGACTGGATGAAGCGTCGTCTCACGCGGTCTGCACGTCCGGCACGAACGCTGGTCCAACTGAGGCGCCAGGTGGAAATGGCATGGCAAGCCGTTCCACAGGACTACATCCAGCATTTCTACGATCGTCTCCATGGGAGAATAGCAGCCTGCATTGCTGCGAAAGGTGGATATACACTGTACTAGTGCCGACATTGTGCATGCTCTGATGCCTGTGTCTATGTGCCTGTGGTTCTGTCAGTGTGATCATGTGATGTATCTGACCCCAGGAATGTGTCAATAAAGTTTCCCCTTCCTGGGACAATGAATTCACGGTGTTCTTATTTCAATTTCCAGGAGTGTAGTTATGTATAAAATATCTCTTTACAACCATGGTATTACTTAAATATTGTATAAAATATCAATTAAAAGCTTTAAAATAACTGTACAGACGATGTATACTCAATGTGCCCTCTACGGGCTAAGGCGGTACTACCACAACGGTTTGAAAGTCAACGATGTCGTGGAGGTCTTTGGCATTGCGGCGTCATATCGATATGTGAGTTGTGATTCGACTGCAAAATATACATCTACGCCAGATTCAGTCTGTCTTATATTAACTTTATTTGGCACTGGAGATATATGTAATGATGGAATGATCAGATGCAGAGTGGTATGATATTACATAGATTTTTGTAAAATCTCATAAAACTGATTTATTAAAAATGGAGTCATATTTCGTACTATTTCTAGTTGGAAGTTTAAGATTGTGATATAAATATATATATACTGTTCTAAGGTACATTTCTGCCATGGATACAACTGGGTCCTACGATTTTCTGAACAAAAGAGTACATACGTGTTCACAGAATTTCGTCAAAGAGATCATAAAAATGTTTTTCACGAAAATCCAACTGTTCACTGAGAAGCACTGACGGTTCATCTCTATAATGGGCATATATCTCGATCTCCTCCAAAATATTTAATAATAAGCCTTTGTTAGTGTAATGAAGTACTTGCAAATTCTGTTGTACCGTCCCTTCGGCATGCTTATTAAAAGTTATATGATGGCCAAAGACTGATTTTGCTCGTGCGGTACCTGATGTATGTTCTTTGTACCGTGTAGTAAAGCTCCAGCCTGTTTGGCCAATGTATATTTTTCTTCAGTCACCACACTGGATCCTGTAAACCCCTGATCTGAGAAATCTGTCGTTATCATTACCTAAAGTATGTCTTAATTTATTCTGCAAAGTATTGTTAGTTTCAAATGCTACTGTTATTTCAGAATTCCGTTCTTGTAACATACGTGGTGTGTGCATGGGGGCTTAATTATAATGCAATAATTTTAGTAGCTGTGTGTCCGGTTACGTAGTCTCGTAACCGGTTGGCCCTGACTAGTATTAGTACGCAATCTGACTGCATAAAATAACAATAAAGAATGAAAGGAAATTTCCGTTAACACAATTGATTAATTAAGTCCCCTGCAACTATAAAAGCTACGAAACAACAAAACACAAGTGTAACCTGTTTGTGGAAGTGTGATTCAACGTACATGTATCTGGCACGGTTCTTCCTCAATACGAAAAGATATTTTAAACACCATTTACAATGAACTAATTGAAAAACCAGGAATACTATAATTGCACATAGAAACCAGAATTACAAGTCTAATACATGAACACGAGCTAGATGCTTTGTTGACTGAACCTGTGACCAAGAGGCATTGTCATTAAGGAAATGTGAAATAATTTCTTTTTTTTTGTTACCTCCATAAACAGGGTTTTACAGAAAGGTACGGCCAAACTTTCAGGAAACATTCCTCACACACAAATAAAGAAAAGATGTTATGTGGACATGTGTCCGGAAACGATTAATTTCCATGTTAGAGCTCATTTTAGTTTCGTCAGTATGTACTGTACTTCCTCGATTCACCGCCAGTTGGCCCAAATATTCACAATCAACATGTGTGGGCTGACGAGAATCCGCACGCAATTGTGCAATGATGTCATCAACACAGATTTTCTGTGAACGTTTGGGCAGGCATTGTCGATGATGTCTTGATTAGGCCCCATGTTCTTCCACCTACGCTCAATGCTGCTAGAACACGTGCCTTCACAAGTACGACACAACATGTGGTTCATGCACCATGGAGCTCCTGCACATTTCAGTCGAAGTGTTCGTACGCTTCTCAACAACAGATTCGGTGACCGATGGATTGGTAGAGGTGGGCCAATTCCATGGCCTCCACGCCCTCCTGACCTCAACCCTCTTGACTTTCATTTATGGGGGCATTTGAAAGCTCTTGTCTACGCAACCCCGGTATCAAATGTAGAGACTCTTCGTGCTCGTATTGTGGACGGCTGTGATACAATACGCCATTCTGCAGGGCTGCATCAGCGCATCAGGGATTCTATGCGACGGAGGGTGGATGCATGTATCCTTGCTAGCGGAGGACATTTTGAACATTTCCTGTAACAAACTGTTTGAAGTAACGCTGGTACTTTCTGTTGCTGTGTGTTTCCATTCCATGATTAATGTGATTTGAAGAGAAGTAATAAAATGAGCTCTAACATGGAAAGTAAGCGTTTCCGATGTCCACATAACATATTTTCTTTCTTTGTGTGTGAGGAATGTTTCCTGAAAGTTTGGCCGTACCTTTTTGTAATAGCCTGTATATTGACGAAAAATACACTGTGATCATTGCAACATCTTCCATCTATACATTCACCAACCGAACAGCATCTAATCTCTCGCCCAACAGAACAACAACTGCACACGATATCCTCTGAACGAGAACTGCTCTCGACATCCTCTCAACAAGTACTGCCCACGGCAACCTCTGAACTACTACTGCACCAGTGGAGGCGGCGGAATAATAATCTTTGCCGCAATCTCTGTCGCTGTGACTCAGTGTAGCCACCTTTCATGTGATCAAGACTGAATAAAAAAAAAAAAAATCTGCATTTAGGTTCAAGCATGCATTTCTCGGGATGTTTACGTATATTAATTTAGAATTGCCCTGTACGTTAAATGAGTACCTTATCGATTGGTGAGTAGCCAGTCGGGCAGCAGAAGCGGGATGAGAATCACCAGCCGGAGTGGCCCGTCGCAGGCCGGGGGTGTTATTTGGAGCGCGGAGTTGCCAGGGGGCAAGTGGCGGCGGCGTATCGGCGTTCCGTTCCGGGGGCAACGACTGAGCCTGGGAGGCGGTCAGTGACTGAAATCTCGGCGGCGGCGGCGGCGGCGGCGGCGGCAGGGGCGACCCGGCGTAATGTGACGCCTGACGTGTGACGCCTGCCGTGACCTGGCGCCGTGACGAGTGACGAGCGACGAGCGACGAGCGCCACTTAACGCGGCCCGCCGGGGGAAACAAGAGAAGGTTGCGGCGGGTTACCGGCGTTCCCGGAAAACCGCCCGCTGCTCAGAAGCCATTGCGCGGGCTGCCGCCGCCGCGCCGGTCTCTCCTCCGGACCCGTGACTCAGAGCACAGGTCATCGCGGCTGAGGTCACCCGTACCCTGCAGTGTCCCGCCTTTTCCTGGTTCTGCACTGCCCACACCGTCTCCAGCACCCGGGCCGGACAGCCTCGTACCAAGTGGCGTCATTTTGCTCTCTCTGTAGTATACTGCGAGGACGCCTTGGGGAAAGAATACTTCAGCAAAGAATGGAGCAGTTTCTAGCTGCCCAGCTACCTGCGCCACTCTCTCACCTGTACAATGAGTGTCTTAGACAGTGAAAATTTCCAAAGGTGTGGAAGGCAGCAAACGTAGTTATTATTAGAAAAGGACCAAATAAAGACATAACAAACACAAAATCCTACAGACCAATTTGCTCGCTTAACATACTCGGGAAAATACTAGAAAAGCTACTAGCTGACAGACTGGCCGCACACCGAGTGCTGTGCGGGATGAGCGACAGGCAGTTCGGCTTCAGGCCGGGGCGATCGGCATCTGATGCAATCGCCCTGGTGGCTGAAGTCTGTGGCTCGACCCCGCAGAAGTACGTGGTGGGCATCATGGTTGACATCAGTGGCGCCTTCGACAACCTGTGGCGGCCTTCGCTCTTCTCCTGCTTGCGGGAGAAGGAGTGTCCAGGGCCGTCTGACGAGCTATTGCGAGGACCGGGAGGTCTGGCTATCATACCCTAGCGGGAGAATTGGAAAGTCTATAACAAAGGGCTGTACCCAGGGTTCTACTTCTACATCTACATCTACATCCATACTCCGCAAGCCACCTGACGGTGTGTGGCGGAGGGTACCCTGAGTACCTCTATCGGTTCTCCCTTCTATTCCAGTCTCGTATTGTTCGTGGAAAAAAGGATTGTCGGTATGCTTCTGCCTGGGCTCTAATCTCTCTGATTTTGTCCTCATGGTCTCTTCGCGAGATATACGTAGGAGGGAGCAATATACTGCTTGACTCTTCGGTGAAGGTAGGTTCTCGAAACTCCAGAAAAGCCCGTACCGAGCTACTGAGCGTCTCTCCTGCAGAGTCTTCCACTGGAGTTTATCTATCATCTCCGTAACGGTTTCGCGATTATTAAATGATCCTGTAACGAAGCGCGCTGCTCTCCGTTCGATCTTCTCTATCTCTTCTATCAGTCCTATCTGGTACGGATCCCACACTGTTGAGCAGTATTCAAGCAGTGGGCGAACAAGCGTACTGTAACCTACTTCCTTTGTTTTCGGAATGCATTTCCTTACGATTCTTCCAATGAATCTCAGTCTGGCATCTGCTTTACCGACGATCAACTTTATATGATCATTCCATTTTAAATCACTCCTAATGCGTACTCCCAGATAATTTATGGAATTAACTGCTTCCAGTTGCTGACCTGCTATTTTGTAGTTAAATGATAAGGGAACTATATTTCTATGTATTCGCAGCACATTACACTTGTCTACATTGAGATTCAATTGCCATTCCCTGCACCATTCGTCTATTCGCTGCAGATCCTCCTGCATTTCAGTACAATTTTCCGTTGTTACAACCTCTCGATACACCACAGCATCATCTACAAAAAGCCTCAGTGAACTTCCGATGTCATCCACAAGGTCATTTATGTATATTGTGAATAGTAACGTTCCTATGACACTCCCCTGCGGCACACCTGAAATCACTCTTACTTCGGAAGACTTCTCTCAATTGAGAATGACATGCTGCGTTCTGTTATCTAGGAACTCTTCAATCCAATCACACAATTGGTCTGATAGTCCATATGCTCTTACTTTGTTCATTAAACGACTATGGGGAACTGTATCGAACGCCTTGCGGAAGTCAAGAAACACGGCATCTACCTGTGAACCCGTGTCTATGGCTCTCTGAGTCTCGTGGACGAATAGCGCGAGCTGGGTTTCACACGACCATCTTTTTCGAAACCCATGCTGATTCCTACAGAGTAGATTTCTAGTCTCCAGAAAAGTCATTATACTCGAACATAATACGTGTTCCAAAATTCTACAACTGATCGACGTTAGAGGTATAGGTCTATAGTTCTGCACATCTGTTCGACGTCCCTTCTTGAAAACGGGGATGACCTGTGCCCTTTTCCAATCCTTTGGAACGCTATGCTCTTCTAGAGACCTACGGTACACCGCTGCAAGAAGAGGGGCAAGTTCCTTCGCGTACTGTGTGTAAAATCGAACTGGTATCCCATCAGGTCCAGCGGCCATTCTTCTTTTGATAGATTTTAATTGTTTCTCTATCCCTCTGTCGTCTATTTCGATATCTACCATTTTGTCATCTGTGCGACAATCTAGAGAAGGAACTGCAGTGCAGTCTTCCTCTGTGAAACAGCTTTGGAAAAAGACATTTAGTATTTCGGCCTTCAGTCTGTCATCCTCTGTTTTAGTACCATTTTGGTCACAGAGTGTCTGGACATTTTGTTTTGAGCCACCTATCGCTTTGACATAAGACTAAAATTTCTTAGGATTTTCTGCCAAGTCAGTACATAGAACTTTACTTTCGAATTCATTGAACGCCTCTCGCATAGCCCTCCTCACACTACATTTCGCTTCGCGTAATTTTTGTTTGTCTGCAAGGCTTTGGCTATGTTTATGTTTGCTGTGAAGTTCCCTTTGCTTCCGCAGCAGTTTCCTAACTCGGTTGTTGTACCACGGTGGCTCTTTTCCATCTCTTACGATCTTGCTTGACAAATACTCATCTAACGCATATTGTACGATGTTTTTGAACTTTGTCCACTGATCCTCAACACTATCTGTACTTGAGACAAAACTTTTGTGATGAGCCGTCAGGTACTCTGTAATCTGCTTTTGTCACTTTTGCTAAACAGAAAAATCTTCCTACCTTTTTTAATATTTCTATTTACGGCTGAAATCATCGATGCCGTAACCGCTTTATGATCGCTGATTCCCTGTTCTGCGTTAACTGTTTCAAATAGTTCGGTTCTGTTTGTCACCAGAAGGTCTAATATGTTATCGCCACGAGTCGATTCTCTGTTTAACTGCTCAAGGTAGTTTTCAGATAAAGCACTTAAAAAAATTTCACTGGATTCTTTGTCCCTGCCACCCGTTATGAACGTTTGAGTCTCCCAGTCTATATCCGGCAAATTAAAATCTGCACCCAGAACTATAACATGGTGGGGAAATCTACTCGAAATATTATCCAAATTATCCTTCAGGTGCTCTGCCACAACAGCTGCTGAGCCAGGGGGCCTACAGACACATCCAGTTACCATGTCTGGGCCTGATTTAACCGTGACCTTCACCCAAATTATTTCACATTTCCGTGTTAGGGCCCCTGTTTTGGGACATCCACATGGAGCCATTACTAGACACCTTACAACTAAGTGACGAAGTGATAGAGGTGGTAGCCTATGCAGATGACCTCCTCCTGTTGAAGACATAGAAAATGCCCTAAACTAACTACAGCTATGGTGACAAAACACTAAAATGACGATATCACCAAGCAAGTCTACCTACTTGCTATTAAAGGGACAATTAATCCGAAACCCGACTCTACGAATCGAGCGCTCGCCGCTTCTTCGGCGACGTGACACACGATACCTGTGATTCGTCATTGATGAGAAGTGGAACTTCGGGAAACACATTGAAACCATAACTCAGAAAGCCCTTCAAACATTGAACAATCTTATATCCATCGGACATAAAAGATTTTCATCTCCCCCTCATCTCATAAAACTATACCATAATAGCATATTAACATCAATAGTGGGTTACGACTCGGGAGTCTGGGCACACAGGCTCACGAGGGTTGTGCCCGCCATGACAGTGAGACGGGTTCAAAGGAACTCAGATCTGTGGGGGCTTATAGAACATCACCAGGGGGAGCACTATTGGTCATAATGGGGCTCTGCCCCTTGGATATCAAAATTAGGGAACAGGCTACGTGGTTCTGGGCTAAGAAAGGAAATGTAATGAAGATAGAAGAGATTTTAGGCACTGGGGCTAGGGACAAGGGTGAGATTCGGCAAAGGGGTGAACAACTATGGCAAGAACAATGGGAGACGGATGAAACAGGGCGCAGGATATATGAACTTATTCCAAACATTAGGGAACGATTAAAAATGAAATACTTTGAACCCACCAGAGGACTAATCCATTTTCTCACTGGACATGGGCCTTACCCGACATTCTTATGTCGGTTCGGGAAAAGGGCCACACCCGCGTGTGAACGTGGTGAACCGGAGGGCACTCCCGATCATGTGATTTACGAGTGCCCCCTTTTCTATGATGTAGCATCCACATTACGTGACCAATTACCTGACCATGACACATACCACCTCATAAGACAACAAGACCCTTTTCAAACTCTAAATAAAGTAGCAGACGAGGTATCACTAAAAGTGCTAAAGGAATACCTAAGGGAAATAATCTAAAATAAATTAAAATAAAACTAGAGAAATTCTAGTACCAAACACGCGCCCTACTCCTATACCGCCTGCGCGTGGATAGGCCGACCTTAATAGTCTGGAATCCGCCACGAGCGGGACTAGGAGGAGTGGGGAATAATATCACGGACTAGACGATGCACCGGAATTGACTTAGGTTAGATTTAGTTAGTACAAATTAGATTAGGAAATTAGTATTAGGAACCTGCAGCGAATAACACCCTGGCCTGCCCAGAGTCAGGGGCACACCCGTCGGGATTAGCTCGATGGGCAAGGCAATAAAATAGGTTTATATATACATTTCTGACACATCTGTGACGCTGCAGGCAGTAGAGTTAGTTAAGATCTTAGGAATTAAATACTAATACTTGTAAGAATAGCTGCCCATTGTAATTAGAGTATAGCTATAGCTCACAATCCACTACATTGTAATTAGCTGCAAATTGTATCTAACAAACTTACAAATTAAGACCCACTAATCATATACGGAAATGGGTTATATTATATAATTATTATTGATGGTTAATAAAGTATTAAAAAAAAGAATGGAGCAACTAATCGTAGAAATTACGACAGCAGGCCTTGAAAATTGTCTCTAAAAATCACAACTTTCAGTACAGATTTCCTTTAAGGGTGCTAAATCGCAGACGCACTGCAATATATCACGCTCTAACACATACAGTCGCGAAACACACTCCTGCGAAAGTTGTTACCGTTTGATAGCTGGAGCGACACTAGCGCTCCAAGTGGCAACAAAGTAGTCACAAGTGTCGTAAGGAGAATGTTTGTTCTTAATTATTTTTCTATTTAATTAACGAAATAATCGATATACTTTCGCGTTCCACACACTAGTAAATAGCCAATAGACAAGAACTATCGTGAAATAAATGTTAGAACAGCTGAATCTTACTGATTCAATGACATTATCTACAACTTATTCAAGAAGAATATCTTCGAATATGTGCATAATTGCAGCCTACTCCGCTGAAAGCAAGGCATTATAAACATATATTTCATGCATGAGAATAATATATTTCAGTATCTGTCTGTTACTATTATGACAGGTAAGAATTTTCCTGGAGTTTGTAAATTCGCCCATTCTTACGCTTCAGTCGACTTTCCGATTATTCGTGAGTTTGCTGTACTTTCGTGTGGGGTTTCAAACGCGATTAAAAGAAAACTACCAAAATTTCGGACTTTTTCTGCTTTTTACTCAAATTTCTTCGAAACTAAGCGTTTAATCGAGAAAGCCAAGGTTGTAAAAGAACGTGGAGCTTTAAATTCTGCATCGATTGAGAACTAAGACTTTGCTATTTGATTAAATTTTCCTACAGAAAAACGGCAATTTTTCACACGAAAAACACTTGTTTCATCGGAATAAAAAAATGATTCAAATGGGTCTAAGCACTATGGGACCTAACATCTGAGGTCATCAGAACTTAGAACTATTCTAACCTAACTAACCTAAGGACATCACACACATCCATGCCGGAGGCAGGATTCGAACCTGCGACCGTAGCAGCAACGCTGTTACGGAATGAAGCACCTAGAACCGCCCGGCCACAGCGGTCGGCTCGGAATAAAATGTGCAGCATCTGCGAATTGGTCAATTTAACGCAAAATTTTATATGAGAATAGTTGTAGAGCATCAAATCATGTTTTCAAGAAGTCAAAGAAAGTTATAAAACAAAAGAACTCGCTGGTAAGTAAATAACTCCATTATTCAATTACGTGGTTGACGACCAACATCAGCTTCCTACTTCCAACTGAATGGTTGTTCGTCTACTTCTCAGTGCAATCATTCTCTGCCTACGTAGATATGTAGAAAACACAAAAAGCTGAGTTTTACAAGTTGTTTAGCACCTTTAAAGATCCAGTTGGCTTCAAAAAGGCATAGTTCATGTGGATGGAGGATTTCTGTTGCATAGAGTGGCAAAGCCTCTGATATGAATAATCTATTAAGGAACAGTTTACATATGTCCACTAATTTTTGGGAGGCGTCCTCCTTTTTGAAGATAATTTTATTGGACAATAATCCAAGCTGGTGGCGATTTCTAACACTCGAGCAGTACTCAAGAGAGGGCCACACTATAAAGTGTGATTCTTATTAACGCTTACAAAACCTCGAAGCGATGTAGATGACGCTGAGACATTTAATGTAAGACTTATGTTGCCGCAAATGTTGGGAAATATCCCAAAAACGGATGAGAAATGTTGAACATGTGACGCCACCGGATGACGGACATCCCCACAAGTTCCGTGATTGGGCTTGGGCGTGAATGGATGATTGAGCAATGCAGTTCTTACATTCGAGCAAACGGTGAAAATATCCAACACCCTTGTTGAAGTTACAAAATTTCTGTCCTCGTTCTAAACAATTAAAAACTGTTCTCATTTTGCGCTTCTTTCTTTGTCCCTTCTCTTCTTATTTTCCGACAGTATTTAGTAAAGCATAGTTAGATCGTTTACTAGTAACGGTGCGGCTCGGAAGCTTCTACTCATTTACTTGTGACAATATGGCAGATTTTTGGTGTAGTGTTCTTTGCAATAAACCACCGGAGACCGCGAGATCGATAATGAAATAATAAATATTATGTCAGTGTAAACACGTAACTGTCTAACGCAATGAAAAAAAAAATACTACTTGGCAGATGCAAGACTCGAACCCTGAGCTCCACGCCCTGACGCCCAGCACGTTGGCACGAAGACACACCGATGTGAACACTTACGTTCCAATTGGTTCAAATGGCTCTGAGCACTATGGGACTTAACATCTGAGGTCATCAGTCCCCTAGAACTTAGAACTACTTAAACCTAACTAACTTAAGGACATCACACACATCCATGCCCGAGGCAGGATTCGAACCTGCGACTGTAGCGGTCACGCGGTTCCAGACTGAAGCGTCTAGAACCACTCGGCCACAGCGGCCGGCACTTACGTTCCCGTTATCAGGTGCGATAGAGCTATAGGATGAACCGCTCACTGTGGGGCGTGGTAAGTCATCTGGTGACGTCACATGTTAACATTTTTATCCACTTTTGGAGTTTTCCCGACATTTGCGACCACATGTGTCTTACACTGAAGAACCAAAGAAACTGGTACGTCTGCCTAATATGTTGCAGCGCTTCTGCGAGCATGCGGAAATCCCGCAACACGACGTGTCTGACGTAGTGCTGCAGAGAACTGATACTATGAATCCCTAACAGTACGAGGGGATGGAGATCTCTTCTGAACAGCATGTTGTAAGGCATCCCAGATATGCTTAATAATGTTCATGTCTGGGGAGTTTGGTAGCAAGCGGAAGTGTTTAAACTCAAAAGAGTGTTGCTGGAACCACTCTGTAGCAATCAGGACGTATGGGTTGTCGCATTGTCCTGCTGGAATTGCCCAAGTCCGTCGGGATGCACAACGGACGTAAATGGATGTAGGTGATCAGACAGAATACTTACGCACGTGTCACCTGTCAGAGTCGTATCTAGATATATCAGGCGTTCCATATCACTACAACTGCACGCGCCCCACATCATTACAGAGCCTCCACCAGCTTGAACATTCCCCTGCTGACATGCGGGTTAAATGGATTCAGGAGGTTGTCTCCATACCCGTACACGTCCATCCGCTCGATACAATTTTAAACGAGACTCGTCCGACCAGGCAACATATTTCCATTCATCAAAATACCAATGTCGGCGTTGACGGTCCCAGGCGAGGCGTGAAGTTTTGTTCGTGCAGTCATCAAGGGTATACGAATGGGTCTTCGGCTCCGAAAGCCCATATCGATGATTACAGAATGAGATTTTCACTCTGTAGGGTGCGCTTATACAAAACTTCCTGGCGGATTAAAACTGTGTGCCGGTCCGGAAGTTTCATATCGATGATGTTTCGTTGAATGGTTCGTACGCTGACACTTATTGATGGCCCAACATTGAAATCTGCAGCAATTTGCGGAAGGGTTGTTCTTCTGTCATGTCGTCGTTGGTCCCGTTCTTGCAGGATCTTTTTCAGGTCTCAGTGATGACGGAGATTTGGTGTTTTACCGGATTCCTGAAATTCACGTGAAATGGTCGTACGGTAAAATCCCATCTTGATCGCTATCTCGGAGATACTCAGTCCCGTCGCACGTGCGCCGACTATAACACCATTTTCAAACTCACTCACATCTTGATAATCTGCCATTATAACAGCAGTAACCATCTAACAACTGCACCAGAGACGTGTTGTCTTATATAGGCGTTGCCCACCGTAGCGCCGTATTCTGCCCGTTTGCATTTCTCTGTACTTGAATACGCATGCCTATACAAGTTTCTTTCACGCTTCAGTGTATATTACACCACTGGCCATTAAAAATGCTACACCACGAAGATGACGTGCTACAGACGTGAAATTTAACCGACAGGAAGAAGATGCTGTGATATGCAATGATTAGCTTTTCAGAGCATTCACACAAGGTTGGCGCCGGTGGCGATACCTACAACCTGCTGACATGAGGAAAGTTTTCAACCGATTTCTCATACACAAACAGCAGTTGACCGGCGTTGCCTGTGAAACGTTGTTGTGATGCCTCGTGTAAGGAGGAGAAATGCGTACCATCACGTTGCCGACTTTAATAAAGGTCGGATTGTAGCCTATCGCGATTGCGGTTTATCGTATCGCGACATTCCTGCTCGCGTTGGTCGAGATCGAATGACTGTTAGCAGAATATGGAATCGGTGGGTTCAGGAGGGTAATACGGAACGCCGTGCCGGATCCCAACGGCCTCGTATCACTAACAGTCGAGATGACAGGCATCTTATCCGCATGGCTGTAACGGATCGTGCACCCACGTCTCGATCCCTGAGTCAACAGATGGAGACGTTTGCAAGACAACAACCATCTGCACGAACAGTTCGACGACGTTTGCAACAGCATGGACTATAAGCTCGGAGACCATGGCTGCGGTTACCCTTGAAGCTGCCTTACAGCGCCTGCGATAGTGTACTCAATGTCGAACCTGGGTGTAGAGATGGCAAAACGTCATTTTTTGTGATGAATCCAGGTTCTGTTTACAGCATCATGACGGACGCATCCGCGTTTGGAGACATCGCGGTGAACGCACATTGGAAGCGTGTATCCGTCATCGCCATACTGGTGTATCACTCGGCGTGATGGTGTGGGGTGCCATTGGTTACACGTCTCAGTCACCTCTTGTTCGCATTGACGGCAATTTGAACGGCGGACGTTACATTTCAGATTTGTTACGGCTCGTGGCTCTACCCTTCATTCGATCCCTGCGAAACCATACATTTCAGCAGGATAATGCACGACCGCATGTTGCAGGTCCTGTACGGGCCTTTCTGGATACAGAAAATGTTCTACTGTTGCCCTGGGCAGCACATTCTCCAGATCTCTCACCAACTGGAAACGTCTGGTGAATGGTGGCCGAGCAACTGGCTCGTCACAATACGCCAGTCACTACTCTTGATGAACTGTGGTATCGTGTTGAAGCTGCATGGGCAGCTGTACCTGTACACGCCATCCAAGCTTTGTTTGACTCAATGCCCTGGCGTATGAAGGCCGTTATTACGGCCAGAGGTGGTTGTTCTGGGTACTGATTTCTCAGGATCTATGCACCCAAACTGGGTGAAAATGTAATCACATGTCAGTTCTAGTATAATATATTTGTCCAATGAATACCCGTTTATCATCTGCATTTCTTCTTGGTGTAGCAATTTTAATGACCAGTAGTGTAGATTACTTGATTTAGCGTCGTCTAAGTAGCTCCGGAGGTTTTTTGACGTTAGCAACAATCGCACATTATAGTTATAATATAGGCTCTCGTTCACAGAGGGCGGTATCTGTCCCCGGTGCCTGGGAGGGCAGTGCTCCTTAGAGGAGAGAGAGCGTGTGCTGCGGCTGTGGTTGGCCGCCAGGAGGGCCCGGAGACGTCCGGTCAGCCTTGCTGATTTACGGTGGCCGCTGAGGCCGGCAGATAAATCAGTGCTGCCGCGCCAGGGCGTGGTTCTGTGGCTCCGCGGCTGTGGCTGTGGCTGGAAGGCGAGGCGGTGGGGCGGCTGTACCGCCAAAGCCCTGCCGCAGCTGCCGCAAGTACCGAGTGAAACTAGCCACGGGAAGCGGAGACAACGACGAGGTATCCACAACTCCTGTCTACACAAACAGGAGACGCGTCTGAGACACGGTTAGCGCAGCCGCGGGTCACATGTATTCCTTCCACTCTCTCGCGTACTCTGCTGCGGATTACATCGCACCGCTCCTGTGAGATGGCTGTCGTGGAGCTAAACCGCAGCGTGCAGTTTACGCTTATACGCTGATACGGTACGCCAAGTAGCCGTGCTGAGTGGCTGCGTGGATTGAGGCGGCATGTTACTGATCGCGCGGCCGCTCCTCCCGAGAGCTTCGAGTTCTCCTTCGGGCATGGGTGTGTGTTGTTCTTAGCCTAATTTAGTTTAAGTAGTGTCTAAGTCTAGCGACCGATGACCTCAGCACCAGTAGGTTTTTTAAAGCACTTTACCTTACGACTCCAAGCTTCCCGTCTACTAGTGGAAAACCAAGTTGTACAAATAACCACAATCGTGTGACCTACTGTACTCGCACTACAGTTCTCGGTTATCATCTGAGTCCCAGAGTTCGTGATCTAGGATCCCATGTCATCTGCGCCTCTAAGCAAAAAAGGTTTACATAAATTAACAAAATACACCTTAGCATCCAAAGTTACTTTATCACATAAAATATTACCTCTTGCATAAACATAAGGGAATTTATTCTGCAATATTTTAAGGAAGCTATGCAGTAAAAGAATAGACAGATAGTTTACACACACACACACACACACACACACACACACACACACACACACACACACACACACACACATACACACACACGCGCGCGCGCGCCTAGCAGCAATTTATGACTGTTTGCTGATGATGCTACGGTTATGGGAAGCTGTCGTCGTTGAGTGTCTGTAGAAATACACAAGATGACGTAGGCAACTTATTGTAAAAAGTAGAACAACTTATGATAACGTAGATGAGCGGGAAAGACAGTTCTGTGACGTACCAATGCAACAATAGTAGCTTGCAGCTTCTACAGTAAATGTCTGAGTATAAAGTTGCAAAGCGATATGAAATGGTATGAGCACGTCAGGTTGGCAGTAGGGAAAGCATATGGTCGACTTCGTTTTATTGGAAGAATTTTGGGCAAGTGTAGCTCATCCACAACGGAGATGGCGTACAGAACGTAAGTGCGACCCATTCCTGAGTACTGTTCGAGTGTTTGGATCCCTACGGGGTCGGATTAAAGGAAGACATCGAAGCAATTCTGAGGCTGGCTTCTAGGTTCGATCAGCGCGCAAGTATTACGGAAATACTTCGTGAACTCAAATTGAATCCCTGGAGCTAAGACGATGCTCTTTCAGCAAGACACTATTGCGCAAATTTAGGGAACCAGCATTTGAGGCTAACTTCAGAATGATTCTACTGCCGCCAACATTGATTTTCCGTAAAGAAGGAAAGATGAGAGAAATTACGACTCGTTCGGAGGTTCAAATGGTTCTGAGCACTATGGGACTTAACATCTGAGGTCCCCTAGAACTCAGAACTACTTATACCTAACTAACCTAAGGACATCACACACATCCATGCCCGAGGCAGGATTCGAACCTGCTACCGTAGCGGTCACGCGGTTCCAGACTGTAGCGCCTAGAACCGCTAGGCCACTCCGGCCGGCTTCGGAGTCTTCTAGACAGTCGTTTTTCCCTCGTTCCATCTGCGAGTGTGACAGAAATCGACTAGAAGTGGTATAAGATACCCCCCGACATGTACCGTACGTGGTTGATGTACATGTACATCCGGACACGACGAGACTGTGCTGTTGTCAGAGAACACATTAAGATACAAAGTAATCCCTTGGTCCCCGTTCACTATTCGACGTTTGACAAGTGGCTGTAGTTTTATTTGCGAATACATTTTCGCCATTACGGCAGCAGGTATCGTCTGAACACACACGTGGCGCAGACCGCCGTGGCAGGCTTGCTGAAGTTAGTAATAGCTGATGTCAGAGATTTTCCAGCCAAGTTAACGGACAGGTAATATTAGGCGGGGGGCTAACCTTTGCTTCCGGGTCGCCGCTTGCAGAGGAAAGACTGCTGCTGCCGTCCCAACTGCCCTCCGCGTGCTGAGTGTGCGGAACTGCACAGACGCTTCTGCGCTCGCTGCTATCTCTGATATATTCTAATGAGATTACGGCAGAGTAATTGCGTCGCGTGTAATTGCTTTGGTATCAGATATATGATTAGAAAATCACTGGTTCGGTAGCCACTTCACAGTAGCGGCCTTGGATAGGTCTATTTGCGTCTGTGCGGCAGTGGAGGTGTATGAGTAGAGCGCTAGGCTTCAATTCCAGGCAGCAATGGGAAATTTTCCTCGTTCCAGTCCTTCCAGGATGCCCCACGAGCCACTCAGCCTGCTACCAAATTTGAGTACCGGAAACTGGCCTGGGTGGTGGGCTCGTTCCCGCTCTCCCCCCCCCCCCCCCTCCAGGTCAACAGCCTGGTTATATGCTTGTGCCACAGACTTTAACTTTTTTTCTTATTTGGGCCTGTTGCTCGATTTCATACGAGAGCTTATCATAATAATTATTATTATGTGGTGTCCGCCGCTGGTAGCTGAGTGGTCAGCGCTACGGAATGTCATTCCTAACGGCCAATGTTCGATTCCCGGCTGGGTCGGAGATTTTCTCCGCTCAGGGACTGGGTGTTGTGTTCTCTTTATCATCATCATTTCTTCCCCATCGACACGCAAGTCTCCGAAGAGGCGTCAACTGGACAGACTTGCACTAGGCGAATGGTCTACCCGACGGGAGGGCCTAGCCACACGGCATTTCCATTTATTATTATGTGCTTGTCAGGCTTTCATTCTGAGCACTCCGTGAAGTGATTTGATGTTTTCAAAGAGTGATCACGTGCCGTAGACAGTGTAATCCAAATTGGTCGATGGTCAAGTCATATCTCGCTACGCAAGTGTTCACGAAGTTGTTGTCTCGTCCACTTCATTCGATGACTGTGAAATTATTCAGTGCATAAATGTTTCGACGAATTTATGTGATGATGTATAAGGAACTTTTCCTGCATTCGATGCTTGTCTCTACGTGGTTGTTAGGCCCAAGTTTGTCTAAATAGCCATGCACTTCAATTAAAAGGTAGATGGATCCTTTTGAACACGTATTTGTTTTTGTGGTTGCAGTATAAAAGTGATGCTGAAGTAAAATTCTTATAGTTCAAATGGCTCTGAGCACTATGGGACTTAACTTCTGAGGTCATCACTCCCCTAGAACTTAGAACTACTTAAACCTAAGGACATCACACACATCCAAGGTTTTCTATGCACTTTACCTTACGACTCCAAGCTTCCACTTTACTAGTGGAAAACCACGTTGTACAAATAGCCGCAATCGTGTGAGACAGCAGCGGGATTTATTACAGCTGTAGATGCAGACGATTATATTTCAGGACTCTTGCAGGACCACGTCACACACGTAATATTTTTAATTTCAGAGCCTCGAGGAACAGTTGCTTTGTTTGATATTATGACGAATTGTTCTGTATTTACAAAACAAAATAGAATCATTAACCGCTACAGGCTCAGACTGGCTTACCACGCCGATTTTTAATACGTTCGGCGTTTGACCCACAGTGTTACGCAGTTTGTGGACGAGCAGCAAAGTTCCATGGTAACGAAATCGACAGACTGCGCTGCAGAGCCCCGCCATACTTAGAAGCCAGAAAACACCTTGTCGTCAGTTTTAAAGTCACTGAAGTGTGGCAGAAGCGGTGCACAGTGTGCTCGCCAATATATCGACCTCGATGCTTCCCGTGTAAAGAAGAGAACTGGGCTTTGACATGCACCGGAAAATACAGACCAGACTCGTCCCGACAGGAATCCAATAAGCTTCCGAGGACAGAGATTATTTATGGGTACAGCGTACCTTCAAGGTGTAAAGTGTGCTTCAGCCCCATAATCTGCTGCACTCGCACTACAGTTCTCGGTTATCGATTCTCATATATCTGTCTAGAGTCCCAGAGTTCGTGATCTGGGATCCGATGTCATGTACTGCGCCTCTAAACAAAAAAGGTTTATATAAATTAACCAAATCCACCTAAGCATCCAAAGTTAGTTTATCACATAAAGCATTACCTCTTGCATAAACATAAGCGAACTTGTTTTCTTTACTATGCAGTCTTTATTCTGAAATTTTAAGGAAGCTACGCAGTAATAAAATAGAAAGATCCTTTTGTTATATTATAGTCTCACATCACCGCCTGATAATGAACTGATCATCTTTTCGTTATTGGTCACTGTTATAATGAAATTCCAAAATTAAGAAACATATTTATAGAGCTTTATTTTTTTTCCTGTGACATCAGAGATTAAAGAATTTTAGAGAATTTACCTTTAGAATTCAACTGAATATCAAACTGCTTCGTAAGTTTTACCTGAATGATTTTCAAAATATTTTCTTTTGTTTTCATAAGAATTGCAGAAAGTTAAAGTAACGTTCGTCACTGAAGTTCTATAGTGCTACATTAGTGTAGATATAAACTGTGCATGGTGCAATGTCGTTTTTTAAAATACAACTTTAAATGCAACGTTATTTTTATGTGTAACCCGTGAAAGCTGTTGCCTGAACTCCCGTAGTAAGAGGCAACTGGGAACAAACGGAAACGAAAATATATTTGAGAACCGTTACGAGAACAGCAAACAATTTTTCTTGTCCTAGTATCGAACGCTGCAGACACATGCCGAAATGCAACTCTAATCTCATTTCTGCTATCCCCCAACACGTTGACCTTTCTTTGGTTTACTCTTAGTTCACATTCTGACCTCATTAAACTCTTCATTCAGTTCAACACCTCCGGTAATTCTTCCTTAGATTCACCAAGGAAGTCAATGTGTTTAGCGTGTCTTGCCAGTGATATCCTTTCACCCTGAATTTTAATCCCAGTTCTGGATCTTTTCCGGGTATTGTTGCAGAAGGAGGAAACACAAGGACATCATCAGTTCGTTGCATACTTGCATGAAATGCCAGAAGAAATCTACTGTTAACTGATGTTCGGTAACTATTTGTGAGTCACAGTGCATTATTTTTTAGGCTGCTGTTAAGCGGTTCACAAATTGCGTCTTCAGGGGTGCGCTTAAGATGGTATTCACGTCGAAGCCATTTACAGAAAAATAAAAAATAAAAAAGTGTGATTGTGGCTGACAGATAAAAGGTATTGTGTAGTAAAATCGACCACATTAGCAGCAGCAGTTTGCTTATCAGACTTACATAAGCAAGTTCTGCTTCAATAAATAAGGCCCACTTCGGTGTGACACACAGAGGGTTTATTTGGAAAGCGGCCGATGTTTCCGATCAGAGATAGGCCCGCCGTTCCTCAGGAGCGATTATTTGCCGGCTATCGGCGGGCTGCGAGGTGCCGTCCTGCCTGCCAGAGAAACGTAATAGCCCCTAAAAGGAAATGTACCGCCGCCGAACAACAAATTATAGACGGGGAGCGGCGTGTTGCGCAAAAGGTAGCACTTGTGGATCGGCCGGCCGCCGCTAGGTGGCGGGCGTGGCGGCCTATCGCGTGATTAATGACGGTGCGTGCACGTGGCTTGACCTTGCTGGTGCACGTGCACACGTGTGCGCGCAGACACCGCCTCGCCACTTATCACCCGCCCTGCCCGCTTCAGCCAGTCACCCGTCACCAACACTCTACTCCGTATCTCCTCCACCCCAGGAAAACCCTACTTCTGCATCTAAACATGGCAAACCACCCAAGAGAACCCTAAACCTTACAGGCTGATATGTTCAATAAATGCTCTAACCAAAGTACAGCCTGAGGGACCGTAAAGAGGTAACAGGCATGAGCCCCCTGCAGTACGGTTTCAGGAAATGTAATTCCACGCACTGAATGTAGTGAACACCTTAGATGGCAAGTACATTTTTAGGAATAATACTCGATATAACTGGAGCATTTGATATTTTATGCCGACCCTCCCTGTTAAATATACTGAAACAGATGGACTATCCCAGATTTCTCTATAACAGCTTACGACGTTACTGTACAGACAGGCAGGTGCAATTAGAATGTCCCGGAAAGAAAATTGTTAAAAAAATCACCAAAAGCTGACAGGGCTCTGTCTGTTCTGGGATGCTGGCATAGAGCTGTTACTGAACCACCTTCAGATAATCAACAGTAGAGGCTGTATTATCTACGCAGACGATCTGATAATTATAGTATCTGCCAACTCAAGGGCTAAATTAGAAGAAAACAGTAGGTCAGTGCAGAAAAGACTAAGTAGCAGCATGGGACGTGTGGTAGTAATCGAATATAAGCTGACAGCTACGAGCCATCTGCATCCCTTCATGCTTGATGTCTTGACCGACGGCGATGTCATCTTTCAGCAGTATAATTGTCCGTGTCACGGAGCCAGAACCGTGCTACAGCGGTTTGTGGAACATCATAGTGAACTCACATAAATGTGTCTCCGCGTCCAAAGTCGCCTGATGTAAATCCTGTGGAACCCAGCTGGGACACTACCGGGCGCCATTACCACGTACATAAATCAGTGGCACGTTATTTACGCGAATCGAGTGACCTGTGCTAGATATCTAATGCCGCATGTTTCTACAAACCTGCCAACATACTGTCTGATTCGTGATACGCAGAATCAGTCATGTATTTCGTTCCAGAGACGGACAAAAAACCTATTAAGTAGGTGGTCATAATGTTTTGGCTCATCATTAAAAAAAAATAATAAAAAAATGTTCCAATGTGTGTCAAATCTTATGGGACTTGACTGCTAAGGTCATCAGTCCCTAAGCTTACACACTGCTTAACCTAAATTATCCTAAGAACAAACACACACCCATGCCCGATGGAGGACTCGAACCTCCGCCGGGACCAGCCGCATAGTCCATGACTGCTGGCTCATCAGTATAGAACAACGCAGACTAAGGTGATACTAGGCTTGCTACCTGGATCTAGCTGTAAGAAAGAAATATGCACAATATTGACTCAAAAAGGGCGAATATGATAAGGTAAAGAAATTACTGGGCACGAGATTCACATCAAATAAAAAAATACAATCTTGTGTTGATCCAGAATGCCGAGAAATCAAGGGCAGAAACAGGGAGAAGAACTTACCGGTTCCTTGCTGTTATAAAAGAAAGGTCGAAAATTTCATACTTCCTTCCGACCAAGAGATCTATAACTGCCTGTCGGGACATGGTCCATGTCCCAGCTGATTACTCAAAATATGAGAACGCACCACATACTGTTACGAATGTGGAGCAATCGGTACCGATTCGTCTGGGCTTGCGCTATCAGACAAGATGTTGTAGATCAGGTCAGGAGCGTATATGGTAATACAACGGTCTATAACATAATAGCGAATGAGGAACTGTGACATAAGATGAACTCGCTGACAGTTAAAATAACAGCTCGTGAGCTGCAAGCCTGCAAGGCTGACAGACAACAAAGGAGAGCAATACATCGTGAGACGAAGACGCAACATGGCAAAACATACACCTGCAACAACTTCCGGAAGCAGTGAGGCGAAGAACGTTGGGGAAGACCAGGAATGATTTCCTGAAACCATGGCGGCCATCCCCCAAACTCTGCAGCTTGGGTGGTAAAACAGCACAGGCCCAGATAGAGATTTTCACTCTGCACCGGAGTGTGCGCTGATATGAAACTTCCTGGCAGATTAAAACTGTGTGTCGGACCGAGACTCGAACTCGGGACCCTTGTCTTTTGCGGGCAAGTGCTCTACCATCTGAGCCACCCAAGCACGACTCACGCCCCGTCCTCACAGCTTTACTTCTGCCAGTACCTCGTCTCCTACCTTCCAAACCTCACAGAAGCTCTCCTGCGAACCTTGCAGAACTAGAACTTCTGGAAGAAAGAATATTGCGGAGACATGGCTTAGCCACACCTGGGGGATGTTTCTGGAATGAGATTTTGACTCTGCAGTGGAGTCTGTGCTGATATGAAACTTCCTGGCAGATTAAAACTGTGTGCCGGACCGAGGCTCCAACTCGGGATCTTTGCCGTGACCCGTGCTTGGGTAGCTCAGATGGTAGAGCACTTGCTCGCGAAAGGCACAGGTCCCGAGTTCGAGTCTCGGTCCGGCACAGTGGTCAAGTCCGTATAATGTCGGAGCTCCGGATACTTTTGATCATGCAGGAGATGATTGCAAGATTTCAGGCCGTGAAAGCTTACGTTTCATGAGTTGTCTGTCTGATGCCTGACGACGGCGACTGATGTGTTCTGGACAGCTCAAGTTTTGACAGTAAGACAAAGCAGCTTATTCGTGAACGCTGTGGTGAATGAGATGCTTGCCAGGAGGAGACCCTGCCGTCCCGCCAGCCTGCACCGCACTGCACTGGGTTGGGGTGGAGTGGAGCTGCCCAGCAGACGGAGAGTGCCGCGTGGGTGTTGGCGCCTATGGCGGCGCCTGGTTGCCTAGCACAGCGAGGCAGAGGAGGGGGGAGCGGAGGGGAGAGACTGCCGGGTCTCGGGGGGAGGGGGGGAGGAGAGATGTGTCTCCACGGGCGGTGTGCTTGTCGGGGTTCGACTGGAATACCGGCGGAAACTTGGAATGCTCCTCATCGTACGATTCAATCCGAAGCGATGTGAAAGACTTCATGGATTGTTACAAGAAAACGCGCATCAGGGAGTCCAATTTGAAGTATTCCTCTGAGCCGTTAAGAAATGGTTTTTACTAGGACACACGTGGTTGTCGCGAATTTTTGGTTAATATGGAGCGGACCAGTAAACATGCGCTATGAATAACCTGAAAAAGGCCGGCCAAAGTGCCCGTGCGGTTAAAGGCGCTGCAGTCTGGAACCGCAGGACCGCTACGGTCGCAGGTTCGAATCCTGCCTCGGGCATGGATGTTTGTGATGTCCTTAGGTTAGTTAGGTTTAACTAGTTCTAAGTTCTAGGGGACTAATAACCTCAGCAGTTGAGTCCCATAGTGCTCAGAGCCATTTGAACCATTTTTTTAACCTGAAAAAAATTATTATATTTTAAGGGCAAGTTAATTCTTGTTAGCCGCTTACAGTTTATTATGCTTCCGTACTATAGTCTTATTTCGGCGTAAATACCATTTTCTAGCACAACCTGCAATCATTATACATAACACAGTTACACGGCAGTTTACATAAGATATGTGCAAAGGTATCCTGGGTGTCCACAAAAAATGTGTCGAATACTATGGTAGGTGGTAATACTCGTCGAAACAAGAAAAATAAGTCCAACAAACATGGGTCCGGAAACGCATCCTTTCTGCGATAAACGCACGTTTACAGGAGACGCTCAACGTGGCATCCATTCATTGCAACGCACTCCTCTGCCCTCCGGCGTAAGGAATGACGCACCCTTTGAAGTATACCGGGTTGTCGTTGTACCTGCTGGCACGAAGATGCGACCCTGTAGTGTCCGCACATCTTCGACTGGCGTGGCGTAGATCAGTTTCTTCAAGTGTCCTCATAACCCAAAGTCTAGGGAATTGAGGTTTGGGGAACAAGCAGGCCAATCCAGCGGTCCTGAAATGGCTGCGTCAGATGCTTGCGCGTTGTGACGAAAGTTTGCTGAGCCGCCATCATGCATGAACCGCATTTGTATTCGTTGCTGCAATGTCACAGCCTCCAGCAAGGTAGCCAATACATTAATAATAAAGCCAGATAATGCGCCCCAGTTAATCTTTGGTAGCAGTATGGCCCTATTAATCGATCGTCTGTCCATACGTTGACTGCGAATCGGTGTTGATGCCTCTTTCCTCAGTTGCTTGAGGATTTACATCTGCCTGTGGATGATGGTTATGGAAATTCACAATACCATCTCCTGTGAATCCTGCCTCATGGGTAAACAGCCATTGACGGAACCGCCGTCTGCCATGATGATCCTGTGGCCTCAGGACCTGAACGCGCTGTAGATGATAAGGGTACAGATAAGAGGGTGAGACACGTCTTCTGCTGCTGCTAAGCGCTGCACACCCGTTCCAGGGGTTTCTTCCACCGAAGTAACATACGCTTCTCACTGTGCGGGGTATTCTACTGTCAGTCGTCCCAGGTGAAAGGGTATCTGTGTCCCTCAGGCGTTGCAAAAGTCTCCCGAACAGCTTATCACAGGGCACTCTGCGCTGTGTATATTTTTCAGCGTAGAGAGCACTGGTTCGCAGGCTACGTCTACTTGCTAAATCACAGCAGAATACCATATCCGCCATTTCATTTGACGAGTAGTAGACTTCCATTCCTAGCAAGTGGTGGAAGAGAGAAAATGTAAATGTACTACACCATTTGAACGTACAAACCGCGCAGTAACAGAAAACACATAAGTGAATCTGCGTTTGGAAGAAGGTAAAACACTATGAACCGTATCCAAGCTTTACATTACTGTACAATAACGCATAGAAACACGATGGCCGGCCGAGGTGGCGGAGCGGTTGTAGGCGCTACAGTCTGGAACCGCGCGACCGCTGCGGTCGCAGGTTCGAATCCTGCCTCGGGCATGGATGTGTGTGATGTACTTAGGTTAGTTAGGTTTAAGTAGTTGTAAGTTCTAGGGGACTGATGACCTCAGAAGTTAAGCCCCATAGTGCTCAGAGCCATTTGAACCATTTGAAACACGATGAAAGCTAACGTAGCCTGGAACACGAAACAGACAACTGACTGCAGACCAGCTAATAGTAGATAGAGTCATAATACCCTGGCGACACATTTGACGGAGCGCCAATGCAACGACTGCGCTAATATCCGCAACCAAGCGTTGCACTGCCCTTCCTATGAACACGGCGTTTATCTCGGAAAGTACGCGTTTCCAGACCCATGTATATCGGACTTATTTTTCTTGTTTCGATGAGTACTAGTACCTCTAAAAGTGTACGACACTTTTTTGAACACCCTGTACGTGTGTTAAGTTGTTCATAACGTATGTACATGCCTGTATGTGGCTGGTTGCTATTTTCTTGCTGTTTTATATTATAAACAATTATGCTTTTCTCATAATATTTGACAGTTTCTTCAATTGAAGTTAAGAACACCACAGAACATCGTGGCATCTTCTGTGCTTTAATAGACTGTAAGTCTTCTCCTCCTAATTTGCTTCATCCAGGTTTACTTAAGTTGTTATATTGTATTTACATACTGGACTTGTATATCGTCATAATTTTCTTGCTGTCTTATATTGTGAACATTTCGTAACATTTGACAGTTGTCTCTCTACTGACAGCTTTATAACTCGATCGAGAGGCGCAATTTGTTTACATTTCTTTATCTGTGTCAGAGATATTGTGATTAGAGGTGCTGCTTATGTACTCTTTGGTGTATGTTTTAATTACGTTTATCGCTTCAATTTGCTAATAAAGTTTTCTAAATAGTGTTTGTGTTATAGATTTGTTGGCTAGTTTAGAGTACCTCGCGAGTTCTTTTTTATGGATAGGTAAATTTCTGTTTCTTCTAAAATATTCATGCTGATTCCTTTAGCAATTTTGTGTCGTATATGAATTGCTGTTTCTATGTTTCCGTTCTATGATTGCTGGTTTTTAGATGTAGAAAGAAAGTACATGGGTTAGTTGCATATTCCCTATATCTGATGTAAAAGTTACGGCCTGTTTGTTTGAAGTAATATTTTTCACAGATCCCGCGATTGATTTTATATCTACTGTTTTTTGCCGTGGTAATTAATTTATTTGAGATATTGTACATATAAGTGGCAGATATGTACGTGTTTTTCCTTTTTGGTTGAATTTCTCGCAGGGCAAGTCCGGGAGACTTGGACCATTGGTTGAGACGGACCAGTGGCGCATTTCACAAATGCAGCTCCCGCTACTTGTGAGGAAGTTCATTTGTGAACAAACTTGTTGCAAAACTGTTGCTGTTATTCTCATATTAGTTCTGGAGAAAAATAACGTCCTTGGTTCTGGCAAGCCGAAATGTTTTATCACGTAGTTACGTAATTTTAGTATTAAGGCTTAGTTTGCACAATACTGATGCAACTTTTTTTACTGTGAGATAGACAAATGTGGAGGTAAGAAGCTAACCTAAAATGGTCACCGCGTGCGCTACCTACAGATAAAAGCCGCGGTGGTCCATCTCCTCAGACAATCGGGAGAGATGGACCCATGTTATCTGGGAGGTATGGACCACATGTTTTAATGTGGCGGAGATGGAGCGCAATTAAATTTAGCTCCAATACAAGTGGAATAATCCGACTGAAGACGGCCATTGTCCCAGACTATACGTCTAAGCCAACAAATGGAAGAGCAGAATCTTGTACACAAACCAACCACCCACTTTAAAGCTCATTGGCCATCTCAAGTACATCGAAAGAGCAGAGTTATCTGCAAAAAGTCTAATTCCTTCACTGACATAATTTTGGACTCCACTCTTACTGAACCTAAAACTTCCAGTACAACGACTTCAAAACTGTCAACTCCTATGCCAACAAAGACAAAATTTTTGGAAGATGTGTGACTTATTCCTTCTACTGATGAAACCATGAATTTTAAGAGGAAGGCAGCAACTATATCCATAGCGATAAACTCTGCTGGGAATTGCAAAGGGAAAGAGGGATAAGAAAAGGAAGGAAACAGAAAAAGGTACAAAATGATCACCAAAGGCAAATACCAGTGAAGAGAGAAACAGGCAGAAGAAGCTAAAAAATTCTGCAAATATCTCACCTTGTTCACCAGATGCAGACATTGTAGAAGATCACGAGAATAACTTCGATGAATGGGATGAAGATGAATGTGTTGGGAGTTTTAAAATATATTACGAAACTAATAAGATGAGCGTTGGATTCAGTGTTTCTCGTTCACGATGGCAAAATGGATGTTGTGCAACAGTTGGTAGTAAGTGTAACTGCTGGGGCGTGAGAAACACACACTAACACTGTGCTCGAGCTTGTTGGTACTGAAATTAATGAAGGAAATTACTTTGGTTGTAGGTATCAATTCCTGGGGTGCGTCATCTCAAAAGGAAACTGATTTTGTCCATGAGCTTATCCATTCATGACACCTTGTAACGGAATATTTATGTTTCGGTGGCAAAGAAATTCCGTAGAAATGCACGATACACCAACTCAAACACCAACTTCTGTCACTCAAAAATTAACCAATGCCCTATAGCCAACTGACAAATTAATCTCGTTTGATAATTCCATTTGCCAAAATAATCCAATTCAAGCTACACTATCGGACCCAGCACAATTAATATCATTTACCAAAATAAACAAGAAATTAAAAAAAATCATACATTTAACCAACGAAATACAGCAAAAGATACACTGATTATAATCGTAATTATTTATTTTTATTTCCCTAGAGTTAGATGAAACAAAATGTTGATTTTTCTATTTACAACACACTGTTTCACGTGGCCTAAAAATAGGTGATTATTGACTACTCCTCATCGACATATTTAGGAATTTGCAGGATGTTTAAAGATAGGTATCTGAAACGTTGGTCTGATATAAGACAATTCTGCTGTTAAGTCAGTCAGCACTGTGTTTTAGCCACATTACACTTACAACAAAGAAATGGGAAGGCTGCCTTACAATCGTCAAAAATGAGATTCTACTTGCCACAGTTCGTCACTACTTTAGGCCCACAAATTTGATTTCATTACGTATTATTCAAAAGTTAAATTGAGTTTCAATTCCCTCCCTTAAACAATACCTACAGAAATAGCCGTTCATATTACCAAATTACGAAAAATTACACACCAGATTAAGTCCCACGCCTTCCTCTCGCTGGTCCTGCTCTCTCTCTCTTTCTTGACTTCAACCCTTCGGCAGTTACCACCGAACTGCTATCATTCGTCGTCCGCTGCTGTCCTCCAGGACAAAAAGGCCAGTCATCCGAGCGAGACGATTTCGTTTTAACGTCCGTGGCAGAGGCGATCAAGCTGTATGACGTGCACGCTCTTCCATGCACTGCAGAGTACATATGTAGATGTATAACGTCCATTCGGAAGACGTTTAGTTCAACAATGTGAATGAAATTCTTGCTGTAGTTTGTATGTAGGTAATTACATTCACCACTTGTGTTTTTTCTCTGTGCCATAAGAACCACCTGTTAATGTATATGCCGCTGTTCTTTTTTCACTTTTTATTTGCACAACGATTTTGATTTTGGATGGTCAGATCTTAGTTGAAAAGGAAATGTTAGTGAGAGGTATTAGAATTATTACGTGATCCATTTTCTACGGCTGAAGAGATGGTTTCTAGCGCAAGCCAATAATGTGCTCTGTTTAACCTAAAACATGGCGACGAACCCTGATTGAGTGCATCGCTACTTTCATGGTAACTTTTGTGGGAATTTGATTAAATTAAAGAAGAAACACGCCATTAGTCGTTCTGAGTTGTAAATTTTTATTGTACACTTTGCTTTTCCGGCACCAACGGAAACAAACAAAATTGGTACCAACTGCACTATGTTACGTGTTAACGCGATCGCTTTCAGGACAGAGAGGCAGGCCGGCTCCAGAACGAATTCGCCTGGCGAATTAACGACAATGGGTTGGTGTGCTGGCCAACCTGAATGTGGTTTTTAGGCGGTTTCCATCATCAAAATGTTCAAATGTGTGTGAATTTCTAAGGGACCAAACTGCTGAGGTCATCGGTCCCTAGACTTACACACTACTTAAACTAACTTACGCTAGGAACAACACACACACTTATGCCCGAGGGAGGACTCGAACCTCCGGCGGGAGGGGTTTCCCACATCCCCCTAGGTAAATACTCGGCTAGTTCTCATCTTCCGCCTCAAGATACATGTTACCTAAATATTTAGAACACTCTTTCACACTTGCACACAGAATTAGAGACTGGTGTCCTCCGCTGTTTGGTCTCCTTAAAAACTCAATCTGTATCAGCATCGAACCCTGTCATCTTTTCTGTACTTAACTCATTAGTTTGAAAGGGTACAGTACCGCCCGACATTGAAAATAGGTACAACATACTTCATTTTTTTGTCAGAACAACACATTTTTTTTTGTAAAATAACTCAATTTCAATTAATACAGCGAAGCCGGATACCAGTGTGGGAAAGAATGACAATTTATTTATTTAATTGATCACATGTGCACTCCCACAAAGTAAATCCCTACGTCCAGTTTGGTGAGATCTGTGATATGAATGAATGTATGGTCGTCTGCTAACCGCAGATAGTGAATGTGAATATATGATCATCTTTGAGACGATCCTTTGGCCACCTTTGGTGGCACCAAAGAGATGAAACTTACCGGAGCTTTGAGCACCTGAAATGTGGCTGACCAATACGGTAGCATGGTCTTCCCCCACCTCGACAGAGGCGCGAGATGACCTAAAGAACGGCCACGTTTCAGCACTCTGCCGCTGGATCTTGTGCTGTTAAGACCTTTTTTAGTTGTGCTCCGTAATGACAAAAGAGTGGAGACATGGTATGCATGTGGAATATTTAAGAGTAGTTTGAAATAATAATTTCTCTATTTCAGGAACTTTTGTGGGGAGAATTAAATGTCAGGCAGGTGATATTAATGGGATTGTAGCAATCTTCGGAAGTGACCAACAGTCACAATGAAACCACGTGTAGCAATAAGTTGAAATACTTCCGTGTGCTTAAGTTAATCTGAATTACTAGCGTGAGTACAATAAGTTGAGATATTTAAGAAATAGCGTGTGTACCATAAGTTGAAATATTTAAGAAATGGCGTGTGCAGGACTTGAAATTAGAGACGAGTACTTCCACGTGGTGAGTACTGTGTGAGTCTCAAACTGTGTATGAGACAAAAGATAAAGAGAAGTACTCGTCCATGGTATCACTTGAGGACTCGCGTGTGTGATGAATACTTTCTTAATATTACTTTGCGTGATATGATTCCGTGTGACGCTAGATTCAGACTCTGAGAGAGAAGCAAGGTAAGTCGGCCGTCTATCCAGCAACGCCACTTGGCTTGCATTGCACAGGAAGACGTGCATATATCTCCAGAGTTCATAGTAGGAAAGTAGAATTACAAAGTGGGGCAATGTCGTGTGAAACTGGGATAAATATTAATTGAAGTGGGAAAGCTGAAAGTGATGATGTTGTGACTGTTCTCTGTGTAGTATTTCATATTGTAGTGTGGTGTATGTCATGTAATTTGGGTATGTGTGGTTTGCAAGGGAGAGTAGCAAGGTAGTTTCAAAAGATTAGTGGGTTATGCCTGTTCCTTCGGTACTGCTCGGTCTGGAGGATAGTTTCGTGATGATGATTGTGAGAGTCGAAGTGTGAGAAATAATAAAAGATCCACCATCCTATCGAGAAAGTGCACTGTAGCGTTAAATAATTATGAGACCATAATATAGAGATTCACCAATGTAAAGCCATGCCCACTGGGCGGAATTTCTCATGTGTTATTGTTGTAGGTTATAGAATTTGTGTGTTTAGGTTAGAGAATTTATCGGAATAAATAAGATAGTGAAAAGAGAAAGATTGGTGGACTTTTCCTTCGAATTGTATGTTGTCATAATGTCCCGAATTTATAATGTGTGCGCCATTCATATTCAGTGCGGTGGCCACGTGTTGACAAAAGCCGTTAAATAAAAAATAGAAAGAAAATGTGGTATTGCCAGTGCGTAGTGTACAGTCAGAGTTCTGTAAATTACTGATAGTCAGATGCGTGTTTCCGTTGCGTATTAATCATATAGGAGGATAACTTGTAACTTAAGTGTGAGTACTAGAGTTCATGTTACTCGATAAATAAGAAAGAATCCACTCGCTTGGCAGACCACTCATCTTGCAGGCCTGACCGCTTGATGCCACAGTATGAGCAAGGCATGTGGGTGCCTCTCAAGTTTACTTGCAATGCACACGTCTTTCTTGCACTATTGGCGTTTTATCTCAAATGATGATTTTATCCCTCCACCGCTACGGTCCGATGACACTGAAATAGCGTCCCTACCTTCTGACAGGCACGACTACTTGCGTCGCAACCTGTGATCACGTGAACAGCACGCAGGCTCTGACAGCAACAGTGATGCGCCTTCCACGTGATCACCAGAGAAGAGCAATACTCTTCTGCACAACTGCTTTTCTTCGCGACACTTCTGTAACGGAACAGCTACATCAGACCGGCACCGGATTCAGGGGCGAATTCACGTAATCATTTACATATAAGGAATTTAACACCTGTCAGCATTAGTGACATAAAAGTATATATCTTAGGTGTTGCGAAACAACTCAAATCACTTAAGAAAGGAAAGTCTTCCGGTCCAGATGGTATACCAATCAGGTTCCTTTCAGAGTATGCAGACACAATAGCGCGTTACTTAGCAATCACATACAACAGCTCACTTGTCGAAATGTCTGTTCCTAAAGACTGGAAAGTAGCACAGGTCACGCCAATATTCAAGAAAGGAAATAGGAGTAACGCATTGAATTACAGACCCATATCACTGCCCTCAATTTGCAGTAGGTTGGTTCAAATGGCTCTGAGCACTATGGGACTCAACTGCTGTGGTCATCAGTCCCCTAGAACTTAGAACTAGTTAAACCTAACTAACCTAAGGACATCACAAACATCCATGCCCGAGGCAGGATTCGAACCCGCGACCGTAGCGGTCTTGCGGTTCCAGACTGCAGCGCCTTTAACCGCACGGCCACTTCGGCCGGCTTTGCAGTAGGATTTTGGAGCATATACTGTACTCGAACATTATGAATCACCTTGAAGAAAGTGACTTATTGATATATAACCAACACGGATTCAGAAAATATCGTTCTTGTGCAACACAGCTAACTCTTTATTCCCATGAAGTAATGAGTGCTGTCGACAAGGGATCTCAGATATATTCCATATTCCTAGATTTCCAGAAGGCTTTTGATACCGTTCCTCACAAGCAACTATTAATCAAATTGCGTGGATATGGAGTATCGTCTCAGTTGTGTCACTGGTTTCGTAATTTCCTCTCAGAGAGGTCACAGTACGTAGTGATAGACGGTAAATCATCGAGTAGAAGAGGAGTGATATCTGGCGTTTCGCTAGGTAGTGTCATAGGCCGTCTGCTGTTCCTGATTTATATAAATGCTCTAGGTGATAATCTTAGCAGCTCTCATAGACTGTTTGCAGATGACGCTGTAATTTACCGTCTAGTAAAATCATCAGACGATCGATTCCAATTACAAAATGATCTACAGAGAATTCCTGTATGGTGCGAGAAGTGGCAATTGGCACTAAACAAAGAAAAGTGCGAGGTCATCCACTTGGGTACTAAAAGAAATCCGATAGATTTTGGGTATACGATAAATCGCACAAATCGAAGGACTGTCAATTCGACTAAATACCTAGGAATTACAATTACGAGCAACTTAAATTGGAAAGACACATAGATAATATTGTGGGGAAGGAGAAACAAAGAGTGCGCTTTGTTGGCGTAACACTTGGAAGATGCGACATACCCACTAAAATGACATCCTACATTACACTTGTCCGTCCTCTGTTGGAATATTGCTGCGCGGTGGGGGATCCTTACCAGGTAGGATTGACGGAGGACATCGGAAAAGTGCAAAGGATGGCAGCTCGTTTCGTGTTATCGCGCAATATGTGTGAGAGTGTCACTGATATGATACGCGAGTTGGGGTGGCAGTCACTGAAACAAAGGCGTTTTTTTTTTCGGTGAGATCTATTTACGAAATTTCTATCACCAACTTTCTCATCCGAATGCAAAAACATTTTGTTGACACCCAACTACGTAGGGAGAAATAATCATCATAATAAAATAAATCAGAGCTCGAACGGAAAGATTTAGGTGTTCCTTTTTCCCACGCGCCATTCGAGAGTGGAATGGTAGAGAAGTAGTATGAAAATGGTTCGATGAACCCTCTACCAGGTACTTAAGTGTGAATTGCAGAGTAACATGTAAATGTAGATGTAAATGATGTATGCACGGTGTAGATGTTAATTTTTGGTTCAAATGTTCAAACGGCTCCAAGCACTATGGGACTTAACATCTGAGGTCATCAGTCTCCTAGACTTAGAACTACGTAAACCCAACTAACCTAAAGACATCACACACATCCATGCCCGAGGCAGGATTGGAACCTGCAACCGTAGCAGCAGCGCGGTTCTGGACTGAAGCGCCTAGAACCGCTCGGAAACAGCAGCCGGCTTAATTTTTGGATATGGCAATTTTTAGTGGTAGTGTGTGGCCGTGTCCCCTCCCTATATTCACTTCTCCTCCTCCCGTCCCTCACCCTGGGAGGGAATCTGTGTACCCCAGTTGTCTGCGTTATCAGTGTGAAAGTGTAAGAACGTTTCCTCAATGTTTGGGAATCGAGCAACTGAGACAGCGGTGATAGCCCAGTATTCACGTCGTGGGAGCTGAGAAAACACCTGAAAACCACCTCCAGACTGGTCGGCACAGCGACCTGCGTCGTAAACCCGTCGGGTGGATTCGAACTGACAAGGGATGGCCACGACGTTGGCAACTGATGTATCTGTGCACAGGTGCCAGAGGTTAGAGTTCATGCTGGTCACATGGTTAGCGTTCGAGCTTCGTAATACGGACGTGCATGACGCTATGTTTCAACTCCCGCAAAAACTGTCATTTTTGTGGAACAAGTGTAAATTACGCGGTAGTCAAAAATTTGCGCGTGTACTATTCATTCTTGCTATATTAGCAAAGTCTTACCGATAAGCAGCTTAACTACCTCTGTGTCTGCGCTAGAAGCGTCGAGGTACAAAGAAGTTTCGGGTACTTTACCAGATTGCATGTATAACGCATTTCGCAAATCACGACAGGCATACATTTTCAGGTAAACTGTATGCGTTCTTCATTTATTTGTCGGTAGTTTATTCTAATAATTAAATTTAATTGAAAATGGGAAGTAGTCAAATAATATAAAATTCACTGAAAGTTCATTCAAATACATGTGATTTTTTCATTATATTACCTCTCAAATGTCATATAAATTAAATAAAATGACCACTGATGAAACAAATATATAGATTAAAAATTAAGTTTGAGCGGGAGTCGAAGCGCCGCTTCATACACATTAATCTTGCGATGTTCGAACACAATCCGCTTGATCATCGTGAACTCCAGCACCCAGTACCTACGCAGAGATACATCCGTTACATAATAGACTCATAAAATTTCTCTTGCTGTTTCCTTGCAACAGGCAGAGTAGTGCAACTTCTTACTTTCACGTTATGTTGTTTTAATGGTCTACTAAAGGTGTATAAGTAAAGCTGTGATCCCAACATCATGATGTCCCCTTGTGAGACCCGCAGGTCTCCGTTAAACCCAGAAGAGGGTTGCTAACGCGCGTGGATATCCAGGCGCGGCAGTTAACGTGTGGATGACATACGAAAACGCATCTACGTAACTCAGTTATAGGTTGTCATCAAGCCAAAGCCGCCACTTGGCGTGGTTCTACTGCAGGGTCTGTAGTTTAACTTGGTCTCCGAACGACAAACGTGGGCAGAGGTGAAATAAATCATAGGTGAGAGACAAAAAAATTGTAAAACTGACTGGGGATCGAACGTGAGACCTTTAGTTTTGTATACTTATATGGATATGGTGTCTGTTCTTTCGGACATGTCCGAAAGAACAGACACTACGAATGTAGTGTGTGGACATACAAGGTGAGAATGTAGGTCTCGCGGGAGGCGTGCGCGAGATAGCTCCTGCAGTCACACAATCCTCTGTGTCCTCGGGGGCTCAGATGGATAGAGCGTCTGCCATGTAAGGAGGAGATCCCGGGTTCGAGTCCAGGTCGGGGTACAGATTTTCACCTGTCCCGTTGATATATATCGACGCCCGTCAGCAGCTGATGGTATTAATATATAATTCTAATTTCGCCTTGGTTTTGTAGTCTAATCTAAAGAAATATCGGGGTTAACTCGCGGCGACCGTGTAGGCCAACCTCGTCGGCTGGAGCCACCGAGCTGCCGGTCCGGTGAGCGACTCTCGTCAGCTGGAGCGCCGCGCTGGACTCCAGTCGGGCAGTCGGTCGTCTGGCCTGTACCGGCCATCTCCGGCCGTAGGAATGCGAGCCGGGCCGAGCGGCGCGGCGGCGCTGGCTCCTCCAGCGCCCAACCACAGGGTCAGCGCGTAATGAGGCGGAGGGCCGCCAAGGACGCCGCCGCACCACCGCCGCTTGTCACTCTGGAATCCCGGCACGCACGTGCGAGCGCCGCCGGCGCTTACACGCACACGCACACACACACACACGGACACTCATTTCGGACACATCGCATGCGCCACTGGGCTGGAACGCCACTCAGGCCGGTCTGGTACTGACAACTTCACAGTTACGTACGGCTTCGTTCCACAGCTTAAATAGCGCACCGTGTCTCATAGTGAGAAATGGGCGAAAGGCGGCGAATTAAGGGCTACAGGCTTAATACAACGTTACGGTCTGCTTACTAGAGGTGTACAAACTCTCGTTACAGCCTGCGTGCCCCTATCTCCGCCGCAACCATTAAAGCAGCTCAACTTGCCGCAACGGAAACACAGGGGTACGTGTGTACAGAAGCACAGTGGTCAAAAGTGGACAACTCGGTTTCCAGAAACCCTGGAAAGCACGTGACGACAGTTTGCGGTACCAATCCAACGTGACTGCACAATGGAAATGAAGTCCCATGCATCTTGACAGAGTATAGGGGAACGATGCGGGAGACCGCCGTACTAGGCAAGGTCCTAATGGAGGTGGTTTGCTGTTGCCTTCCTCCGGCCGTAATGGGGATTAAAGATGAAGACGACACAACAACACCCAGTCATCTCGGGGCAGGTGAAAATCCCTGACCCCGCTGGGAATCGGACCCGGGACCCCGTGCTCGGGAAGCGAGAACGCTACCGCGAGACCACGAGCTACGAACTGTCAACACAGTAGCCAAGTATATGTTAGTGTAGATACTTTCACTGCAGCCCTTTATCATAACGTTTGTAGCAGCAAAATGAGCAAAACAAACTTAAAGGAGACTGAGGAGAAATTAAGAATTGGGGACTGTATACCAGTCACTAAGGAGCCGGCCGGAGTGGCCGAGCGGTTCTAGGCGCTACAGTTTGGAACCACGCGACCGCTACAGTCTCAAATTCAAATCCTGCCTCGGGCATGGATGTGTGTGATGTCCTTAGGTTAGTTAGGTTTAAGTAGTTCTAAGTTCTAGGGAACTGATGACCTCAGAAGTTAAGTCCCATAGTGCTCAGAGCCATTTGAACCAGTCACTAAAAAGAGCCCGGCTCCAGCAGAGGAAAAGTTGTCGTCTGTTTGTGACGCAGCTTCAAGTAAACTGGTAGGCGTCTCGCAACGTAGATTGTGTAATAAGTTGCTAAACACTCATTTGGGAACCTCGAGTATCTTGCCACATGTTTGTAAATTTGACCAGTAGTTACCTCACTCCATAAATATTTCAAAAAAGGACAAAGGGTTTGAGAATTGTGTGGAAATGGCTGCTAGGGACTTGAGGCCATTTAGCAGTGTAAAGGCTTTCTAAGCTTAGCTAGCTGATATTGACTGAAACAGGAAAAAATGGCTCAGTAGACATTAAAAACCACATTCTGGTGGTGTGCAATGTGGGGCAAAGAACGCTTAGTATAAAAGAAAAGCTTTTTCTGTGAAACAAGCGCTTTTTAGATTAACAAAACATGCAGAAAGGAACGTCGTCAAGGTTACAAAAGTTGAACTTCGAGAACCATATTTTAGTTGGCGTTGGAGTATAATAGACATCTTATGCTCTCTTTCCCCAAACAACCCAACCCAACATCTTCTGGTTCGAAGGTGCAACGGATCTAGACCTTCAGGGATAGTTCTGCTTATATATATATATATATATATATATATATATATATATATATCGAAGTAAATGAATAAGCCCAAAATACGCCGAAAAGGAAAAAAATTACAAATAAAAACCACCATTTTCTGACCGGCAGTGACGAAAAATGAATATATGAATATGTATTTCACTGAGCCTCGTCTTGTAACACTTGAAAAATGAAAATACTTTTCATAAACTTGTGAACTGTACTTATAACTCTACGATGAAAGAGTGCAGAATAAATTGCCACATGACTTAGCACAGTGGGTAGACGGGCAGACAAGCGAGATTTGTTCGCCAGCTTGTGTTGGCTACAGCTTGGCTTGGATGTGGGTAAAGCATCCGGCCCGGTCTGCTGATATCGTGCGACAGCTTGGCTGCCTGGCTAACAGAGATTAAAAGCTGAATGTGTACACCCTTGCCGCTTACACTGAGCATCCAAGCGCCATTTTTTCATTTCCAGTAACTACATAACAAAGCTAGGGTGAAGTGGAAAGAAATGTTGCGGGGGGGCAGAATTAAACCACTAGTGGGAGATAATCCTTGTATCAGTATGTTCTGAAAAATTGTTGTAGTAAAAGTGACGCACCGCGACGCAGTAATTCGGCTCGCTGGGGGATGCAGTGCCTGGCTGCAGCAGCGCATGTGGCGACGGCAGTGATGCAGTGGGCATACCAGCAACGATCGTCCGGGAGCCATCGCCGTCTGTTGAAGAATTAAATTTAGCTCTGTACGAGTCAGTCTTAGTGAAAACCATAGCAGATATATAAATGTACAGGTAATAAAACGAGAATTAAAACACAAGAAGGATTCACGGATTAAATTAGATAAAGGAATTAGACAAGGAGATTCATTAAGCCCACTCCTGTTTAACTTTATAATGTACTACATAACTGATGCCGTAAGAAAGAATCAAGAATATAAAATGGGAAAGAAAGCAGTAAATATTATATGTTATGCTGACAAAGCTATACTGAAAGCAAATAATGGGGATAATCTTATCCATAAAAAGGAAAAGAGTGTGGTAATATCAAAAACACGTGTAATATGTAGATGTAGATTGTATGTCAGGCGAAAAAGTGATGAGATGTTATCACCATCTATGAAAACTTAACCGTGAAAATGAAAAATCAAGTGACAAAGGCAGTAACGGTAGCCGGATGCATGAAAAAATCCCTGTGGAAAACGACTGAGAGGAAAATAAAAATATATGAAACAACGGTGCTTCCTATTTTCTCATATGCAGCAGAAACTAGAACGGAAACGATAAAGATAAAACAAAAGTTAACGGCAGTGGAAATGAGGGTTCTAAGACAGATCCAAGAAGTAACCTTGTCGGACAAGAGAATAAATGTATCCATAAGGGAACGGTGATCAATACAAGATATAGATGTATGGATGAAGACATGGAAAAGAAATTGGAACGATCATGTAGAAAAAATGAATCTCACGAGACTAGATAACATTTGCAAACATGGACGACTGCAACGGAAACGATTATCTGAACGAGCAACCAGCAGATGTGACACCAGTTGGTGCAGTATATACACGGAATGAGGCAGACAAAAGGGTGAAACCCTAGTCAGCAGCAGAAGAAGAAGAGTCAGTCTTTGAACTGAATAACTAGCGGGACGTACTGATTTATGTTGGATCAGGCCAGATTATTTAAACTAACTAAATGTCAATACTGCTTAAAATACTTAAAGGACCGATCGACATTTAGAAGGTGTAGTGCTTGTAATGCCTATTTTCTTCAATGTAGTTGAACTTGTATTATTCAAGAAGTACGTCGTTTTCTTTGGTAGTTAGAGAAGGTATGAGCGCTAGAATTTTTCTTGGTGGTTTTTTAATGAAGTGAAGAATATTATTTCAAATTACAGCGGACGATTTATTCCTCGAAACATATAAATACTCTCTGCATTTCAGGTTTTAACGAGGGAACTATGTTTGAAACGCAGTCAGATGCAGCCATGTGGCCACAAATGGACCGTTTTAAACTATTATCTTGTAATATCTCTTTATATTCGATGAATTATTCAGATACAATTCTACCCTTGAATGACGTTTACTAATTTTCTATCTTCATACTCGCAGAATCCATGCGAAAAGTAGTTCATACAATAGTTATGCCATGAGCGCATAAGTATTCTTTGTAGTACTCTCTCTGGTGGTTGTGAGAAAAAAAAAGGAAGGGGCTTCCGAGATTGTCTTCGTGCCGATTAACCTGAGCTTTGTTTGAAGAACTGTAATCTGATTATTGAGATTTATGACAGTAGATAACGGATACGAAATTGTACGATTAAAAGTGAAATACATATATATTGCTCCTTCACACAAAAGGTGTGTATTCGACTTTTGAGAATTAATGATATTCATCGATATATTGCGTAGTTGTTAATCAGAAGGGAACTTCCGAAAGACTGGATACGAACCTGCATTTAATAATCTAAGAGCTCCATTACTTCTTCGGAAGGTTAAACTTCATCAAAGCCAAATATCCGCTTGATATGAGGTTTCCCGACTGATTATACAACGCTCCCAAAATTACGAGGCAAATTTATTTGTACAGATTAGCAGACTGCCGCAAAGCACGAGCCTGCAGAGAAGAAGAATCATCGCCTGATTTCATTCTAACAAGTAAAATTTCAGAATCATTTTGAGTGACTGAGCTATGACTGTGTTTCCTATCATGAATGATTGATTGCTCGAACGAATTGAGAGCTACATAATTACGTAGATAGGAGGAAAAATTACAATCTGTTGTGCATATTCGGGGAATTTGGGTATTAGCCCCCCGTTTGATCGACGTTTCTCCTGGGCCAGAACTTTGTTATTATTCAAAGTGCCCAGGAATGACAGGCCGCAACAGATAGCAGTCAGACGCAAGTCTCCAGCTTCAAATGGTTCAAATGGGCCGCGCGGGATTAGCCGAGCGGTCCCAGGCGCTGCAGTCATGGACTGTGCGGCTGATCCCGACGGAGGTTAGAGTCCTCCCTCGTGAGTGTGTGTGTGTGTGTGTGTGTGTGTGTGTCCTTAGGATAATTTAGGTTTTAGGTTAAGTAGTGTGTAAGCTTAGTGACTGATGACCTTAGCAGTTAAGTCCCATATGATTTCACATACATTTGAACATTTTTGGTTCAAATGGCTCTAAGCACTATGGGACTTAACAGCCGAGGTCATCAGTCCCCTAGAACTTAGAACTACTTAAACCTAACTAACCTAAGGACATCACACACATCCATGCCCAAGGCAGGATTCGAACCTGCGAGCGTAGAGGTCGCGTGGTTCCAGACTGAAGCGCCTAGAACCACTCGGCCACACCAACCGGCTACAGTGTACAGCAGCGGAAAAATTTGGAGACGATGACCGTTTGTACGAGCGTGACACTGCACACTGTAATGAAGCAGCATCTTTGAGACAATGTTTTGTGGACAATGACATTACTGAAACGGACTGGCCTGCCCAGAGTGGGCACCTGAAAGAAATCTAACACCTTTGGCGTGAGTTAGAATGTCAATCTCGCTACAGAACTCAGCGTCTGGTTTCGGCTACTGGAGAAGAATGGGCTACCATTTCTCCACAGGCGTTGAGACATCTCACAGAAAGTGTCCCCAGAAAAGCTGAAACCCCTGTATAGGCGAAGGGCGCACACGTCCCACGGTAATGTCTACCAGTAGGTGTCAGGACACTTTTCATCAGATAGTGCACCTATCCGTTCCTCGGATGCTTACGATTTATAGCTTTCACCTGCTCTATAAATTACTTGCGTGCTCGGTACTTCCTCCAGAGATGAGAGGAGCAGGGTACGGCGTCATCTCTGGTATCCCTGGGATCGCGTCTAGGCGAGTCGTGCTGGGAGCAGAGGGAAAGGGAGCGGCGAGGTGTAGTTGGAGGACACGGGGCAGGAATGCCGGGGTTGGGCAGCCCGGGACACGGCGACACGCACGGGTCAGCACGGTCAGGGCCGGCGCGCCGCGCCGCCACACACGTGGGGCCGCGAGTCGCGTCACAGCCACGTCGCCGCCGCCGGGAGGCGCGGGGCTCGAACCCCGCCCTCGGTCTCACCCTCAGCTGTCGGCTTACATTCTGTCACTCTCTCCATGACCAGCTGAATTAGTGGCTGAACAGGCTGTATTTTTTACGTATTTATTTATTTTCTGCCACTGAATTTTGATCTGCTGCGTAGGTACTATTCCATGCCGTGTTACACTTTCAGGGTGTTTCAGACTGACGATTGAAAAGTCTGGGGAAAAGTTCCTTACACCAAAACAAGAAAAAATATATAAGTAAACATAGGCTCTAAAATGCACACATTAAGAGCTATGACCACTTCTTCATCTTTGCTACGGTGAAACACATCTCTTTTATTGCAAGCTTCTCGCTTCCCATATTTTTGGAGGAAGTAGTATACGCTAAAACAAGAAAGTAATGTGCAGTAGACATAGGCTCTAAGGTGCACACCTTAAGACCTATGAGCAGTTGGTCATCTACGCTACTGTGAAAGACATCGCTTCTACTGAACAAGTAGTCACAGCTCTTAAGATATGCACTATAGAGCCCATGTTTACTCGACACATTTTCTTGTTCTGGTTTAGTGTGGAACCTGTCCCCAAATTTTTAAAGCGCCGTTCTGAAATACCCTGTATAATTACAAATTTTTAACTATTTGTACATGTTTTCTTCTCTACAAAATATGGATACTATCCAGGTGTGTTACGTTAATCTATTAGTAAACTACATTTCTTACGATAGTATGTTAGTATACCACCAGTAACCTCTCCGCTCCTGATCCTTTAAACTATCGAACTGAAAAACACCTTAAAACGTCTGATTATTTCATGTCACTTTACTTAACGTTAAGCGCGTGAAATCTTCATGGTCGAAGAGGAAAAAGGCTAACTGTGTTGGTTTTATTAGTGTCGGAAGTTTTACCGTATGGGCAACGAAAATGTAGGAAGCGATGAAATGTTTTTCTTTCATCAGTTTGTGGGGCTGTAAGCGAGAAAAAGTTTAGTAAACGTTTGAAATTATGTGTAAAGTTTGTTGGGAGTGGGTAACCGCTGCTACTATCAAAAATTAGACGACTATGGTATTGGTAATTTGCTTTCTATTTTATGAGAAGCTAGTTTTCATACATCTCAATGGTTACGACGTTATATGTTATGGAGTATGTGTCGCATTGTGACATAAATTTGTAAGTACATTCACCGTTATAACTGGATATTAGCTGCAAAATGCGTTGCTAATAGATTTAGGACTATAGAAATAATACGTTAAAACGTGATGCTTGATCGGAAGTTTTACTGCATAAAGAGCGACAATGTAGCATACGACTAACTTTTTCCCGTTCATTATTCTGCTACGGTTGTCAGGGACAGAAATTTTCGAGGGGGTCACAAATTATGTGTAAGGTCTGTTGGAAGACGCTAAGTCCTCTCACACATAAATACTGGATGAATATAGTCTGGGTAATTCGTCCGCCGTGAGTTATGCGTCCTCAAGACGTATACTCAGTTTATAACTTTAATACCTGACTTATTGTGTTAAACTTCTGACGTAAGATTATACCTTTTAATGAGTAGATTTTTAAATTCGGTCAGTAACTATATGAAGTACCGAAAATGCAATAGGCCGGCCGGAGTGGCCGAGCGGTTCTACACGCTACAGTCTGGAACCATGCAACCGCTACGGACGCAGGTTCGAATCCTGCATCGCGCATGGATGTGTCTAATGTCCTTAGGTTAGTTAGGTTTAAGTAGTTCTAAGTACTAGGGGCTGATGACCTCAGAAGTTAAGTCCCTTACTGCTCACAGCCATGCGGGTAAGATGCCTGTCATCATGCCCATACCATCACGCCGGGTGACACGCCAGATGTGGCGATGACGAATACACGCTTCCAATGTGCGTTCACCTCGATGTCGCCAAACACGCATGCGACCGTCATGATGCTGTAAACAGAACCTGGATTCATCCGAAAATATGACGTTTTGTCATTCGTGCACCCAGGTTCGACGTTGAGTACACCATCGCAGGCGCTCCTGTCTGTGATGCAGCGTCAAGGGTAACCGCAGCCAAGGTATCCGAGCTGATAGCCCATGCTGCTGCAAACGTCGTCGAACAGTTCGTGCAGATGGTTGTTGTCTTGCAAATGTCCCCATCTGTTGACTCAGGGATCGAGACGTGGCTGCACGATCCGTTACAGTCATGCGGATAAGATGCCTGTCATCTCGACTGCTAGTGATACGAGGCCGTTGGGATCCAACACGGCGTTCCGTATTACCCTCCTGAACCCACCGATTCCATATTCTGCTAACAGTCATTGGATCTCGACCAACACGAGCAGCAATGTCGCGATACGATAAACCGCAATCGCGATAGGCTGCAATACGACCTTTATCAAAGTCTAACAGTCATTGGATCTCGACCAACACGAGCAGCAATGTCGCGATACGATAAATCGCAATCGCGATAGGCTACAATACGACCTTTATCAAAGTCGGAAAAGGTTATGGTACGCATTTCTCCTCCTTATACGAGGCATTACAGCAACGGTTCACCAGGCAACGCCGGTCAACTGCTGTTTGTGTATGAGAAATACACAAATGTCAGCGCGTTGTAGGTGTCGCCACCGGCGCCAGCCTTGTGTGAATGCTCTGAAAAGCTAACTATTTGCATATCACAGCATCTTCTTCCTGTTGGTTAAATTTCGTGTCTGTAGCACGTCATCTTTCTGGTGTATCTCTTTTAATGGTCAGTAGTGTATCTTAGTTACGTGTGCTCATTTACGTATTTTTGCGGCGATAGAAACATTTGTTTTCTAGTAACATTATCCCACACTTCCATGTTCACGCAACCATTCGTCCTGCACGTTAGGGCCGTGAAAAGAAGGTATACAGTTGCTTACTAAATGTCTCTCTGAGTTTCAGCCCTAGAACGGTGACGTGGTCCCAGTCTCTAACCGATGGAGCCATAGCACGTTGTACTGCCGCGCTGAATCGTGAATCGATCAGATGTCTGATCAGACACCTGGCGCAGAGTCAGCAATCTGCTGCCACAACTCCCCTTGCAGCGTTCCTCTTCACTTCCAGTTCCCCGACCGGCTACGGTCTCCGTCTCCATAGGTTTCGGGGACAGAAATTTTGAAATTGACTTTCGGCAGATTTCCACGACCACCACTTGTCGGTGCCTTGGACGACCCAGAGATGGCACATTTCGCATTAGGTCTTGTGGTTCTACCAGATCTGCGAAGTCAGCGATCGCACGGGTTATGTCGTGTCCCTCCAGGGACAAGCACTCTTATTTCCTGCCGCCGTGGCACGTCGTCGCCCTCGGGGTACCCCGTTGCACGCTTTGTAGTTATGTTTGCCCGAAGTTCCTTTTGCGAGTGTATCGTAATTAACAGAGAAAACTGACACGAGTGAACGTATGCGATATAGAAGCAAAAACGTTCCAGTAAATATGGATCCACAAACGAGGTGTCTGCGAGGCAACTACGAACGTACTGTTATAGTGCGCCACTGACTTCGCAGTGGAATATTGCCCTACTTGGTATAAACGTATTTGGAATGTGACCTTTTCGAACAAATCCTATTTAATTTGGCTCATATTTCACGCGAAACCAGAAAGAAAGAAAATTACGCATGGTAATATGCAATTAAAGTACGGCAACTCACGAACGTCTGGTGGCGGCTGTAATTATCGTATGGCAGCGTAGCTTGGTAGAAAGGCTAATGCGTTAATGCTGAACCGATGTACAACGTAAAAATTATTTCCAAATTTTGAGCCAGGTGCGAATATGGCACTGTGTACAACTGGTATGACGGTATGACATTCAGCTGTCATTTGACAAGCCATAACGTAAACGAACAGTATGGCTATTGAGAACAAAGTGAAGCCGGCCGGAGTGGCCGTGCGGTTCTAGGCGCTACAGTCTGGAGCCGGGCGACCGCTACGGTAGCAGGTTCGAAACCTGCCTCGGGCATGGATGTGTGTGATGTCCTTAGGTTAGTTAGGTTTAATTAGTTCTAAGTTCTAGGCGACTGATGACCTCAGAAGGTAAGTCGCATAGTGCTCAGAGCCATTTGAACCATTTTTTGAACAAAGTGAAACTGTTTTATGTGAACGGCAGCAACGACAGTGCAGCATTGAGAGAGTATCGTCGCCTGGAAGGTCTGAGGAGAGGCCCGATGCAGTTAAATGGTTTAAAGATGATGATGATGAAATTCGAAAACACGGGTGAACTCGATGTGGCACCTGGAAGAGTAAGGCGAGGTTGCTGTTGCTGTTGCTGTAGGTGACGGTGCAGCACTTGTCGCCTGCAGTGCTACCGCTTGTGCAGTGTCACGAGACTTGTCCATCCCGTGGCCAACAGTACAGAAAGTTTCGCGCCTACTGTACACTGATACCAGTACAAGTTCCAGACGGCGCAGCAACTGAAACCTCGCGATTCGTAGCAACGTTCTGAGTATGCTCTTCGGTTTCTGGCTCGGATTTAAGTTGCTGACATGTGGCCGGGCAATATCCTGTGGAGTGACGAGGCACATTTCACACTAAAGGGTGCAGTGAATACACAGAACTGCTAAATTTAGGGTACTGTCGTTCACGAAGAACTATTGCACTCGCCGTTCGTGACTATGTGGTGTAGATTCACAAGCACCTTTACAGTCGGTCCGTTCTTCTTTGAAGAGAATACACCCACAGGGCCTTTCAGTCGTACGATGACGCATGCACGCTATCGAGAACTCTTTGTACACCATGTGAGTCCTGCTTTGGAAGAGCAACTGTATGGAAACCACGTTTTCATGGATAACGAGGCAACACCTCATATCGCTCTCACACTGAAAGATCTGATTAATGCAATTCTCCACGAACGTGTTATCTCCAGAAGTTTTCCAGATGCGTGACCTGCAAGATCATCTAGTCTTTTGGCTCTAGGGATATCTAAAGAGCACGTTTACCAGGGGCAAATTCGGTCTCTACGTCATCTGAAGGGCAGTCTACAGGAACATGTGTCTCAGATTAAAAAAAGAAAATTGATGCGAGCAACTGCTGACCACGTCGTTTTACGTATGCAGCATCTCGTCAATGACTTCGGTGCTGATACTGAACTAAGTGTGCGAGCGACGGTTAATAATAAAGTGAACACCATACCTTTATCACTTATTCACCTTTTCTTCCCGCGTTCCGTTCCTAAGCCATTACATATAGAAACATGTCTTTCTTCCATTCACATAGCCAGATTTGCACCTGGTGGCCAAAACTGGAATTAATTTTTTTTCCAGCGTATATCGGTTCCGTATTAACGCGTTAGAATATCTATCAAGTTTCGCTGCCATACGATAATTACAACCAATACTGGACCTATGTGAGTATCCGAATAATGTGATGTTCCACGTGGCTTCCTTACATTTGGAAGCAATAATACCCACAACTCTGCAGTGAGTTACTATTTCAAACAGCCGCAGATCACCTCGTAGATCTTTTATATCTTGACAGCACTGTACGACTTGCTGCGCCAGTTCTTTCACCTTATCAACGGGGATACTATGTCCATCTTTCTGATTGGAGATTTGAGGCACTTCGGCCGTTCACTTATGTAATAAAATGGGACACCTGCAGTCGTCCTTTCTATCTTATTTATTATATAGCTACCAGTTTCGGTGATTCAGTACACCATCTTCAGGCCTTAACTGAAATAGGGGGGGAGGGGGAGGGGAGGATGAGTTAACTCCAACGTATACGCCATTTCATCAGTGCCATCATCCATGAACTGGTTTCCGCAGACTGTAACAACGATGTTGTGTCTCCAACGATCAACTACCAACTAGTTGATGATTGGAGACAACACCGTTGTTACAGTCTACGGAAAACAGTTTACGGATGTTGGCCTCTAATGGAATCGAGTATACGGTTGGGGTTAATGCCATCAGCGTCAGTTAAAGCCTGAAGATGGCATACTGTGTCACCGAAGCTGGTGGGCGTATAATAAATAACATCGGAAGGACGGCAAGTCGTCTTACATCAGCAGCACAGTGTGGCAGTCCCCCATCATGCATGGACCACATTCCCCCAACGTTGTGCAAGAGCCATTAGCGAAATTAGAGCCGAAATAGATGAGCACTTAATCGGAAAATTTACATTTCAAATACCTTTGTACTAACTAGGACATGTTTTCAACTGAAGTCAGTGCTGGTTCGTTACCACAAGATCACAATTATCTCGGAAATGGTTGGTTTGGGGGCCCGTGTGGACTGGAACGTTTTTACTTTTCTTATTTCATACTTTCATCCTTATAAGTTTTCGCTGTTAATGGTAACAGCCCCTGTACATTTCTACTGCTGTGATGGGTCTTTAGGTCTACCACGGCTTCCATAGTGCGTACACTCCCGCGTTACCCATACTTCGTTTTGTTTTGATCACCCTCTACTGGTCTGACCAGAAGTTCTGTTCTTCTGCCACAAAACTTCGTAATCCCTACCATACCTAAATTCAACCTATATACTTTTCAAATTCTGTAACCCACCAACCCGGAGACGGTATCTAACATTTCTCACTCCATCCCGTAAAACGCCACATTTTATCCTTGGTTACAGAAGCCTTGTGAGTAATCTCCACTTTGAGAGCCGAATTGGGAACTGTTTTGCTTCTGAAATATTTTATCCAAGATGATGTTTGCAGTAAAGAAGCATCTGGCCGAGAAATGTTACGGCTGTATAAAAAATGTTTATTTCAGTCAACACTCCGATAAGTTCTGCAATTCCTACGCTGGTTTCTTTAACAGTAGCCTATAAAATAGCCACGAAGAACACTGTTAGAGAAGTCCCTGTACCTCTAGGGTAGAAGAGGAGATTATGTATTGTAGCACTTATCTATATGTGCACTACTGTGCGTTACACAGTCTATGACTCTTCATGTACTCCTTGGGCTATTGCGCAGCATCTCACGAGTTACCGAGCGAGGTGGCGCAGTGGTTAGCACACTGGACTCGCATTCGGGAGGACGACGGTTCACTCCCACGTCCGGCCATCCTGATTTAGGTTTTCCGTGATTTCTCTAGACCACTTCAGGCAAATGCCGGGATGGTTCCTTTGAAAGGGCACGGCCGACTTCCTTCCCCGTCATTCCCTAATCCGATGAGACCGATGACCTCGCTGTTTGGTCTCTTCCCCCAAACAACCCAACCCATGAGTTATATTTCGAAAGGCTTCCTCATCACTTGTGCGCAAATCTTCATTAGTAAAGTACCAATGTTGATCCAGAAGGACCTTAACTTTTCACCGTAACGAGTTAACCGGGCAGATAGCACCACGACATACCAGCCCACATCGCAACACAATTCTTGCACATAACGGGGATTTACTTTTTTTCCAGAAAACCACACACCTCCTTTGCGAAACTGAATATGTCACGCACTCGTCAGAAAATAACACTCTTGAGGAAGATAAGGCATTTGCCAGTTCTGTCAACAAAGCATTGTCGGCTGCAACTCGCTGCTCCATGTCCTTGTCACGTAATTCTTTCACAGACCTTTTCTAATCTTTCTTAAGGCGGTCCTGGAACTTCTCTTTTGCGAGTGCATTTCACTGAAATGTGCTCCACCGACTGAGCACAGAGGTACACGTTTCCTCTCTCTTTTGCTTTAGAGGCACTGCGACTTCCCTGTCACTATCTCATAAATACAGGGTGACGATGATTAATCAGTATTAATCGGTAGAGTAAATTAAAGAATTTATGTCAACACTGACTGAAATAAACTTAATCGTTAAAAATAATGTGCGGACTGATGATCCTGCCAATAACATGGCAGATATGAATAACGTGTAACTGCTGTTATTACCCCCTTGGTCGCAGCTGTTCGCAGTACCGATAGAAAAAGGCCACATTCGTTAAAGTTATAAATGTACTGTGTCCCACAAAGGTCGCTGTAGAATACAAACGATGTGCATACTTATTTCACACTGACGTACACGCATAAATTATAAATCGTTAATTATTTGTATTTTGCTATTGTGAACGCTTATTTTCTTGTAAGACACATAATGTGCTATTGCATACAGTGCATAGAATGTTGAATTATTACGATTGTCACATATGCTCATGGTAATAAATGATACACAACATGTTTTAACTCAAATGTAGGAGTCGCTGGATTCGTACTGTTGTCATTGATGTATGGAGACCTCTGCATCATCTTTGGTTCGGGTTATAAACATTAGTCAGCTGTGCAGTCGGCGGTACGTAGAGTGCCTCGACTTGTAACGTTGTAAGCTGGCTGTTATCATAGCAAGCAGAGCTTTGTATGGTTCATTTTTATTATTACCGACGTAATTTGTACTTTAAGAGGCGATCAAAAAGTTTCCGTTTGAGGGAATTGCTGTAGCGTATGTGCAACGTATTGCGGATCACTCGCGCGTATACAGGGTGGTCCATTGATCGTGACCGGGCCAAATATCTCACGAAATAAGCGTCAAACGAAAAAACTACAAACATTCATGTTTCTTTACGCACTTCACGAATATGTAATAAAAATGGGGGTTCCTATTTTAAAAAACGCAGTTGATATCCGTTTGACTTACGGCAGCGCCATCTAGCGGGCCAACCATAGCGCCATCTGGTTTCCCCCTTCAAGCCAGACGAATTTCCCAGACTGGCAAAAATATTTGAAATATCACAATCGAATTGATTGTGGCGCCCAACTGCGAGCGATGTCAGAATTTATATCACTTCATGAAGTATACATTAATCTAGCCCTTCGACAGGCGTCCTGGTGAGGCTGTACCTCCAGTACAGCTGTCCGCATCGTACAGGCACACAAACCACACCACCGCGGCAAGAACCGTGGCTCGTCCAAATGATACAACGATGAAATAAAGACACAAAATCAAGGCAGAAAGACACAAAATGGCGTGTCTGCGTTGCGAGGCACTTTGTCAAAGGTTTCCCAAACAGGTTTTCTAGCGTTCAGCTCCCGGATTCCTGTTCGCAGACACGTCGGACAGTGTCGGCAAACCGTGAGAACGAATGCAAAAAGAGGCGGACGCGTAAATTACTTGTAGGAGAATGACGGCGTGAGCGGCTGCTCGTAAACAATTCGGACCGGTCGGAAATGCAAGCGGGTGGAGATTTATCTGCTGGCGGGTGTGCCCACGAGCGGCGACAGAACCAGCGCCGGCAGCTACAGGCTACAGGCTACAGGTCCATTAGGGCTGGCGGCGTCTCGCCTCATGTTTTATGCGCGCCGTCTCGTCTTTTCGGCAAATGAGATTCGGCCGCGGCCACGGCCACGGCCACGGCGCTCCATTCACGAGCAGCAGGGACACGTGGGGAGCGGCCAGCGACCAGCGGCAGCCAGACACCGACGCACAGACACACACCGCAGCCATGTAAATCACCGCCGAGCGCCATTTTAATTCCAGTGCCTGCTGCTTCGCTCCCGTCCTGCGTCCAGCAGCCCCTCCAGACAACGCAGTAGTTCCTTCCCACGAGACGACTGGGTGGATGACTAATGTTCCTAACCCGAGAAGGAGAAAACAAGACCTGTCTTCGCCCGTTTTTTGTATTTATTCGCCATCTGGCTGGCCAGCGATTTAGACAACTACATTTTTCCAGGATGAGATTTTTCACTCTGCAACGGAGTGTGCGCTGACATGAAACTTTCTGGTAGATTAAAACCGTGTGCCGGACCGAGACTCGAGCTCGGAACCTTTGCCTTTCGCGGGCAAGTGCTCTACCGACTGAGCCACCCAAGCACGACTCAGGATCCGCCCTCATTGCTTCAGATCTGCCAGTACCTCGTCTCCTACCTTCCAAACTTCACAGAAGCTCTTCACAGGCTGGCGAGAGTAAACTCGCGTGCCGCGAAGTGCTGATGCCTTGTCAGTGAGTCGTGATGCGTCTCCTGCAGATTTTGTTGGGGGTTGTTTGGGGGAAGAGACCAAACAGCGAGGTCATCGGTCTCATCGGATTAGGGAAGGTCGTCGGTCGTGCCCTTTCAAAGGAACCATCCCGGAATTTGCCTGGAGCGATGTAGAGAAATCAAGGAAAACCTAAATCAGAATGGCCGGACGGGCGATTGAACCGTCGTCCTCCCGAATGCGAGTCCAGTGTGCTAACCACTGCGCCACCTCGCTCGGTCCCTGCAGATCAGAGCCACGACGGTATACAGCGCTGGCAGTAGCAGAAAGGCAAGGAAGCCGCCGCCACAGAGACGTTCCACGACTCAGTCTAACTTCCTCCTCAGCGCTGTTGAAGGTATCCCATCACGCACTGCCGACTGTGGTCTGGGATATCGGTTGTCATGAAGACCACGCCCTGGTCATCCACCATGGATCGACCAAGACGGCAGCAGATGCTCACGAGTCGGCCAGGAGTCTGTGCGGACATACCACACCTGGTCGATGTGGTGGTTCAAAAAAAATGGTTCAAATGGCTCTGAGCACTATGGGACTTAACATCTATGGTCATCAGTCCCCTAGAACTTAGAACTACTTAAACCTAACTAACCTAAGGACATCACACAACACCCAGCCATCACGAGGCAGAGAAAATCCCTGACCCCGCCGGGAATCGAACCCGGGAACCCGGGCGTGGGAAGCGAGAACGCTACCGCACGACCACGAACTGCGGGCCGATGTGGTGGTTCAAATGGCTCTGTGCACTATGAACACCTGAGGTCATCAGTCCCCTAGAACTTAGACCTACTTAAACCTAACTAACCTAAGGACATCGCACACATCCATGCCCGCGGCAGGATTCGTACCTGCGACCGTAGCAGCAGCGCGGTTCCGGACTGAAGCGCCTAGAACCGCTCAGCCACCGCGGCCGGCGGTCGCTGTGGACATGGCATCTTGCAGATCATCTGCGATGGCCCAATGTGTAGGAGGGATAGCTACCCATGATTCTTATGCGTGACGATCCATTAGGCAGCAACATCAGACCATGGCTGCGGTATGCTTCAGGTTGGCTGCATCTCAGTGCTGAATCAGCAAGCAGGTGGCTGGCTGGCTGTTCGTCATAGATCAGCTTAACTTGGGCTCACTGAAACTCAATAGACTGTCATTCTCTCTGGTTCTGGCGACACAGACTACACTCCTGGAAATTGAAATAAGAACACCGTGAATTCATTGTCCCAGGAAGGGGAAACTTTATTGACACATTCCTGGGGTCAGATACATCACATGATCACACTGACAGAACCACAGGCACATAGACACAGGCAACAGAGCATGCATAATGTCGGCACTAGTACAGTGTATATCCACCTTTCGCAGCAATGCAGGCTGCTATTCTCCCATGGAGACGATCGTAGAGATGCTGGATGTAGTCCTGTGGAACGGCTTGCCATACCATTTCCACCTGGCGCCTCAGTTGGACCAACGTTCGTGCTGGACGTGCAGACCGCGTGAGACGACGCTTCATCCAGTCCCAAACATGCTCAATGGGGGACAGATCCGGAGATCTTGCTGGCCAGGGTAGTTGACTTACACCTTCTAGAGCACGTTGGGTGGCACGGGATACATGCGGACGTGCATTGTCCTGTTGGAACAGCAAGTTCCCTTGCCGGTCTAGGAATGGTAGAACGATGGGTTCGATGACGGTTCGGATGTACCGTGCACTATTCAGTGTCCCCTCGACGATCACCAGTGGTGTACGGCCAGTGTAGGAGATCGCTCCCCACACCATGATGCCGGGTGTTGGCCCTGTGTGCCTCGGTCGTATGCAGTCCTGATTGTGGCGCTCACCTGCACGGCGCCAAACACGCATACGACCATCATTGGCACCAAGGCAGAAGCGACTCTCATCGCTGAAGACGACACGTCTCCATTCGTCCCTCCATTCACGCCTGTCGCGACACCACTGGAGGCGGGCTGCACGATGTTGGGGCGTGAGCGGAAGACGGCCTAACGGTGTGCGGGACCGTAGCCCAGCTTCATGGAGACGGTTGCGAATGGTCCTCGCCGATACCCCAGGAGCAACAGTGTCCCTAATTTGCTGGGAAGTGGCGGTGCGGTCCCCTACGGCACTGCGTAGGATCCTACGGTCTTGGCGTGCATCCGTGCGTCGCTGCGGTCCGGTCCCAGGTCGACGGGCACGTGCACCTTCCGCCGACCACTGGCGACAACATCGATGTACTGTGGAGACCTCACGCCCCACGTGTTGAGCAATTCGGCGGTACGTCCACCCGGCCTCCCGCATGCCCACTATACGCCCTCGCTCAAAGTCCGTCAACTGCACATACGGTTCACGTCCACGCTGTCGCGGCATGCTACCAGTGTTAAAGACTGCGATGGAGCTCCGTATGCCACGGCAAACTGGCTGACACTGACGGCGGCGGTGCACAAATGCTGCGCAGCTAGCGCCATTCGACGGCCAACACCGCGGTTCCTGGTGTGTCCGCTGTGCCGTGCGTGTGATCATTGCTTGTACAGCCCTCTCGCAGTGTCCGGAGCAAGTATGGTGGGTCTGACACACCGGTGTCAATGTGTTCTTTTTTCCATTTCCAGGAGTGTATATGGCAACGCCACATACTGTTTTCTTGACGTCCGAAATGCTAGCTCTTTACAGCGCCAAGTTCACATATAAGACGCGGTGGCTCTGGAAGTATGAGTGCATGTGCGCTCGTTTATCAGACTCGTCAGTGCTCGTTCTCTCGCTGTGATAACTCAATCATTATTCTGGGTCATCAACCTCGGTTCTTTCTATCTAATGCACTGGCGCTCGGGCAGCAGAGTTATGCAGCGTTACTTCACAGCACCTTGTTCCGTAGTATTTCTGCCTGCCTCTCTCTAAGGTCGTGTGGCAACGCTCGCGTCAGGCCTTGTCGTGTGTTATATGTGTGTTACGCCCTGGTGACATTCTGATTGGCACATCGGCGCAGTGTCAACCTCCTCTGATCTAAGATTACCTGGTAGAAGTTTTAAAAATGTAAACGTGTACAATAAAATTAATCTGTTGTGCGACAGTACAGGGCTATTACAAATGATTGAAGCGATTTCATAAATTCACTGTAGCTCCATTCATTGACATATGGTCACGACACGCTACAGATACGTAGAAAAACTCATAAAGTTTTGTTCGGCTGAAGCCGCACTTCAGGTTTCTGCCGCCAGAGCGCTCGAGAGCGCAGTGAGACAAAATAGCGACAGGAGCCGAGAAAGTGTATGTCGTGCTTGAAATGCACTCACATCAGTCAGTCATAACAGTACAACGACACTTCAGGACGAAGTTCAACAAAGATCCACCAACTGCTAACTCCATTCGGCGATCGTATGCGCAGTTTAAAGCTTCTGGATGCCTCTGTAAGGGGAAATCAACGGGTCGGCCTGCAGTGAGCGCCGAGTGTGGGAGGAACTTGATTATCGGCTTGATGTCTGCCGAATCACTAAAGGGGCACATATCGAACATTTGTGAATGCCTAAAAAAACTTTTTGAGTTTTTGTATGTGTGTGCAAAGCATTGTGAAAATATCTCAAATAATAAAGTTATTGTAGACCTGTGAAATCGCTTCAATCATTTGTAATAACCCTGTACAAGTGATACATTAAATTAACAAACCATTGCTATACGTTGATGTCTGGTCTCCTCATCCAGTCAAGGTTTGATGGTATAGCTGTGGAAAAGTAGTACGGATCACTTGGGTAGGCTTCTAATTTACACCTCTTGACTAGGTGTCGGATGGTCTGGTTAGGTGCTCTGCAGTCACAGCTTGGGCTGGACTCCTTAGCTTGCAATACATTAATTCTATCGATTCTTGTATACTGGTCGCCAATCTGACTACCTAACCATACTGGATTAATGTAGCCAGTAGCCTAGTACCACATTTACGGGTTAGAGTCTTTGACTTCAGGTATTTTCCAGCATCATTAACAATATATCTGTAAGTCTTGGCAGGTGGCATCACTTCTCAGAGACGGGCTATGAGCGGGAGCAGGAAGTGAGCAAAAAGTTGCCTGTGTTCTTTTTCCAACGCTAGTCTGTCTTAGTAGCACCGTGATCCACCTCTCTTCCTCAGTGGACAGTGTGTCTAGCTAATCAGATGCTCGATTTCTGTTACTGCCAAGGATTTTCCCTATGTGGGGGGACCGGACTGGGTTGCACACAGCCTTCTGAGGCCATCTTAGGAGCTGTTCGAGTGAGAAGTGGCGGCACCGAGGTCATGAAACCCAACAACCACCGGGAGAGCGCTGTATGACCCCAGGCCCCACCATACAGCATCCGATGACGCCACTGGTAGAGGATGACAGGGGGTCGGTCGGTCCTAATTGGTTTCGCTTATTTTCTAAGGCGACTGGCTGACAACCACAAAGTTTAAACAATTTCGTGAGTTGCTGCGAGCTCGCGAAGATAATTAAATCTGTTGCGTCGTTCTAGTGGGGCAATCACGATCCTGTATCACCGACGAAGTTCTTGTGCCACTATAAAAAGCCTAAAGAAATTCACAAGTTCGTTCCCTTTCGTGGGCGTGAAATTCTGATCGGTTATTACCGATGTTATAGGTGAGTGCTCTGTGTTAGTTCGTGCACTTGTGATTAGCCCAGAACCGGTTTCGTGTTAAACAGTGAATCCTTTAGCTATCTGGAGGTGGTGTTTAATGAAAGACATGGACAGATGAGTTTTAACTGAAGTCAATGAGCTACATTTGTTTCCATGAATATTTGAAGAGTCGTGTATTTATGTAGCTCTTGGCCTACGTAGTTGTCAAACTGTGCGGTTGTTTGCTCATGCCAGCCGCGGTGGTCTCGCGGTTCTAGGCGCTCAGTCCGGAACCGCGCGACTGCTACGGTCGCAGGTTCGAATCCTGCCTCGGGCATGGATGTGTGTGATGTCCTGAGGTTAGTTAGGTTTATTTAGTTCTAAGTTCTAGGGGACTGATGACCTTAGCTGTTAAGTCCCATAGTGCTCAGAGCCATTTTTTTGTTTGCTCATGCTAGGGTGCCTGCAGAAATAACAACAGACCAGTAGCAGGTGGCTCTGATACTCCACGGTTGGATCTCGCACTCTATCTGAATGCCTTCAAGGCAGTAACCACTACTATTAAGGGAGTGACTTTTTTAACCCTTGCCGCGGCTTAAGAAGATGCTGGAGATCTTTACAAGTGTAACAGCAACAGTAATTAATCCGCGCAGGACGATAAATATTTTCTCGTTATCTAACGGAGCAATACGTCGCGTAAAACACCGCCTTACAAGAAAGGCACCCACAAGATAGGTCGGATGTCAGTATCGCTTTGTACATGTACACGTCATCGGAGGATGTCTACATGATTAGAGTTTTATTGTTGTTCGTTTATAGTGTTGTTAATAAAGGTGGTAGATAATATAAGGAAAACAACGTCAAAATTAGTTAATACAGTCTCTGAAATGCTGACATTACTGTATAGCCTTACATCCATTACTGTACCTTCTTCTTCTTTATTCGTTTCGGCCAACTAGGGACCACGTCAATTCAAATGTCTCGTTTTCCGGGCTTTGACTACCGCCCTATGCTCCTGCATTCTTTTCCAGTGTTGTTCTTCCCTCTGTTGAGTCAATGGCTTTCCTGCCTTCGGCTTTTCCTGTTAACCTCTATAGGTTCGTAGTTTTTTCTTAAGAGGTTCACGCTGCTGCATATTCTGCGAACAACATTCCTTTGGTTTTCTCATATTGAAGGCGCGTCTTATGTTTGCAGGTAGATATCCTCCCTGGGTTTATTTGTGCCACGTGGACACAAAATTCAATTCTGCTCTTCCGAATCGTAGAATTTATCTTCTCTACGTGATTATACAGGGTGTTAGTGGTATAAGAATAGATATTTCTGATGACTCGGGATGTTGTACTTAACAACATTACATCAGTAATTACTTCATTTACAGACTAATAATTACAGCTACTACGACTAGAATGATTTTAGGTTGGTTAGTATCTCAAAGTATGCATGACACGAGAAAGCTATTAATGAATTCTTTTTTCTGAGCTGCATGCCTGGTATTGAAGTGTGGACTCATGGAGGCAAAATGGTTAGTGTATACTGACAAGCTTGGTCCACTTTGCGGCGCAGTTAAGACCGTGCAGAGAACAGCACATGTAACGAGCTTGCATGGAGACTGCCAATCACAGAGAGAAAACAACTAACACAAGGAAGTGGGTATATATTAAGGTATCAACTATCACAAAATCTGTACCTATTCCCCAAACAGTCTGCGTAGATCGTGTTTCTGGTGCCTTCTGTACTAGTTGTTTCTTTGATGGGATCCAGGAATTTTCTCAAAATCTTTTTCTTCCTCCTTTGGCGTCAAGTTTCTCCAACAGAACTATCTTGTTCATTGTAAGAGAGTCTGCCATATGCAGAGACTCCAGTCGAATAACAGTGCATTGCAGTGTAATTTTTGCGTCTATGTACCTCAGTTTCTTATTGTAGATATTATTATTATTATTATTATTATTATTATGTATGGTCATGTAATGAGAGTATTGCAGTGCTGACTTTCTTTAAGGATGCATTATTAAATGTAAGAGATGCCAAAATTACCTAATCTTGCCATGTGAATTACACTAAACAGCCAAATAAACTAGTACACCTTCTTAATATCGTTTAGGGCTCCCGCGAGCAGGCAGAAATGCCTCAACACGACGTGGCATGGACTCGACTAATGTCTGAAGTAGTGCTGGAGAGAACTGACACCATGAGTCCTGCAAGGCTGTCCATAAATTCGTAAGAGTGCGAGGGGCTGGAGATCTCTTCTGAACAGCACGTTGCAAGGCACCCCACATACACTCAATAATGTTCATGTCTGGGGAGTTTGGTGGCCAGCGTAAGTGTTTAAACTCAGAAGATTGCTCCTGGAGCCATTCTGTAGCAATTCTGGGTGGTGTCACATTTCCCTGCTGGAATTGCCCAAGTCCATTGGAATGCGCAATGGACATGAAGGGATGCAGGTGATCAGACAGGATGCTTACGTACATGTCACCTGTCAGAGTCGTATCTAGACGTATCAGGGGTCCAATATCACCCGAACTGCTCACGCCCAACACCATTACAGAGCCTCCACTATCTTGAACAGTCCCATCCTGACATGCAGTGTTCATGGATTCATGAGGTTGTCTCCAGAGCCGTACATGTCCATTCGCTCGATACAATTTGAAACGAGACTCGTCCGATCAGGCAACATGTTTCCAGTCGTCAACAGTCCAAAGTCGTGGTTGACGGGCCCAACCAAGGCGTAAGGCTTCATGTCGTAAAGTCATCAAGGGTACACGATAGGGCTTTCGGCTCCGAAAGTCCATATCGATGATGTGTCATTGAATGGTTATCACACTGACACTTGTTGATCGCCCAGCACTGAAATCTGCAGCAGTTCGCGTAAGGGTTGCACTTCTGTTACGTTGAACGATTATTTTCATTAGTCGTTGGTCCCGTTTCAAGTATCTGCGCTAGCACAATAGAAATGCGGAAAACCCAAGTTCGAAAACAATTTATAGGACTCACAAAAGGAAACAATAATACAATCGTCGAAACAATAACAGACTCGATCCCAACTGCTGATTGTCACAAATATAAAATAATAATAGGAAAGACCTGACTTTTCACGGGGAGAGTCGACATCAAACAATTCTACAATGTCGAGAGGTTCGTCGACTATACCAAGTCCATCTGCTAGTGATCGGCCAGCTAGCAGAGGCGTCTGGCCGTGGCTGCAGGGGTAGCAGGTCTGTATACTTCCGAGCGGTGCGTCGAACTGCCTTATAAAGGGTCGCCCTATAAAGCCCTGTTGGCGGATGTATCTGCCGGAACTATTTGCTGTTTACGTGCCTGGCGTATCAAAGTAGTTCCTGGGCTACATGCGACCTCTGGTGAAGCTGTTCTGCCGGCCGAAGTGGCCGTGCGGTTAAAGGCGCTGCAGTGTGGCACCGCAAGACCGCTACGGTCGCAGGTTCGAATCCTGCCTCGGGCATGGATGTTTGTGATGTCCTTAGGTTAGTTAGGTTTAACTAGTTCTAAGTTCTATGGGACTAATGACCTCAGAAGTTGAGTCCCATAGTGCTCAGAGCCATTTGAAGCTGTTCTGCAGGCTGCGCGAACGGGTAGCGGTCCCTGGCGGCCGTTGGTGGAGACCTGGTGTTGTGTTGTGTTGTGGCCGCCAGTAAATATTTTTGTTGACAACACATACGACGTAGGTTTTCCTGGTGAATATAAGCGCTGTGATGCAGGCATCCCGTGTCGGTTGGACGTGAAGTGGGATGCCGATGCAGTAGGCGCTACAATGTCTGAAGTAGGCGGCCACATCGCTGTTCTTGCAGGATCTTTTTCCGGCCGCAGCGATGTCAGAGATTTGATGTTTTACCGGATTCCTGATATTGACGGTAAACTCGTGAAATAATCGTACAGGAAAATCCCCACTTCATCGCTGCCTCGGAAATTCTGTGTCCATCGCTCGTGCGCCGACTATAACACCAAATTCAAACTCACTTAAATCCTGGTAACCTGCTATTGTAGCTGCAGTAACCGATCTAACAACTGTGCCAGACTCTTGTTGTCCTATAAAGGCGTTGCCGACTGCAGAGCCGTATTCTGCCTGTTTATCTTTCTCTGTATTTGAATACACATGCCTATACCAGTTTCTTTGGCGCTTATGTGTAGATGCACAAATATTGAAATGATAACTACTTATCTAGTATCATGCTGGAAGCAATGTATCACTGTTTAAGCACGTCTTAAAGGCAACGTTTTCACTTTCAGTTTGTGCTTAATACTCTGTTTGTATGAATAATTGCTTCTGTCACTCTCTGATGGGACGTTAGGCAAATGCACTACTGGCCATTAAAATTGGTACACCGCGAAGATGACGTGCTACAGATTAGAAATTTAACCGACAGGAAGAAGCTGCTGTGATATGCAAATGATTAGCTTTTCAGATCATTCACGTAAGGTTGGCGCCTTTGGCGAACCTACAACGTGCTGACATGAGGAAAGTTTGCAACCGATTTCTCATACACAAACAGCAGTTGACCGGCGTTGCCTGGTGAAACGTTGTTGTGATGCCTCGTTTAAGGAGGAGAAATGCGTACCATCACGTTTCAGACTTTGATAAAGGTCGGATTGTAGCCTATCGCGATTGCAGTTTATCGTAACGCGACATTGTTGCTCGAGTTGGTCGAGATCCAATGACTGTTAGCAGAATATGGAATCGGTGGGTTCAGGAAGATAATACGGAACGCCGTGCTGGATCCCAACGGCCTCGTATCACTAGCAGTCGAGATGACAGGCATCTTATCCGCATGGCTGTAACGGATCGTGCAGCCACGTCTCGATCCCTGAGTCAACAGATGGGGACGTTAGCAGGACAATAACCATCTGCACGAACAGTTCGACGACGTTTGCAGCAGCATGGAATATCAGCTCGGAGACCATGGCTGCGATTACGCTTGACGCTGCATCACAGACAGGAGCGCCTGCGATGGTGTACTCAACGACGAACCTGGGTGCACAATGGCAAAACGTCATTTTTTCGGATGAATGCAGGTTCTGTTTACAGCATCATGATGGTCGCATCCGTGTTTGGTGACATCGCGGTGAACGCACATTGGAAGCGTGTATTCGTCTTCGCCATACTGGCGTATGACCCGCCGTTATGGTATGGGGTGCCATTGGTTACACGCCTCGGTCACCTCTTGTTCGCATTGACGGCACTTTGAACAGTGGACGTTACATTTCAGATGTGTTACTACCCGTGGCTCTACCCTTCATTCGATCCCTGCGAAACCCTACATTTCAGCAGGATAATGCACGACCGCATGTTGCAGGTCCTGTACGGGCCTTTGTGGATACAGAAGATGTTCGACTGCTGCCCTGGGCAGCACATTCTCCAGATCTCTCACCAACTGAAAACGTCTGGTCAATGTTAGCCGAGCAACTGGCTCGTCACAATACGCCAGTCACTACTCTTGATGAACTGTGGTATCGTGTTGAAGCTGCATAGGCAGCTGTATCTGTACACGCCATCCAAGCTCTGTTTGACTCAATACCCAGGCGTATGAAGGCCAGAGGTGGTTGTTCTGGGTACTGATTTCTCAGGATCTATGCACCCAAATTGCGTGAAAATGTTATCACATGTCAGTTCTAGTATAATATATTTGTCCAATGAATACTCGTTTATCATCTGCATTTATTCTAGGTGTAGCAATTTTAATGACCAGTAGTGTACTTTGTTTTTATGAATAATTGTTTCTGCCACTCTCTGACAGGACTTTAGGCAAATACGCTGTTCGTCTGTCGCGTGTTCATTTCTCATTTTCCGATAGCGTATCTGTCATATGAAGGCTACGTAACAACATCCGGAGGAAGAGCGACGCTGGCGCCTGGCTCTCCAGCAACAGTGGCCGCGTGTCGACGGCCGCAGCTGCTGGAAGCACGCTAGCGCTCTGGTGCCTGGCAGAGCTCCACGGCGCGGCGCCTGCCCGCCCCTCGGCTGAACACGCGCTCCTGACACGGTCGCCGATTTGTCACGTCTTTTACGCCGCCGTCACCACCGGAACACTCCTCCCGTTTAGCGCTCGGCGCCGTACATCACTGCTGGCCGGCCCTGAATCCCCTGAAAGGCGCCAGGAATAAATCTTCGCCAAGCCTCTGGAACATACACGCAGCTGCATCGGGAACATTAATTTGCCGTACGACGAAGTAACTGTTAGCTTTCAAGTTAAATTGGGCGTAAAACTAAATCGTAAATAGAATGAAAAGACAGATCCTCTTCGTAACCGTTTATAGCACATTAAGTACGCAGCGTCTCTAAATTATTCACTCCCTTAGCCGCGCGGGATTAGCCGAGCGGTCTGAGGCGCTGCAGTCAAGGACTGCGCGGCTGGTTCCGGCGGAGTTTCGTGCCCTCCCTCGGGCATGGGGGTGTGTGTGTGTTTGTCCTTAGGATAATTTAGGTTAAGTAGTGTGTAAGCTTAGGGACTGATGACCTTAGCAGTTAAGTCCCATAAGATTTCACACTCGCATTCACTCCCTTAGAGGCCACGATTCCAACGTAATACCTCATGTCTCACATCGACCGGAGATTTTTCTCATTTTTGTTTTCCGTTCCTTTGCTGGAACGGGCCGGCAGCAGCTAAGTGCTCGCTGTTTAGCCAAGCACGTGTAGTATTCAACAAATTTGAAAATAAAAATACTTAATATGATAAACAATACATATTTCACAACTGATTGAAATGCTTGAACTTGATGTGGCAATGACAGACTATTGTGCTTTTAAAGCTGTTGATGTTGGAGCTCCCGTGGTTACATAATTGTAGGCAGTCATAAAAAAAATATGATATAGGAATGTGAGACAGAAAGAGCATTTTCGATGCAAGGAAAGTTGCGAGTTCGTGTTCTCGTCAAACAGATAGTTTTAATCTCCCAGGAAATTCCTATACTCACAAGTTTTCCAACAATACGATGATTATCTGAACCCGAAATACTGCCGGCCGAAGTGGCCGTGCGGTTAAAGGCGCTGCAGTCTGGAACCGCAAGACCGCTACGGTCGCAGGTTCGAATCCTGCCTCGGGCATGGATGTTTGTGATGTCCTTAGGTTAGTTAGGTTTAACTAGTTCTAAGTTCTAGGGGACTAATGACCTCAGCAGTTGAGTCCCATAGTGCTCAGAGCCATTTGAACCATTTTGAACCGAAATACTACTTCGTCCGTGCACGTTCACAACAACAGACTGAAAGAAAATTTCGTCATTACTGTAAACGACACACTGGGCGATCGATAATTTTATTGTATTTTTATAATGTGTAATAACAAATGGTTTTCACTTTTGTAAAAAGAAACCCTTAGGATGCTACATATTCAAATAATTGGTAGCTTCTTTTCATTAAAAAAGTTACCTTTTACTCAATATCTGCTTGATAATTTAAGGACACATTAGGATACTTCAAAATTGAAATTTCACATAATTATAGGTATAAGCAGCGATTCGCATTATTTGTGGAGAAATTTTAATAGCCAAGGTCGTATACGGTACTATTTATTCCTGATTACCGGTTGAGGCATCAACTGTCATCTTCCGATCCGTAAAAGAGTTGTTGTTACACCCCCTGTTCCATTATGAATGTATCAGACATACCATGTTGACAATCCAGTGATAACTGTGTAACAGGTACCAGACATGTTTTTCTAAAAACAAAAACCGATTTGTCACAAATAAAAACAATACAGTCAAAAAACACATTGTGTAACTTGGGATGTCCTCACGCATAGCATTCCACTGATGCTTGTTAGATGCTGAATTCCACAACAGCACATTTCTGTACTTCTTTACGTTTGCGTGACGAGTGCACATTCTGTGAAGCACACGGTTCAACCACAGTTGAACGGACAGTACTGTATGCGATATTGGCTAATAAATTTTCTCCAAATATTTAAACGGTTTATTTATTAACGTGTGGATGGTCGTAAAGATATATAAACAGGAAGGTGCTATTCCGGTAACGAAACTTCACCTTGTAAGCTTTTCAAATAAGAGAAATTATGAGAAATGTTATTCCAGACACAATGTGTTTAGATCTCGACCTTAATACTAGGAACAGCTTCCTCCTGCATTCGAAACACAATCCTGTCGGAATATTCACGGAAACAGATTGTTGAGCGTGAACAGTCACGCAACATACGTACTAGTCGTGCACTCGAACGAGGATCGTTGTCCACAGTAACACGTGTTTCTCAGAGGCAGCTGTCGCGCGGAGGCGTCGACCTTACTCCGCTGGGACGGGCAGTGCTGAGTATGCTTCACACACGCGACAGTATATCGCTGCAAATTACTGTCTGCTCTGAAAATGCTCCCGATAAGGGCGTGCTGTTCCCCGCCCACTGCCATTTGCACGAACATGGATGGCGAGCAGCCGCCTTGTTCTTCATTTGAATAACGCGTCATGTTTCGCTCGCGACCAGATTCTGATTCTATCCGTGTATTTAGAGTGGAGACATTACACAACAGCTGTATCTCCATAGCACGTGGCGGTATGAATAGTTGGACATATTTTCTGTAATGCAGAGTGGTGGCACATCACTCCCTCGCTCAAACAACACTGTCAGTCAGATTAACATCCATATTTTAGGTCATGATCTCGGTGTTCCCCAGTACTTCATTTGGTATGTCTGGTTTATGACTTTTTTACATGGGAAAATTGTGGGCAGAATGTTCTTATAACTCAACGTGTAACCTGTAGAGACCTTGTACCCAAGGGGCTACAGTGAAGGCGATGGAGAACAGGGAGAGAGATGAAATTGCGTGCCGTAAATGTTGAGTGCAGCCATGTCACCGTGTGAATGAGTCTGGGTTCCACCGCTCAGTGGATCTTACCTACAGAGGGACTTCTGGCCGAAGCCCTATCTGTCATCTTCCGATCCGTAAAAGAGTTGTTGTTACACGCCCTGTTCCATTATGAATGTATCAGCGTCAGACACAAGGTCGTCAGTTCACAAAACATTACCTGGGCCAGGCGGCAGTTCATCGCGAAGGCGGTCGGATGGCAGAAAGTGGGTGGAGGAAGTCATTTAAGAGAGACTGCTGCAAACTGAGCGTTTGTGAAAACTGTGGAAAGGTCATAAAACTCCGTGTGTCCTCGCGTTAGAAGCTGGAGCAATACGGACAGCTCGCCTGGTATTTGTGTTTAGTGGAGGAGAGAATGTAACACCTCCTCCCCCCCCCCCCCCCCCCCCCCGCCCCTGATGCCATGAAGTCGCAAGATTCTTCCAGCGAGCAGCAAAAACATATACTTCGTGGGTACAATTGTCTGGGAAGCTTAGTAGCCTTCTTTCAGAAATTGGAAATGGTCGGCCTGGAAAGATCAGATCTCTCTATAAATAAGAGACTGTTGTCCCGTCTACGTAGATTTTTTCCCAAACATGGCCATGTTTACTGTGAGAACGACGCCTCCCTAGTCTAAAACCTTCTTTTTTCGACAATAGAGATTTGGAGTCGCTGATTGTCACCTCTCAGGATATGCAGAGTGGAAGCTTGCACACACCAGCGTGGAAACCCTGATGCTATGTCTGTAATGGCTACCAGGCCAACAGACCAGACGAGAAGGAGATTCAGTGTGTAGAGGATAGCTCGATTGGTTTGTGCAATCTGGGGGCAGCTTCATTTTTGCTAATTCGGTTCCCTTATTCAGGCTTGGTGGAAAGTGGTTGTGATTCTTTGCCTTCTTCGTCTTCTGGTCCTCGCCTGGTGGAGATCGTCTGGTCTTCCCCTAGTGCGAGACACTTGTGGTCTGTATCTTATGTTGGGCTAAGAGCCAGTGGCAGTTTCGAACTGCACCGACTGTGGAACTGCATATCATCTCGGACATATAGTCTGTTACGAGGGCGAACTTATTCGTTCTAAGTCGGCCATCTGACGTTTGACAATTCCAGCACGCATGGTCGTGGCTGTGAGTCAATTTGGTTGGCCAGACCAACGAATGGGTGCACTTCCCACTGAAATCTGCCGGGATTTCAGGGCTCTGATAGGGAAGTTTCCCGCATTCTGATAATCAGACCGCCAGACCGCGTAGTTCGCATACTTTCGTGGACAAGTCAGAAAATTACAGCTGCCGCAGCGCACCGCTCCTCGCCCACAGATCACAGTTTTCTGCTGCCGCCTGAATAAAAGTGAAAGGGTAAAATACTGCTGCACTGGCATAGGGTTGTTAAATGATATTCCCAGCTTCCTGTTCTCCGTGAACCATGGTGTGTGACATATTGAGAGGTGGCAGAAGCACCCTCTCATATTTCTATCTTACTCTGAGTAATTCGATTTTCCTCTCTAATTGCATGCGGTGAAAAGTTGCTATTCCTTCAAATGCGGACTCCCCACGCAGCGTCTCTCGTCACCCGGGTGGTCCGGTGACAGGCGGGTTCTGCTGATCTTGAAACGGTTAAGCCGAAGGGTGTGAGGGAGTCGAGTGAATGCTTTCCAGACGCCGACATTGTCATAATAGCGGCGGAGACACGCCTGCAGGGGCCTGAAGGAGCAGCTGGGCTAGAGATTCCGTTACTTCGCAGAAACTTACCGAAAACACTTTCTGGTGGGCTACCAGCGAGGCGTGGGAATGACTTGTGTTCCCAGGCAGTCTTGGCGGGCAAATTCCCGCTTTTTCTGCAAAATCGTAACTTGATTGGCTTGCTCAGGGCATAGCTCCGTGACGTAGCAAAATCGGCGCAGAAATTCGCGCCAAGAATCTCCATTGGTGGAATGGTAGTGCTTCGGCAATAGAGTGGAATTTTCCGCCGGTTTTCGAGTTGCTGATTGGAACGTTTAACCACGGCCAGTGTCGTGGGGGCGGGAATGTTCTGTGTTCGGTTTGTACGGGTACTCTTGTGGGGTTCGGCTCTCGCCTTTCGGTCGAGTAGTTTACAAGACTGAGCTCTCACTGCTCTGGACATCCTGCCTTCCGTTGGCTGTCTAATGTACTTTTATTTAATTGTAACTGTTTGACGAAGTTGCTGAAGTTCCAACTTCAACGTAACTTTCCGAGTACAGTTGGCAATTGAGCGTTCTGCGTAGAAGCGGCCTATGTTGTCTGTCTTGAGCAGTTTTGGCTAAAGTTGACTGTATCGGAGTTACTATGTGACTTCGCTTGTTAAAATCAATCACTGAACCGTCAGTGATTGTGTGGCGAGCCTTCTTCGTCTCCCTCAGAGGCGCATTTGTATTGCTAGGAAGTCTTTAGTCTGGAACAACCAGACCAGAATAATTTGTTTCGGGCTATACTCGCGACATTATAATCACCACGACAGGACGTCGAAGCAACCAGCCACCGCCTCCGGTACGCCAGAAGGTGTTCTTGCAGTTAAGAAGACAGCTTGGTAATGTATGTCCGAAGCACTGGCAGATTAGGGATTTTCCTAGGTGATAATCTGAGCTCAGCAGAGCGCACCTGTTCGTCTTTTTCTAACTTTGTTCTGTCTTGAGTGTTCATTGTCTGAGTTCTCACTACTGTAGCAGCAATTAATGTTGGGTTGGCTGTGTGTTTCTCTTAAGATTTGAGTTGCAAGGAATTGTCTCCACATTCTACTTTGTCATAAATGTCACAATCTAGTTTAGGGACAACTTCACCTTCACAGCATTTATTTGAGTATCCAATTTGAGCCAATTTGATGTATTGTAAATGTTTCATGTGTTTTGTTTATTATTTTGAGTTTAGTCATAATAAATCATATTGTTACTCGTATTTTGGACAGAAATGTCATTCTGTTAGCGGTAGAGCAACCCTTTCATTTCTCACTACGTTAATGAAACTTTTCTCTATTTAACTTATTTAGCAAATTAAATTATTGCAGGTGCCAAACTCTTTTCTACTCCACTTGCAGGGTCGATTACAGTTCTAGAAGAATTTAGTGTTAAATATACTGCTAGCCCCGGCACCTCGCAATATTTGGTCGTAGTTGATTCCATTTGAACAGAGTTGGACCTCACAGTGGGTTCGTGTAAACAGAGTCAGAGAGCGTTGTAAAAGGAATTAATTCAGGGGGGAATTTGTATAGCTTCTATCTCAGCGTATGCTGTGCCAATCGAACACCATTTCCTTTCTGAGCTGTGTTTATCACTTTTGTGTAAGATTTATTAGCTACTTGTACTTACAAAAGGATCAATAAAATTTGACATTATTTTGTCAACTTAAATACGCCACTGATCCCATTTACACTCCCTCAACTATTCACCGTTTTCATATGATTGTGGTGGTACATGGGTACACCAGCTATTTAAGGTTCAGTCTTATTAAATTACTTAACCTGAGTTCTGAAAGTGACCACAGGCATAGGGCAACAAAAGTACCATGAGTAAATTCACTAATTCATATACAAAAATTAAGAGTGTAGCAGATGATTTGAAGGTTATTGAGAAGATAATACTTTTCTTTATGTAAAGATAATTACATCACTCAGATATATATTTATGATTCAAGCAAGTGATGGGTTGCAGTGTCTTTACCTCACTATCAGAGTGCTGCTGAGATTTGTTCATAGGCATGATATTTTTTTTTTCTTTTATAGGTCCAATGAATCACAACCTGACAAATTTACACAGTTCGTCCAAAAAGCTCAGAGGCTGATTTCATTCCTGGCGGTGCCAGCACAGTAACTAGGGTGCGAGCTTGAACTATTAGCTGTAAACAACCGGTGCGTATTCGACCAGCCAGTTGTGAGCAGGCAGCGTTAAGTAGCGGGCGTGCGGCCTAAAGTGTTAACGTTGTTGTGTCAGAAATAGCAACGGAGCAGCAGCTCTAAATTAAGTATTGAACACATTATCCAAAATGTTTTGAAGAAGAGAAAGGTGTGTGCCAAGTTTGTCCCGCACACCTTGACTTTAGAGCCGGCCGCGGTGGCCGAGCGGTTCTAGGCGCTTCAGTCCGATAATGTTATTCCTATGAATGGAATTAAATTCGAACAAAGGCTCTATTAGTAATAAAATAAACTGCAGTCACGCTAAAGGAAACGGCTGCCAGTCTAATTAGGCCAGTTTGTACCAAGTACTAGCACTGTTCATAAAGAAACTTAACTACTGGTATTTACTTTATTTGACACTGAAATACTACTTTTCGCGTATAGGACATGAGGCAGTAGTGCACTTCAGCTATCAATATACCATTCGCTTGTCATGAATAACGCAGAAAGAGTATTGAAACATTTTGTGAACAACTGGCTCTTAGTAACACTTTTACTCGGAAACACCGCAGCACTTTGAATAGAGGCTCTCTAGGTAAATGACTGAGGATAAAATATGGTTGCTTAACACAAAGTTTATAGAACACAAACTCATTATTGTATAATAAAACACGTAAAAGATCCATGCAATTACACATTACTCAACCGATTCTTTAAGGAGATTTTGACAATTTCCTGTGGCTGCTAAAAGAAAAGGTGGCAAAAGTATCCATGGCTCTTGCTGTATAACTAGCTGAGAAAACTCTCCTCTTAGCGTAAGATTTTCATAGCACCGAGCTAACCAATATTTGCCATTAATAACGCCCCAAATTCTTCCTCATCCGAGGCTATATTAAATAATCTTACTGATCTTATTGTCTCGTCCAGCACCCAAGATGCGAACACTTTGTATGCTAGCCACAAACCAAGTCTTGTCACAAATGAACTTTTCTATTCGCACCATGTGTGTGTTGTTGAAGAGCGACTTCCCTCCACGTTTTAAATCATTGCAAACGTAAGTACCTTACGCAAGAACTAATATTACAAGTAAACTTTTAACATTTCCATTATTTTACAGAACATTACTTTTAAAATTACGTTCGTAGATTAATTACATGAATATACGAATAAAACATATACACAGATGTTATACCAAAGAGCATCGTTATAACAGATTTCACATTAAGTAAGAGGAGACAAAGAAGTTCTGTTAGATAAGAACATAGATATTAGTGTTACATGCTCTCCTCCCGAATGAATGTCGAGTGTCTTACAACTGCGCCACATTGCTCGAATTTATCTAACATAACACCGAAACCGCTACTTTTTCATGTTATCAATATAGCTTCCTTAACGGTATTCAAACCTCATGGAGAGAAGAGTTCAGTGATGTTACATTTCTTAAAGTTTACTGTGAAATTTCCGAAAAAAAAACCAGCTGTGTTAATCGTCATCATATGTTGAGATAACTGTCACTCATTATTAACTTATTGGCTCTGAGCACTATGGGACTTAACTTCTGAGGTCATCAGTCCCCTAGAACTTAGAACTGCTTAAACCTAAGAACATCACAAACATCCATGCCCGAGGCCGGATTCGAACCTGCAACCGCAGCGGTCGCGCGGTTCCAGACTGTAGCGCCTAGAACCGCTCGGCCACCCCGGCCGGCTATTAACTTATTGTCTTTCATCGTATAGTGTGAGGGATTCTACGGAACTCCTACCACAGTCAATGTAAGCTCATAGTCCACAAAGGAAAATGCACTAAAATGGAAGTAGAAGACGTAGAACTATGCTCACTGGAACGCACCGTTTTCGACATAGGGCCAAGCGCTGTTCACGGAAGGTGTTTATACCTTCCGCTGTTTACCCTGTTACTTCTATTTGGAAAATTTCCTATCTGTTTTTGTGAAACGTTTTACCTCAGCCCATAACAACTGTTATACGTGAACTACTCCTTTCAAGAACTTTCGAAAGTTATCAAAAAGTACATTATTCCGTAGAAAACAGTTGCTTCATTATCTTGGTAGATAAAGAATATACAAGATAAGATGCGAGGAAGTTTGTTTCAATGCCTTGAACAGTTTACGAGTAATATTTCTGCAGGACATCATTTACCTTTCTGAATGACGGCCAATCGCCAAAGATTTCGTGCAAATGCAAATGTCAAAACAATATTAAAAATCCTGTGGCAAACATTAAATATTTCTTGTTGCAACCTTGCAAAGTTCAAGCCGTGGAATTCAACGGAGTTTCTGCAACGTCTTCTCAATATTTTACAAAGCAAAATACTGCTGGCTATGTAGGGTAATTCACGTGCCCCTACCAATGTCGTTTCATGCAACCCGCAATGTTAGTGCTGGCCGCCTTAAACGACGCGTGAGACTGCCATATTTCTCGCGCTAGGAGCCAAGTATTAGTCTTACGGCTAAAATAAGCGGCAGATTTTTGTAGGAAATAATGTACTTAAATGTTGTACTGAGATACGTTTTCACTGGAGGCCACGGTTTTCGAGTTGTTCAAGAAAAACATACAAAAGTGAGCTTCAGCTGCACCTTCGCTCCACACTCATCCTTCAGCAATCAAGATTTCTAGTATGTTGTTCGTTGCACTCTCTCCTACCTCAGCACAAAATTTTCCGACAACACAAACTTCTCCCGGTGTTCAACCTTTTTTGGTCTCTATTGACTTGATTGGGCTTTTACGACACCAGCATAGTCGGCTACTTCGTTAACATGCCCGTGAGGATAATGAAAGAAAAATGACTTTTGTAAATGTTATGCTAGAACTAATTACGTTGAAAATTCGATCCAAACTCAATCCTTCAAAGTACAGTCGTTGCGTGATCAGAAAATCTGACGAATACAGAAAAAATTGTTTATTTTATGCTGTTAAAATTCACAAAATGATAGGTAAAATTTACACAAATGTCAATTTTACAATTTATAAGTGCTCGACTAAGCCAGTGCTCAATTAAGTCAGTCAATGAAGACCAAAGAAGGTAGAATGTGGGAAATAATTCAAGCAGCCGCAAATATTTGTGCAGTGGTAGGAGGGAGATCCATGGACAAATGGTTCAAATGGCTCTGAGCACTATGGGACTTAACTTCTAAGGTCATCAGTCCCCTAGAACTTAGAACTACTTAAACCTAACTAACCTAAGGACATCACACACATCCATGCCCGAGGCAGGATTCGAACCTGAGACCGTAGCGGTCGCGCGGTTCCAGACTGTAGCGACTAGAACCGCTCTGCCACCCTGCCCGGTTCCATGAACAACATACTAGAAATCCTGACCGGTGGGGGCAAAGAGTGGAAGTGGGGGGTGCATTTTTCTTGAATCTACATCTACATCTACATGGATACTCTGAAAATCACATTCAGGTGCCTGGCAGAGGGTTCATTGAACCACCTTCACAATCTCTGTTATTCCAATTTCGTATAAACACCTATATCTTTCCGTACGAGCTCTGATTTGCCTTATTTTATCGTGGTGATCGTTCCTACCTATGTAGGTCGGTCTCAATAAAATATTTTCGCATTCGGAGGAGAAAGTTGGTGATTGGAATTTCGTGAGAAGATCCCGTCGTAACGAAAAACGCCTTTCTTTTAATGATTTCCAGCCCAAACCCTGTATCATTTCTGTGACCTCTCTCCCATATTTCGCGACAATACAAAACGTGCTGCTTTTCTTTGAACTTTTTCGATGTACTGCGGCAGTCCTATCTGGTAAGGATCCCACACCGCGCAGCAGTATTCTAAAAGAGGACGGACAAGAGTAGTGTGTAGGCAGTCTCCTTAGTAGGTCTGTTAGATTTGTAAGTGTCTTGCCAATAAAACGCAGTCTTTGGTTAACCTTTCCCACAACATTTTCTATGAGTTCCTTCCAATTTAAGTTGTTCGTAATCGTAATTCCTAGGTATTTAGTTGAATTTACGGTTTTTAGATTAGATTTATCGTGTAACCGAAGTTTAACGAGTTCCTTTTAGCACTCATTTGAATGACCTCACACTTTTCGTTATTTAGGGTCAACTTCCACTTTTTGCACCATTCAGATATCATTTCTAAATCGTTTTGCAGTTTGTTTTGATCTTCTGGTGACTTTATTAGTCGACAAACGACAGCATCATCTGCAAACAACCGAAGACGGCTGCCCAGATTGTCTCCCAAATCGTTTATATATAAGGGCCTATAACACTACCTTGGGGAACGACAGAAATCACTTCCGTTTTACTCGATGACTTTCCGTCAATTACTACGAAATAATTCAAGAATCGTAGCTTCTAGCGAAAACGTACCTCAGTACAGAATTAAAGTAAATTAAATTTCCTACACAAAGGTCCTGTTCATTTTTTCTATAGGACTAATAGTTTGCAGATAGTGAGGGAGACAATACGAAAATCTCGCTCGTGGTTTATGAAAACCAGCTATAACAATGCGGGCTGCATAAAACGCCAGCGGTAGGGGCATCTGAATCACCCTGCTTATTTATATTACGAAATATTTGGGACGTCCAACTTACGTGTTTCAGCCTGGATGTAGCATGTGATTTGCAAATGTCAGAATACATTCTGATTAGTTGGAACTTATATCGTCACGTAGGTGAGTGTAAAGCTTCAGACTGTTTTGAAGAGGTGAGCAGGAGAGATGTCTACCTTTTGCGCTCCCCAGGCGTTCTGTACTGAAACCGAGGACTGGATGAATAAGGATGGTCAGACTGGGATTTGAAATCCACTCCTTCCCAGCGGGAGAGCAGTCAGTGTCTTCAGCACTGCGCCGCGTCGCTCGGCGTTTAGTCGTGTGGTGTGAGTGGAAGTGAGGGAGAGGGAGAGGGAGACAGAGAGAGAGAGAGAGAGAGAGAGAGAGAGAGAGAGAGGGAGGGAGGGGCGGCCATTATGCGGCGTCACGCAGGCGGCCCTGTTGACGCTCGCTGACCCTTGGCCGCCACGTGCCGCGGGCAGCTGCCCAACAGCCCCGCGCTGTGGACAGACAGACACGCCTCACGCCCGATAGCATCGCGTGGCGAACCAGGTCCCACCTGTGTGGATTGTTCTGTCGCCCGCGGACGACGCCATCTGCCGCTGGCGTCCCACCGCGCCATGTAATTGGCTCGTGCTTCCACTAGGCCCGTCCGCTAACCCGTGTCAGCTACAGACTGGTGTAGCCGTCGCCCGCGCTACTAACCACTAATTACGCGAGCCTGATACGCAATGGAGCGCCGAGTTCCGGGCTTCACGCTGCTGTCGCTGCTGCCACACTTTGCAGTTTTGTTTACATTATTGCGATATCAAATTTTATGCCCGTCGACAAGTGGATGGCATTTATTATTCATTCATGGTGTTGCCCGATGACTGGTTTGGCCGTTTCTGATGATAACATTTTTCTGGGTAGTTATTGGCCGGAAATCTAATCGGGTGACAAGTTTACCTCCCAAATACACTCCTGGAAATGGAAAAAAGAACACATTGACACCGGTGTGTCAGACCCACCATACTTGCTCCGGACACTGCGAGAGGGCTGTACAAGCAATGATCACACGCACGGCACAGCGGACACACCAGGAACCGCGGTGTTGGCCGTCGAATGGCGCTAGCTGCGCAGCATTTGTGCACCGCCGCCGTCAGTGTCAGCCAGTTTGCCGTGGCATACGGAGCTCCATCGCAGTCTTTAACACTGGTAGCATGCCGCGACAGCGTGGACGTGAACCGTATGTGCAGTTGACGGACTTTGAGCGAGGGCGTATAGTGGGATGCGGGAGGCCGGGTGGACGTACCGCCGAATTGCTCAACACGTGGGGCGTGAGGTCTCCACAGTACATCGATGTTGTCGCCAGTGGTCGGCGGAAGGTGCACGTGCCCGTCGACCTGGGACCGGACCGCAGCGACGCACGGATGCACGCCAAGACCGTAGGATCCTACGCAGTGCCGTAGGGGACCGCACCGCCACTTCCCAGCAAATTAGGGACACTGTTGCTCCTGGGGTATCGGCGAGGACCATTCACAACCGTCTCCATGAAGCTGGGCTACGGTCCCGCACACCGTTAGGCCGTCTTCCGCTCACGCCCCAACATCGTGCAGCCCGCCTCCAGTGGTGTCGCGACAGGCGTGAATGGAGGGACGAATGGAGACGTGTCGTCTTCAGCGATGAGAGTCGCTTCTGCCTTGGTGCCAATGATGGTCGTGTGCGTGTTTGGCGCCGTGCAGGTGAGCGCCACAATCAGGACTGCATACGACCGAGGCACACAGGGCCAACACCCGGCATCATGGTGTGGGGAGCGATCTCCTACACTGGCCGTACACCACTGGTGATCGTCGAGGGGACACTGAATAGTGCACGGTACATCCAAACCGTCATCGAACCCATCGTTCTACCATTCCTAGACCGGCAAGGGAACTTGCTGTTCCAACAGGACAATGCACGTCCGCATGTATCCCGTGCCACCCAACGTGCTCTAGAAGGTGTAAGTCAACTACCCTGGCCAGCAAGATCTCCGGATCTGTCCCCCATTGAGCATGTTTGGGACTGGATGAAGCGTCGTCTCACGCGGTCTGCACGTCCAGCACGAACGCTGGTCCAACTGAGGCGCCAGGTGGAAATAGCATGGCAAGCCGTTCCACAGGACTACATCCAGCATCTCTACGATCGTCTCCATGGGAGAATAGCAGCCTGCATTGCTGCGAAAGGTGGATATACACTGTACTAGTGCCGACATTGTGCATGCTCTGTTGCCTGTGTCTATGTGCCTGTGGTTCTGTCAGTGTGATCATGTGATGTATCTGACCCCAGGAATGTGTCAATAAAGTTTCCCCTTCCTGGGACAATGAATTCACGGTGTTCTTATTTCAATTTCCAGGAGTGTATTTTACCCAAGAGGATGCTATCACCAAATCTTACGGTACAGCTGCATGTTCTCGGGAATTGCAACGGCTGGAGCTTCTCTTCACTTCAACTGTTCGTAATGCCAACTTAGGAAAACCATGATGGCTAGTGTTACAAGGTCAGATTACTCATCCATGCAGGCAATTGCTCCTGAAACTACTGAAAGTGTTGCCGCCCAACTTTAGGAACCATGTGTTAGTCTGGCCTCTCCATACACAGCCCTCCGATGAGGTTGAAACTGCGGTATGACTGACTAGCTGTATCGTTAAGGAGCGCCAGCCACCCCATCCTAGTCCATGTTTCGTGGGAGGCACTTCCAGTAAACTTTCATTATAATAATGAAAGAAGAAAAAAGGACAGAACTGCCGCAGGATTCCTGTGTTTCCTCAGATCTGTTCAAAAATGGTTCAAATGGCTCTGAGCACTATGGGACTTAACATCTGTGGTCATCAGTCCCCTAGAACTTAGAACTACTTAAACCTAACTGACCTAAGGACATCACACACATCCATGCCCGAGGCAGGATTCGAATCTGCGACCGTAGCAGTCGCGTGGTTCCGGACTGAGCGCCTTAACCGCGAGACCACCGCGGCCGGCCCAGATCTGTTCAAGATACGCACGCGTATAATAGTTAACGGCGCAAATTACACAATTTAAAGTACACGATTTTATATTATGGTATGTTATGAAACCGGGAACCTAGAAACGACGGAGAGGTTCTGTGCCCGCCGCAGCCGCAGTGGTCCGCAACCCCACGACGACTACCGCAGTCCACTTCACCCCTCCGCCACCCCACACCGAACCCAGGGTTATTGTGCGTTTCTGCTCCCGGTGGACCCCCGAGGGAACGTCTCACACCAGACGAGTGTAACCCCTATGTTTGCGTGGTAGAGTAATGTTGGTGTACGCGCACGTGGAGAACTTGTTTGCCCAGCAATCGCCGACATAGTGTAGCTGAGGCGGAATAAGGGGAAGCAGCCTGCATTTACCAAGGCAGATGGAAAACCACCTAAAAACCATCCACAAACTGGCCGGCTCGGCCGAAGTGGCCGTGCGGTTAAAGGCGCTGCAGTCTGGAACCGCAAGACCGCTACGGTCGCAGGTTCGAATCCTGCCTCGGGCATGGATGTTTGTGATGTCCTTAGGTTAGTTAGGTTTAACTAGTTCTAAGTTCTAGGGGACTAATGACCTCAGCAGTTGAGTCCCATAGTGCTCAGAGCCATTTGAACCATTTTTTTGAACTGGCCGGCTCGCCGGACCTCGACACAAATCCGCCGGGCAGATTCGTGCCGGGGACCAGGCGCTCCTTCCCGCCCGGAAGGCGGGCTTGAGTACAAGATACTATAAGCATAAACTTTAACTAACCACAGGTCAGAAACAACCGTTTGAGAATATACAGTTTCCAGTCACTGGTGACCAAATCGTTTTTGAACTGCGTCCTAACTAGAAAATCGTGTGTGAATAAGAAAAGCTCTTCGATGCTTTAATAGAAGTAGAACTAGTTTTAGTACAAAATGAACGCAACTCTACTTTGGTATGTCACTGTTACATGTCACATCCGCAGGGCACTTTATACAGTGTACTATTTCTGTAGACCTTTGCCTGTTGAAGGAAGTGTTCAAAGTGTCGTTCATGCAGTTGAATTTAGTACAGTACTCGTTTCCATGTTGATTTTGAAATTCTCGCCACACCTCCGAATCATTTGCAAATAGTTGACAAACATTCATAATTTTACACTCCATTTCTTCCACACGGTCAATGCTGTTATGTTAACTGCAGATGTAAAACTTCATAGCTTTCAAAACTTAAATAACCCGTTCGACGAACGGATTACACTGAAACTGACACGTATTCTCATTGCTACAGACTCTGCTAACGGACTTGGCATCAACCCAGGACATCACCAGGGAAACTGATGATTAAGAGCTGTGCGACATCCCTTGTCCCAAATCCTGGCAATGGAAATGTTTTCACTTCAGGGTTTCGAAGAGGATACCCCATGTCCAAAAATAGCACGAGCCTGTCTCGCAGTCCTCAACTATTACTCCTATCGGCCACTAAAGTCTAGAGGAGTACGACGTGAAATGGGTGCAACCAGTGCCACCAGAGAACAATTAACAAATAGAAAAGAGCTCTCTTAGTTCAGACGATAACATATAAGAGATAATAGTGGCACAAAAGAAATCACTTTCGGAGGAAAAACGTGTACTGAAAATAGATTATTTAAAGATTTTATATTTTATCTTTTTGTTATTTTTTCGCCGTCCGGTGTGGCCTTGCGGCTCTAGGCGCTTCAGTCTGGAACCTCGTGACCGCTACGGTCTCACGTTCGAATCCTGCCTCCGGCATGGATGTGTGTGATGTCCTTAGGTTAGTTAGGTTTAAGTATTTCTAAGTTCTAGGGGACTGATGACCACAGATGTTAAGTCCCATAGTGCTCAGAGCCATTTGAACCTTTTTTTTTTTTTTGTTATTTTTTCAGTTCTGTCGAGTGAGATACAATTACAAAATACAAAGCCGTTTAAGCTATATATGGGCTTGAAAGACAGGTGAGGGAGATGATTGGATTATTTTAATCCATTATGGGTAGTGTCGAACGTCGTGAGCGTATGTTAAATGAAATATGACTCAAATAGCTTGAAAGGCCACTTTCTCTACTCTGTTCTTACCGCTATAGCAGATAAAATATGAGTGTACTATCGGTACATCTGAGACAGGAAAGTCTTTGAACCAGAGACATGGGTGCGTTACACTTTTGTTTTCTTCGGAGAGATTGGTCGGGCAACATGAGGTTAACTTCCGTTGACGGAACGCGAGACAAACGCGAAGTCATTAAAGTTTCAGTACATTCGCTTCACTATATACTCGTATCGAGTTTCGCATCTTCCGTAACTATACCCGTTCTTAGCATTAATTACCGATTACAACAAAATCCATAATTTGGTCGTATCATGGTTGCAAAATTGCAATCAGATAGCGCTCACGAGTCGTGTACGTCAATCACAACTCGTTTGATGGTCGACTAATAATTCAAAGCTACTCGTCACGTATTTTTATAATATCTTAAACTTACCATCAATGTATTTTGTCAATACATCTGTAAACATGATGCGTGTATGAGATTACGTGGTTTGTTCGCCAGTCACACGTGGTCGTACGTAGTGTGCCTTCAGAGTCAGGCCGTGTCTCTATATATGAATTTTCTGTAAGTAGTAGTCCAAGAGATGCTGATAATTTGGCTTAAATAGTAATGACTTACACAAAAGTGTTTAGGAATTTCCTCAACTCCTCTCATAGTTCTCGAAACTTGTAATTACAAATTTGCGACAGCTAAATCTACGCACGCAGCGGATGGAAAGATAAATGTGTTCTTTATCAGCGTACCAGCTAAGTTAGCAGCTGTACGAGTCTACAGGATGCAGGACAGACAGAGCACAGAAAGTTTGTTGTGCATAATCATAGGTCCAGCTAAAAAGGTTTCAAGTTCAAGGCATAATTCCGTCAACGCCTAGCATATCAGTTCATGCTTAGTTCAAGCCAGAGTAGGCTCTAACTTACAAGCGTTCCAAGTCAAACTACTCCCATACTCAGGCAGTGAGCGTAGGGGAATACATGCAGAAATCTTGCATCACCATTCTAGGCAAGGTCGCAGTTTAAGTGGTTTTCCACTGTCTCCCTGCTGCCCGCTGCGAAGGGTCAGGTATGTATCTGTTTCGTGAGGACGATTGTGGTGAGCTCTTGCACAGTGTAGTGTTACGTTTTTCGTTTGTGATGATGATGATGATGATGAGAGAACGGAGTGACTGAAGCCCTGCGTCGGCACGTAGCCTACTACCCTCGAATAGCACCAAGGGGACCACCACACTTGATGTCCCCATCGGAGGGACGATCACCATCAACAGTGTCGCATGCCCTCGTATCATGAGAAACTGCGGAGGGCTTTAGAGTTCAACCAGGATATTAGCACAAGAATTGCTGATCAGGCCCTCAACACCACCGTCTTTTCCTCCCTTGCCGGCCAAATGCAGTGGAAGTTTTCCATCACCAGGATTCGAACAGTGTTACATCCGAGCCGAACGCCAGAGCACGGCCGTGCGTTAGCGACACCGGCTTTGCAGGCTGGTTTGATGAAACTTTCATTTGTATGGATTCTAAATCCAAGTGGTGTGAATCTGTTTCAAGCCGCGGCCAGCCACAAACGAAATATTACTTTATCTTCATCGCTTACGAGCAGTTTCAGGCTCATCTTCAGATGCGATGGGCACAAGTTTACATACTGACCCTCCGAACATTGGAGTTTGATTTACTGTGACAAAAAGATAGGAAACACAGCCTTCTGTCGCCCTGTGTGATACTTATTTGGCAAGTTGTGTGGAAAGTGTTTGCTTATTGCGCAAGTGTAGACAGTATTGGTGTTAATGAAAACTGCCAGTGAAATCTGCACTACTTATAAAGGCCAGTCCCAGTCTGATGTTGCTACCCAAAAACTCGAACAGATCTACACCGATTTTCTTTAAATTTTTACGCGATATTCAGATAAACATTGGGACTGGCATAGGCTATACTTTTTGTGTATATATAGTACATAAATATATATACACCATATAACAGGGTAACATTATTAGCAAAAACCTCGAAAAGTTCTTCACATATTTACTTTAGATATTTACACGCTGCTTTAATAAACGTTCGTACGAACGCAAGCTATATATTTTTTATACCTATGAACTATAAAGATATACACGGTGAGTCACTAACTATTGCCACCTAGAATAACTCCGAAAGTGTGATAGTAGTTGAAAAGTTTGTGGGACAAAAGTTGCATGGGACAATTGGGGCCAGAATATGACGGCTTTTTGTTGATAGGGTCACAGATATGGTCAACTGTTTCCTTTTTTTCTTTTTTTGAATGGGATGCTATAGTTTGGTACTTATTTTCTGATAGCGGCTATCGAGACGAATCCAATGATGTGTAAGAGTAGACTTTGAAGGTCAACGAAGGTCAAAAAGGTGGCATGAACGTCCATTTACAAAAGGTGTTCGAAGTGATGACCATTGGTCTCAATGCAGTGCTGCAATCTTCCTCTTATGGAGTGAGTTTCTATTCACAATACATATAAATGACCTTGTGGATAACATCGGAAGCTCACTGAGGCTTTTTGCAGATGATGCTGTCGTATATCGAGAGGTTGTAACAATGGAAAATTGTACTGAAATGCAGGAGGATCTGCAACGAATTGACGCATGGTGCAGGGAATAGCAATTTAATCTCAATGTAGACAATTGTAATGTGCTGCGAATACATAGAAAGCAAGATCCTTCATCATTTAGCTACAATATAGCAGGTCAGCAACTGGAAGCAGTTAATTCCATAAATTATCTGGGAGTAGGCATTAGGAGTGGTTTAAAATGGAATGACCATATAAAATTAATCGTCGGTAAAACAGATGCCAGACTGAGATTCATTGGAAGAATCCTACGGAAATGCAATGCGAAAACAAAGGAAGTAGGTTACAGTACATTTGTTCGCCCACTGCTTGAATATTGCTCACCGGTGTGGGATCCGTACCAGATAGGCTTCACAGAAGAGATAGAGAAGATCCAACGGAGAGGAGCGCGCTTCGTTACAGGATCATTTAGTAATCGCGAAAGCGTTACAGGAATGATAAACTCCAGTGGAAGACTCTGCAAGAGCCGGCCGCGGTGGTCTAGCGGTTCTAGGCGCGCAGTCCGGAACCGCGCGACTGCTACGGTCGCAGGTTCGAATCCTGCCTCGGGCATGGATGTGTGTGATGTCCTTAGGTTAGTTAGGTTTAGGTAGTTCTAAGTTCTAGGGGACTGATGACCACAGATGTTAAGTCCCATAGTGCTCAGAACCAACCAACTCTGCAAGAGAGACGCTCAGTAGCTCGGTACGGGCTTTTGTCGAAGTTTCGAGAACATACCTTCACCGAGGAGTCAAGCAGTATATTGGTCCCTCCTACATATATCTCGCGAAGAGACCATGAGGATAAAATCAGAGAAATTGGAGCCCACACAGAGACATACCGACAATCTTTCTTCCCACGAACAATATGAGACTGGAATAGAAGGGAGAACCGATAGAGGTACCCAAGGACCCTCCGCCACACACAGTCAAGTGGCTTGCGGAGTATGGATGTAGATGTAGATGTAGATGTAGATGAGCGGTCTTCCGTATCACTTCGGCACTTATCGAGGCACATGCTCTGACAGTTCTGTCTGGCATATCTTCAGGTGTAGATGCAACGTCTTTATAAGCAATGTCTTTTACGAATCCCCACAAGAAAAAATCCAGAGGCGTCAAGTCTGGCGAACGAGCCGGCCCCGACACATCACCTCCGCGTCCAATCCAACGATTTGGGAATTGTCTCTGCAACTCATTTCCAGCCATCAGCAAAAAAGGTGCCGGACACCCATCGTGTTGATACCACAATCTGTTCCTTGTTCCTAAAGGTATTTCTTCCAATAAGAGACCTAATGTTTCTTGCAGGAATGTGGTGCACTTCCTACCATTAAGATTTCCTTAGATGAAACAGGGGCGTATAATTCTGTCCTCCAGAATCCCACACCATACATTCACCGACCATGGTTTTTGGTGTGCAACTTGCCGCAGCCAACATGGATTTTCAGTTGCCCAATAGTGCATGTTATGCAAATTAACGTTTCTATGGTTTGCGAATGTAGCCCCGTCAGTAAATAAAATCAAATTAATAAATGTTTCATCCCTCTGAATATGAAGTTGAGCCCATCTGCCAAATTGAATTGCGACGCATAGAATCCGTACCAGTTAATTCTTGGTGGAGGCTGATATGGTAAGGATGACATTTATGGCGATGCGGAACACGAACAACACTACTCTGGCTCATGCCAGATTCCCTTGCGATTTGACGCGAACTAACACAAGGATCTGGAAACACAATGGCAAGAGTACCAATTTCCGTTTCCTCGTTAGTAACTTTCCTTTGCCGCATATGTTTCCGATGCGTTAAAGATGTAGTTGTTTTCAATTTATCATACATATATTTAAATATTAGACGTGTAGCGTGAGTAAGTTTAGGGTATCTTTCAGCGATTAAGTCTCTAGCTCTCACTATTTGGAGACCATTTGCAGCCATTTATGGACTTCATGTTACCAAAGAACGATGAAATTTGTACGGACGAAAATGGATGTCACGGGGCCACAGTTTTCGTAATTGGTTTGAAGAACGATCTGGACAATTCGAGCGAATGTTGGACCAACCAGATCGCCCGACACGAATCCCATCGAACATTTATGGGGCATAATAGAGACATCAGTTGGGATACAAAACCTTGCACCGGCAACACTTTCGCAATTATGGGCGCCTGTATAGGCAGCATGCCTCAATATTTCTGCAGGGGTCTTGCGACGACTTGTTGAGTCCATGCCATGTGGAGGTGCTGCACTACGCCGGGCAAAAGGAGGACACGATTTTGGGAGGTGCTCCATGACTTTTGCCTTCTTTTAGTCAAGTTGTGCGTACAGCTCCTTTCTTCTCAAATCGCCTCAGCACCTACTCATCTAATCTTCAGTACTTTTATGTAGCACCGCATTTCAAAAGTTTCTATTCTCTGCCCTGCTGTATTGTGTGTCACTCACATCTCACTTCCATATTAAGTCTCAACTCCGAACTATTGTAATTGTATATCTGAAACAAAGGGCGATGTCAGAACGTAATGTGTCGCCGCGTTAATTCTCGACTGACACGCTCGGCGGTGTCGGGCGTATTAGTGACGGCTACGAGAGGACGCGAGAGGCCGAACGGCCGGCGAGGGGCGTTCTCGGGCCGCGCCGGCAGACGAGTCCCGGAGGTGCTTCCGCCGCCCACGCCGCTGTCTCTCGCGCGCGGGCGGCCAGGCGGCGCTAATACCGTGCTCGGCGCGGAACAAACCGGCGAATGAGTAATGGACTCGCGGGGCGCCTGCGAGGGAGGCGAAGCTCACAGTTCCAGCTCCAGCGACGCCAGCGGCTCACGGGACGTCTCCCTCACGCTGGCCGTCCTCCCACTCTGGCAGGGCCCACTTGGAACGAGGCTTTGCTCTACTTTGTGCTTCTCCCGGTCAAAAATCAGTGATCTCCACCCAAGGATCTGGTCAAGGCTTTCGTAACCGTTGTTAATAATGATGCAATTTTCTGAGCCTTTACACCGCGTCATATTACTCGTGAGACTTCTTCAATGCTCGACGTTTCGATCCCTCTGCTGCAATCTTTTTCAGGATTCCAATGGTGCTTCCGGATGGCTAAGGTGAGGTACACAAACATCGAGCATATTCAGCCTCCCTGCGACCCAGCCGAGGGACACACATGTCGAGCATATTCAGCCATTCAGGGACCCAGTGGAATCGTGAAGAACATACCGCCCGAGGGATACAAATGTTGAGCATGTTCAGCCATTCAAGAACCTAGTGGAACACCAGAGAATATCCCAGCTGGGGGAAACAAACTTCCAGTATGTTCAGTGGAACCCTGAAGAAATCCCAGCCAAGAGATACAAACGTCGAGCATGTTAAGCCATCCAGAGACTGAGTGGAATCCTGAAGATTACCTACGCCGAAGGGACAAACGTGGAGCATGTTCAGCCACCCAGCTATCCAGTGTAATCCTGAAGAATATCCTAGCCGTGGGATACAATCGTCGAGCATGTTCAGCGACCCAGCGACCCAGTGGGATCCTGAAGAATAATCCCAGTCAGGCTTGTTCAGCCAACCACCGAGGGACACCAGTGGAGTCTTGAAGAAGATTCCAGTAGAGGAATTACCGCTGCTTAGCTGTCCGTTCGTTTACTGTGATCAACACGACTTAACAGTAGAACCACACAATGAAATAATTATCTTTTTTCAAGAGTGCATCCGAGATCTTACACAAGGAGGGGGACAGGAGATGGGGGAATGGCAGCCGATATTAGTTTCGTCATGGATGGCGAAGTACTATTTAGATTTTAGATTTCACAAAGTATAGTTCTGGGTACACTTACCAATAGTCAGTTTGAAATTTGTGTGTTAAAACGGCACTTTCAATTCCGCTACAGTAGGTTTCTTTAACTCACGAAATTAGTCTTTGCAAACCTTTGGTAAGGACATTCTGTAATCAGTAGCGATATGTTGCGCAGACTCATCCAGCGTGTCTCTTGGAGACTGCAGTTGTAACCTCTGCCTCTGCAGAGTTCCAGTCGCTTCCAGCCAGTCAGGACAGCGGGCGGTATTTGCCCATACTGGTGAGTGAGTTTGAATACACAGTATGTTGTGGGGTCGTTGAGGCGACAGGTTGTTGCACTACGGAGGTGGCGGCTGCAGTTGAAGGTTTGGTCAAATCATTTTAATTACTTGACATGTTATTCAGTAGACAACGTTTCCAGTCTCGCGTGATGTTCGTATTCCCACAGTTATTTTACGATCATTTTGCGTGCTGATTTTGTGATGAACTGCGAACACGTTCTGCTAGTTAGACGTGAGATACTGCAAGTTGTAAACTGATTACAGAACCGGGTCATTGTTATTCAAAGCGAAGTGCTGTGCACTGTTTTGTCATTTTCTCCTGCATATTAGGTTATTAGTTGCATTACTGGAAGTCGTACAGAGAACTCTTATAGTTTTTGTGAACACTAGAATTTTGACTCATGTCGTGTGTACTGTGACTAGCACGTGGAAAATGTGCAAGAAGATCGCTCTCTGTTGCACGATTTTCAGCTTTTGAAAGGTAGATTTTGGTTGCTGGTTCCAGGATTGCTGTGTTGCTGTTACGGAGTATATGTGCTCATGTGATTGCACAGAGCATGACATTAACTGTATCAGCAGTTCTTAGTAGTGCATGAAGAGCTTGCCATTAGAATTACGCCATTTTTCAATTGCTATGGTGAAGCGTTAACAATAATTAATAATTTCCAGTTAGTTACTGTGAATGCCCTCGGGGGGTGGGGGGTGGGGGGGGGGGGGGAAATCATCGCATCACACTGTGTTTGGGTATAAGCTGATCACTTCTACACTCTGTGATTTCGATAGAATTTCACAAATGATTTTAGTTCTGTTTGATGTTCAATCAGACAAAGTATGCTTTGCCTGTTTCTAGTTCCACTGTTTCGTGTGAACGTGTACTACAGTGGTTATTTCCTTGTCTTATTTTCTATGGCAATTCCTCTATAAATTTGATTATTGGACCATGAATATGTCTATAACAAGGCGTAGCGTCAATGCATCAGCGCTTAGTTTAGCTACTTGTCTCAGTAGAAGAGCTCATACAAGGATAGTAGGCCACTGCAAGTTCTCATTACATGTTATATTTTTCTTGAACCTGAAACTGAACTGAAACGTCTGTCTTTTCGGCAGGATTCTAGCTCAGTTCGTGGAGACATTCTGCTCCAGGGGGTGTGGGGCAGATACCCCGCCTGTCACCATCCCCTTCCCCTCCTCTTGTCCAAGCTTTGTTTTCTTTTTTTTTGCGCGATACGCTTCCAAACACGAAAGATCTGATCTGACAGCCCGAGTCACACGGCGAGGTTCAAAAACAGGATTCCTTTTGCATTGTTTCATTTTCGACCAATGCTAAGCCAAACTTAACAACACTACAAAGATAAAATACGCTCTTTGTTCTGACTCACTTGGTACGACAAGTGTCTGCATCTAGCAACAAGAAGCCAAATGTCTGCCAAATAAGGCAAAAGTATGCCTTGTAGAACTGTTCCTCAACACAATCCAGGCAGTCTCTCCTCACGATTCCCTTCCATTTCACTCCCTCCCCTTCCCATTTTAGTGCCCCTCAAACCATCCACTTCTTCTTCTACACTGAAGTGGCAAAAGTTGTGGGTAGCGATATGCACATATGTAGATAGCGGTGGTATGGCGTAAACCAGATATAAAAGGGCAGTGCTCTGGCGGAGCTGTCATGCGTACTCAGCTGACTCACGCGAAAAGGTTTCCGACTTGATTATGGCCGCACGACGGAAATTACCAGACTCTGGACCTGGAGGCATGGGACATTACATTTAGGAAATCGTCAGGGAATGCAATATTGCGAGATATAAAGTGTCACGAGTGTGCTGAGAATACCAGATTTTGGGCGTTACCTCTCACCACGGACAACGCAATGGTGTATGCCTTCACTTAACGACCGAGAATAGTGGCGTCTGCGTAGAGTTGGCAGTGCTAAAAGAGAAGCAACACTGCGTGAAATGACCGCAGAAATCAATGTGGGACGTACGACGAACGTATTCGTTAGGATGGTGCGCCGAATTTTGCGGTAATGGGCAACGGCAGCAGACGACCGACGCGAGTTCAAAAATGGTTCAAATGGCTCTGAGCACTATGGGACTCAACTGCTGAGGTCATTAGTCCCCTAGAACTTAGAACTAGTTAAACCTAACTAACCTAAGGACATCACAAACATCCATGCCCGAGGCAGGATTCGAACCTGCGACCGTAGCGGTCGACGCGAGTTCCTTTGCTAACTGCACGACATCGCCTGCAGCGCCTCTCCTGGGCTAATGATGATATCGGTTGCACCCTAAACGACTGGACAACCGTGGCCTGGTGAAACGAGTCCCGATTTCAGTTGGTAAGAGCTGATGGTAGGGTCCGAGTGTGGCACAGCACCCACGAAGCCATGGACCTAAGCTGCTCTGTACAAGTTGGTGGTGACTACATAATTGTGTGGGCTCTATTTACATGGAATGGATTGGGTCCTCTGGATGTTCGGCTACTTGGAGACCATTTGCAGCCATATGTCGACTTCATGTTACCAAAGAACGATGAAATTTTTACGGACGACAATGCATGTCACGGAGCCACAGTTGTTAGCAACTGGTTTGAAAAACGATCTGGACAATTCGAGATGATAAAAGGGTTCGAATGAGGCGCAGACCCCACGAAGCCACGGACCCATGTTGTCAAAAAGGCATTGTGCAAGCCGGTGGTGGGTCTATAATGGTGTGGGTTGTGTTAACATGGAATGGACTGAGTCCGCTGGTCCAACTGAACCGATCACTGGCGGGAAACGGTTATATTCGGCTACCTGGAAAAGATCTGTAGCTGTTCGTGGACTTCAAGCTCCAAAACAACAATGCGCTATATTACCGGGCCACAACTGTTAGCGATTGGTTTGCAGCAAATTCTGTAGAATTAGAGTGAATGATTTGGTCACCAAATCGCCAGAAATGAATCCCACTGAACATTTTTGGAACATAACGGAGTGGTCAGTTCGTCCACAAAATCATGCACTGGCAACCCTTCCGCATTTATCGACGGCTAAGAAGGCAGCTGCAGATTTAAGTGTCAGGATGTCGTTTCTGAAAGTATTTGTATGGAGTGTAGCCATGTTTGGAAGTGAAACATGGACGATAAATAGTTTGGACAAGAAGAGAATAGAAGCTTTCGAAATGTGGTGCTACAGAGGAATGCTGAAGATTATAGATGGGTAGATCACATAACTAATGAGGAGGTATTGAATAGAATTGGGAAGAAGAGGAGTTTGTGGCACAATTTGACAAGAAGAAGGGACCAGTTGGTAGGACATGTTCTGAGGCATCAAGGGATCGCAAATTTAGCATTGGAGGGCAGCGTGGAGGGTAAAAATCGTAGAGGGAGACCAAGAGATGAATAAACTAAGCAGATTCAGAAGGATGTAGGTTGCCTTAAGTACTGGGAGATGAAGAAGCTTGCACAGGATAGAGTAGCATGGAGAGCTACATCAAACCAGCCTCAGGACTGAAGACCACAACAACAACAACAAGAAGGCAGCATTACTCAGTATTTCAAATACATCTATACGATACTCTGCAAGCCACCTAATGGTGTGTGGCGGAGGGTACTTTCGGTACCACTATCTGATCCCTCCAACCCTGTTCCACTCGCGAATAGTGCGTGGGAAGAATGACTGTCGGTAAGCCTCTGTATTGGCTGTAATTTCTCGAATTTTCTCCTCGTGGTCAGTATGCGACATGTATTTGGGGGCAAGTAGTATGTTGTCTGACTCCTCCTGAAATGTACTGTCCTGAAATTTCAGTAGTAAATCTCACCGTGATGCACAACGCCTCTCTTGTAACGTCTGCCAGTGGAGTTCGTTTAGCATCTCCGTAACGCTGTCTCACCAGCTAAACGATCCAGTGCCGGAACGCGGCGCTCTTCGTTGGATCTTCTCTGTCTTCCCTATCAGTCCTACCTGATAGGGATCCCAGATTGATGGACAACAATCAAGGATCGGGCGAACAAGTGCCTTCAAATCAAATTTGGGTGAATTTCTAAGGGACCAAACTGCTGAGGTCATCGGTCCCTAGACTTACCCACTACTTAAACTTACTTAAACTAACTTATGCTAAGAACAACACAAACACCGATGCCAGAGGGAGGGGCCGAACAAGAGCCTTATAAGCCACTTCTTTCGTGGATGAGTTACTTTTCCTTAAGATTCTTCCGATGAAACTGAGTCTGGTGTCTGCTTTTCCCACTATCTGTTTTATATGGTCATTCCAGTTAAGGTCGCTATGGATAGTTACGCCTAGGGAATGGCACGTTGACTTGCGGCACTACGCCGGTAGAAAGGGGGTCCGACACGATTTTAGGAGGTATCGCGTAACTTTTGTCAGGTCAGCGTGTTCATTTTCTTATCACACCTGCTACTTAGCCCGACCTCTTCCCATTTCATTTTGTTGTTATAATACTGCGTCCCCATGGAAAAGGCGTCCCGGCTGCTGCACCGTAATTACATCACTAGGAAGAACGCGATGGCTCAACAGCTCCAATAGGACCAAGCCTAGTAAAGCACTGTGTTGTTTATGGCAACTTGCAGATGGGGAAAATTCGTGGTGAAATTCATCCTTTCCCCTGTACTTCTCTCGAAATATTTTATCCATGCCCGAAGATCACTTTTATTGAGAGTCTCGATTGCAGCATCAAAAGCGCCAAGTTCCCTAAGTGGCTCTGCTCGCGCGAACACTTGGCGTTCGCCGAGCTCGTAGTAACCCTACTGGTCACCGCTTGAAGCGTCTAGGAATCCGGTTGGCATTTAAAGCGGCGTGTGCGAGTGCTTGAGCTGGTAGGTGTACGCGGCGGCTGGGAATTATTAATGCGCGGCCACGTCCCGGCCGAGCAGGCTCTCGAGCGGTTAGTCAGCACCTCTGGTCCTGCCGACACGCCTCAGGAATGTCCGCGAACGGTCGCGCCCCGCCGCTGCCTCCGGGACGAGGCCCGTCTGCCCCGCGAGAGCTGTTGTCGGCGCGAGTGGGTCAGTGGCGTCGACACTCGTCTCCACAGGGACCTGTCGCGCCCAGCCTGCTGTGAGCGGGAGAGTCAGGCACGGGGCCGCTCGCATTCTTCTGGCACACCCTCAGCAATTAGCCGCACTGTTGCTCCACAGCCAAAGTCTGTGTCCTGGCGTGCGTTCTCCTTTGAGTGGGATCCTGCTTGTTACAGAGCAGATGCGCGATGGGTAGCTTACGTGTGACGTGCGATGACACAATTTAACTCGATGTAATAAAAAGAAAATCCTTCTGTTGCGCATAAATGATTCGTCCTTTTCCCATATGCTTGCCGCCTTCTGCAGTCTTTGATTACCACGTTACATTTCCGGATCTCCTATTACGCGTGTGGCATAGGTTTTGAAACATCCCCTTAGGAAAATTATGAATGACTGTGCTAGTAAAAAAGACAGCTGAGTGAAACTGAACGTACTCAGACAGTTCTCTCTTTACTTCTTTTGATCATCACTAGACTGACACACAATATTTTTTTAGCGCAACGCAATATGACTTTCAATAATCCCTACAAAATAATGGCCCTGACTAACAATAACCTATACCTTTCATGAATCACTTACCTCAGAAAAATCTTCGTTACTCAAACTACTGCAATACAGCCGGCGCCAATACTGCCAGCTAAATAAAAGATTCTAACTACTGAAGGCACTAACTACTGATAGGCATTGTTAGCAAATGAAAGATTTTGATAGAGAACAAACAATGTATTTTACCTTAATAATGTTCAAAAGTCATCATATATATCTATCAGTTCATGACAACCATCTTTACAAATTTCCATTTTCTGACGGACACACGTCCAGATCGTCCGCTCTCAAAATTCTGCCATCTCTCTCCCCACATCCACCACTGCTGGCGGCTCACCTCCAACTGCGCAACGCAACGCGCTGTTCACATCCAACTGCACAACACTACACAAGCGAATATTCCAACAATGAGTCCAATCAGCCACAGACTGCACACAGCACAGTCAGTGATTTTCACACAGAGCGCTATGTGGCGTTACCAACATAAAAACCTAAACAGCCTACTTACAGTTTGCTATGCGTTTTCTGAAGTTTCGAGGGAAATAATGCTATAGTGATGTGCTTCCGTCCGCACGTTTCTAGGCCGGAATAATAAGAAATTTTATACCATTAGCGCTGAAGAGTGAGACGCAGCAAGACGAACTCAATGTAACAAAGTGCTGCAGTGTTTTATCTTAAACAAATTCGTGATAAAAGTTACTGTGAGATGATGTGAGACTAAGTTCTTGATGTATGGATGCTTTTCATTTCTCTCCACGATTGTTGAATCATTCGCGTAGAGATGACACGCAACTCAACCAAAACATCTGATCTCTGATTAATTTATTCTTGTAGTTAAATTCGTGACCGCAGGTACACGTTTTTCTTGTTCGTTTACTTGTGCTTTGTGTCTAGTAAAAGAAAACAAAGAAAAAAAAGAGGTAAGAAAACCATTACAGCCATTAAAAATCGGAACAGTACAGTCGATGTTTATAATCCAAATTATTTTACGGCTGTTTTTATGACGGACTAAGCAATTTCAAGTCTAAATACTTGTGTCGAACCATTTTTACTGTATACCTTTCCAGAACCCTAAAACGTTGATCTATACACGATTTGCGTATCAGCTAGAATGAAATGCATGAGTGGTGATGATGTTTGGTTTGTGGGCACTCAACTGCGCGGTCATAACCGCCCGTGCAAAGTCCCAATTTTCAATCCAATTTTTTACACAGTTCAATATAGCCACTGTCACGAATGATGATGATGGTGAAATGATGAGGACAACGCAAACACCCAGTCCCAGGGCACAGAAAATCCCCAGCACGGCCGTGAATCGAACCCGGGACCCCATGATCCAGAGGCAGCAACGCTAGCCACAATGCATGAGTGGGCTGTTAGCTAATAAGCAGGGATATTGTGAATGTTTTGTGCTTGGGTAATACATTTGTGATGAGGATACTGTTCTTTCACACCGATTATCTCTAACACACTTATGTTTTGCACAACAGTTAGCACCAGTAAAAACTCCTTGACAAAAATACAACTTCCTACTCACGTAGTATGTAATATAGTGTGATTCTGTCTCGGTAATAAATGAGAGCTTACCGATGCACAGCAGGAAGTAGTCATGCAGGAGGAAAACCTTTAAGCTGATCTCTCAAATAAACATAGCTACTGCAGATGGTTTCAGTACTGCTAAATGGTTTGTTGCAATTAGTTTTTTGTAAACTTCTTACACGAAAACTGCTTCAGAATATTGGTGTTTGGCAAGAATTTTTCCTGTAAAAACTATGTTTACCGATCTGATGTTTGACCTAGTAGATAGTGTCGGAAGTTCCATGCGGCTTTTCGCGGATGATGCTGCAGTATACAGAGAAGTTGCAGCATTAGAAAATTGTAGCAAAATTCAGGAAGATCTGCAGCGGATAGGCACTTGGTGCAGGGAGTGGCAACTGACCCTTAACATAGACAAATGTAATGTATTGCGAATACATAGAAAGAAGGATCCCTTATTGAATGATTATATGACAGCGGAACAAACACTGGTAGCAGTTACTTCTGTAAAATATCTGGGAGTATGCGTATGGAACGATTTGAAGTGGAATGATCACATAAAATTAATTGTTGGTAAGGCGGGTACGAGGTTGAGATTCATTGGGAGAGTCCTTAGAAAATGTAGTCCATCAACAAAGGAGGTGGCTTACAAGTCACTCGTTCGACCTATACTTGAGTATTGCTCATCAGTGTGGGATCCGTACCAGGTCGGGTTGACAGAGGACATAGAGAAGATCCAAAGAAGAGCGGCGCGTTTCGTCACAGGGTTATTTGGTAACCGTGAAAGCGTTACGGAGATGTTTAATAAACTCAAGTGGCAGACTCTGCAAGAGAGGCGCTCTGCATCGCGGTGTAGCTTGCTCGCCAGGTTTCGAGAGGGTGCGTTTCTGGATGAGGTATCGAATATATTGCTTGCCCCTACTTATAGCTCCCAAGGAGATCACGAATGTAAAATTAGAGAGATTAGAGAGCGCACGGAGGCTTTCAGACAGTCGTTCTGCCCGCGAACCATACGCGACTGGAACAGGAAAGGGAGGTAATGACAGTGGCACGTAAAGTGCCCTCCGCCACACACCGTTGGGTGGCTTGCGGAGTATAAATGTAGATGTAGATGTACCAATTTCTGCTGCTAATGGTCAGGGTTTGTGACGTTTCATTTGGCCTTGGGTTGTGGAGGAATACACGTGGGTCTTCGGCATGCTATACGGCGTCTCATGAAGTGCACTTAGTTTCACCGAAGGCATTATATGAGTTTCACCAACACTGGAATCCTACTGTATCTGGCGAGACTACATTTTATTAAACTTGAATTAGTTGTGAGTGACTTGCCAAAGACCCACTTTCTTGTAATGCTCGTGGCCAAGCTTTGGGAGGTTTAAGAATAAAATTAAGTGAATGTTGTTATGTCCAGAAGGTGCGGCCGGCAACGACATGTGGCTCGTTGCCAGTTAAAATTCATGTTCTGGGAGTAACGGCGCCAGAGTCCATTAACACGTCTGCACGTGGATCTGAGGTGCTGCGAGTAATCTTGTGATTTTATGTAAGCCGCTTTAAACTCTACTTCTTTAGAAGTTCATGAGCTATTTTAATGGCCGTGGGAAAAGTATTGCACCGATAACTGTTCTGACACGAACCGTTTTAATGTGTACCTTTTAATATACAGAGTAGCTTCCATGTCCAATTGTGTTCAGAGTATTGGAAAGCTCCGTATGTCTTTTCTTCTCGATTTATTTTAGCTTTCTTTTTGCTGTTAACGGGCTGTCGGGCTCGAATATGGGAGCCATACATAGAGAACATGCTTCGTTACGAAATAACAATGTGTGCCTAATATGAACACGTGTGTCTTATACTTCTCAGATATTAAAGTTATCCAGTTGAAAAATGGAAAACTTCACTTTCAAATAGCACAGTACAAGTCAAATTACGTTATTTTACTATCCATTTTGCGCGTAACACACTTCGCTAACGATACCTAAACTCACCCAGACTCGTGTTAACAGTAAGTAACGTTTAGATTCCACACTAGTTCATCAGGTATCTTTGACCACGTCCTGCTATCAATGTGTCTCTCCACAAGAATTACTGGTTCACAAACACGATTCTTTTTCAACCCCTAATCTCGTAACTAATCACTTGCGTTGTTCTGCGAAGTAACTGAACTGCTCAGACACTTCTCCCACGAGACGACATAACACTTCCAACACTTAACTACACTTTCTAGCAAATTCTTCACACTGATATGTATGTTTGACATTACGTCAGTAGTTGGGGGTTCATCTGAAAGTTATATTATTCTTCCAGAATCAAGTTTGCCGAAATCGTTAGTAATTCTTTTTCTTACAATTACCGATTTCAACAGATCTACGCTGTCATCCTCAGAATGTATTCTGGGACGTCAGGACAACGTGTTGTATGTTTTAAGTGTGTGGTATTTTACGTGTGACATGCTGATGTTCACTGCCACTTTTTATTACAATTTGACGCAACATCACTATGTGACTTTCAGTGTTGTAGAAAGCGTGTACATCTAATAATGTCACAAGATCCGATGATGACAGCTACGATCTGTTGAAACTGGTAATAGTAATAAAAACAATTACTAGCGATCTTGGCAAACTTGATTCTAAAACAAGAATAATGTCTCCATACTAAATTATCCAAGACGCGGCTACGCGTGCCCGCTTCATGCTGAAGTCCAACAGCTCCGGCTTTAGACAGCTTTCGTGTCTATAACGATTTGAGCATCGGTGCCTTCTATTAGCGCTTGGAGCTCTGGTACCTTCCCAACACAACTACGGCAATTTACAGTTGTTATATCAATGGTTCTTGTATCTACGTTCTTCCTGTGTTCGGCCTGAACCCTTTGTGACTGTGTGCTTTCCCGAGACCCTCTAACCTAAAAAAACAGGCCAGTCTTTAGGAATAGACCTTTCGTCACGTGAGCGGTTGTATATGATTGCTATGAAAGGCACTATTCTGTCTGCGTACTCTGAAAGGAACCTGATTGGTATTCCATCTGGACCGGAAGACTTGCCTTTCTTAAGTGATTTGAGTTGTTTCGCAACACGTAAGATATCTACTTTTATGTCACTTATGCTAACAGCTGTTCTGGTATCGAATTATGGAATATTTACTTTGTCTTCTTTCGTGAAGGTTCAAATGGTTCTGAGCACTATGGGACTTAACTGCTGTGGTCATCAGTCCCCTAGAACGTAGAACTACTTGAACCTAACTAACCTAAGGACATCACACACATCCATGCCCGAAGCAGGATTCGAAGCTGCGACCGTTGCGGTCGCGCGGTTCCATTCGTGAAGGAATTACGGAATACTGTACGTAGTAACTCCGTTTTAGTGGCACCATCATCGGTAATATTTCCATCGCTATCGCGCAGAGACGGTATTGACTGGTTTTTCTTTCTTTTTTTTTTGCCTCTGGTGTACTTTAAATACTACCAGAATCTCTTTGGGTTTTCTACCATATTTTGAGACAATGTTTCATTGTGGAAACTGTTAAAAGCATCTCGCATTGACGTCCGCACTAAATTTCGAGCTTCCGTGAAACTTAACCAGTCTTGGGGATTTTGCGTTGTTCTGAATTTGGCATGCTTTTTTGGTTGCTTTTGCAACAGTGTTCTGACGTGTTTTGTGTAGCATGGTGGATCAGTCCCGTCTCTTATTAACTTATGCGGTATAAATCTATCTCTTGCTGTCTATACTGTACCTTTGAATTTGAGCTACATCTGGTCTACACTTACATAATTAGCTTGGAAGGAATGGAGACTCTCTCTTAGGAAGGCATCAAGCGAATTTTTATTTGCTGTTTTAAACTGATATATTTTGCGTTTATTTTCAGTGGTTTTGGTTGATATGGTTTCGAGCCTCGCTACAATGACCCTGTGTTCACTAATACCTGTATCCGTCATGACGCTCTCTATTAGATCAGGATTATTTGTGGCTAAGAGGTCAAGTGTGTTTTCGCAACCATTTAAAATTCGTCTGGGCTCATGAACTAATTGTTCAAAGTAGTTCTCAGAGCAAGCATTTAGTACAATTTCGGAAGATGTTTTCTGTCTAGCACCGGGTTTGAACATGTATTTTCGCCAACAAATCGAGGGTAGATTGAAGTGTCCACCAATTACAACTGTATGAGCGGGGCACTTATTTGTAATGAGATTCAAGTTTTCTTTGAACCGTTCAGGTATTATACATCTGAGACGGGGTCGGTAGAAGGAGCCAATTATTATTTTGGCACGGCTGTTGAGTATAATCTCTACCCATAGTTATTCGCAGGAACTGTGTATTTCAACTTCATTGCAAGATGAACTACTACCAACAGAGGCAAACACCACCAACTACTTTATTTAATCTATCCTTTCTGAACACGGTTTGCGCCTCTGTAAAAATTTTGACAGAATTTATCTCCGGCTTTAGCGAGCTTTCTGTTCCTATAAGGATTTCAGCTTCAGTGCTTTCCGTCAGCGCTTGAAGGTCTGGTACTTTTCCAACACAGTTACAACAATATACAACTATGATATCGACTGGTGCTTGGTCGATTCTGTCGTTTCTTTGCCCTGTACCCTTTGAGACTGGAGCCCTTTCTGATCTTTCCCGAGACTGTCTAACCTAAAAAACCGCCTAGTCCACGTCACACAGCCCCTGCTACCCGTGTAGCCGCCTCCCGTGTGCAGTGGACACCTGACCTATTCAGCGTAACCCGAAACCCAACCACCCTTTGGCGCAAGAGGAATCTGCAGCCTATACGGTCGCAGAACCGTCTGAGCCTCTGATTCAGACCCTCCACTCGGTCCTGTAGTAGTCCTGTCGACTATGCTGCAAATGGTCAGCTCTGCTTTTGTCTTGCAAGAAAGACCGGCAGCCTTTATCACTGTTGTTAGCCGCTCGAAACCAGAGAACATCTTCTGACACAAAGTGACACACATCATTGGTACCGACGTGAGCAACCACCTGCAGTTGACGTCTGGAATGACTCCACCCGGTATGCACACGGAGTGCACATTGGCTTTCTTTCTCTATTTCATTATCGCACATGATCAATACAGTCACGGAACTTGAATAAAGTGAATGAGATTCTTCAGATGCTAACAGTTCCACTCGCAGGAACGCTACAAAGGAGTAGGGACGAAACAATGCTGGGGAAGGCAGTGGAGCGGTGACTCTTCGGCGAAATCCGGACACGCTGGGAACAGTGGTGAGAGGGGTAATCGGTATGGAACGCAGGCGGCTACCGGCGGAGGGGTGTTCACAGCCGCACACAATGGCGCGGTTCAGAATGAGCCGATTCGTTACCGCGCGGCCGGCCGCTTCATAAATGTGTATCGACGGGGCCGGCGCACGCCTCCGTAATAACTTCATCGCCGTGGCCGGCACAGCGAGCCGCGGCCGCAGCGGTGGACTACGGAGTGCGGAGAACGCCGCGGCCATTCAGCGATTTATACGTCCGGCGGGGCTGCGAGCCGCACGAATACAAACGGCGCCTTAACGGGACAGCCGGCAGGCGATTACGATTCCGGGGAGCGATCTGGCAGGCGATCGGCCAGATTGGAGCCTCGGATGCCGCGGCGTGGGGCGGCTGGAGAATGCCGCCGCCAGCGCGTGGGTGGAGCCCGGCCACGGCGCGGTCGAGGCAGCCACCACCAGCGGGCAACAATTGGTCCCCCCCCCCCCCTCTCTATCCCTTTCTTTCTCTCTCTCTCTCTCTCTATTTTTCTCTCTATAGCGCTCACACACACACACACACACACACACACACACACACACACACACACACACACAGTCTAGTTAAGCTTTATACGAAGTGTCTTATTATTTGACTTCAACAACTGCTTGTCATACACTACCGGAAAGAGTAGTACACCCATTTAGAGATTTCCAATTCACTCAAGATTTATCGTTCCAACAGCGTAGAAGTACCGGGTGATCAAAAAGTCAGTATAAGTTTGAAAACTGAATAAATCACGGAATAATGTACTCGTAGATAGAGATGTACAAATTGACACACATGCTTGGAATGACATGGGGTTTTATTAGAACCAAAAAAAAAAAAATACAAACCTTCAAAAAATGTCCTACAGATAGCGCTTCATCTGATCAGGATAGCAATAATTAGCAGAACAAAGTAAGGCAAAGCAAAGATGATGTTTTTTACAGGAAATGCTCAATATGTCCACCATCATTCCTCAACAATAGCTGTAGTCGAGGAATAATGTTGTGAACAGCACTGTAAAGCATGTCCGGAGTTTTGGTGAGGCATTGGCGTCGGATGTTGTCTTTCAGCATCCCTAGAGATGTCGGTCGATCACGATACACTTGCGACTTCAGGTAACCCCAAAGCCAATAATCGCACGGACTGAGGTCTGGGGACCTGGGAGGCCAAGCATGACGAAAGTGGCGGCTGAGCACACGATCATCACCAAACGACGCGCGCAAGAGATCTCTCACGCATCTAGCAATACTTTTATTTTGTTCAAATAAAATCCCACGTCATTCCAAGCAGGTGTGTCAATTTTTACCTCTCTATCTACATTATTCCGTGGTTTATTAAGTTTTGAAATTTATACTGACTTTTTGATCACTCGGTACATGAAATGAAAAGATTTACAGATCAACAGCACAAGCGGTTCTGAGGTACAAGGTATCGGACCCTGCTGAAACATCTATATTAGTAGGTGGTGTAGCCTCCACGAGTGGCAGTGCAGGCGCTGACTCTGGCAACAAGTCGATCATCAGATGGCGAATACCCTCCTGGGATCCGTTATTCCACGCCTGCTCAACCTGTTCACGTAGTTCTGTAAGAGTTGTTGGTTGATGAGCTGCACGAGTCACTTCTCGTCCCATCACATCCCACATGTGCTCGATTGCAGACAAGTCCGAAGACCTTGGTAGCCAGGGAACTTGCTACACGTGTTGCAGAGCACGTTGACTTTCACGGCCAATGTGTGGGCGAGCATTATCCTGTTGGAATAACACATCACCTTCCTGTTCAAAAAATATTCAAATGTGTGTGAAACCACTGCTAATGTCATCAGCCCCTAAGCTTACTCACTACTTAACCTAAATTATCCTAAGGACAAACACACACACCCATGCCCGAGGGAGGACTCGAACCTCCGCCGGGATCAGCCGCACAGTCTATGACTGCAGCGCCCTAGACCGCTCGGCTAATTCCGCGCGGCACCCTCCTGTTGCAAGAAAGAACCAGCTAACAACATTTTACACACATCGAGCGCTGGGTAGCGTCCCCTCCAGAACAGCAAAGGTGAACCAGAGTTGTAGCTTATCACGTCCCGAACCCCAAGGCCCGACGTGGGCCAGTGCGTCGTGGACGAATGCATTCTATGAGGCAGCACTCACAGGTCTGTGTCGTGCAAGCCAAACGACCATAGCTCGAGTGCAAGCAGAAACAGAGTTCATCGCTGAAGACCATGGCGCGACATCCCATCTTCCAAGTGATCCCCTGAGGGTACCGGTCGAGCTGTGCACGTGGATTCTGTGACGTGGGTGGAAGACGGGCTAGATGTGTGCGTGCCCGTAACTGCTAATAACCAGATCTCAACAGTTCCTATTGACACGTCTGGGCCAGCAAGTCCTCTTATCTATTCTGTGGTAGCTGTGCAATCTGTCGTTCTGTCCGTACAGTAAGACCATCCTGGCGGGCGCCTGTGCTTTATGGACGTCCAGAACCTCGTCTACAGCCGTGAGATGTTAACGTGACTGGTAATACTAGGATCGTTGCACAACTGACGCAGCACCTGTGTGGCAATTCTCTGAAAGGATCATCCCGATTCTTGGAAGGCCACAATTGAATCCCCTTTCAAACTTACTCAGTTGGCTGTGGGAACCACGTGTGCGTCTTCGTGATATGGTCGTCTGCTTCCTTCACCTGTTAGCACCACAGTGACGCTTCTGGCTGTAAGCATTCCCTATTAAAGGGTATACACAGATGGCACTCTGGTAGTTATGCCACTACGCTATCTGTTGGAGGATGACGTTGCAACCATTATTAGTACATATGATATCTCCCAGGTGCCACATACAGTCATAGGATCAAAATCGTCGTCGACTTTCCAGGTGTATTAATTTTTTTTCCGGGAATGTATTTGTCAACTTCCATTTCATCATATTTTACGCGTCTGTTAACTCGATAGCAGTTTTGCTATGATAATCTATGCCCACTAGTCGATATCTGTTAGGCTGGCCGGGGTGGCCGAACAGTTCTAGGCGCTACAGTCTGGAACCGCGCGACCACTACGGTCGCAGGTTTGAATCCTGCCTCGGGCATGGATGTGTGTGATGTCCTTCGGTTAGTTCGGTTTAAGTAGTTCTAAGTTCTAGGGTACTGATGACCTCAGAAATTAAGTCCCCTAGTGCTCAGAGCCGTTTGAACCATTTTTGATATCTGTGGCGTAGTCAGACCTGGTTTGCACTGGTCTCTTACCATGGTTTCTCTTAATGCCGTTCTTTGGGTGAGCTGTGGCTCATCCAGTAGGAATTCAACGCAGACCTTGAAGCAGTAACAAAAGTTCGGTTTTATTCTCTTCCGGTTTGTTGAATGTGTGTGTGTGTGTGTGTGTGTTTGTGTGTGTGTTGGTAATAAGGATGAAGCTTGGCTACTCAGAAGTGCAGAGGTTGGACAAAATGAACATAAATATAGATGCTAGCCAAGCCTGCAGGTATGGTTGTCGTATTTGACCACGAATGGGACCTCAGCAATGTCCTCCATACGTTGCATGTGTCAATCGTGGTCAGAACAGTGCCCTGTGTTCTCGTGAGTGCAATATGTCAGAGCTAAGTAAATTCGAGCGTGTCAAGATCGATGGTGCTCCTACGGTGAGTTCTTCCGTAACCAAGGTAGACGAAGGGTTTGGTGTTTCAGGAGGCGCTGTATTGAAGATTTATGCCAGATACAAGGAAAGCTGAAAAGAAAATCATCCGTTAAATCACAGCGCGGACAAAGAGTGAGTTGAGTGATCATGTCAGAAGGTCACCGAAGAGACTCTACATCTGCATATCTACAATTATACTCCGCTAGCCACCAAGCGGGTCGTGGCGGAGGACACTATTCGCGCCAAAGTCATATTCTCCCCCTGTGTTCTATTCGCGAATCGCCAAGGGAAAAACGACTGTCTCAACACCTCAGTACGAGCTCTAATTTCCCTTATCTTTGAATGGCAATCATTGCGCGATTTGAAAGTTGGTGGTAATAATATATGCTCTACATCCTCGGCGAAGATCGGATTTTGGAATTTAGTGAGCAGCCCCTTCGTCTATCTGCAAGTGTGTCCCACTTCAAACTTTCTATGAGATTTGTAACGTTCTCGCGATGGCAAAATGTACCAGTCACGAAGCATGCCGCTCTTCTTTGGACCTTCTCAATCTCTTGAATCAGACCCAACTGGTAAGGGTCCCATACAGACGAACAATACTCTAAGACTGGACGAACTAAAGTATTGTAAGCAATTTCCGTTGTTGAAGCATTGCATCGCTTCAGGATTCCGTCAATAAAACGCTATCTAGAGTTCGCCTTACCCGTTACTTGTGTAATCTGATCGTTCCATTTGAGATTATTTCGAATAGTCACACCCACACACTTGACGGATGTTGGTGGTGGTGGTTAGTGTTTAACGTCCCGTCGACAACGAGGTCATTAGAGACGGAGCGCAAGCTCGGGTTAGGGAAGGATTGGGAAGGAAATCGGCCGTGCCCTTTCAAAGGAACCATCCCGGCATTTGCCTGAAACGATTTAGGGAAATCACGGAAAACCTAAATCAGGATGGCCGGAGACGGGATTGAACCGTCGTCCTCCCGAATGCGAGTCCAGTGTGCTAACCACTGCGCCACCTCGCTCGGTTGACGGATGTTACCGCTTCCAAAGACTGGGAATTTATTTTGCACTCGTACATTAATGGGGATTTTCCTTTTGTTATACGCAGTAGGTTACACTTACTAATATTGAGAGAGTCATTACACCATGCATTTATTTTCTGCAAATGCTCAGTGATTTGTTCATAACTTTCTTTTGATACTACTTTCCTGTAGACTACAGCATCACCGGTAAACAGTCTAATGCCGGCGTCAATACCATCAACCGGATCGTTTATGTAAATCGTAAAAAGCAGCTTTGCCTATTACGCTGTCCTGGGGCACACCTGATATTACGTTCGTTTCTGTTGATGTCTCCCCATTCAGGACGACATACTGCTCTCTGTCTGTAAGAAACTTTCTATCCAACCGCATATGTCATCGGATAGACCGTATGCGAGGACTTTTTGACCAAGCGACAGCGTGGAACCGAGTCGAACGCCTTTCGAAAGTCGAGGTATATGGCATCGACCTGGGAGCCAGTATCTAGAGCCTGTCGTATATCATGCACGAAGAGGGCCAGCTGTGTCTGGCATGACCGCTGTTTCCTAAAACAGTGCTGGTTTCTGTAGATGAGCTTCTCAGAATCTAGAAAGGTCAATATGTCTGAACACGAAATATGTTCCACGATACTACAACCAATCGATGTCAGTGAAATTGGCCGGTAATTATGTGCATCCGATTTTCTACCCTTTTTATAGATTGCTATGACCTGGGCCTTCTTCCAGTCCCGTGGAACTTTACGCTGTTCTAATTATCTCTGATGGATGATGGATAAGAATGGTGCTATATTTGCAGGATAGTCAACATCAAATCTTACGGTGATACCATGTGGGCCAGATGCCTTCCTGGCGTCTAAGGATCTTATCTGTTTTACAATCCCAGACACACTAAACACTACGTCAGCCATTCTTGCATTTGCTCGATAATTGAAAAGGGGAATGGTGCTGCAGTCCTCTACCGTAACCGAGTTTTTGAAAGCTAGGTTTAGAATTTCGGCCTTCTGTTTACCATCATCCGTTACAGTACCCGTACTGTCAGCAGGAGAAGGTATTGAATTATTTGTAGCGTTCATAGATTTTACGTACGACCAAAATTTTTTGTAGTTATTTTTAGATACTGCAGATAAAATATTGCTTTCAAATTCGTTGAAAGAATCTCTCATTGACCTTTCATTTCGCATAATTTCTGTTTGTCGTGCCGATAAATAACAGAACAGCAGCAGCAGCAAGAGTATCTGCAGAAGTGAATGTCACACTCGCAAATCCTATCGGCACCAAAACAACACGAAGGGAGTTCCATAAACAGGAAATTACAAGGGAAGCTGGAATCCCAAAACTACCCATCAGTGATGCAAATGTCCGCAACAGGGAAACGTGGAGTCGAAGCCATCACACCTGAACTGTGGGGCAGTGGAAGAAAGTCGTTTGGTAGAATGAGTCTTGTTGCACACTGCTTGCAACTACTGGCCGAGTTTACGTCTCAAGGGGAAAACATGGCGGGCATTCGGTGATGATTCAGGCAACCATATCGTGGTATCACCTGAGCGACATGGTTGCTCTGCTAGTCGCGTTACTGTCAACGATTATGCGACAATTGTGGCTCATCAGGAGTATCCCATTGTTCTAGGTCTGTTCCCTAATAGCGATGCGGTGTTCCAAGACGATGTGGCTCCTATTCACAAAAGTCGTATCGTCTGGGACTGGTTTTGTGAGCACCACGATGTACACTACTGGCCATTAAAATTGCTACACCACGAAGATGACGTGCTATAGACGCGATATTTAACCGACAGGAAGAAGAAGCTGTGATATACAAATGATTATCTTTTCAGAGCATTTGCACAAGGTTGGCGCCGGTGACGACACCTGCAACGTGTTGACACGAGGAAAGTTTCCAACCGAATTCTCCCACACAACAGTAGTTAGCCGGCGTTTCCTGGTGAAACGTTGTTGTGATGCCTCGTGTAAGGAGGAGAAATCGTACCATCACGTTTCCGACTTTGATAAAGGTGGGATTGTAGCCTATCGCGATTGCGATTTCTCGTATCGCGACATTGCTGCTCGCGTTGGTCGAGATCCAATGACTGTTAGCAGAATATGGAATCGGTGGGTACAGGAGGGTAATACGGAACGCCGTGTTGGATCCCAACGGGCTCGTATCACTAGCAGTCGAGATGACAGGCATCTTATCCGCATGGCTGTAACGGATCGTGCAGCCACGTCTCGATCCCTGAGTCGACAGATGGGGACGTTTGTTAGACAACAACCATATGCACGAACAGTTCGACGGCGCTTGCAGCAGCATGGACTATCAGCTCGGAGACCATGGCTGCGGTTACCCTTGACGCTGTATCACAGACAGGAGCGCCTGCGAAGGTGTACTCAACGACGAACCTGAGTGCACGAATGGCAAAACGCCATATTTTCGGATGAATCCAGGTTCTGTTTACAGCATCACGATGGTCGCATCCGTGTTTGGCGACATCGCGGTGAACGCACATTGGAAGCGTGTATTCGTCATCGCCATACTGGCGTATCACCCGACGTGATGGTATGGGGTGCCATTGGTTACACGTCTCGGTCACCTCTTGTTCGAATTAACGACACTTTGAACAGTGGACGTTACATTTCAGATGTGTTACTACCCGTGGCTCTACCCTTCATTCGATCCCTGCGATACCTATATTTCAGCAGGATAATGCACGACCGCATGTTGCAGGTCCTGTACGGGCCTTTCTGGATACAGAAAATGTTCGACTGCTGGCCTGGCCAGCACATCTCACCAATTGAAAAGTCTGGTCAATGGTGGCCGAGCAACTGGCTCGTCACAATACGCCAGTCATTACTCTTGATGAACTGTGGTACCGTGTTGAAGCTGCATGGGCAGCTGTACCTGTACACACCATCCATTTCTCCTTGCACGAGTGACGGGATATGAAGTAATATATTTTGAAAATGCGTTGCTTGACGTGTCATACTGATGTAAGAGATTCTCTATGCTATGTATTTACTTCGTAGGCGAGCTATGTAAACGTATTGTTCATTCATCTGACGATTCTTTGCATTTTTTAGGTCTCATGGATAATATGTGAGCGAAGTCTTTGTCATTCTGTGGCCGCGTAATTAATGTAGAATGACAACATCTTTGGGTCTCAATAATTAACAACTGATGCTACATCTTTCTACACTGATGCACGATCTTCTCCATCTTTAAACTCAGACGATATATAAAGTTTCTTTACAACATGTCATGTGGTCATGGCCTTATACATTATTTAGTAATGGGGATCCTACTGTAATATTTTGCGTTCAGCGAGAGCATTAATTCAATGAAAATTATTTTACATGTTCTGCATCACTTAAATCAGCACAAGATTGGTAGCGGTACTTTTAATATGATTCTTACAGGTTTCAGAAGGCAGGTTCTTCTCGAGTTCTTTGGAGCAGCAAATGCTACGTCCTGTCCCAGACGATGTTATTCTATTATTCAATTTTCAGATTTTTTCTGTAGAAAAGCGCTTAAGAAACAGTTATAATCCAAGCATGCTGACTGCACATGTTCTGCCAATGAGGTGGAACATATTGGAAACTTGAAACTTCATGGCAGATGAGCCGGACTGAGACTCGAACTCGGGACTTTTGCCTTTCGCAGTCAAGTGCTCTACCAACTGAGCTACCCAAGTACGACTCACGCCGTGTCCTCAAAAAATGGTTCAAATGGCTCTGAGCACTATGGGACTCAACTGCTGTGGTTATAAGTCCCCTAGAACTTAGAACTACTTAAACCTAACTAACCTAAGGACATCACACACATCCATGCCCGAGGCAGGATTCGAACCTGCGACCGTAGCAGTCGCACGGTTCCGGACTGCGGGCCTAGAACCGCGAGACCACCGCGGCCGGCCCCGTGTCCTAACAGGTTTACTTCTGCCAGTACCTCGTCTCCTACCTTCCAAACTGTACAGAAGCTCTCCTGCGAACCTTGCAGAGCACTTGTCCGCGAAAGGCAAAGGTCCCTAGTTAGAGTCTTGGTCCAGCACACAGTTTTAATCTGCCAGGACGTTTCATATCAGCGCACAATCCGCTACAGAGTGAAAATCTCATTCATATTGGAAACTTGTTCATTAAATTAATCTTGAACGTTCTGTACGCCCTATTTGACAGATGCGCTAACCATGTGGTTCCTGAGTTAACTTGTTAATGGAACGACGTAACAGCGTGTTAAAACAGCACTTCAATAAGTCAGTATTCACAAATACAATAGGGCGCTATAATCAGGCACTTTTCTGTAGGCATTTCTATATGTTCTGAGATTTAACACAACACATAGGCCGCTTACAACTTCAAATAACACGTGAATCGTCAAGTATGTATGTAATGTTTAACATTATCCGTATTTCATATATGAGATAACGATAATATATTTTATCGGTACTCTTCAGTCATCGTACTTAACATAAACCAAAGAGCGTTTCGAGAGACAATGGTCTAATCATCACGATGAAAACACTCAACACACATGGAAAAAAATAGCTAACAATATTTTTTAAATGAAGTAAAATAAAAATTAAATGGTGCAATGTGTTTTAATCTATCTTATTTCATGAACGTCGCAAGTATTTTGTGAGAGTTCTATTGTTTTAACCACATGTTTTTGAGAGTTGAAACATTATGATTTTCACATAACAGCGAATGGCAGGAGAAATCCTTTCTTTTGTTCCAGAATAATTATTTTTCTGGGTTCTTCTGCTAAACAATATCATGATAAAATCATTCAGTATGCTCTTAATTAAGGTAGTCCACATCTAAGTGTTTCGAAACTCACCGTTCACTGAGAAAATATGTTAGAGTAACGTGTGACAGCGTCTCGTTGTGTCCGCTCAGCTCAGAGACCACCGAGAAAAGACATCTCCGTCATCATTTGTCATTTATATTAAGAAATTTCAAAATGAGACGGCAGCAGGGAGAAAAACTGCTCAGTGAGCGTTCAGTCAACAGTGAAGAATATGTGACGAGAAAACTGAAAATGCGAACGCTACGTAAAGCCAAGGAACTCACCGGAAAGAGTTTCGTCGCAGGGGCGGTGTGTTTCATAATGAGTGTTGTCTCTCTAAAGGCACTGTTGATTTGTGTTAAGTACTGTTCAGGCGACTGGAATACTCTCTTTCAAATTCTAAAGGTGGCAGGGGTAAAATACAGGGAGCGAAAGGCTATTTACAATTTGTACAGAAACCAGATGGCAGTTATAAGAGTCGAGGGACATGAAAGGGAAGCAGCGGTTGGGAAGGGAGTGACACAGGGTTGTAGCCTCTCCCCGATGTTATTCAATCTGTATACTGAGCAAGCAGTAAAGGAAACAAAAGAAAAATTCGGAGTAGGTATTAAAATCCATGGAGAAGAAATAAAAACTTTGAGGTTCGCCGATGACATTGTAATTCTGTCAGAGACAGCAAAGGACTTGGAAGAGCAGTTGAACGGAATGGATGGTGTCTTGAAGGGAGGATATAAGATGAACATCAACAAAAGCAAAACGAGGATAATGGAATGTAGTCGAATTAAGTCGGGTGATGTTGAGGGTATTAGATTAGGAAATGAGACACTTAAAGTAGTAGAGGAGTTTTGCTATTTGGGGAGCAAAATAACTGATGATGGTCGAAGTAGAGAGGATATAAAATGTAGACTGGCAATGGCAAGGAAAGCGTTTCTGAAGAAGAGAAATTTGTTAACATCGAGTATAGATTTAAGTGTCAGGAAGTCATTTCTGAAAGTATTTGTATGGAGTGTAGCCATGTATGGAAGTGAAACATGGACGGTAAATAGTTTGGACAAGAAGAGAATAGAAGCTTTCGAAATGTGGTGCTACAGAAGAATGCTGAAGATTAGATGGGTAGATCACATAACTAATGAGGAGGTATTGAATAGAATTGGGGAGAAGAGGAGTTTGTGGCACAACTTGACAAGAAGAAAGGACCGGTTGGTAGGACATGTTCTGAGGCATGAAGGGATCACCAATTTAGTATTGGAGGGCAGCGTGGAGGGTAAAAATCGTAGGGGGAGACCAAGAGATGAATACACTAAGCAGATTCAGAAGGATGTAGGTTGCAGTAGGTACTGGGAGATGAAGAAGCTTGCACAGGATAGAGTAGCATGGAGAGCTGCATCAAACCAGTCTCAGGACTGAAGACCACAACAACAACAACAACAACTATTCAGGTGGTTAAATAATACCAATTACTACCGATATTTGTGTGTGTGTGTGTGAAATCTTATGGGATTTAACTGGTAAGGTCTTCAGTCCCTAAGCTTACACACTACTTAACCTAAATTATCCTAAAGACAAACACACACTCCCATGCCCGAGGGAGAGTCGAACCTCCGCCGGGACCAGCCGCACAGTGCATGACTGCAGTGCCTTAGACCGCTCGGCTACTAAGGATATTTGCAGTGTCTTCTAACGTAGACGAATAGAAATCATGGTGCATGAAACGAAGCCCGGCACTTAGTGGGGACAGATGAGCATGCAGCTGAAGATAGAAACCACGGGAGAAGCTGTAAGTAATCGCGGCATGAAGTCATGAAACGTTTTCGCGCAACGTAATTTCACTGCCTGACAGTAGAAGCGAAGGACCCAGAAGAGGTTGACAGGATATGTGACCCCATTTCAGTGATTACAATATCGAGTCAAATTGTAGTATCATACGCCTACAAATTGGATAACACTATCATGCACATTATCGTCTGTCCCTACGACTGTGATGATAGTTAACGAGAGGCTCTCTGGGAATGTGAGCTGTCTGCTCGATTGTTACTAGAGTCGCAGGAGTACATTTTATAGCGTTATGCAACATCAATCGTGTTGTTACTTCCGTTGGGAGTTGGCTGGCGGCAGGGTGTACGGCGGGGCTAATTCGACAAGTACATGAAGATTGCAGGTTTCTCTCGCTGGGCGTCACCAAGTGTTATATCCTGTCTCCTCTTCAGAAGTGTTTGTAATCGGCTCTTGAGAAGCTGTACGAACGTGTATGTAAGTGGGCATTTGTGGCGTGGAGACGTACGAGGGGCGTTTAGACGCCCGTCTTGTTTCAGAGTCGCCCAAATCGCCGCCGCCGCGCCACTCAGAATGTCTGGACATGTCTGCTGTCGCCTGCCTCCTTCCCCCCGCCCCTTCTCCCCCCACTTTCTCTCTCTCCACCTCACGCACGCACAATGCCGCCTGCGTGGGCGGCGGGGATCCAGCCGTAGTTGAACGGAACTTTAGTGCGCATTGTCAGCCAGAGCCGTTGCCGTGAGCTGTTTGTTCCGCCGCCAGTCACCACACCACTGCGAAGCACGGCGGGTGTGTTCAAAAAATGGTTCAAATGGCTCTAAGCGCTGTGGGACTTAACATCTGAGGTCATCAACCCCCTAGACTTAGAACTACTGGGCCTACCTAACTTAAGGACATCACACACATCCATGCTAGAGGCAGGATTCGAACCTGCGACCGTAGGAGCAGCGCGGTTCCGGACTGAAGCGCCTAGAACCGCTCGGCCACTCCGGCCGGCCCCAGGGTAATCCGTGCAGCGTCTGAACTGCTGTGCCAAGGTGACTTAGTGACCGACGCACCTTGCTAGTAAGCAGGAAACCCAGGTTCGGTTTCCGGCCTTGGTGCAAATTTTCACTCACCGCTTCAGGCTATATACACAGAATTAACCAAGTTCAGAATTTCACGATTATCGGTTTCAACAAACTATGTTGCCATATTCGGATCTGTAGACCGAGTAAGCGTAAAACTGGTTCAGAGATACATACATAACAGTTTTAACGTAATGTGGATCCATAATATACCTTATGCACTACATTTCAAACAATTTCGTCCATGACTTCAGTAATGTGCGTCACATTCTACGGAAGGATTTGGATTTGGCGAATGTATGAAGAACTTTGTCAGAAAGTGCCAACAGCGAAGTACGGAGGAGGTCATGTTACTATACGGCGTTGTTTTATGTGGTTACAATGTGGTCCCCTTACTGCACTAAAGGAAATTCCAAATACAGAAGGACATGAACTCATTTTACAGCATCGTGTATTGCATACAGTAGAGGAATGGTCCGGAGACGATGACTGTATTAATACGGCGGTGCAGCACGTCATAAAGCAGTATCTGTGATGCAACGCTCTGTGGTCATTAACATTCGTGAAATGGACTGCCTGCCAAGGGCACTGACTTGAATACACTCCTGGAAATGGAAAAAAGAACACATTGACACCGGTGTGTCAGACCCACCATACTTGCTCCGGACACTGCGAGAGGGCTGTACAAGCAATGATCACACGCACGGCACAGCGGACACACCAGGAACCGCGGTGTTGGCCGTCGAATGGCGCTAGCTGCGCAGCATTTGTGCACCGCCGCCGTCAGTGTCAGCCAGTTTGCCGTGGCATACGGAGCTCCATCGCAGTCTTTAACACTGGTAGCATGCCGCGACAGCGTGGACGTGAACCGTATGTGCAGTTGACGGACTTTGAGCGAGGGCGTATAGTGGGCATGCGGGAGGCCGGGTGGACGTACCGCCGAATTGCTCAACACGTGGGGCGTGAGGTCTCCACAGTACATCGATATTGTCGCCAGTGGTCGGCGGAAGGTGCACGTGCCCGTCGACCTGGGACCGGACCGGACCGCAGCGACGCACGGATGCACGCCAAGACCGTAGGATCCTACGCAGTGCCGTAGGGGACCGCACCGCCACTTCCCAGCAAATTAGGGACACTGTTGCTCCTGGGGTATCGGCGAGGACCATTCGCAACCGTCTCCATGAAGCTGGGCTACGGTCCCGCACACCGTTAGGCCGTCTTCCGCTCACGCCCCAACATCGTGCAGCCCGCCTCCAGTGGTGTCGCGACAGGCGTGAATGGAGGGACGAATGGAGACGTGTCGTCTTCAGCGATGAGAGTCGCTTCTGCCTTGGTGCCAATGATGGTCGTATGCGTGTTTGGCGCCGTGCAGGTGAGCGCCACAATCAGGACTGCATACGACCGAGGCACACAGGGCCAACACCCGGCATCATGGTGTGGGGAGCGATCTCCTACACTGGCCGTACACCACTGGTGATCGTCGAGGGGACACTGAATAGTGCACGGTACATCCAAACCGTCATCGAACCCATCGTTCTACCATTCCTAGACCGGCAAGGGAACTTGCTGTTCCAACAGGACAATGCACGTCCGCATGTATCCCGTGCCACCCAACGTGCTCTAGAAGGTGTAAGTCAACTACCCTGGCCAGCAAGATCTCCGGATCTGTCCCCCATTGAGCATGTTTGGGACTGGATGAAGCGTCGTCTCACGCGGTCTGCACGTTCAGCACGAACGCTGGTCCAACTGAGGCGCCAGGTGGAAATGGCATGGCAAGCCGTTCCACAGGACTACATCCAGCATCTCTACGATCGTCTCCATGGGAGAATAGCAGCCTGCATTGCTGCGAAAGGTGGATATACACTGTACTAGTGCCGACATTGTGCATGCTCTGTTGCCTGTGTCTATGTGCCTGTGGTTCTGTCAGTGTGATCATGTGATGTATCTGACCCCAGGAATGTGTCAATAAAGTTTCCCCTTCCTGGGACAATGAATTCACGGTGTTCTTATTTCAATTTCCAGGAGTGTAGAATGGAACACCTTGGGATGAGTTAGCACGTCGACTTTACTACTGCCTCTGATTTCGGCCTTTGAGGAAGAACGGACTGTTATTCCTCCACTGACATTCAGACAGCTCGTTGAAAGTGTGCTCAGCAGAATTAATGTCCACTAATAGGTGTCCAGATACTTATGATCAGACACTGCATCCGTTGAAAGCCTGAATGTCTTGGAAAGTGAAAGAGAGACATTATACAAGATGTATAGGAACAAAGAGGGAATAATAAGAATGGAACACCGAGAGAGAAGTGCTCAGATTGAAAACGACGAAAAGGAGACTGCAGTTAATAGTAGAAGGACATCAAACGGAAGCAGCAGCCTAGAAAGAAGTGAGATAAAGGTTTTAATCTACAGATAGAGTAAGCAGTAAAGGCAACCAAAGAAAAATGTGGAAGTGAATTAAAATTCAGCGGGAAGAAATAAAACTTCGAGATTTGGCCGATGACATTGTGCTTGTGACAAAGCCTGCAAGATAAGCTAAACAGAATGGTTCGTCTCTTGAAAAGAAACATCAACAATACAATGGAGTACAATGTAAATGAATCAGGTGATGTTGAGACTATTAGATTAAGAAATGACACATTGAAAGTAATAGACAAGTTTTGCTATTTGGAGAGCAAATTAACTGAAGATGCTCGAAGTAGAGAGGATATAAAATGCAGAATGTGAAAAGCAAGAGAAATTTAAGTGAAAAGGAGAAATAATTTAATATGTAATGTATATTTAAGTCACACGAAAACTGTCTCAAAGAATTTGTCTCCAGTGTATTAACGTGAAAAGTGGACGATGGACTTTACAGAACAGAAATCGTTCGAAATGTGATACTACAGAAGAGTACTGAAGATTAGATAGGTATATCGAATAATTAACGACGAAGTACTGAATCGAACTGGGGAGACAACGAATTTATTGCCGAACTTAAAATAAAACAAGTACGCAGTTGTTAGAACACATCTTGAGCCATAAACTAGTCATCACCTTGACAATGGAGAAAAGTGTACCAAGTGAAAATTGCAGTCGGCCGCGGTGGGCGTGCGGTTCTAGGGGCTTCAGTTCGGAACCGCGCTGCTGTTGCGGTCGCAGGTTCGAATCCTGCCTCGGGCAATATAGTGTGCTGGAGTGTTTTGCTGAGTGTTTCTCTCATGTTTTGTGCTGTTGAATTCGTTAGAACTTTAACTTATGATGCTCAATTTGTATTTGCACCTGTGTTCATGTTGTTGTTGTGTTCAGTCCTGAGACTAGTTTGATGCAGCTCTCCGTGCTACTCTATCCTGTGCAAGCTTCTTCATCTCCCAGTACTTACTGCAACCTACATCCTTCTGAATCTGCTTAGTGTATTCATCTCTTGGTCTCCGTCTTTGTTTTTTACCCTCCACGCTGCCCTCTAATACTAAATTGGTGATCCCTTGATGCCTCAGAACATGTCCTACCAACCGGTCCTTTCTTCTTGTCAAGTTGTGCCACAAACTCCTCCCTAATTCTATTCAATACCTCCTCATTAGTTATGTGATTTACCCATCTAATCTTCAGCATTCTTCTGTAGCACCACATTTCGAAAGCTTCTATTCTCTTCTTGTCCAAACTATTTATCGTCCATGTTTCACTTCCAAACATGGCTACACTCCATACAAATACTTTCAGAAACGACTTCCTGACACTTAAATCTGCAGCTGCCTTCTTAGCCGTCGATAAATGCGGAAGGGTTGCCAGTGCATGATTTTGTGGACTACTTTAAGTGTCTCATTTCCTAATCTAATTGCCTCAGCATCATCCGACTTCATTCGACTACATTCCATTATCCTACATCTACATCTACATCTACATCTACATTTATGCTCCGCAAGCCACCCAACGGTGTGTGGCGGAGGGCACTTTACGTGCCACTGTCATTACCTCCCTTTCCTGTTCCAGTCGCGTATGGTTCGCGGGAAGAACGACTGTCTGAAAGCCTCCGTGCGCGCTCTAATCTCTCTAATTTTACATTCGTGATCTCCTCGGGAGGTATAAGTAGGGGGAAGCAATATATTCGAAACCTCATCCAGAAACGCACCCTCTCGAAACCTGGCGAGCTAGCTACACGGCGATGCAGAGCGCCTCTCTTGCAGAGTCTGCCACTTGAGTTTGTTAAACATCTCCGTAACGCTATCACGGTTACCAAATAACCCTGTGACGAAACGCGCCGCTCTTCTTTGGATCTTCTCTATCTCCTCCGTCAACCCGATCTGGTACGGATCCCACACTGATGAGCAATACTCAAGTATAGGTCGAACGAGTGTTTTGTAAGCCACCTCCTTTGTTGATGGACTACATTTTCTAAGGACTCTCCCAATGAATCTCAACCTGGTACCCGCCTTACCAACAATTAATTTTATATGATCGTTCCACTTCAAATCGTTCCGCACGCATACTCCCAGATATTTTACAGAAATAACTGCTACCAGTGTTTGTTCCGCTATCATATAATCATACAATAAAGGATCCTTCTTTCTATGTATTCGCAATACATTTGTCTATGTTAAGGGTCAGTTGCCACTCCCTGCACCAAGTGCCTATCCGCTGCAGATCTTCCTGCATTTCGCTACAATTTTCTAATGCTGCAACTTCTCTGTATACTACAGCATCATCCGCGAAAAGCCGCATGGAACTTCCGACACTATCTACTAGGTCATTTATATATATTGTGAAAAGCAATGGTCCCATAACACTCCCCTGTGGCACGCCAGAGGTTACTTTAACGTCTGTAGACGTCTCTCCATTGATAACAACATGCTGTGTTCTGTTTGCTAAAAACTCTTCAATCCAGCCACACAGCTGGTATGATATTCCGTAGGCTCTTACTTTGTTTATCAGGCTACAGTGCGGAACTGTATCGAACGGCTTCCGGAAGTCAAGAAAAATAGCAACTACCTGGGACCCTGTATCTAATATTTTCTGGGTCTCATGAACAAATAAAGCGAGTTGGGTTTGACACGATCGCTGTTTCCGGAATCCATGTTGATTCCTACATAGTAGATTCTGGGTTTCCAAAAACGGCATGATACTCGAGCAAAAAACATGTTCTAAAATTCTACAACAGATCGACGTTAGAGATATAGGTCTATAGTTTTGCGCATCTGCTCGACGACCCTTCTTGAAGACTGGGACTACCTGTGCTCTTTTCCAATCATTTGGAACCTTCCGTTCCTCTAGAACCTTGCGGTACACGGCTGTTAGAAGGGAGGCAAGTTCTTTCGCGTATTCTGTGTAGAATCGAATTGGTATCCCGTCAGGTCCAGTGGACTTTCCTCTGTTGAGTGATTCCAGTTGCTTTTCTATTCCTTGGACACTTATTTCGATGTCAGCCATTTTTTCCTTTGTGCGAGGATTTAGAGAAGGAACTGCAGTGCGGTCTTCCTCTGTGAAACAGCTTTGGAAAAAGGTGTTTAGTATTTCAGCTTTACGCGTGTCATCCTCTGTTTCAATGCCATCATCATCCCGGAGTGTCTGGATATGCTGTTTCGAGCCACTTACTGATTTAACGTAAGACCAGAACTTCCGAGGATTTTCTGTCAAGTCGGTACATAGAATTTTACTTTCGAATTCACTGAACGCTTCACGCATAGCCCTCCTTACGCTAACTCTGACATCGTTTAGCTTCTGTTTGTCTGAGAGGTTATGGCTGCGTTTAAACTTGGAGTGAAGCTCTCTTTGCTTTCGCAGTAGTTTCCTAACTTTGTTGTTGTACCACGGTGGGTTTTTCCCGTCCCTCGCAGTTTTACTCGGCACGTACCTGTCTAAAACGCATTTTACGATTGCCTTGAACTTTTTCCATAAACACTCAACATTGTTAGTGTCGGAACAGAAATTTTCATTTTGATCTGATAGGTAGTCTGAAATCTGCCTTCTATTACTCTTGCTAAACAGATAAACCTTCCTCCCTTTTTTTATATTCCTATTAACTTCCATATTCAGGGATGCTACAACGGCCTTATGATCACTGATTCCCTGTTCTGCACATACAGAGTCGAAAAGTTCGGGTCTGTTTGTTATCAGTGGGTCCAAGATGTTATCTCCACGAGTCGGTTCTCTGTTTAATTGCTCGAGGTAATTTTCGGATAGTGCACTCAGTATAATGTCACTCGATGCTCTGTCCCTACCACCCGTCCTAAACATCTGAGTGTCCCAGTCTATATCTGGTAAATTGAAATCTCCACCTAAGACTATAACATGCTGAGAAAATTTATGTGAAATGTATTCCAAATTTTCTCTCAGTTGTTCTGCCACTAATGCTGCTGAGTCGGGAGGTCGGTAAAAGGAGCCAATTATTAACCTAGCTCGGTTCTTGAGTGTAACCTCCACCCATAATAATTCTACTTCACTACAGGATAAACTACTACTTACAGCGACGAACACTCCACCACCGATTGCATGCAATCTATCCTTTCTAAACACCGTCTGTACCTTTTTAAAAATTTCGGCAGAATTTATCTCTGGCTTCAGCCAGCTTTCTGTACCTATAACGATTTCAGCTTCGGTGCTTTCTATCAGCGCTTGAAGTTCCGGTACTTTACCAGCGCAGCTTCGACAGTTTACAATTACAATACCGATTGCTGCTTGGTCCCCGCATGTCCTGACTTTGCCCCGCACCCGTTGAGGCTGTTGCCCTTTCTGTACTTGCCCAAGGCCATCTAACCTAAAAAACCGCCCAGCCCACGCCACACAACCCCTGCTACCCGTGTAGCCGCTTGTTGCGTGTAGTGGACTCCTGACCTATCCAGCGGAACCCGAAACCCCACCATCCTATGGCGCAAGTCGAGGAATCTGCAGCCCACACGGTCGCAGAACCGTCTCAGCCTCTGATTCAGACCCTCCACTCGGCTCTGTACCAAAGGTCCGCAGTCAGTCCTGTCGACGATGCTGCAGATGGTGAGCTCTGCTTTCATCCCGCTAGCGAGACTGGCAGTCTTCACCAAATCAGATAGCCGCCGGAAGCCAGAGAGGATTTCCTCCGATCCATAGCGACACACATCATTGGTGCCGACATGAGCGACCACCTGCAGATGGGTGCACCCTGTACCCTTCATGGCATCCGGAAAGACCCTTTCCACATCTGGAATGACTCCCTCCGGTATGCACACGGAGTGCACATTGATTTTCTTCCCCTCTCTTGCTGCCATATCCCTAAGGGGCCCCATTACGCGCCTGACGTTGGAGCTCCCAACTACCAGTAAGCCCACCCTCTGCGACCGCCCGGATCTTGCAGACTGAGGGGCAACCTCTGGAACAGGATAAGCAGCCATGTCAGGCCGAAGATCAGTATCAGCCTGAGACAGAGCCTGAGAACGGTTCGTCAGACAAACTGGAGAGGCCTTCCGTTCAGCCCTCCAGAATGTCTTTCGCCCCCCTGCCACACCTTGAGACGACCTCCCACTCTAGTACAGGTGAGGGATCAGCCTCAATGCGGGCAGTATCCTGGGCAACCACAGTCGTAGTCCGATCGGGGGATGCGTGGGACGAGCTGGCCGTCCCCAACAAACCCCCATCCGGACCCCCACAGTGATGCCCATTGGCAACAGCCTCAAGCTGTGTGACCAAAGCCAACACTGCCTGAAGCTGGGCGCGAAGGGATGCCAACTCAGCCTGCATCCGAACACAGCAGCTGCAGTCCCTATCCATGCTAAAAACTGTTGTGCAAGGAAGTCTGAACTAATATACAGAGAGCGCAAACAAATCGACACAAAATTTAAACGGTTATTAAAATACAAGATTGCCTAGTAAATGCAGTAATGCTGCTACTTGCGCACTGCTGACACACTGCTCGCCGGCGGAAGGAGACTACGCGATTTTACACTATTCAGGTACTAAAACGCGATGCTACAACTCTCAAATACTATAATACGCCCGAAATTTATGGATTAAACAATGCAAGTACCAAAAACACGCAAAGAAATTAAGAATTAAACTATATAACAAATGAGTGAGCTAGGAGTATACGACTTGCTGCTGCAGCTGCTTATCCAACGGCGTTTTGATTTTGTTGATGTTCATCTTATATCCTCCTTTCAAGACACTGTCATTCCGTTCAACTGCTCTTCCAAGTCCTTTGCTGTCTCTGACAGAATTACAATGTCATCGACGAACCTCAACGTTTATATTTCTTCTCCATGGACTTTAATACCTACTCCAAACTTTTCTTTTGTATCCTTTACTGCTTGCTCAATATACAGATTGAATAACATCAGGGATAGGCTACAACCCTGTCTCACTCCCTTCCCAACCGCTGCTTCCCTTTCATGCCCCTCGACTCTTATAACTGCCATCTGGTTTCTGTACAAATTGTAAATAGCCTTTCGCTCCCTGTATTTTACTCCTGCCACCTTTTAGAATTTGAAAGACAGTATTCCAGTCAACATTGTCAAATGCTTTCTCTAAGTCTACAAATGCTAGAAATGTAGGCTTGCCTTTCCTTAATCTATTTTCTAAGATAAGTCGTAGGGCCAGTATTGCCTCACGTGTTCCAACATTTCTGCGGAATCCAAACTGATCTTCGCCGAGGTAGGCTTCTACCAGTGTTCTACCAGTGTTCGTCTGTGTTCATCTGACAGGAAATTTGCTTCATTCAGGGCAATAACTAAATCATTATGACTACCCTCTGTAATGTATTACCAAGTAATACGTTCGGAAACCATTCACTCTTGTGTAAATGTTGAGTTTTCCTTCTGTCAGATGCCTCGAGATCCTATACTTTCGACGATTCTGATTCGTCAAATGCGCTCGCCGGCCTCCGGGCTACGCGATGCGACGTGCCCGTTTAGACCGTCGCGATGCGACTTGCCCGTTTAGACCGTCGCGCTGCGCATACGCAGAGGTCGGGATTAATTGTCGCCCCCGGCTAGCTAGCGCCTTCGCCGTTTTCCCAGAACTCTGCGCCCTCGCTTTATTCGGCGCGCGGCGGCGCTCGGCGCTTCGCGCTGTGCTGTGCCGTGTTTTTGTTTGGCGGACGATCGCTAATCAGGCCGCCTGCCCCCAGGGCCACCCACCTCAGGGCGGGCTTGCCTCGCCTGCTCCTCTCCTCCAGACTGCTTTTTGCTCGCCCCCGTTTCACCTGCCTCTGTCTGCAACGCTTCGCGCAACGGCAGTCTGGGTTCATTTTTCTCGAGTGATTCATTCTCTTCACTGTGAGCGCTGGCTCGCAGCGAAAACTGACTTAGAAGCAAGATAATGTACAAGAACTGTTACAATACACGTTACTTATAGCTGGGTGGCAATTTCTCACAGCTCTCTAGAATATCTCGCTAAGGCCTAATCAACTAATGACACCTTTTCCAGGAACTTCAGGGTGAGTAAACTGTCTACATGGGCTGTATAGAAGGATTTATTTACAATTTATCATGACGGACTGGTATTAGGCCTCACAGTCTGAGAGGTGGCATGAGCCCCCTCTCATATTTCTATCTTACGATTTTCCTCTCTAATTGCATGCAGTGAAAAGTTGCTATTCCTTCACACGCGGACTTCCCACACAGCGTCTCTCGTCATCCGGGTGGCCCGGTGACAGGCGGGCTCTGCTGATCTGGAAAGGGTTCAGCCGACGGGTGTGAGGAAGTCGAGTGAATGCTTTGCAGACGCCGACATTGTTAAAAGACACGCCCGGAGGGGTCTGAAGTAGCGGCTGGGTTGGAGGTTCCGTTACTTTGCAGAAACTTAGCGAAAACACTTTCTGGCGGGCTACCAGCGAGGCGTGGGAATGACTTGTGTACCCAGGCAGTTGTGGCGGGAAAATTCCTGCGCTTTCTGCAAAATAGTAACTGTGATTGGCTTGCTCAGGGCATAGCTCCGTGACGTAGCAAAATCAGCGCAGAAATTGGCGCCAAGAATCTCCATTGGTGGAATGGTAGTGCTCCGGCAATAGAGTGGAATTTTCCGCCGGTTTTCGAGTTGCTGTTTGGAACGTTTAACCACGGCCACTGTCGTGGGGGCGGGAATGTTGTGTGTTCGGCCTGTACGGGTGCTCTAGGGAGTCGGCTCTCGCTTTTCGGTCGAGGACGTCGAAGCAACCAGCCATCGCCTCCGGTACTCCAAATCGTGTTCTTGCAGTTAAGAAGACAGATTGGTAAGGTATGTCCGCAGCACTGGCAGACAGGGATTTTCCTAGGTGATAATCAGAGCTCAGCAGAGCGCGCCTGTTCGTCTTTTTCCAACTTTGTTCTGTCTTGGGTAGCAGCAATTAATGTTGGGTTGGCTATGTGTTTTCTCTTAAGATTTGAGTTGCAAGGAATTGGCTCCACATACCACTTCGTCATAATCCTCACAATCTAGTTTAGGGACAACTTCACATTCACAGCGTTTGTTTGAGTATCCAATTTGAGCCAATTTGATGTATTGTAAATGTTTCATGTGTTTTTGTTTATTATTATTTTGTGTTTAGTCTTAATAAATCATATTGTTATTTTTGGACATAACTTTCATTCTGTTAATCGGTAAAGCAACCCTATCATTCCTCACTATGTTAATGAAACCTTCGTTTATTTAACTTATTTATCAAATTAAATTATTGCAGGTGCCAAACTCTCTTCTACTCCACTGGCAGGGTTGATTAGAGTCAGTTCGCGTATTTTTTTTAATCCTTGTGCAACAGCAAAAGTCGGAGTTAGAATAGGGGGCGGGGGGGCTTAGAGCATCATTTACATATGTAGATTCTAGAAGAATTTAGTGTTAAATACACTGCTAGACCCGGCACCTCGCAAGTCATTTTCAGCTACACATTTCGCAAGCCAAGACATTTGACAAGACAACACAGAAAAAGTTTCATTTCACATACTAATATACTTAAGTAACTTCCTCTTGACTACTGAGCTCCGTGCTTGGATCCTGACGCACCACTCACATCGAGACCTCCAAGGTGTCAGACACTCATAACGGTACCATACTTTGTGTGTAGATGGAGTATCAACCAAAACACCGACTTAGTTCGTGGTATGTGCTGTTGTCCAGTAGAATATGTTTAAACGGTAATTAAAAGTAATACCAGAACTACGAAGCAGAGGAAAGGCGAACTTGTGAGCGACAGTTTCGTAGATCTCGCTTGGGTGAGCAGGTAGAGCGTGAAGTCTCGTCGCAAAGGTCCCGCGTTCAACCCGCACTGATGACAGTTTGTTTTAACTGTTTACGGGAGGACATTTTGCTGACATGTAAAAAGAGCTTTTGGATTTTGTAGCAATGTTAGTATGCCAGTCTGTCTTCGCTTCTTTAGCTGAATATAGCAAAGCTATAGAGTACATTTATAAAGAAAGGCGTGGTGTTCTGTCGGACATGTGCGGAACAGTAGAATGAAGAAACAGTAGCATTACACGTGCGTAAGTATTCACAGTCCTACATAACACTTTCACGTGTAATACAGCAAAAAAAAAAAGTCATCATGGGTTTATGAATCTAGGAAACTCAGTAGCCGGCCGCTGTGGCTGAGCGGTTCTAGGCACTTCAGTCCAGAACCGCGCTGCTGCTACGATGGCAGGTTCGAATCCTGCCTCGGGCATGGATGTGTGTGATGTCCTTAGGTTAGTTAGGTTTACGTAGTTCTAAGTTCTAGAGGACTGATGACCTCAGATGTTAAGTCCCATAGTGTTCAGAGCCATATGAACCATTTTTGATGCTGTTTTTCCGCCTTGTATGCTGTATAAATCTTCGATACGGCGCCTCTTGATACACTCCCTTGGTTACAGAAGCACCCACTATACTAGCAGAAGCACTTTGCTTACGTTAGAATTTACTGAGCTCCAAACATAATGCACTCACAATTACACACAATTCTGTTCTGGCCGAGATCGACACTTGGAACATATTGAGAACATGGCACACACCGGTCGTGGCCAAATACAACAGGAAAACTTGTAGGCTTGAGTAGTACTTGCTTTTACGTTCAAACGTGCATTTCTAGCAGTGTTTCCATATTTTTGGCCAACCCCTGTATCTTTACTGACTGGGACAATATTTCACACTGAAGTCCGTGGCGAATAGTAACCACACGTTCTCAGTCATGTCACAAACTACTCATTTGCAGGCTTACGTGTATGGCTCTGAGCACCATGGGCCTTAACTGCTGTAGTCATCAGTCCCTTAGAACTTAGAACTACTTAAACCTAACTAATCTAACTACCCAAGCATGGTCGCGCTTGGGTAGCTCAGTTGGTAGCCCACTTGCCCGCGAGAGGCAAAGGTCCCGAGTTCGAGTGTCGGTCCGGTACGCAGTTTTAATCTGCCAGGAAGTTTCATAACTTAAGGATATCACACACATCCATGCCCGAGGCAGGATTCGAAGCTGCGACCGTAGCGGTATCGCGGTTCCAGACTGTAACGCCTAGAACCGCTCGGCCACTCCGGAAGGCGCTTACGTGTACTGGAAGGTTTTTTTCTTCTGTTACAGGGTAATTTCACTCTCGCCTGTCTTCACTGCTAATTACGATACGTCCAGTATAGCCAAAGTGTGGTTAACTAGACAGTGCGCATCCTGGCACCTTCTCATATTCAGAATGCGAAAGTATCAGTATGATCAGCACTTTCTAACTCAGAGGGGAATAAGTCCCACCCTAAACTCCTTGAGAACCGTGTACAAAGTTTATAAAACTGTGACATCTGTCGTTCCCAGCAGAGTCGACACATAGGCATAGTACCCAAATGTTCTAAAGCTTCTCTCGGCACCGAGCGAGGTGGTGCAGTGGTTAGCACACTGGACTCGCATTCGGGAGGACGACGGTTCAATCCCGCGTCCGGCCATCCTGATTTAGGTTTTCCGTGATTTCCCTAAAACGCTCCAGGCAAATGCCGGGATGGTTCCTTTCAAAGGGCACGGCTGACGTCCTTCCCCGTCCTTTCCTAATCCGATGAGACCGATGAGACCGATGACCTCGCTGTTTGGTCTCTTCCCTCCAGACAATCGAATCCAATCCTTCCCTCGGCACATCCACATCCTGATTTCAGTGCAGCTGCAGTCAGTAGGATTTCACTCAGCAATGATAGCTTGCCACCTCGGTGACTGTGTCTGCAGGTTGCAATACAGGGAGCTTTTTGTTTTTTGTTTTTACCTCGGCTGTTAACGGAAGCGTGCCACCGGCAGCGGTCAGGCACCTCGGCAGAGAAGACACAAAAGGAAGAAGAGCGGCCCTCCAGGGTAAGACAGTGAGCGGCCGGCGGCGAGCAGCACACCGGGGCCTCCTCTTGTGCTGATAGAAATAAACGAGCGGCGCTGCCTCTCCAGGCGCCCAAAGACAACGCGGCCGGCGCCGGACTGACAGCCAGCCCCGGCCGGCAGCTCGCCAGCTGGCCCGCCGTGTTTGGCGCCGCGCCGCTCCAAAGCAATGCTCGAAATGAAAAATAAACAGTAATTACTCCAAAGTGCTTCATCACGCCGCGCCACGCAGCTCCTGTACTTTGGAGTGTGGCCGCCACTGTGGGGCGGCGCTGCCGGCGCCGGGCTGGACACTGCGAGGCGTCCACCTCTACGCTGCGGGCGTTCGTTGCCTCGCAAGTCTGTCCTCCGTTTATTCCAGGCAGACCAGACCGCATTTCGCCAGATACGAGGGTCACTCAAAATGAAATGCACACTATCTTTGTAAAGATGCAGTTTTCGTTCTGCATGTGTCAAAGTTTCACAGTGTGTAGATACATCCTTCCCGCTTGTTTTCAAATTTAGTTCAACCTGTTCCCGTCAGTGGCGCCTGCACAGCATGTCTTCAAGATGGCTGCTACACTTGACGTTCGTCAGAAGCAACGTGCTGTCATAGAATTCCTGTGCTGAGAGAACGAGACAGAGGGAAACATCCAGGGAACTTTTGGAACAGTACGAGAATGGTGGAGATGAATTTCTTGGAAGAATTGTGACAGGTGATGAAACATGGCTCCATCATCTTCGTGGAACAAGGTTTGAAGATGATGACTCCCTAGTGCATGCTGCCAAACAGTGGGTCCAACAGGATGGTCCAGAATTTTACTGTGCAGGAATACATGTCGTAAGACAGTTGAGAGGGATGGCAATTATGTGGAGAAATGAAAATATTGTTCCTAAAGCATGTATCTACACACTGTAAAATTTTCAAACATGTAAAATACAAGATGGATTAAAAAAAATAGTGTGCATTTGTTTTGCAGTGACCATCGTACTATTATCTCATGTAATGATACAAACAGGACATTTATCTGACTTCATTGCAAAACATAAAACACAATGCTCCACATGAAACAAAACTGCACTGAACCGCCAAAGAAACTGGTACACACATGCGTACAGAGATATGAGAACAGGCAGAATAAGGTACTACGGTCGGCAACGGCTATATAAGACAACAAGTGTCCGGTGCAGTTGCTAGATGTGTTATTGGTGCTACAATGGCAGGTTATCATGATTTATGTGAGTTTGAACGTGGTGTTACAGCCGGCGCACGAGTGATGGGACACAGCACCTCCGAGATAGCGATGAAGTGGAGATTTTCCCGTACGACAATTGTAGCGTGAATATCAGGAATCCGGTAAAACATCAGAATGGTTCAAATGGCTCTAAGCACTATGGGATTTTACATCTGAGGTCATTAATCCCCTAGAACTTAGAACTACTTAAACCTAACTAACCTAAGGACGTCACATCCATGCCTGAGGCAGGAGTCCAACCTGCGACCGTAGCAGCAGCGCGGTTCCGAACTGAAGCGCCTAGAACCGCTCGGCCACAGCGACCGGCGGTAAAAAATCAAATCTCCGGCATCGCTGCGGCCGGAAAAAGATCCTGCAGGAACGGGACCGACGACAACTGAAGAGAATCGTTCAACCTGACAGAAGTGCAACTCTTACGCATATTGCTGCAGATTTCCATGCTGAGCCATCGACAAGTGTCAGCTTGCCAACCATTCAACGACACATCATCAATATGGCTTTCGGAGCCGAAGGCCCACTCGTGTTCATCGGTGACTGCACGACACAAAGCTTTACGCCTCGCCTGGGCCCGTCAACACCGACATTGGACTGTTGATCGCTGGAAAAATGTTGCCTGGTCGGACGAGTCTCGTTTCAAACTGTATCGACTGGATGGATGTGTACGGTTATGGAGACGACCTCAAGAGTCCGTGGACCGTGCATGTCAGCAGGGGACTATTCAAGCTGGTGGAGTGCACAGTTGGAGTGATGTGGGACCCCTGATACGTGTACATACGACTCTGGCAGCTGACACGTACGTAAGCATCCTGTTTGATCACATACATCCATTCATGTCCATTGTGCATTCCGACAGACTTGGGCAATTCCAGCAGGACAATGCGACACCCCAAACGTCCGTAATTGCTACAGAGTGGATCCAGGAACAGTCTTCTGTATTTAAACACTTCTGTTGGCCACGAATCTCCAGACATGAACATTATTGAGCATACCTGGGATGCCTTGCAACGTGCTGTTGACAAGAGATCGCTGCCTCCTCGGATTGATGGACATCCCTGCAGGATTCATGGCGCCAGTTCCTCCAGCACTACATAGACATTAGTAGAGTCCATGCCACGTCATGTTGCGGGACTTCTACGTACTCGCTTGGATTCTACACGACATTAGGCAGGTGTAGCAGTTTCTGTGACTCTTCAGTGTATATAAACATAAGTAAACAACTGTGTCAGATAACTGCTTTTTTACTTTAATCTGATTGCGCCATTAGGATGAGAGACAGAGTGTGATTCCTTGATGATGCTACAAACCTGCAGGGACGATGGAAATGGGTAAATCTATCAACCTGAGTAAAGGGATACTGGTCCGGAAATTACTGACTCGAAAATTATAAGCGAAAATTTCTGTGACACTGCAATACATGTACGAGTACTGTTCCTACTACCATTATAGTGTAGGCAGTCTTGCGGAACGCTTAGGTCTAGATGCTCGGATAATGACCCAACTAACCCAATGCAGATGGCCTACTGTGTACTGACATGAACAGTCCTGGGGTATGTTTGAACTGCTTGCTCTATATTGACTGCAGTCTGCGTTCACAAGCTGACGATCTGTCCTAACCAAATAGAGTCGTACCCTACGACGGAACTTGCAGTATAATTTTCGAGTGTGGGCAAGCAGATGGAAGCAGCAGAGAAGCGGAAAGGCTGTACAGGACCAAACATCCGTGTAGACGAACTCCGTTTCACACCATGTTTCCGAGACTGTTCCAACGATTAAGTGAAACAGGGAAATTTGTGCCATATTACAAGGACCGAGCAGGACGACGACAAACTCCTTCCTTCCTCGAGAGGATGAGGCGTCTGCAATCACAATCGAGCGGCTGTACGTGAAATTAATGTTTCGCAGAGTACTGTGTGGCGAGTATTGTGGGAAACATCCCTGTCATCCACAGAAAGTGCATGCTTGGACTCCTGCTGACTTCGGACCTCATGCCATGTTTAGCCAATGGTCCTTGCAGCGTCTTACAGTCGACCCTCACTTTTTTGCGTATATGCTTTTCACGGATGAAGCCTGTTTCACCAGTGACGGAATGCTTAATAGATGCAACACTCATGTTTGGGCTGATGAGAACCCCTATGCTACAGTTGTGAAGAACCGTCGACGCAGATTGGCAGTCAACATGTAGGGGGGGGGCTTAATCATTGCTTACGTACTACACCTGTTTCTTCTTCCTCCACGCTTAAATCCACCAGTGTACACAATGTTTCCCAGAGACATACTAGCCAGCTTCCTGTAAAATATTCCACTTGTTATTCGTCTACGGATGCGATCCCCACATGATGGAGACCCACCTCGCTTTGGATTGGGGGTTCGTGAACACCTGGATCAGACATTCCCTGTAAAGTGGGTAGGCAGAGGGCGTATTGTTTCGAATCCAGCACGTTAACCTGATATCATCCCACTTCATTTTTGATGTGTGGCCGTGTGAAAAGTCTTGTGTACAAGACGCCTGTCAAGACCGAAGACGATCCCATGGCACGAATTCTTGCTGCCTGCAACACTGTTCAAACGACATCCAGTATATTAGAATGGGCGCGACAGGACTTTAGCGACGATGCAGTGCCCGCATTGACCCTAAGGGACTTCATTTTGATCAACTGTTATAAACGCAGCAGGTTGTGAAAGCTGCGAAGGTAAATTGAAATCACCATTACTGTACCGCAGACTTAGTTACATGGGCCTTTACTAGTCCATCAACAGAGGAAATTACTGGAGCGTACTGGCGAGGATTCAGCCGGAAGTCTGTGCTTCAAATCAGGGTTTGGAAGTTGGGGCTCAAACTGAGCGCTGCGCGAAGCTAAGGTGGAAAGTGAGTAGATTTTCGCTTATACCTTTCGACTCTATCGTTCCCAGACTAGTGTCCCTTACTCCAGATTGAGACATAGTCTCTGCAAGTTTTTAACATAGTCACGGAATCATCCCGTATATGTAGGCGGGTGCCTTGGATCTTCACATCTTTCTGGGCGTCAAACCAACTCTATTAACAGAGCTCATTAATTTCGAAATGCGGCAGTTAAATATGTGTTCTGATCAGCTGCAGTTCTGGAGCCGCTGGTCGTATCGGAAAGCACTGAAAACCAATTATCCCGTCTCAGCTTTATCTGTTGCCTCCCATTTTTACCAGTTGAATATCTTTGTTCCCGTGTGAAATATCGTGGTTACTGTGACACTATGCCATTTTTAACTAAACAGAAGCATGTAGTTAGGATAATATTGGTGTTCACCCTCGGAGCTCTTGAACACGACTTTTTGAGCGTTTCGGCGTACTGACAAAAACCGCACAGAAAATTTACTCCCTTATGAAGTTTTTATAATCAATGACAGATCGAAAATATCAGTGACATTCGTTGATATAATTCTAGAAGGAGAAGTGACTAGTGTGTGTGTGTGTGTGTGTGTGTGTGTGTGTGTGTGTGTGTGTGTGTGTGTTTGGGTGTTTGTGTGAGTGGAAGACACTGAAATCAGATAAAAATCACTGCACGTAAGAAATCAAAATCAAATCCTACATCATCACTAACCTACGTAAGTAATATTCAGTACGAATATGGTCTACACTTTGTGTTGTTGAGGTCTTCAGTGCCAAGTCTGGTCTGCTGCAGGTGTCGACACTACTCAATCCGGTGTCCCTTCATCTCTGGATAATTATTGCAAGATACTTCTATTTGAACCTGCTTACCGTACTCATCCCTAGGTTCAAAAATGGTTCAAATGGCTCTGAGCACTATGGGACTCAACTGCTGAGGTCATTAGTCCCCTAGAACTTAGAACTAGTTAAAGCTAACTAACCTAAGGACATCACAAACATCCATGCCCGAGGCAGGATTCGAACCTGCGACCGTAGCGGTCTTGCGGTTCCAGACTGCAGCGCCTTTAACCGCACGGCCACTTCGGCCGGCCTACTCATCCCTAGGTCTCACTATATTACCAATCTGACGATCTCTTGATGTCTCAGGACGTGTTCTGTCAAACGATCCCTTCTTTTAGTTAAAATGTGCCACAAATTTCGTTTTTCCTCAACTTTATTCACTACCTCTTCATTACTTACTCTGTGTACCCACCCAATCTTCGGCACTCTTCTCTACCACATTGTTTCAAAAGATTATTTTCTCATCTTTTTAAACTTTAGTGCAAGGGTGCACTTCAGGCAAATGTCGTCAGGGAAGCCTTTCTTCCTAACACTTAATTTTATATTAGGTTAACGATCCGCCCCGGCTTCGCACAGGTAGCAATAACAGTCTACGCTCAGAAGAGTTGTTTGGGATGGAGGTAATAAATTATATACATAAACCGCCCTCATGAATCGGTCTATCAGTGAACAAAAGCAAAGAACAGACGCTATCAAACAGGCCTTGAAGGCTCAATGTACCAACCATCCGCCGTGCCATCCTCAGCTCTTAGGCGTCACCGCTCTGCCGGACATTGACAGTTGTCATCACCGGAGCCGCTTCTTCTCACACAGCTAGCTCCTCAATTGTACTCACAAGAACTGAGTGCAACCGGATTGCCAACAGCGCTCGGCTCACTGGTCACCCGTCTAAGTGCTAGTCACGCCCGACAGCACTTAACTTAGGCAATCTGAGGGAAACCGGTGTTGTCACTGCGGCAACGCTGTTGGCAACCTGTGAGTGAAAACCGTATCAAAATCCCTATGTAGTTCCTGATATTAGCCTTCACATACAGACAGAAAAAATTGACGTTGCAGTGTAATTTACAACACGTAAAATTACTCATTTTAGCAATTTCTTCTTTTTTCAGTTTGTTTTTCTTTTTTCTGTTTTTTAGCCAGTCTGCATGTTACACCATCTCTGTTTCGGCGACTTCTTTTATTTTGCAGTACAAATAGCAAAACTCGTATACCACCTTCAGTGCCTCATTTTCTATTTTAGTACCTTCAGATTCACCAGATTTTCGCCTGATGTAATTCAACTACATTGCATTACCCTTGTTTCATGTTTGTTAATGTTTATCTCATAACCTCTTTTTAAGCCACTATCCATTCCAGTCGACCGCTCTTCCAAGTCCTCTGTCTCTGACAGAATTACAGTGCCATCGGCAAAGCTCAAATTTTTTGTTTCATCTACCTGATATTTAATTTCCTCTCCAAACTTTTCTTTACTGTATGCTGAATGTGCAGATTGAATAACATCGTCGATAGGCTATAACTCTATCTCGAACACTGCCTCCTATTCAGCTCGACACTTCAGTCGCAGTAAATCATCTCAGCTATAAACTACCCCTGTACAAATCGCAACTTGACTGGTAAAGTCGGAGCATGACGTTGTAGTCATAAACTATTGGGTTGCTGCATAAGCTCGTAGCGTTTTCCCACAATTTGAACAAACACAACAGATACACATAACAGAGGCTTTAGTCATCTGTAACACATTTTTCTTCTCTATTTACAATAGTCTGGCAATGCTGTGGTAACTTCCGGTTCCATGACTGTAGAAACCACGCTGGTTTGAGGCGAAAAACTCGTAGAACTATTCGGAGCGCATTTTCACCCGGTAAAGAAGTTACTTGAAGGCTGTTCGATAGAGAACGGAAAAGGTGAAAATCTGATGGCGAAAGATCAGATGAATAAGGTGGGTGCTGAATGACTTCCCAACCGGACACCTGTGCAGAATTTGGGCGGGCGTTATCGTGGCACAGTATCACGCCACGCAGTCTTCCTGCTCGTTGTTCTTGGCCTGCGTCTGCAAGACGTCTGAGTTGTTGACTGAGAAAGTCATCAGCGATGCTTACATCTCGGGGAAGCAATTCGTAGTACACCACGCCGTCACTGATCCAACAAATACATAAAGTTCTCTTTTGTGGATGCGCACAGGTCTTTGTATGGGGAGTTGCTGCTTTGTTTGGGCTCAACCATCCCTTTCGTTTCCCTAAGTTAACATGAAGATACCATCTCTCTGCATCAGTAAGCTCCGCACTGTCGCTTGCTACAAAAAGTGCGCGCTTACAGTCTATCCAATGACATATGGGGTTGGATAGAAAGTGTGCTAACAGACAGGGAGCAGAATGTCGTCCTGAAGGGGTAACTTCAACAGAAACAAGAGTAACTTCAGGTGTGCCCCAGGGTAGCGTAATAGGTCCTGTGCTTTTTACGATTTACGTAAACGATCTGGTTGATGGTATTGACAGCGGCCTTAGAATGTTTGCCTATGATGCTGTAGTCTACAGGAAAGTAATATCACACGAAAGTTGTGAACAAATCAATGAGGACTTGCAGAAAATAAGTGCGTGGTGTAATGACTCAATATTAGTAAGTGTAACCTACTGCGTATCACAAGGCGAAAATCCCCATGAATGTATGAGTACAAAATAAATGATCAGTCTTTGGAAGCGGTAACATCAGTCAAGTATCTGGGTGTGACTATTCGAAATGATCTCAAATGGAGTGATCAGATTACACATGTAACGGGTAAGCCGAACTCTAGATTGCGGTTTATTGGTAGAATTCTGAAGCGATGCAGTCCTTCAACAAAGGAAATAGCTTACAATACGTTAGTTCGTCCAGTTTTAGAGTATTGTTCGTCTGTATGGGACCCTTACCAGTTGGGTCTGGTTCAAGAGATTGAGAAGGTCCAAAGAAGAGCGGCAAGATTCGTGACTGGTACATTTAGCCATCGCGAGAGCGTTACAAATCTCATAGAACGTTTGAAGTGGGACACACTTTCAGATAGAAGACGCGCTGAACAGAAGGGGCTGCTCACTAAATTCCGAAATCGAATCTTCACCGAGGATGTAGATATGGCTCTGAGCACTATGGGACTGAACATCTTAGGTCATCAGTCCCATAGACTTAGAAATACTTAAACCCAAGGACATCACCCACATCCATGCCCGAGGCAGGATTGGAACCTGCGACCGTAGCAGCAGCACGGTTCCGAACTGAGGCGCCTAGAACCGCACGGCCACAGCGGCCGGCCGATGACAGTTCATCACATTTGCCAGTTCTCGAGTACACTGACGTGGATCGTTGTGGATTAATGCGTTTAAACGATAATCATCAAACCCCTGAACGTGGAGAGTCACTAATGTGGAAACGAACCTCATTAAAGCGAGGAAAGCATTTTCTTGCCGTCCTCCGTCCGGCGGCATTACCGCCAATACAAGGCGCGAATGTTCCAGTCTGTACCCGCTGCTGTTGCCCCTCTATTGGACTTAAACAGTAGAATATGTCGGAAATGTTTCGATTTATCCACTTGGCAATCCATTTTCTAGCGTCCACAGCTGCGTTCACTATCTTAAAATGACGAAATGACAATATGTAAACTCAAATAGCAACAGTGAATTACAAATAATGAAAATCGATAAATAAACCTGCAGTAACCGGAATACAAACATGAAAAACAAAATCGCTACGAACTTATGCACCAACGTACGAGGGTCACTCCAAAAGAAATGCACACTATTTTTTTTAAATCCATCTTTTATTCCACATTTTTGAAAGTTTTACAGTGTGTAGATACATCCTTTAGGAACAATATTTTCATTTCTCCGCATAATTTCCATCCCTCTCAACTGCCTTGCGCCATCTTGGAACCAGCGCCTGTATACCCGCACGGTAAAATTCTGGACCAACCTGTTGGAGCCACTGTTTGGTAGCGTGCACAAGGGAGTCATCATCTTCAAACCTTGTTCCACAAAGAGAGTGTTTCAGTTTCCCATAGAGATGATAGTCACATGGAGCCAGGTCAGGACTGTAAGGCGAGTGTTTCAGTGTTGTCCATCCGAGTTTTGTGATCGCTCCCATGGCTTTTTGACTGACATGTGGCCGTGCATTGTCGTGCAACAGCAAAACATCGTGCTTATGCCGATGTGGTCGAACACAACTCAGTCGAGCTTGAAGTTTATCCAGTGTCGTCACATATGCATCAGAATTTATGGTGATTTCAGTTGGTATGATGTCCACAAGCAAGAGTCCTTCGGAATCGAAAAACACCGTAGCTATAACTTTTCCAGCGGAAGGTGTAGTTTTAAATTTTTTTTTCTTGGGTGAATTTGCATGATGCCATTCCATTGATCGCCTCTTCGGGTCTGGTGAAAAATGATGGAGCCATGTTTCATCACCTGTCACATTTTCTTGGGTGAATTTGCATGATGCCATTCCATTGATTGCCTCTTCGTCTCTGGTGAATAATGATGGAGCCATGTTTCATCACCTGTCACAATTCTTCCAAGAAATTCATCTCCACCATTCTCGTACTGTTCCAAAAGTTCGCTGCATACCGTTTTTCTTGTTTCTTTGTGAGCCACTGTCAACATCCTCGGAACCCAACTGGCACAACCCTTTTTTAACGCTAACACTTTCAGTATTCTGCAAATACTTCCTTGCTCTATCCCAACGTAGCGTGACATTTCGTTCACTGTGATGCGTCTGTCAGCAGTCACCAATTCGTTAACTATCTGCACATTGTCTGGAGTGTGTGCAGTACAAGGCCTGCCGCTGTGAGGACAATCCTCAATATTTCCGTGCCTGCTTTTATCACGTAACCTGCTTGCCCACCGACTAACTGCACTGCGATCGACAGCAGCATCTCCATACACTGTCTCGTTCTCACAGCACAGGAATTCTATGACAGCACGTTGCTTCTGACGAACGTCAAGTGTAGCAGCCATCTTGAAGACATGCTGTGACGGCGCCACTCACGGGAATTGGTTGAACTAAGTTTGAAAACAGGTGGGAAGTATGTGTCTACTCATGGTAAAACTTTCACACATGCAGAATGAAAACTGTATTTTTACAAAAATAGTGTGCATTTCTTTTGGAATGACCCTCATAATATCACACATGAGGTTCTGGTTTGGTTTTTTCATCTGATCTGCGACCACGTTTCATATCATCAAACACACAGTTCCGGAAGACTGGTATCGGGAATGTTACAGAACTGACACGTATAACGACGCTCGAGCTGTCAGGCGGTCTGCATCACCGTTTCGATGCGGAGCCACGGAAATGATGACCGAGACTACGACGGTGAGAAACAAAACGGAGAAGCACAGCTAGTCCTTGGGCGAGTCCTACGCATGCGATCCACGTCTGCGTTGCCGATAGCCTTTGCGCACGTGAGCGGCCTGCCGGGAACACATCCAGCACACGGCAGCGCAATTACGTGGTAAGCCTCCCGCTGTCGACCGCTCTGGTCGACTATTTGTGGCCGCCGATAGCGCTACGTCGCGAGCCACGCCCGGCTCTGCCAGTCCGCCGTACTGGAGGCGGGGGCGGGTACACGCATGCGCGTGGCACCGCTCCCGATCCGACAACGTGTTCAGATTAGATAGCTAGCGAGGCAACGGAAGTGCGACAAAGGGCACGTCGCAGTGTGTGCTACGCTTAAACTGTGGAACGTCTCCAATTCCCAAGTGCAGTTGGTTGCAGGATCGAAGCACCAACCTTCACAATCTGTTGTTCGCTCATTCGTCGTGTCACGTATACTCCATCTAGATGAACAATGTCCATGGAAGTTGGACGAGTTAAGGTATACGTTAACAAATGACAAATAAATCATGAAAAGTTGATCTTTTTGCCACATAAACAATAAACTATCACTGTACTGCTCAATGTTACTCTTGCTTAATGACATCTAAATTTAATCTAGTAAAACACTACAGAAGCTGAAACTTCCTGCAAGATTAAAACTGTGTGCAGAACCGAGACTCGAACTTGGGATCTTTGTCTTTCGCGGGCAAGTGCTCTACCATCTGAGCTACCCAAGCACGACTCACGCCCCGTCCTCACAGGTTTTACTTCTGCCAGTACCTCGTCTCCTACCTTCGCAGGAGAGTTTCTGTAAAGTTTCGAAGGTAGGAGACGAGGTACTAGCAGAAGTAAAACCTGTGAGGACGGGGCGTGAGTCGTGCTTCGGTAGCTCAGATGGTAGAGCACTTGCCCGCGAAAGGCAAAGGTCCCGAGTTCGAGTCTCAGTCCGGCACACAGTTTTAATCTGGCAGGAAGTTTCATATCAGCGCACACTCCGCTGCAGAGTGAAAATCTCATTCTGGACGCAAGGAAGCTGTTCGAAAAAGGCTACTTCAGGCTTAGTTTTATTATGTAGCCGCTGTTTATCTGCTCTTAACGGCTTAATATCTATTTTATTAGAATGGAATTTTTCAGAGAAACCATTTTGCTACATCTGCGTCGTGTTCACAGCCCATTACTATTTCTCACGCAGCTATATAACAAACGCTGCTACATATCATCCAGTCAACAGAATTTTTCAGTTGTGGAATCTCGATAGCTAGAGACTTAGATAAATACTAGAAAGAGTGGCTGATGAGGCAGGTTTTTAATTTTCCTTTAAACTGACAGGGATTCCCAATTTCTTGCTTCATGCTGACGGGAGCTTGTTGAATATCTTTCCGCCATAGTAAATGACACCATTCTGAACCCTAGAGAAGGAGGCAAAGTCTAAATGGAAATTACATTTGTGTCTTTTATTATTACTGTGTGTACCACAGTTTACTTGGAACTGAATTTTATTGTTAGGAGAAAAAAAAAACATTAAGAAGCAAACGTACTAGGAAATCAAACTGAGGAGAATTCCAAGATTCTTAAAAAGCTTTCGTCAAGATTTGGAGTTATTTCTTCTTTCTTCGTTATGTCCAGTTAAAGAGCGCATTTCAACTTTTTGGCTTGGTCTGGCAAATACTATTTCTTCTTCTCTCTCCAAAATCTCTATGAATTCACTGTGTTGTTTCTTGCGTTCCTCTGTCCACTGTTTTTCAGTGGTCTTTTTATCGTTCTCTGCGAATGTGTGATTTGAAACTATGATTCGAAAGGTTTTACGTTCTCTGTTGGTATCTTATGTAGTGTTCTATAATGTGACGTCATATCAGCGCATGCAGATATAGAACAGACCATCGGCTACATTTATATTGTTTCCGCATTGCATTTTGGAAAGTATTGGTTCAATTGGCTCTGAGCACTATGGGACGTAACTGCTGTGGTCATCAGTCCCCTAGAACTTAGAACTACTTAAACCTAACTAACCTAAGGACAGCACACACATCCATGCCCGAGGCAGGATTCGAACCTGCGACCGGAGCGGTCACGCGGTTCCAGACTGAAGCGCCTAGACCGCACGGCCACACCGGCCGGCCTTTGGAAAGTAGGTTCTGGTGATGGACTGATGTGTAGTGTAGCCAAATGTTTAGGTTATGTTGCAAGATGATAGTTTGCGAGTTGGCGAAGCGATATCTTTGTTATGAGATACTGATTTTAAGCGTAGCCCGAGACCAAAAAAAAAAAAAAAAAGTTTCAAATGGCTCTGAGCACTATGGGACCCAAAATTTGACGTCATCAGTCCCATAGAACTTAGAACTACTTAAACCTAACTAACCTAAGGACATCACACGCACCCATGCCCGAGGCAGGATTCGAACCTGCGACCGTAGTAGTCGCGCGGTTCCGGACTGCAGCGCCTAGAACCGCTCGGTCACGGCGGCCGGCAGCCCGAGACCCAGCTTACGTTGAAAAGATGACAGTTTCGTCGCAAGCAGGCGACGTATTGCGGCATCATAGCCATAATTCTTGTGGTGTGTATTTATTAACTTTTGAGTTCAATGACTGGTTTACGTCCACCATTTTGATTACGGCAAAACACCTGTAGTGGTCTCGGATGGTTCAATGTTTTCGTTATATGGACAGAATCAGAAAAATGGTTCAAATGGCTCTGAGCACAATGGGACTTAACATCCGAGGTCATCAGTCCCCTAGAACTTAGAACTACTTAAACCTAACTAACCTAAGGACATCAAACACATCCATGCCCGAGGCAGGATTCGAACCTGCGACCGTATCTGGCGGGCGGGTCCGGACTGAAGCGCCTAGAACCGCTAGACCACCGCGGCCGGCCACAGAATCACATCCAAGCGGTATGTACAGTTCCATTTCACAACCAGCGTGATTAACTGGTGCTGTTGACAAGGCCACGCATGAAATCAGCTTCATTAGTAAACAGGTTTTATTAATTTAATTAGTGTAATTACGCATCGACGAACTTCAGTCGGCATACTTCATTGGCTGCTGCGTCATCGATGATAAAAAGAGTAGAAAACATTATAGTCTATATCGCGACCAAGAACATGTTGTACGGAGGTAAAACACGCCGCGCTTGTGCGTTTCAGAGAGCAGGGTGTGGCGGTAATTTGGCGCTAACCCCTTCTTAGGCGTCGTCAGGCGGCGGACGGCTCGCAACGAGACATGTTTACAGGTAACAAATAACGGCGGCTGCTGCGCGCATGCGCACAATGAGGGCAGCGCGTACAGTATCTCAGCCTGGCGCCGCCCCTCCCACGCCTCGTAAACAAACGAGCCCCAGTGCTGGCGCAGGCGTTGGCGTCGGTGAAGCTGCGTCGGCGCCGGCGGCAGGTCTGGCTCGAGGTACGTGGCCTGGCCGCTTCGGCTGGGCGGCCGGTACCTCATTCGTGCTTCCGGCGGCTTCCTTCTGCCTAAAGACTTACACTCCGCAAGCCACTGCGCATAGCGTGCCTGAGGGTACACCGTACCAGTATCAGCTATCTGCTGTCCTAACCCATTCGCAAACGAGCGAGGTAAAAGAGACTGTCTACACGCCTCTGTCCGTGCTCCAGTCTCTCTTCTCTTCAGTCATGATCCCTACACCATCAACATCACAGTTGCACTGTCATATTCGAATACATTTTCTCGAAATTTACCCAACAGGGTATGTCCTCCTTGCTCCAAGAATACCCCGAGAACTTCTGTATAACACTAGCGTACGGGCCATAGCAGGTTGTTAAGACAGTAGCAGAGCGTCCTTTAATTCGTTGGATTTCTGTTGACACACCTATTTCGTAAAGACTCCCAACACTGGAACGACACTCTAGAACTGGCACTACTATAAGGGATTGATATTTCACTACCCTGCCCACGCTCGTATCCGAACATAACAAGATGAACGAAAGTTGGGAGTGTTTCTACACCTGGAAGATGACGCCTATTCTATTTTCGCGCCAGTCGCGTAGTAGAGGCGCTAGTAGCGCCACTATGAGGATGAAAATCACGTTTCCCTTAAATACGAATCGGTCGTGAGCGTTATTTGCCTTTGAGATTGGACGTGGTGAGCTGAACTCAGTCTAGAATTCCTTTAAGGTGACTAAGACGCCATTATCAACACCTCACTGAGCTTAAACAAGGTCGTATAATATGGCTAAGAGAAGCTGGATGTTCCTTCCGTGTCATTTCTGGAAACCCAGATTCTACTCTGTAGGAATCAACATGGATTCCAGAAACAGCGATCGTGCGAGACCCGACTCGCTTTATTTGTTCATGAGACCCAGAAAATATTAGATACAGACTCCCAGGTAGATGCCATTTTTCTTGACTTCCGGAAGCCGTTAGATTCAGTTCCGCGCTGTCGCCTGATAAACAAAGTAAGAGTCTACGGAATATCAGAACAGCTGTGTGGCTGGATTGAAGAGTTTTTAGCAAACAGAACACAGTATGTTGTTCTCAATGGAGAGACGTCTACAGACGTTAAAGTAACCTCTGACGTGCCACAGGGGAGTGTTATGGGACCATTGCTTTCAACAATATATATAAATGACCTAGTAGATAGTGTCTGAAGTTCCATGCGGCTTTTCGAGGATGATGCTGTAGTATACAGAGAAGTTGCAGCATTAGAAAATTGCAGCGAAATGCAGGAAGATCTGCATGGGATAGGCACTTGGTGCAGGGAGTGGCAACTGACCCTTAACATAGACAAATGTAATGTATTGCGAATACATAGAAAGAAGGATCCTTTACTGTATGATTATACGATAGCGGAACAAACACTGGTAGCAGTTACTTCGGTAAAATATCTGGGAGTACGCGTACGGAACGATATGAAGTGGGATAATCAGATAAAATTAATTGTTGGTAAGGCGTCTGCCAGATTGAGATTCATTGGGAGGGTCCTTAGAAAATGTAGTCCATCAACAAAGGAGGTGGCTTACAAAACACTCGTTCGACCTATACTTGAGTATTGCTCATCAGTGTGGGATCCGTACCAGGTCGGGTTGACAGAGGAGATAGAGAAGATCCGAAGTAGAGCAGCGCGTTTCGTCACAGGGTTATTTGGTAACCGTGATAGCGTTACGGAGATGTTTAATAAACTCAAGTGGCAGACTCTGCAAGAGAGGCGCTCTGCATCGCGGTGTAGCTTGCTGTCCAGGTTTCGAGAGGGTGCGTTTCTGGATGAGGTATCGAATATATTGCTTCCCCCTACTTATACCTCCCGAGGAGATCACGAATGTAAAATTAGAGAGATTCGAGCGCGCACGGAGGCTTTCCGGCAGTCGTTCCTCCCACGAACCATACGCGACTGGAACAGGAAAGGGAGGTAATGACAGTGGCACGTAATGTGTCCTCCGCCACACACCGTTGGGTGGCTTGCGGAGTATAAATGTAGATGTAGATGTAGATACTGCACAAAAACTTGGAGGGAATGTAGCCATTATACATGATTGCTGGCAGCGGTGGTTTTAGGAAGGTACAGTGCAAAAAATTGCTGTAATAATAGTCCTATCATATTGTGTTCAACTAAGAACATTTATTTGAACTGTTATAATTCTAAGAATTATTATTGGAGCAATAGGGGATAAGAAACTAGTCAAAATTGATTTCTACCTGTATATCAAAAACATGTCCTCTTGAAAATATTCTGAGGTCTGGCCTGCTCACTGAGTAAATTTTTGAAGAGTCGCGGTATTCTGACTGTGCAAAGATAGCATAATCATTAGTCTAGCAGCACAAAAATTCTAGTAAGTTCCTGTTTATTTAAGAGGCTCTGACTGAAAAGTGGTGTACCGACTGCCTCATTCTGCTTTCCTGAGCACCTATAAAATGTTCCCAAAATTTTTGGCATCCTAATATATTCGCTCTTTTTTGTGCTACGACAGTGGCAAAGAGACGGACAACTAACAAATATTCGAAGATAGTAGGCAGTGGTTGTGTTATAGAAAGAGCAATGGAGACAATGGCAGTGCGAGAGAAAGAAAGGGACACAATATCAGTGAAACATAGCTGAAAGCGACAGAACAGTGCTAGAAAAAGAGTAAAGGGGACAGTCTCAAGAGTCGGGGGAGGGAGGAATCAAGAGAAAGAGGAAGTAGAAGATGGTGAGAGCCAGTGACAATGAGAGACGGAGTGTGAGAATGATAACGAGGAAGAGAGAGAGACAGAAGAGAGAGCTCCAGCGAGAGAGAGCAAGACGGTTAAAGAAGACAGTAGTAGCAGGACGTAACGAAGGCGATAGGAGCCAAAGCCACAAGGAAACAATGATAATGAGTTGGGCTGAATGAGTGAGTGAGAGTGGTTAACTGGGAGTGGATGGGTATGAGAGACCTAACAGCAATGGACTAGTGGTTGTGAGTGAGTTAGGGGAGTTTGTGGGGGTTTGAGGTGAGTTGCATGTTAAAAAAAGCGTGAATGTGTTCGCATGTCAAATTTTTTGAAAAAGTTTTTAAAGATGCAGAGGAAGGTAGGGTGAGGCAATTGGTATCCCACTTTTCAGTCAGAAACTTTTAAATAGACGGGAACATATTCGCATTTTTTTGTACTCCAGCAGGAGCATTTTTCCGGTGGTGATTAAACTTAGGATATTCGCTGGGAAACTACAACAAACGGATGTCAGGGATGTGGATTTTTGTGGTTGCTTTTACATGCCCTTCGTTGGACGTTAAATTATTAAGTGTTATGCTTTACTTGACACTAACGTCCTGTCAGCTGTTTTATTGATTGCTGCCTGTCAGACTACAGTTACCAGAAACGGTTAATATTGTAGATTTGGGACAGAATACAAAAATCAAAATCATTCAATAATGAACTATGCTCATGGAAAGATACAAATGTGTAATTTATTATGTCCTCAATGGAACAAGTACACCGAACAATTAGGCTGTATATCTCAGAGTACATGATGTCTCCAAGTGATACAAGTTACAAGACGATTTCTTTTCGGCGTTTTGCCATTATCAAGTGTATCTGTGAAGTGGTATATAGGTATAATAGTGTTCTTTATGTCTGTGTTAGTCTATGTCTTACATCTTAGCTGGGAGGACGCGCTCCATAAGGGATCTTGAAGCGTAAATGTCGCTTGTCTTTTTATTATGATAATGTGATTTATAAATTTACTTTTTATTTGCGTGATATTGTAAAGTTATTTTTGACAGCTTTGGTTACAGCGATGCTATGTGCTTACAATGGAAATTCTATTTCGCAGAAAATCAATGATTACGTTTAATTTTTCAATGCTACTATATTGTAGTTTTCACGTAAATGATGGGTGTTCTGTTGTTTTGTGTTTATCGCAATAATTTACCCTTACTTACTTTACATGTGGCAAGGACCTTATCGAAGATGCGCTTGCCTATGAACCTCTTCCACTTCTGTCTGTCCAATGCGCTGTTTGTCCAGTTGCTGTTGCTGTTCATCCTAGTTGTGTCCTCCCGAGTGTTATCCCGCCATCTGATTCTGGGTCTCCCTCTTCCTCTCGTTCCATCTATTGTTCTGCTGAATGCCATTCTAGGTCGTCTATTCTCTGTCATTCTTGCTATATGGCCTGCCCAATTCAACCTTCTCTTCTTGAGCACTTCGGCGATGTTACGGTGTTTGTACAGCCCTCTTAATTCTTAATTTTTCTTATTTTCCATTCCATTTTATTTTCGTAGTATATAGGTCCAAAAATTTTCCTTAGAACCTTTCTTTCGAATATTAACGTTTTTCTTCATCTTTCTTTCTAAATATTAATGTTACCCTTCTTCTTCATAATTTCAGCAACATTTTCGATGTATTCATTATGCTTAAAATCTGTCTGTTCGTTGAGGTTGCCTTATGGATATTTTTATGTATGAGTGTAAATTTCCATTTCTTCCAAAACGTTCACTGTGTATCCCTTAGTACTTCGTGTAGAATGTTTAGGCCATTTTCAATATCTTCTGCTTTATGTTCTTGGCTTTTAAAGTGCAAGTAACATTTGGAATCGTTGCTTTCGCATTTTCGTGTGTATTCTTTCTCATACAGAAAAATACCCAAGAAATATCCTCAAAGAAGAAACAGATTTCAAACATAAAAAAATACCTCTAAAATTTCTCAAACATAAAAATACATAGAAAATTTCATTGAAATCATGAAAGGAGGAGGATAAATTTATCGCGAAAAAAGGAAAACAACAAAATACCTATCACCTACGTAAAAACCACAAAATAATGGGCCGGCCGGAGTGGCCGTGCGGTTCTAGGCGCTACAGTCTGGAACCGAGCGACCGCTACGGTCGCAGGTTCGAATCCTGCCTCGGGCGTGGATGTGTGTGATGTTCTTAGGTTAGTTAGGTTTAATTAGTTCTAAGTTCTAGGCGACTGATGACCTCAGATGTTAAGTCGCATAGTGCTCAGAGCCATTTTGAACAAAATAATGTCTCTGAAAAAAATAAACGCAGTCACTGGCAGAAATTCCATCGTAAGCAAATAGCATCGCTGGATCGAAAGATGTCAAAAAATCTGTGAAAAATAGCTTTAAAAGATCACGCAAATAAAAAGTAAACATACAGATAAAATTATCATAACAAAAAGATAACCAACGTTTACTCTGCAAGATTCCATATGGAACACGTCATTCCATATAAGACGTAAGTATAAGGTGCCGTATGTAGACACACACTAGCATACATCTACATCTACATGGATATTCTGCAAACTACACTTGAGTGCCTGGCAGACGAAATCTCGAACCACCTTCACAATATTTTTCTATTATTCCAGTCTCGAACAGCGCGCGGAAAAAAAAAACGAACACCTTTATCTTGCGAGGTCTGATTTCCCTTATTTTATTATGATGATCGTTTCTACTTATGTAGATCGGCGTCAACAAAATATTTTCCTTTCGGAGAAGAAAGCTGGTGATTGCAATTTCATGAGAAGATTCCGCGACAGCGAAAACGTCTTTGTTTTAACGATGTCCACCCCAAACCCTATATCATGTTAGTGACACTCTCTGACTTAGGAACAACTTACACATTTTGTACCATATTCGAAGACACATTTATAACGGGGAAAAGCCGAATAGAGCTCGTTGTTAAAATTGTGTCACAACGAGTAAATAAAGTAGCAGTGCAGCAAAAAACTTGTACTTAAAATAATTTACGTCGTTATTCGATCTCATGCAAGTCGTGGGCCCACAAGAGGAAAAACTGTTTCCTTCCCTCTAAAATCACCCCGAACGAACACTTGCACATATTATCTGTAAAAATCCCGCCCGGTTAGCCGTGGGGTCTGAGGCACTGCTTTCCGGGCGGGATGGCAAGCCGGTCCCCGGCACGATTAGTGGCGACGCCCGGTGTGCCGGCCAGTCTGTGGATGGTTTTTAAGGCGGTTTTCCATCTGCCTAGGGCTGGTTCCCCTTATTCCTCTTCAGTTACACTATGTCGGCGATTGCTGCGCATACACTTTCTCCACGAGTCGGGTTTCTCATGATGGATGTTTTCGGAGTCCATGGTGGTTGACGTTGAGGAGGTCATCCTGTTCAACATGAAGTTTGAGCTCAGAACACGTTCTAAGATTCTACAACAAATCGATGTCAACGACACTGGATGTGGGTCGTTAAGTTTTGCAAAGCAGAGTCTAAATTGGGACAATTCGTTGAAGACTTCGGTGACAGTCTCGAACCGCGAGTTATTTCGAACCCAGAAATGCGGAAGGAGCGAGTCGAGAACAATGCACTGGACAGCGCGCGCCGAGCTGGACATGCGATGACAGGCGGCAGGCGAGGCGATGGCCCCGGACAATTGGTACAGCAGGCTCAGACACAATTTAAAACGTCCGGCCCAATTTTGAGTTATGTCTCGTCACCGTGAGCGGGCGTCGCGCCTTGATAGATTTGACCCACCTCATGTTTATTGAGTGCGTCTTGTACGTCCATCCGAACGAATGCACCACCAGTTTCCGGGTCACTTAACTTCTACCAAAATACTCCAGCACTGCATGACGACGAGGTCTTATAGCGTATTGTTTTGACCGAGCGAATTTAGTCCACTGGTTAAGGGGACTGATCGCGCGCTCCTGAATACCAAGAATCAAATCAGCCATTGGGCTTCTCTGAATTATCTGCGATTACACGTCGCGAGTGTGCAGTGGGAGGTTCTTCAGGGAACCGTGATCATCCTTATCGGTCTGTGAAAAACAGCATACAGCACCAAAATTTCCTAAAAGCAGCAAGCAAAAATACTATTTTTCAGTGGTTCATCTATCGGATTCTGGGCCTAGGGATCATTTGTACACATATCGGAAGGTGGAGCATAGTGTAGCTATCCTACACTACAGGGTCAAAATTTAAATAGGGACCGATGACCATCGCAGTCTGGTCCCTTCAATCCCACAAACCACCCCAACCAAAATTTAAATACTACGCACTTCCTCCAGCCCAGTAAATTGAGCAAATCGGTTTGTTCTTTTGCATTAGGTGTGATTTAGGATGGACTTTAGGCGGCTTATAAAAGTACCATTTGTTCATGGCCGGTTTCTGTGAAAACTCAGAAAAACCATGGATTTTGGGTTTGAAAAGTACCAGTTGTGGTGATGGTCAGTTCTACAATTTCTATTCTTGGCAGATCATCGAAATTTTTACCACACGTTCTTAAAATGATATTCACGAGAATCTCCGAAACTTTTTCCAATATCACTTTTAGTTACCGAGATCAGGAGGTTAAAAATTACCGAACTTATTCAGAAAAACGCAAAAATTAGTTTCTAGCCATTATTGCGGTGGGTCTTAGTTATCTAAATAACTAACCATAACAAACGGCTCAGATTTAGAACTATACATTTTTTAGACGTTCATCTACAAACGACTTTTCCCTATTTTCGAAAATCTGTTTCTGTTATCAAGAAACATCCGGAAAACAATACGGTTTGAGTGCCGAAAGTACCATATGCGGGGACGGCCACTTCTACGATTTCTATTCATGGCAAATCGTCGAACTTTGTACCATATGTTCTCATGGATGATGTCTTCGGGGAAACTTGAAACTTTTTTCGATATCATTATCCGCTAAGAAGAGCCAGGGATTCCAAGTTCCCGTATTTCTTCACGCGAAATATTCACGTAATATCTGGTCTGAGTCGTGTATGTACCCCTAAATGACATAATGAACACATAGCAAGAGTTCTGGGGCAATCTCAGGGGTCCTGGGTTCGCAAAACTATGTTTTTAGTTAGCAGTTTTTCACCGATAAAACTTTATGGTGCACTGTCTCTGTATAATGTGCTCTTCGCGCCTATATAAATATGACCAAAGTGGTGCTGCAGTGACAGAAAATCGGCTGAGAGGGTCTTAACAAGCCTGAAAAGAACTTCAAAAACTGCCAAAATTATATAGAACTGGAAAGACTGTAAATTAAGTAAAATACTTCTAATAACGGTTTTACTAGTTTAAGACGCAAATCATAAGCCGGCCGTTTTCGATGAATTCTGATAGATGAACAAAGTACCTAGAAAAAAAGTAAAGCAGACGACTTTATGTTAACCTAATAATATGCGTACTTATTTGTTGTTTATCCGTGTCAAAGTACATGAATGTGTGGAAGTACACTGAGGAGCGAAAGAAACTGATACACTTGCCTATTATCGTGGAGGGCCATGACGTGGCATGGACTCGACTAATGTCTGATGTAGTGCTGGAGGAAACCGTGAATCCTGCAGGGCTGTCCATAAATCCGTAAGAGTAGGAGGCGGTGGAGAACTCTTCTGAACATCACGCTGTAAGGCCTGCCTGATATGCTCAATAATGTTCATGTCTGGCGAGTTTGGTGGCCAGTGAAAGTGTTTAAACCCAGAAGGGTGTTCCTGGAAAATTCTGGACGTGTGGGGTGTCGCATTGACCTGCTGAAATCGCCTAAGTCCGTCGGAATGTACAATGGACATGAATGGATGCAGGTGATCAGACAGGATGCTTACATACGTGCCACCAGTCAGAGCCGTATGTACACATATCAAGAGACCCATATCACTCCAACTGCACATGACCCACACCATTACAGAGCCTCCACCAACTTGAACAGTCCTCTGCTGACATGCAGGGTCCATGGATTCATGAGGTTGTCTCCATACCCGTACACGTCAATCCAATCGATAAAGTTTGAAACGAGGCTCGTCCGACCAAGCAACTTCTTTCCAGTCATCAACAGTCCAATGTCAGTGCTGACGGGCCCAGGCGAGGCGCATAGCTTTGTGTAGTGCGGTCATGAAGGATACACGAGTGGGCCTTCGGCTCCGAAAACCCATATTGATGATGTTTCGTTGAATGTTTCGCACGCTGACAGTTGTTGATGACCTAGCATTCAAATTTGCAGCAATTTGCGGAAGGGTTGTACTTCTGTCACGCAGAACGATTCCCTTCAGTCGTCCTTGGTCCCGTTCTTGCAGGATCTTTTTCCGGCCACAGCGTTGTCGGAGAGTTGATGTTTTACCGTATTTCTGATATTCAAGGTACACTCGTGAAATGTTCGTTCGGAAAATCCCCACTTCATCGCTACGTCGGAGATACTGTGTCCCATCACTCGCGCGTTGACTGTAACAGCACGTTCAAACTCATTTAAATCTTGATTACCTATCATTGTAACACCAGTAACCGATCTAACAACTGCGCCAGGCACTTGTTGTCTTATATAGGCGTTGCAGACTGCAGCGCCACATTCTGTCTGTTTACATATCTCTGTACTTGAATACGTATGCCTGTACCAGTTTCTTTGGCGCTTCAATGTATATACATAAATTTTCAAAACATTAGTAATCTGTAGTATTTGTTTCACATGAGCATCACACCCTGCTGTAGCAGGAAAAAGAACGGGACCAGTGGAAAAATGCTCCTGTCGGAGCATAATAAAGGCGATTACGCTCTTCTTTAAAACTCTCTGATATAAAAGTTTGGAAACAGCTGCAACAATCTTCATGCTGTCTTCGTCACCAAAAATTCTGGCATGCGAAGATATTCGCGCTTTTCATGCTGGAAGACAGTGGCAGAGAGACAGTGATGTTAGAAGAGAGAAGAGACTGTACTAGTGGGAAAGAAACAGAGAGGAAACAGCGGTATTACGAGAGAGAAAGTGGTAGTGAAACAGAAAGAGAGATGGATGAAGGCAATAGCGGTGGCAGTGAAAGGGAGAGAAGACACTGGTGGTCAGTGAGAGACAGTAGCAGTAAAGAGAAAGATAGAGGAGACAACGGAAATGAAAAAGATCGGTGGCGAGCATGCATACGCTTAGGCAATACGGACACTCCCAGAGCGGTGAACTTTAACACGTAGGTATAGGGGAATGCGCATTTTTGACCGAAATTTTAAATAATTCGGTATAGGGTAAAAATATGTTGGACCCTAGAATTTTTGAGCTGCTGAGGTACGGTGAAGACAGTAGCAATGTAAAGAATCACAAAAGAAGACAGACGTGACAATGACAGTGGGATAGCCGCGCGGGATTAGCCAAGCGGTCTGGGGCGCTGTAGTCATGGACTGTGCGGCTGGTCCCGGCGGAGGTTCGAGTCCTCCCTCGGGCATGGGTGTGTGTGTTTGTCCTTAGGATAATTTCGGTTAAGTAGTGTGTAAGCTTAGGGATTGATGACCTTAGCAGTTAAGTCCCATAAGATTTCACACACATTTGAACATTTGACAGTGGGATACACTGTAAATAAATAGGAGAAGAAGGAGGCAGTGGGAGAGACGTATATAGGCAGTGGCACTAAGAGGGAGATGCTGACTGGAAACCCACTGAGTAGGAGATCGCAAGTTCGATCATCAGTAAGACTCATTTGATAGTGTTGTGTTAACAAATAGGACAGGAAAAATATTAGCTACTAATGGCTCGCCATCTGCATTAGGAGAGCAACAAGAAATGAGTGTCCGGGAGATGCAGAGATCAATCTTCTTTGGGATGTATGTATTATACTTCACAAAGTGGACATCGTCGACATTTAAGAAATGTTCAAAACAAATCATTAACTTGCACCGTGAACACCGAATGAAAATTGGCGCGCCACAGTGATCACGAAGGTTCATTCCATCAAGATCGAAGGAGTTACAAATCATCCAGGACTTTCAGATAGGTATCCACTCATACAGAATCCATATAGAATTGTATTGGTGTAACGAGATGATGGGAACTGACGGAATGTGGTGGCATGCAACCGAATGCCAAACAGTCTGGCGTAGAGCATATCGTGAAACTGGCTATTCTTTAAGGCGTGAAACTTCTTTATTTAAATTTTCTGCTTATATTGCTGAGTGAAATAGAATGTACTGTCTCATTGCTATTCTTTATCATTTCAACACTGACCCATAATATCCTAGCGCAACGCAAACTGACTGCTCAAAAACGATAACCTGACTGCAAATAATACAAAAAAATGGCCCTTACAATCACCACTCAAACTTCTCCTATTCATTAGTTACTCACAATATTGAAGGATAACGCGATCTGACTGCTTTCAAATTAACTCAAAAGAATGGCCCTGGATAAGAAGAAATCCTGACAATAACCCATACATTTCATAAGTCACTTACCTCAAAAAACTTTATTACACGAACTACAGCAGTGCCTCAATTACCAATACTGCCAGCTAAATAAAAGATTTTAACTACTGAAGGCTCTAACTACTGATAGGGATCTGGGTAGCAAAGGAAAGGTTTTCTTGCAAAGCAAGCAATGTATTTTTACCTTAATAATGTGACAACCAGTAATATATATATATATATATATATATATATATATATATATATATATATATATATATATATGTCCACGACATCCGGTTACAAAATTACATAATCGCCAACAATATTACATTTCCATGACAAATACACGTCCAGATCCCCAGCTTGCGCTAACACTTTAGATCTGTAACCTCCATCGATGATAACTACTCAATTCCAACCTCCATCACTGCTGGCTGTTCACCTCCAACTGCAAGTCCGAGCCCGCATCTCGTGGTCGTGCGGTAGCGTTCTAGCTTCCCACGCACGGGTTCCCGGGTTCGATTCCCGGCGGGGTCAGGGATTTTCTCTGCCTCGTGATGGCTGGGTGTTGTGTGCTGTCCTTAGGTTAGTTAGGTTTAAGTAGTTCTAAGTTCTAGGGGACTGATGACCATAGATGTTAAGTCCCATAGTGCTCAGAGCCATTTTGCAAGTCCGACCAGCCACAGAGAATCTGTACAGACTGCCGCAGCGCATCAGAGATTTAATACAGAGCGCTACACAGCGCCACCAACATACAAACACATAAACAGCCTACGTACAGGCGTAGCTGCAAGTAGTGCGATAATATGTTTAATAGGCACGGAAAAAACAAATATCCAGTCGCTGAATTTGTCCAATAGTTCCAGGTGGTATGAACTGCAATAACAAACACTTTCCAAGAGGGATATTTTGCTCTAAAAGAGTATGATTTTTATAAGCAGACCATAAATCAAGGAGAAGCAAATTATTATGACCAGCTATTGGCCGAAAGCGGGGCACATATCATAGCTGTATTTCTCTTACGCCCATTTCCCCACTGCTGCTTGAAATGAGATAAATATTCCTCACTGCCCTTGCAAAACCACGCACACGAGGTAGAATCTTAGGGGCAGAGACCTCCAACTTCTTGGAGCACAATAAATAGCTTTCCAGCGAATTTACCATCCAGACTAACAGTCGGCTTAATTTTACGCGGATGCGCTAAGGCATGTTAGTTGATCTTGATACAAATTTCTGTGTAACTCTAATTTTCAGCGGTCCTTTCGTACCCATTTCCTCTTCAAATCACGATTGGTTGGAGCTGAAAACAAATTTCTTACTGAACGATGGGACAAGTTGTTTATCTCATCTACAAATTTTCGGGCCGATTCCGCAGTTTCTGTGGATCGTCAGGTTGATGCTTTGTTTGTAATTTCATTACCCTACGTCTTCCAGTTTTGTAGCACTGTCTGAAATTATGCAACCATCCACTCCTTCCTTTGAAATCACTGTAATCTAGGCCTCGCGCACTTTGATGTGCGTAACGTACTAGATCACTACGATGCATCTCCCGTAAATTGTATCGAGCATCAATGAAACGCAAAAACATCACTTTATGTAACAAGTACGCGTAGTCCTCCCTTGAATATCTGTAGTTTTCGTATGTACTACATGGCCATATTGCTGCTAATATATTAGAAATCTGTTCATAACTTTTTTTTTGCTATACTGAGGATGATCTTCCATGTGCTTAATTATGTTTAGTACCAGCTTTTAGAAAACGATTGTTCTTTACTACATTTCACTGGAGACGGGATCTATGGCTTCCTGTACGACAAGGATGATGGATTATGTTGGTCGACACCTGTTCCGATATCACTTTAGCTTGTTGAGCACTTATCGTCTTCACTGTACTCCTCATGTACATCGTCCCCATAGTCAGTGGTGTACGACACCATATATTTCAGTAACTCACCTTTCGGGAATGCTAATATTTCATCTGTCACTTCTTTCTCACTCTGCGAAATTCCTTGGGTTCCTTTCTGACAAAAAGTCAACTTCGGCAACTGTTGTTGTTTGCTTTGTTTACCGTTGGTGTTTGTCTGATTTGTATCAATACCGCCAGTACTGCGGCACTGTTGTGAGTCGCTCATCGACTATGCGTTTCAACCACGCTCCGCAGCCTCACGCTGTCCTCACCATTGGCTATCTCCAGCGCCACTCTTTGTTGCCATTATCAACCAATATTGTGGCAGCACGGTAGACAATACATGGGGCTTCGAAAGCAGCAGACATTATTGACGTTTTGCGACGTCGAACTCAAAGGGTTCCCTGTGAGTGTGACGGCTTAACTAGAAAGAAAGACTGCGTAAAATGATTTAGGAAGTTCTGAGTTAAAAGAGCTCGAATATTTTCGCATGCCAAAATTTTTGGTGAGGAAGAAGGAATGAGGCAGCTGGTTGCCCATTTTTCTGTCAGAGTCTTTTAAAGAACACATTCGCGTTTTTTATGTTCCGACAGGAGCATTTTCCCTCTGGTTTCCTCTCTTACCTGTACCATGCGAGAAGAAAGACAGTACGTACGAATTCGAGTCTCTCTGGTTTTGCCTTCATGATCCTTTCGCCACATATACCTACGGGGAAGCGGTATATTGAGTGATTCTTCTAGGTATGTACGCCTTCGAAATATTAACAGTGAAACACACCGTAAGACACAACACTTGATTGTTGCACCTACCACTGGAGTTGCAGGGCATGTTCGTGACGTTTTTGTTCTTATTAAAAGAGTCTGTGACAAAACGCACTGCTCTTCTTTGGATCTTTTCTATTTTTCTCTATGAATCCTACTACTCAAGGGTCACAGACTGACGAGAAAAGTTCAAGCAAGGGTCGAAAGAGGATTTAATCCTCTTTGTAGGTGAACTACACTTCCTGACGATTCTTCGAATGAATCAAAGCCTGGCCACTGCCACTGGAGTTTGATGGCCATCTCCGCAACACTCTCGATCTTCTATGGACCTTCTTTATATCCTCTGTTACTCTTACCTGACAATGGTCACGGACTAAATATAAAATCTCAGGAAACCGTCAAATTAGTTTAGTAATGCATCTCTTTCGTGGTTGAGCAACATAGTATTCTTGCAATAAGTCTCTGACACCTGCCTCTCCTGCAACTACTTCTACGAGGTCATTCTACACAGATAAAGGGAAACGATCTTATCTGGTACTTAGCACTCACAGTGAATAAACGTGTCGCGTTCTTATACAAAAAATCATAGACAGGGCTTAAATATTAGTAACAATCAAAAACAACGTAATTGATAGTGACGCACAAAGTGTTGTTTGTATAACGTTTATTCCAAAACGTAGCAAACAATCAATATGTAAGACAACGCATAGAAAGCAACCAGTAAGTGTTATGCATTACACTAATGTGCCAACTGTTGTGGGAGACCTCTTAATGCCGTGTCGGATCTGCTTCTGACAGGCGTAGTGCAGCGGCTATACGTGGCATGGACTCGAGAAGTCGTTGTAAGTCCCCCGCATACTGCTTTCATAGCTGCCGAAAATTGCGAAAGTGATGTCGGCGCAGGATTCTCGATAATCACGAACAACTGTGACCCAGTGACATTGTGCATTATCATCCATAAACATTCCATAGTTCTTAGGGAAAATGAAGTCCATGAATGGCTGCATATGGTCCCCAAGTAGCCAAACATAATTTCCGGTCGATGATCACTTCAGTTGCACCATTGAACACTCCTGGAAATTGAAATAAGAACACCGTGAATTCATTGTCCCAGGAAGGGGAAACTTTATTGACACATTCCTGGGGTCAGATACATCACATGATCACACTGACAGAACCACAGGCACATAGACACAGGCAACAGAGCATGCACAATGTCGGCACTAGTACAGTGTATATCCACCTTTCGCAGCAATGCAGGCTGCTATTCTCCCATGGAGACGATCGTAGAGATGCTGGATGTAGTCCTGTGGAACGGCTTGCCATGCCATTTCCACCTGGCGCCTCAGTTGGACCAGCGTTCGTGCTGGACGTGCAGACCGCGTGAGACGACGCTTCATCCAGTCCCAAACATGCTCAATGGGGGACAGATCCGGAGATCTTGCTGGCCAAGGTAGTTGACTTACACCTTCTAGAGCACGTTGGGTGGCACGGGATACATGCGGACGTGCATTGTCCTGTTGGAACAGCAAGTTCCCTTGCCGGTCTAGGAATGGTAGAACGATGGGTTCGATGACGGTTTGGATGTACCGTGCACTATTCAGTATCCCCTCGACGATCACCAGTGGTGTACGGCCAGTGTAGGAGATCGCTCCCCACACCATGATGCCGGGTGTTGGCCCTGTGTGCCTCGGTCGTATGCAGTCCTGATTGTGGCGCTCACCTGCACGGCGCCAAACACGCATACGACCATCATTGGCACCAAGGCAGAAGCGCCTCTCATCGCTGAAGACGACACGTCTCCATTCGTCCCTCCATTCACGCCTGTCGCGACACCACTGGAGGCGGGCTGCACGATGTTGGGGCGTGAGCGGAAGACGGCCTAACGGTGTGCGGGACCGTAGCCCAGCTTCATGGAGACGGTTGCGAATGGTCCTCGCCGATACCCCAGGAGCAACAGTGTCCCTAATTTGCTGGGAAGTGGCGGTGCGGTCCCCTACGGCACTGCGTAGGATCCTACGGTCTTGGCGTGCATCCGTGCGTCGCTGCGGTCCGGTCCCAGGTCGACGGGCACGTGCACCTTCCGCCGACCACTGGCGACAACATCGATGTACTGTGGAGACCTCACGCCCCACGTGTTGAGCAATTCGGCGGTACGTCCACCCGGCCTCCCGCATGCCCACTATACGCCCTCGCTCAAAGTCCGTCAACTGCACATACGGTTCACGTCCACGCTGTCGCGGCATGCTACCAGTGTTAAAGACTGCGACGGAGCTCCGTATGCCACGGCAAACTGGCTGACACTGACGGCGGCGGTGCACAAATGCTGCGCAGCTAGCGCCATTCGACGGTCAACAGCGCGGTTCCTGGTGTGTCCGCTATGCCGTGCGTGTGATCATTGCTTGTACAGCCCTCTCGCAGTGTCCGGAGCAAGTATGGTGGGTCTGACACACCGGTGTCAATGTGTTCTTTTTTCCATTTCCAGGAGTGTATGTAAACACAGCAAACACCATTACGGAGCCACCACCAGCTTGCACAGTGCCTTGCTGGAAACTTGGGTCCATGGCTACGTCGGGTCTGCGCCACATTCGAGCCCTACTATCAGCTCTTACCGTCTGAAATCGGCATCATTTGACCAAACCAAACGAGCCCAGGAGAGCTGCTGCAGACGATGTCGTGCAGTTAGCAAAGACACTCGAGCCGGTCGTCTGCTGCCATAGCCTGTTGACAAATTTCGCCGAAATGTCAGAACTGAAACACTCGTCGTACGTCTCACATTGAGCTCTGCGATTATTTCGGCAGTGTTTCTTGTCTGTTAGTCCTGACAGCATCAAGCGAACGCCGCTACTCTCGCTCGTTAAATGAAGGCCATCGGCCACTGCGTTCTCATTAGTGAGAGGTAATGCCTAAAATGTGATATTCTCGGCAGACTCTTCACACTGTGGATTTCGGAGTATTGAATTCCCTAACTATTACCGAAGAGGATGTCCCTTACACAAGTCTATTAATTCTGGTCGTGCTGCGATAATAACTTCGGAAATCTTCTCACAGGGAAAAAATTTGGAAATGTGTGGTAAGTTCCTATGGGACCAAGCTGCTCACGTGATCGGTCCCTAGACTTACACACTACTTCATCGAACTCACGTACAGTAAAGACAATACACACACCCACGCCCGAGGGAGGACTCGAATCTGCGACGAGGGAAGCCGTGAGAACCGTGGCAAGACGCCACAGACTGAGCGACTACACCGCGCCGCTTTTTCACATGAATCACCTGAGTATAAATGACAGCTCTGCCAATGCACAGCCAATAGTACCGCCTTGATACCCTCAAGGAAGTATTCAAAATACACGCTACACGACTATACAGGAACTCGAGACACTCGAACAATCCTCTCACCCTCACTCTGGGAAACTACGATCACAACCATAGGTGGAAGCACAAGCGGCCAAAGACACTACTAGCTAGGGCATAGCCAGCTATGGTAAACTAACATACACTAACAAGCGACAAACGTCGGCAAGCCCCTGCATATCAGCAACACTGACTGGAAATGACCAGCTGCTATTAGAGCCGACCAACAGGCCACAGCTGGGACACCGATGAGCTCGCCCCCTGACGGACAAACAATCCGCCAACATCACCCTACACTGTGAATCCGGTATATGACCTATTGGACACAGAAACGATAATAAACCTAACTGTTGCAGGTTGCTGACGCTGAACGAGAGCTCTACACCGGCACCGAGCGGCAGCCTCCGAGCAACACCACCGCACAACGTCAAAGGTATCGACATGCATGATACCCACTACTAACAAAGCCTACCCTTGCACGACCTATCGCAGGCAGCAAGACATCCGCTACTGCTCTTACCACCCGACCTAACTATCGCAGAGGTTTTTTTTCCCTTGGCTCTTGCCTTGGCACTTTTTTTCCTCTGCCCTTCAAACCGCTACCTTTCGTTTGACTTCGACCCAATCTATCTCCATTTGTTGTTCTTCAGAAGTAGCCGCCATCACTCGAAAAATAAGCTCCAACGATATTTAAGTTGGTTGGTTGGTTGGTTTGGGGAAGGAGACCAGACAGCTTGGTCATCGGTCTCATCGGATTAGGGAAGGATTGGGAAGGAAGTCGGCCGTGCCCTTTCAGAGGAACCATCCCGGCATTTGCCTGGAGTGATTTAGGGAAATTACGGAAAACCTAAATCAGGATGGCCGGACGCGGGATTGAACCGTCGTCCTCCCGAATGCGAGTCCAGTGTCTAAGCACTGCGCCACCCCGCTCGGTGATATTTAAGTACCCACATCCTGCGACACCTCACTTTAGTGAAAACTATATATATATATATATATGCCCTCTTACACATTGCGTACGCGACACTACTGCCATCGCTTTCCCATGTGTGACAGCATATATATATATAGAGGGCATATATATATATATATATATATATATATATATATATATATATATATATATATATATATGCCCTCTTATACATTGCGACACTACTGCCATCGCTCTCCCATGACTTGTCACCTCAGTGTGTGACAGCACAAAACAAAGCAGTAAAGAGTGCAAAATTACGTAAAACAAAGAGCGTGCATTTTGCACACGATGAGACAGCAGCAGAAGTCTCCGTTACCATGTTACCTTGACTAGCGACCGCCTGACAGCGGGAGAAACGTCACTGCGGGAAGTGTTTGGTCCCCTTTGAAAGTCAGCCGGCGGCGGAAACGTAGCGGAAAACTGCTGCCCATTTCTCAGTTGTCGCTGCCACCGTCCGGGTGCTGAGATTAGTGGCGCTACATCAGACACGGGAGCCGCCTGGGCGCTCGTCCATTTGTTGTTCTTCAGAAGTAGCCGCCATCACTCGAAAAATAAGCTCCAACCATTCTGAAGACATATCACTATTCTCATAGGGGGACAGACACGCGTCCTTCGCGGCTGTCGGTCACGCCAGTTCATTACATCACCTGACTGCTTCTCCAGTTGAAAACATTAGAGCTATTTCTACGATTGCGTATCTCAGTCAAAAACATCGGAATCATGGTTGTACCAATTTGTTGTCCGTCTGTCTGTCTGTCCGACAGTTAAGAATCCTATTTCTCATGAACTGTTAGACGTATCAAGTTCAAATTTGTGTCACATACTAAGGTCTACGACTCCCTGGTGCTGTACAGTATTTAAACTACTACAATCAAAAAATACGGTCATTTATTTCACATATTCTAATACTCGCAAACTCACTCATCAAAATATGTACGGTACTTCCGGTTGACCTAAAGTCGTGAAACTTGGCAGGAAGCAAGGTTTCATAGGAAAATTAAAAGAATAAATCCAAAAAATGTTAATTTGTAATTATATCACACGAAAAAACCTTTTTTGCTATTTGTTATCCGACTGTCTGTCTATCTGTCTATTAACGCCCTTTTCTCTCAGGAACGGATAAGCATATCAAGTTGAAATTTATGTCACATGCTAAGGTCCATGATCCCTTGGCGGTAAATAGAATCTGACCTCCTACGCTAATGAAATCAAATGAAACGGCCATTTATGTCACATATTTTTTACTCGAAAATCTGAAAAATTGTTAAACTGCCTGGTATTGATATCTTAGCTGTATCGATATCGAGAAAAGCCAAAAATCTTCAACATTCTCGATCCTGGGATTGACGAAATATCTACACTCATAATTAAGTTTGTCCCCTCACAGCGTGAGTCCTACTCGTATTTGGCCAATTTTTCATAGAGTCAACTGATTATTGAGATTTAATAGTAACATAGTACACCTTGCATTCATCATTAGTAACCGACTTTTAGTTAGTGTTTCGGCACTAATTATATAATTTTAGTGGCCCTCTCTTTTTCCTATATCGTTTGACAGTACGCAAGTGACAACATCCGATGGCCAATAAAACTGCCCGACCATGGTGCATCTATTTTCGAACGTAAATATGAAATGAAGCCTTCCTGGACAGATTCATGCAAGACCTAAGAGTCCCCCACTACGCCAAAGTTTATATTACATTTTAGCACCATATTGCTTGTTTTCTGGCAACAGGATAACCCTCATATTATTAGACAGGCTGCCATCGGTTTTACCTCTTGACAACACATCGGAATTTTGACGGGTTTCCAACCTAAACTATTAATTACGAAAATTGATATGTAACGGAATTACTGACTCACGATTTTTTTAGCAAGCCAACAGCCGTACACGTTTATCTGCTTGTATAGTGTTATTTTGTCTCTCTGATCTTCTTAGATAAAAAAAGTCAGTTTTATTGGAACTGCGTGTACATAAAATGTAGCCAGCACCATAGTCCTTTAATAGTAGGCTCTATATGACGATTGCAATAATTTAATGTTAGTAAGTAACTAACAAAAAAAACAAGGCATCGCGAAGCAATTATCCGAATATGTACATGTACAGTAAATGGTAATTTCAGGAAAAACTACGATTGCTTCAAGAGAAAGAACTTCAGAAACTGAGCAAGTCAGTAAAGTGTTGGTCCATACCTGACCCTTTTTCAAGTAGTTATTCGGCTTGGCGATGCTTGACAGAGGTATTGGATGTCCTCCTGAGGGGTAACGTGCCAAATTCTAACCAATTGGTGCCTTAGATCGCCCACGTTTTGAGCTGGTTGGAGGGCGCTGCTCACAGTGCTCGAAACGTTCTCAATTTGGGAGAGTTAATGGATCTTGCTGGCCAAATAGGGCTCGGCAAACACGAAGACAAGCAGTGTAAACTCTCGCCGTGAACTCTCTTGTTGAAATATAATCCCAGGATGGCTTGCAATAAAGTGCAACGAAACGGGGCCTAGAATATCGTCGACTTCGAAGCGGTACTCATCACTCAAGACGATTTACCTTAGTTAATGAGATTCCACACCAGAGACGTGCCTTTTGTTTTCTTTTATTTTTAAAGTGTAGTAGTAGATGTATGGTAATAATCTCTTTAAAAAGTATGATTACATTACAAGATTTTGCATTTTAATACTCGTAAATAGAGATGATGTTAGTAAGAAATTGGTGTTGCAGTTTGACTAGCCTCTTACAAAAAGTTGCTTCCTGACCGTCACTCGACACGTACAGAATATGTGATTTATGTCGTCACCTGACGTTGAGTCGCATGAAGGCATTTGGGAATCTCTGACGCCTTTCTAGAGACTGTGCTATCCTCTATTTAAAGTTGTATCATTTATTTGAGTTAATATTGTCTCATAATTTGACCAACAGAGGAATTAACCGAGAAAGATAACCATTTTAATTGAAAATTTTAAACTTATTGCAGTCTGGCGTTTGCATTTAAATTGTTTGGTAGAATCAGAGAATTTTTCTGAAGTTGCGGCCATTGGCAATAAGAAAGTGTAACTATTACTCTGTTCGCGATCTCGTTTACATGGCATTTCTGATGACATTTAAAAAATATGAAAATTAGCTGTCCAAGTCACATGTACAGTTCGTACTTATCAAAAAGACAGACAATATTACCAAAAGATGCAGGCTCCATTTGAATACTAAAGTGGTTCACGAGTGAGCGACTATCAGGTACATCAACGAACGTGTCGTTCTTCAGATCGCAATGAATTGTAAATCAAGCAGATGGTGAAAGGGATCAGTTACCAGAAATAAGGGAAGAAAATTTATGAGCCTTGGATTATTATCCAAATTATGAATGATGGCACCATAAAAACTGCAATATGATTACCTCAGAGCTCTCGATAAGAAAAGACAACGGAAAGTCAACATCACGACTATTTAAAATAATATGATTACAAAAAATAGGATACGATGCAGCTTCATAGATAAGGTTGTTTCAGATTAAATACTTCTCAATCCTATCGCCGTAGTTGTAAGTTATGCTACATAATCAATTCCTATACAACAGGGTGTTCTTATTATTGCCAGAAGTCCAACATGTAAATCAAGATCTGCTCAGGGGAGAAGATTGCAAATTATCGTAATGGCGACCTGTCAACCATTGCATTCAGATCAGGGATAAGAAATTGCCCCATGTTGGGTGCCTCCTTTGCAAAGTGGTCAGCATACTCTATTTCTTGGTGGCCTTCGTGCGATGGAATCCAGTGAAACTTCACCGTATCACAAGTACTTTATTTCTAACACAACAATTATGGAAATAATTGACAATAACATGTCCACTGGGACGTTGATTCTTCTACGTCTGACGTACATATACTAGGAGACAAGGCACTCTACCGGAATAAAGAATCACAAGAAAACTGTAACGCATGAGGTTACCTAGGATGTTGTCTCTCAATGCAGTTACTTGCCACAAGCTCAAATGGTTCAAATGGCTCTGAGCACTATAGGACTTACACTACTGGACATTAAAATTGCTACACCACGAAGATGACGTGCTACGGACACGAAATTTAACCAACAGGAAGAAGATGCTGTGGTATGCAAATGATTAGCTTTTCAGAGCATTCACACAAGGTTGGCGGCGGTGGCGACACCTACAACGTGCTGACATAAGGAAAGTTTCCAACCGATTTCTCATACGCAAACAGCAGTTGACCGGCGTTGCCTGGTGAAACGTTGTTGTGATGCCTCGTGTAAGGAGGAGAAATGCGTACCATCACGTTTCCGACTTTGATAAAGGTCGGATTGTAGACTATCGCGATCGCGGTTTATCGTATCGCAACATTGCTGCTCGCTTTGGGCGAGATCCAACGACTGTTAGCAGAATATGGAATCGGTGGGTTCAGGAGGGTAATACGGAACGCCGTGCTGGATCACAACGGCCTCGTATCACTAGCAGTCGAGATGACAGGTATCTTATCCGCATGGCTCTAACGGATCGTGCAGCCACGTCTCGATCCATGAGTCAAAAGATGGGGACGTTTGCAAGACAACAATCTAGACGAACAGTTCGACGACGTTTGCAGCAGCATGGACTATCAGCTCGGAGACCACGGCTGCGGTTACCCTTGACGCTGCATCACAGACAGGAACGCCTTCGATGGTGTACTCAACGACGAACATGGGTGCACGAATGGCAAAACGTCATTTTTTCGAATGAATCCAGGTTTTGTTTACAGCATCATGATTGTCGCATCCGTGTTTGGCGACATCGCGGTGAACGCACATCGGAAGCGAGTATTCGTCATCGGCTTACTGGCGTATCATCCGGCGTGATGGTATGGGGTGCCATTGGTTACACATCTCGGTCACCTCTTGTTCGCATTGACGGCACTTTGAACAGTGGACGTTACATTTCCGATGTGTTACGACCCTCTGCCTCGTGATGACTGGGTGTTGTGTGATGTCCTTAGTTTAGTTAGGTTTAAGTAGTTCTAAGTTCTATGGGACTGATGACCATAGATGTTAAGTCCCATAGTGCTCAGAGCCATTTGAACCATTTGTTACGACCCGTGGCTCTACCCTTCATTCGATCCCTGCGAAACCCTATATTTCAGCAGGATAATGCACGACCGCATGTTGCAGGTCCTGTACGGGCTTTTCTGGATACAGAAAATGTTCGACAGCTGCCCTGGCCAGCACATTCTCCTGATATCTCACCAACTGAAAACGTCTGATCAATGGTGGCCGAGCAACTGGCTCGTCACAATACGCCGCCAGTCACTACTCTTGATGGTCTGTGGTATCGTGTTGAAGCTGCATGGGCAGCTGTACCTGTATACGCCATCCAAGCTCTCTTTGACTCAATGCCCAGGCATATCAAGGCCGTTATTATGGCCAGAGGTGGTTGTTCTGGGTACTGATTTCTTAGGATCAATGCACCCAAACTGCGTGAAAATGTAATCACATGCCAGTTCTAGTATAATATATTTTTCCAGTGAATACCCGTTTATCATCTGCATTTCTTCTTGGTGTAGCAATTTTAATGGCCAGTAGTGTAACTTCTTTGGTCATCAGTTCCCTAGAACTTAGAACTACTTAAACCTGACTAACCTAAGGAGATCCAACACATCCATGCCCGATGCAGTATTTGAACGTGAGACCGTAGCGGTCGTGCGGGTCCAGACTGTAGCGCCTAGAACCGCTCGGCCACTCAAGGAGAGGTCCCCAATGGCGGGATGGATTACTAGATTTAGGTTAAAGTCCAAGGTATGACACCCTGCAGCTATTCACCGTGGTGGGCCTCGTTTGCGATTAATCGACGAAAAATTTTTCGGAATTTTGCGTGATTGAAGGGTATTGAAGGGCGTGATGGTGAATTTCTTCCATACTTCGATCTGAAGTTTCGTTGACTCTTAACACCCGATTTTGTCTCAATAAACCAGGACACACATTGTTCCTTCTCTTGAGGAGTTGTCATTTTATAGAGGTTCAGTTCCTTCCATCAACAGAGTATCTGAAACACAAAATTTTAGATATAAAAAAACTTTAGTAAACACGGCTTACAATAAAATAAATATTGTTAAAATATTTTAACAACTGCCACTGTAATAAAATTCTGAAGTTGTAAAGGGACTTTATGGACACCCTGTATTTATATTCAATGCACCATATGTTGCGATGCCGGAGAGGGTCATATGATGAAGTTATTCGCCAGACTCGCCTGTAACGCAGGTAGACATAGTTGCAGGATATAGGAGATAGCACTGACTCGACAATGACATGTCTTAATATTTCAGTTGTTGTTGAGAGTTTGTTGTGTTTGTACAGTTAACAGCTCTATCCATAGTGATATCAGAGCATTTTACTATGACTACCACATTGTCCGTAAGAACCAAGCAAGAAATGAAGCTAGTTATTCACTTTTTATATTCTGAAGGGACTAAAGACGCGGAGATTATTTCCAGACTGCAGCTGTAGTAGTTGTCTTAGATGATGAAATGTTTGAGACTGGATAAATAGCTTTAGAGGGGATGTCTATCTGTCTGCTACGAATAGCGTTTTGGTAGGTCGCACACTTCGAAATCCGGACAAGAAGAGCTGGGCAAATGGTTCGCTACCATCGTCGTACCAGAATTGAAGATATTTCACATGAGTGAAGCCATAGGCATGCTCTAAGCTATCGCAATATTTGTGCTCGTGTGCTTGTTGAATCAATTCTGTACGTTAACAAAAGGATTAAGCCCTAGTATTTTATACACTAAAAAGGTAACTTGTATTTCTCCAAATGAACGAAGAGTCGTTACAAATAATGCGGCATGTAACAGAGTCCAACTAATAAACAGCAACAACGATGAAGCTGTCTCTTCTAAGCATAAACAATGGGCTCGAAGCGAAGAGACTCGAAGTGCAAGTGGAGTCAATTCCATTGCAACTTCGCGACGCCTGGAGGGGGTGGTACTGATACGTGATAAACTGAAGCGCCGAAGAAACTCCTATAGACATGCGTATTCAAATACAGAGGTCTGTAATCTGACAGAATACGGCGCTGCGGTCGGAAACGCCGGTGTAAGATAGCAACTGTCTGGCATACTTATTATATCGGTTACTGCTGCTACAACGGCAGGTTATCAAGATTAAAGTGAGTTCAACGTGGAGTTATAGTCGGCGCATGAGCGATGAGACACAGCACCTCCGAGGTAGCGATGAAGAGGGGATTTTCAAGGACGACCGTTTCACGAGTGTACCGTGAATATCAGGAATCCGGTAAAACATCAAATCTCCGACATCGCTGCGGTCGGAAAAAGATCGTGCAAGAATGGGACCACCGACGACTGAAGAGTATCGTTCCGCGTGAGAGAAGTGCAACCCTTCCGCAAATTGCTGCAGATTTCGAAGCTGGGACATCAACAAGTGTCAGCGTGCGAAACATTCAACGAAACATCATCGATATGGACTTTCGGAACCGAAGGCCCACTCGTGCACCGTTGATGACTGCACGACACAAAGATTTATGACTAGTCTGGGACCGTCACCACTGAAACTGGACTGTTGATGACTGGAAAATTGTTGCCTGGTCGGACGAGTCTCGTTTCAAATTTTATCGAGTGGATTGACGTGTACGGGTGTGGAGACAATCTCATGCATCCACGTACCCTGCATGTCAGCAGGGTGTTGTTCAAGCTGGTGGAGGCTCTGTAATGGCATGGGGCGTGTGCAGTTGGAATGACAGGGGACCCCTGATATGTCTAGATACGACTCTGACAGGTGTTACGTACGTAAGCATCCTGTCTGATCACCTGCATTCGTTCATGTCCATTGTGCATTGCGACGGATTTGTGCACTTCAAGCAGGAGAGTGCGACATCCCACCGTGCAGAATTGCTACAGAGTGGCTGCAGGAACACTCTTCTGAGTTTAAACACTTCCGCTGGCCACCAAACTCGTCAGACATGAACTTTATTGAGCATATCTTAGATGCCTTGCAACGTGCTGTTCAGAAGAGAGTTCCGCCCACTTGTACTCGTACGGATGTATGGATAGCCCTGCAGGATTCATACGCCAGTTTCCTCCAGCAATACTTTAGACATTAGTCGAGTCCAAGCCACGTCGTGTTGCGCCACTTCTGTGAGCTCGGGGGGGGGGGGGGGGGGGGGGAGCACAGACGATATGAGGCAGGTGTACCAGTTTCCTTGGCTCTTCAGTGTACCACAATATACGTGAAGAGCACGACATTTACTAGGCAATAACAAATTCAAGAAGGTTCTGGAGCAGCATACATGTCAGAATGCTTCATCCAGCCTTCTTAGAAGCGAGCAGTAGTATTAAGCCGTTCCTGGAACTTACACCGACGAGATGGTTACATCACCACCTAGAAATAGCCACTCGTAAACGTAAAAAGTGCGAGACGTCGCGCTCCGTCAAGTTTATCAGAAAATCATGATGTTTGCCCAGCTTTATCTTAGCAAAACGGCGTTGCTTTGCGAGAGGTGGGGCTTGACGGGAATTTATTGCGGCCGTAATAGGCCAGCTGGCAGAGTGTCAGCATGCATTAGCGGCAGAGCGCGCGACTGCTTGCCGACGTCGGTCACGTACCGAGTGGGGGTGGGCGCGCTCGCCGCTGTCGCAGACCGCGTATCTCTTGTTGACAAACACGCGGGTCCTCGGGGGAAGACAACGGCTGTCTGGGCGGAGCGTAAAGCCAACCCGCAAGTGCGCACTCTCGACTTTTACTGCCGTGGCGAATAAAGCGCCGGGCAGCGCAGTGGCACGTCGTGGGCCGACCGCGGAGGTCAGAGGTCAGCCAAGTTCAAGAGTTCTCCCTGGCTTCCGTGTTCCCATTAATTATACACGTGCAGCAACGACCTAACACGGGCTACTGTACGCCGCCCGCCGCTGATTTGAATTCCTAAAATGGCTCGCTCCATTCTTTCTCAAGTTGTACTGCGACAGACTTTTCAACCACACTGGTGTCTTTGTCGCCGGGATGACGTAAGGCAAATATTTCTTTATATATCATGTTTACTGAGTATTTATCCGTTATCTTTTGGGAAATCAGTACAAAATGTTCACTTTTCATGTTTAATGTTGAACGAGCGAGGCTAGGAGCAACATGATTTTCTACACTTCAGAGCAGCACATGTAACCGACGCCCATCGACGGCGGGATTTATATCGCCATTTTGTTTGCAATCCATGCAACATCTGTTATTGTACTGAAACTGTGAAGCAAAGAAAAAGGACATGAAAAATTGCATCTCGCATTGAAAGTTTGTCTGACGTATTGTTGCTTTATATAGGGAACTTGTTACAGCTGTTAAAAATTTGAAGAAGAGCCTTTTTATAACTATGAGCTCTCCATATTCAGCATTATTCTTTTCGGTTTCGATGGTTATAACGATCATCACTGGATCAGATGGATAAAAAAAGCCGTACTACTCATTAATGACCATATACAGCTGCTTTTCCACAGAGGTATGTAAAATACACATAATTTGGCTAATATAATATTCAGCAATTAGGTTAAACACGAATATGTAGCAGGTTGTGTAAATACTGCCGACAGTTAACAAGTAATGTCATCAAAGGAGACATTACTTGTTAACTATCATGAGTCTTTACGCAACCTGTTGTACTGTGGAGTCTAACGTGCTTGTGTGATTTATGATATTAGCCAAATTATATCTATTTTACATACCTCTATGGAACATAGATGTATTTGGTATCCGGCCGGAGTGGCCATGCGGTTCTAGGCTTTACAGTCTGGAACCGAGCGACCGCTACGGTCGCAGGTTCGAATCCTGCCTCGGGCATGGATGTGTGTGATGTCCTTAAGTTAGTTAGATTTAATTAGTTCTAAGTTCTAGGCGACTGATGACCTCAGAAGTTAAGTCGCATAGTGCTCAGAGCCATTTTTTTTTTTTTTTTTTGTATTTGGTATGCTGCAGAGTCATTTATGAGTAGTGCGCATTTTTAATCCACCTTTTCTTCAAGGAAGATGGTTATAATTACCGAAACCGGTAGAGAATGAATCTGAATTTGTGCAGCTGATGGCTAAAAATGGTTTTCTTCAAAAATGTGACATGTGTGTAACTTAGAAGAAAGAAAGCAGCTCCATGTAACTGTTATTTGTAGTAGTGCAGAAGACGAAATACATGATTTGTCAGCTCAGAGAATTACAATAATAATTTCGTTATTTGAATAAGCTTATTTTCCAAACTCCATAATTGAAGTCGAAAGTGATATTACAGGCTTTTTTTCAAACTATGAAATATTACATCGGCAAAAATTTTGTTGTGAACTGGTCGTCTTATTAACGTGAAAGATATATCGCCGAAAATAAGTATTTTATCAGATATATGAGTTCATCCACAACAAGAAAGAAAAACATGAGAGGTATTCAAATGTGACATACATTCTAATACAAAAAAACGACGCACCACGAAGGAATTCTCAGAATGGGGCAGAATTCGGTAAATGTGATATACATGCACAGATAATGAAATAATTACAGTTTCAGAACACTGAATGACTTAGTCAAGAGAACGAGCTTCACAAACTGAACAAGTCAAGAACTGATATCTTACGTCACTCTGCAGAATGCCACAACATCTAGATAATACTACTACTGTCGTGTGACGGGACTGCCGTCGGGTAGACCGTTTGCCGGATGCAAGTCTTTCGATTTGACGCCACTTCGGCGACTTGCACGTCGATGGGGATGAAATGATGACGATTAGAACAACACAACACCCAGTCCCTGAACGAAGAAAACCTCCGACGCAGTTGGGAATCGAACCGGGGCCCTTAGGATTGACATTCTGTCGCGCAGACCACGCAGATACCGGGGGTGGACATTTGGATACTAACTGAAGCATTTTCCGGAAGAAAGGCTCACAGAACAAAATGGTTATATGAGGTAGTCATACATTTACTTTTAATACATTTGAATAACAACCTGATGCTAATATACAAGTATATTTTAGTAGGAAGGGTACTACTACTAAGCAGATCTTATACGCCCTTTGCCCATAAATCAGCGTCAGTAGGTTATAATGAGCGAACATTTATTTCGTCAAATGTTATTTTAACCCTCAGAACACATTAAAATATAAAAGAGAGATAATTACTATTAATAATAGCTACGACCATGGAATTCTCGGAATGATACAGAACTAAAAATAACTGAAATTAAGTTGAAAACAAAAGACAACTACACAAATAAAATACCACTGTTTTGTCCTATGACTATCCTCATGAAGGATAGTTTCTCTGGTATAGATTCTAATTACTGAAAGACCGTTTGTTTCTCCTTATCATCATCATCATCATCATCATCTTCTTCTTCTTCTTCTTCTTCTTTTTCTTGCCCTGTATGGATGTCTATTTTCTAAATAACGTCCATTGTTGGTGACTATCTTCAACCATACTGTGTAACCACGAAATACTTTCATCATCCATGACTTAAATAAATCCCTGACATCCTATTATTTTTCTGGATCCACTAGATTAAACGCTTTTCAATACTCCATTAATGTATCTCTGTTTCCAAAGACGGAATGATGCGTATGGGCATTTGTATATTACTGAGTCTAGTACTGATCCATCTGCTTTGTACCCTGGGCAATAGTCTTCTTGAAGATGACGTGGTCACAAGCACTCACAACATGAAACTGAATGAGAATTACTGTGCGCACATTCATTAAGAAAACGCTGCCGTCACATCTAGCATTGAGACAGTGAAAGAAAACCCTGGTAAAATGTTCTACATAACCCACTGATTAATTTTCAACTATTTTTCGAAAAAGAACTCATAGACATGTGGACCCTTCTTCCGGGAAATGCCTCAGTCATAGCTATTCCCGGAAAGAGCCTGCAAGTAAACACACGTATGAACGACTGTATATATAAATATCTAGCGTCATGAAATACGATGCTTAAGCACACGGTAACAGAACCACTGCGAGGTGTACCACGGCGAGGTGCAGGTGGCTGGACAATTCGTACAAAGCACAATCACTGTCATAGAACATCGCACTCTTTGCCACTACGTACCTCTTCCCAGATTCTGCAAATCGCAGCGGTAACAAACAAGTCTTGCACCGCCTGCCGCTTACTGAAACCTCAGCTCGAAACATGATGAGATAAAATACGGTTGCTTGCTTGCATTGTCCTCACAGGAGCACCATATTACACGCCAATTATCTCGCTGTGCCACTACATGTCACCTGCGATCTTTTATACTTTTTTATGCCAATGGTCGAAGTAGAGAGGATATAAAATGTAGGCTGGCAATGACAAAGAAATCGTTTCTGAAGAAGAGAAATTTGTTAACATCGAGTATAGATTTAAGTGTCAGGAAGTCGTTTCTGAAAGTATTTGTATGGAGTGTAGCCATGTATGGAAGTGAAACATGGACGATAACCAGTTTGGACAAGAAAAGAATAGAAGCTTTTGAAATGTGGTGCTACAGAAGAATGCTGAAGATAAGGTGGGTAGATCACGTAACTAATGAGGAGGTATTGAATAGGATTGGGGAGAAGAGAAGTTTGTGGCACAACTTGACTAGAAGAAGGGATCGGTTGGTAGGACATGTTTTGAGGCATCAAGGGATCACAAATTTAGCATTGGAGGGCAGCGTGGAGGGTAAAAATCGTAGAGGGAGACCAAGAGATCAATACACTAAGCAGATTCAGAAGGATGTAGGTTGCAGTAGGTACTGGGAGATGAAGAAGCTTGCAGAGGATAGAGTAGCATGGAGAGCTGCATCAAACCAGTCTCAGGACTGAAGACCACAACAACAACAACATGCCAATGGCTTATCTACGCAAACTTCCTCAGTACTAATAAATCACGTAAACTACTGAGCATTAACCATCGGGTCACATTATTCCTGTATAATATGGAAATGTAAAAGAGAGATATTTGCAGAATTGAATCTATTAGGACGTATCTCTAGTCGTGTCTGGTTAGCTCAGTCGGTGGGAGCACTGCCTGCGAAAAGATAGTTTCGAATCCCGGTCAGCCATACAGCATTGATCTCCCAGGGATTATTTAAGTAAGAGGTGTGTTTTCACGAAGCATCCGCACAAACGTGTGACGCTGTTAATGGCAGTGGTGAACAGAACGCAGGTAGTGGATGGCCGTACGCCTCCTGAGGGCGACTTTGGGCTTCATGGGTGCGGAAAACGGCCTATGGTGTAAATCGGCCACCTTTAGAAGAAGGAGTAAATGAGTGAGTTAAACGCTGACGGTTCAAAACAAATAACAGTACAAGTAATAAAAAAAGACTCCTCAACGGTCACGTGACTCTAGTAAATGAACTAGTCGGACATGCATTAGTGCCATCCACAATGAAGAGCACGTAGAGCTAATGGAGTATGTGTGCTCCTCGGCATCTGTGAAGGACGCAGCAGTGCCATTGCGTATGCACAGTGCACGTCCCCTGGGCACTTGCTAGAACATGGGAAAGTCAAGCAGTCGCATAAACAGCTTCTTCGTGAGCTCACCGGACAACCGCATCATGCGTACCCTCTATGTGACCCTCCCCCCCCCCCCCCCCCCTCCTCCTCCTTCTCCTCACGCCTAGGTCTTAAACATTCCGCTTATGGGTAAATTGGCGTGCGATTATCTCCGATGCTGTGGAACACCTGCTGTCGGTCTTCTCAACAGACATGCCGCAGCACACCGCTCATCCCACACCAAAAGACACGAAATAGATATTCACCTGTACAACGTTGAGGAAGAAAACAGAATGCTTTCTTGCTTAAGTTTTCTGACATGCGAGTGAAGGAATTTACGTGAGAGAAGGGGAACGAAATTGCATTTATATTCTTGGGTATACGGGTTTCGATATTACATCGTTATGAAGTGCAATATCAATAATATGCGTTAACAATGTGTGTACATGCTCACTGCGCTAATACTCTTTCTTGCATCTGAGCTCAAAGCCGTCGTTCAGCAGCATTAGAATTTTTCAGAAAAGTGAGCACCCTGTAAAATTTTGTCCTCTCTTTTTTCATTAGCAGCTTCTGACATCTGTTCGTAATGTTTCTACACCCACCTGTTACCTTCCTGATTGAAACTGCTTCAATAATTTATGTTAAAGACTGCGGCTCTCTTTTATTACTTTCTGCTCCACTATTCTCTGCCTTATGAAGAAGGTTATTCTCTATTAAATCGATGCTGCATACATGGGCTGACAAAACTGGCGTATCTGAGCTTCTTTGCAACGAATTTTTTACTCGTGATGGTTATACGATCTTGGCGTATTCAGATACATGTTCTTACCACTATAGATATATACAGTCATGCTTTTCTTCCTTTTTCTCCCTGTGTTTGGCTTATTGATGTTCAGTCACAGTTAAAAAAGAAGTTTAGGGCTTAAAACTCCGTCGACGATAGAGTCACTAGAGGCGGAGCTCGGGTTGGTATTGGAGAAGAAGAAATCGGTCGTGTCCTCTTCAAGGAATCATCGAAGCATTTTCCTCAAGTGACTTCTGGAAATCACAGAAAACCTTAAGTTGGATGTCTCGACGGGGATTCGAACCGTCACTCTCCTGAGTGTGAGAGCAGTGGATTAATCACTGTACCCCCCTGCCTCTGGCTGATACGTTCTTGATGCCCTCACCAGTCAATATAGCGGTTTTAATATTGCTAGGTATGTGTTAGTGTGTGTGTGTGTGTGTGTGTGTGAGAGAGAGAGAGAGAGAGAGAGAGAGAGAGGTCGGGGGTGGGGGTGGGGTAGTTAACGAGGAGCTACAAGTGTTTAGTTTAATAGCGATAAAAACTCTGCAACCAGTAAAGAACGGTTTATTTATCAACAAGTATTTCGGTCAAAATGTCATACTCACGCGATGGTACACACTTCTTGTGCAATTTTTACACGTTTCTCATACAGAGAAGTCCTTTGCTGAAGTCATACGAAAAAATATAGACTTCTTTGCAAGATTCTGACTATTTAGACAAAGAAGTAAGCATAATCCAATTTTTTAACTTTTATACTGAAAAAGAAACTTTTCCCGGCCCAAGAAGCACAAGTGAAATATATACACTAGTGTGCAATACTTCAAGATGTAACTGTCGCATGATGTGTCGTTTCCAAGTAAGAAAGCTCGACGAAATTTGGATCATAATAGAAAGAACTGGTACAGTATAGTACATAAGGTAACTGAAAGAAATACACAATTAGACGTATCGAAATTACACTTTTATCCATGGACAATGATTGCAATCTATGATGGCCCCTGGACATTACAAAAATGGGGACATGTGTCTAAGCTGGTTGTGTGATCATCATGGACGGCAATGCGTGGTCCGTAACGTGCTCTCATGTTGGTCCCCATGTTGATACGGCAGTCTTGTCGCAAGGCGTTCCATTCTTCCAACAGTGCGGTTTACAACCGCTGTATGGTCGTCACAGCTCGATACATGAAGGGTGGCGGTTCGCGCAGTTCGACACACGGACAGGGATTGCATTGTTACCAGTTCCAAGCGACGGTTGCGGTAAGGGCATACACGTTCTCTGCTCTTGAAGAAAGCGTGATACTGCAAATTATGTCTCTCACTTCCTTGTGCAGAATTTGACGCTTACCACCACCATTAGCCGTGACAAGTCGCCACAAATTGAATAAAAATTCAATAAATAACTCGCCACGACCACGTTTGATGCTCGTACTGGCTACGAAATTCACAGCAGAGCGCTGACAACACTACTGAACACTCAACGGCTGTCGGAGAATGAGTGACGTAGATGCGCGGAACAAGCCTAAAGTCGACCGACATCGTTCGTGTCTCCAAATCTAGTGCACGTGGACGCCCTGCAATACGTCTCCTCAACGTACGTGCTCAATGGGATTTAAATAGGAGGATCTGACAGGTCAGTCCATTCGCTGAAAATGCTCTCGTTCTAAGAACTCCTCTACCTGTGTTGTTCGAAGCGGCTGCGCATTGTCATTCATGAGAATAAAGTCAGAGGCGAAAGCACCCCTGAAAAGACGCAGATGGTGACGGAGTACACGTTGACCGGTGAGTGTCCAGCGTTCGAATATTTGGAGGTCAGTAGGCGCATGCACCATTCTTCCTACCCACACCACAACATATTGTAAAGTGGCTATAATTTCGCACCTAACAAGCATTCATCCACATACTTTGCCGTGAAATACAACTACAATTATGTATCATTTGATAGGTTGTACATCGTATATATGAATATTTAAAGAAGACTGACATTGTCACGTACGCTTTGTAAATAATTGTTAACGCTTATTGCATGAAAGTTGATGGAGTGTCTTTATTAACAGAACGGCGTAATGAATGATTACCTATACTAGTAGAGGTTGGAACGCAAGTGGAGATGAAACGGCAGGCAGAACCCAAGTTCTGGATGGAAGGCCCGCACAGGTGTTGGTTCTGCTTAAAAACAGGAAGTAGCTAGAAGGACATCATCGCACTTGAGCTCTGGAGCACAATAGCGTGACGGCTGGCCGCTATTGTAGCAGGACGTGAAGAATAACCGGTAACTCTGCAAATCTTGGATGCAGGCGCGCGTAACAAAGAAGCGGCACCTCGGAAACCACGCAGGCTGGGTCATTTCCAAGGATTCTTACTCATCAGAGTACCATTGTACGAGTATAGGATTTTCCTCGCAAACTTTCCGCGCTGGACGACTAAAGACTAAAATATGGTTGGTCGGCGTTCGGAAGAATCTGTAGAGAGGTAGAATATTCCGCGGTTTCTGGAATACGATTCGTTTTCAGAATTACGAGGGTGGGGAGCTGAGCCTTGCTGGGAAACCAGTGGTGGAGAGACGTGGTCTTCCGTTGTGAGCGACCGTGTGTCACGGTCGCTCGGTATCAGCTTTCTTGGTACAGACGGGCTTGCTGTCTTTGCTCTCAGGAGAGTTTATAGTTAGAATAGTTAGCACTGTACTGTTGCGAAGCTATACGATTCTGGGCTTCACCTCCGGGTTGGAAGTCGTCGTTGAGTACACAGCGTTCAGTAATTGAGAGCACTTCTTCTGCCTATGCTTACGTTGGGACGTTATCTGAACTCTGTCCTTGTGGCTGGGAGTTCGAGTTTCTCGTCTGTACAACACAGGGAAGAGAAAACATTATTAGAGTATATTAGTCACAGGACCGCCTTCCGCCGTCCTAGTGTTTGAAAGCGTTTATTTGTGGCTGGAGTTCTTCCATCGTCGCAGACAAGTACCAGAATCATCACTTCGATGCACCGGATGCAGTACATACGATGATATCGGAAATTGCTTCGGCTTATTAGGGCTATAAAGGTAAACAGCTGTGATCACGTTAGTTTATTACCACTGACACACCACCGTAAATCATCTTTGAAAGTAGTGTCTTCTAATGCTTGGTACGTAGATGATGTCAGTCATTTCACGTTAATGATATTAGACCGTGCAGTCATAATAATAGGCAGAGATGGGAAATTAATAATTTTAGTTAGGAATTATAGATAACTGTACTTAAAGGGTGATAAATATATTGAAGAACAACATTTATCATTTAGTAGTATAAGTTGCCTTCATTATTCATTTATGATTACATTGTAATTTATATGTAAAAATGAACATTAAGAGATCCTAAGATCTGCTTCAGGAGGTAGCCAGACAGGGACAAATCATCATTTTAGCGTTTATTGTTTTCCGTTGCGCACATTCATTTTTACACCCGCCTGGAGTAGCATCTTGCAATATGAACCACCAAATCGATCATGTTCGACAATGTTCCTTGGAGAATTACTCGTTCCTGTCACTTGCCATACGACAGTATGTCCACAACCACTACTCACACTGAGCCCGTTCTCATTCGAGATGCAAATCCACTCCTCGTCGTCCCAGTCCCCATATTCTTGGGAAAACCGAAACGGTGCCTCTGGCGCGCGACGCGAGTGTCAACGGCACACAACGTACTGGCCATCGGGCGAAGATAGCACCTCCATACAGTCGCTACTACACTGTGGGCCATGAGGCTGCCTGCCTTGCAATCTTGTTAAATGTGGCTGGGACCTGAATCTGGTTTGATGTGGGTTTCTTCTTGCCTGTTGCACTACGTAACCGTCATCTGCTGTGGTCGATCACCCCCTCTCCCTCGCGCAGTAATGCCCATGATTCGAAACGCTCCCCATGTTCGTGATACAATGCTGTGAACAATACCAAACTCCTAGGTAGCTCTCGTCACACTTCGCTCTTCTTCCAATATCCCAACGATTTATTCGTGTGTAAAGTTATCCAGATATTGTCTCTGTGACATGTTGTAAATAAAGAACAGTACCGCAGTGCATTGTAACTGCTCATCGATAGACAGACACTGTCTTTTCCCGTTCCTTCAACTGCCTCGTATTGTGAGGCCAGCCCCTTCTGGTGCTGTTGCCACGATGAGCTAACGCCATATGGCGTCCAGCTTTCTGTGCGCGATTGAGAGACCTCTGGCAACTTGTTATCACACTTTCTTTCATTTTCACCGAGTAGTTCATGTTTCCTATTATTTAATCTCGTCGTTAAGTTTTGCAGAGCGGTGTAAGTTGCGCTATGAGCATGTGCACGTTGCCTTTGTTCCACGTACCGTGGTGAATCTGCGTGCAAAACAGATGCTTTTCTCGCAAGAACGGTACTGTCCTGCGTACTTCACCTCTGGAGTACGTTTATATACTGAAGAGCCAATCGTGCACCTGCCTAATATTGTGTAGGGCCCCCGCAAGCACGCGTAAGTGCCGCGATACGACGTGGCATGGACTCGACTAATGTCTGAAGTAGTGTTGGAGGTAATTGACACCATGAATCCTTCACGGCTGTCCATAAATCCGTAAGAGTACAAGGGGTGGAGATCTCACATGTTTCCAGTCATCAACCCCGGGCCCAGAGGAGGCGTAAAGCTCTGTGTCGTGCAGCCATCAAGGATACACGAGTGGGCCTTCTGCTCCGAAAGCCCATATCGACGATGTTTCGTTGAATGTTCCGGACGCTGACACTTGTTAATGGCCCAGCATTTAAATTTGCAGCAATTTGCGGAAGGGTTGCACTTCTGTCCCGTTGAACGATTCTCTTCAGTCGTTGGTCCCGTTGTTGCAGCATCTTTTTCCGGCCACAGCCATGTCGAAGATTTAATGTTTCAACGAGTTCCTGATGTTCACGGTACACTCGTGAAATGGTCGTATGGGAAAATCCCATCGCTACGTCGGAGATGCTGTGTCCCATCGCTCTTGCGTCGACTATAACACCACGTTCAAAGTCACTTAAATAATGATAACCTGCCATTGTAACAGCATTAACCGATTTAACAAATGCGCCAGGCACGTCCTGTCTTACACAGGCGTTGCCGACCGCAGCACCGTTTTCTGCCTCTTTATGCATCTCTGTATTTGAATACGCATGCCTATACCAGTTCCTTTGGTGCTTCAGTCCATTTGCCACGCCATTTCACTCCCACACTGTGATGCGCTTTTATCTCTACCGCAGCAGAAATGTGTCTGGAGGAATTCAAGTACGTGTAATATTTTTTTTTAAATGCGCCATTCTTGTTGCATAATTGTCTTAGTGTGGGCGACATGTGTAACTTCCTTTTTGGCCTCTCTATGTAGTTCACGAGAGGTTGTAGTGTTTTAAGCACGGTTAAAGTTCGAGTGCGGTCGTAGGCTTTTCAAAGGTATCATTTTGATTAATGTAATTGTTTTCTAATTGATTAGTGTTGGTGAACATGTCTCAGGGAAATCCTCCGATTTGATTACTATTGCTCTGTTTCGAAACAACGTGGTAGGATAACAAAGAAAGATAGGCTATGCCAAAACTGTGGACTTCACCTGTTGCAAAGTCGTTTGTGCTGAAGTATACCAGCTACGAGATCCTGATGGTAAATATCCTGAATAAAATGAAATGCCACTCAGACACACGTATCACAGATTGATAAGCTATGGCTTGCCACACTGTTGCAAAGACCGTGTCAAGCTTGTTTACCAGTGAAAAGTGTAGACTTTGGTTGTACTGGGCTTATGGGGGAAGTGTAACACCACTCAGATAAACGCTAAGGTAACAGAGACCGCAGGGAGGCTGTCTGCACCCCAGAGGAGCTCCAAAACACCCTAATTTGCAAAACAAAGTAGTTTTAAGCGGAGTGTGAAACGGGCTCCTTGAGAACGTAATGCAAAGTAGCTTCAACTTTGTCGCTGTTTTAAGAGGCGTACAAACGCGGAGAAACTTTTGTAGGCTGTAGGCTTCCACACGACGACGTGCAGGGCGATTAACGCAGCCATTGGGCCGTCATCCCTGCGCTGCCGGCCCGTCGCTCGCGGCTCCTAACGCGTCTGCGGACTGCGCTGTGAGTCGCCGGGCCCGCCTCTAAATTAGCCGGTAAGGCTCGGCTGTCATATCGCCGCCAGAAGCAACAGCCAGTCCAGGGGCCGGACCGTCATATCTCGGCCGCTCATCTCATCTCGGCGCAGAGCGTGCGGCGCTACCAGGGCAGCCTAACTCCCAGGCGCCACGGCCGGCAGCCCCGTCACCACCAATTAGGCGCCAGGCATCCACGACCGCGGCACGCCTTTGGGACGAATCGTAGAAAATTCCTCGTAGCAGCGTTTCGTCTGCCTCTAGCAACGGACGATATTTGCTTAGAGATTCCGCCTTGGTGGAAATTGTTATTCCTTAACCACACTATAACCGGGCCGGTGAAACATGTCACTTGACAGCTCGCGTGTGGTTGGCTACACTGCGATTGCGAGGTTGCAATAGCTGCCGCCGCACACGCCCACAACTCCGAAGTACGTTTTGTAAATGTAAGCTACAATCAACGTTTATACGTAAGTGCAACAAAGTACGTTTTTCTAACAATGGACAGAACGACAACGGAGACTAACCGTTTGGTAGTACACTCCTGGAAATGGAAAAAAGAACACATTGACACCGGTGTGTCAGACCCACCATACTTGCTCCGGACACTGCGAGAGGGCTGTACAAGCAATGATCACACGCACGGCACAGCGGACACACCAGGAACCGCGGTGTTGGCCGTCGAATGGCGCTAGCTGCGCAGCATTTGTGCACCGCCGCCGTCAGTGTCAGCCAGTTTGCCGTGGCATACGAAGCTCCATCGCAGTCTTTAACACTGGTAGCATGTACGCAACAGCGTGGACGTGAACCGTATGTGCAGTTGACGGACTTTGAGCGAGGGCGTATAGTGGGCATGCGGGAGGCCGGGTGGACGTACCGCCGAATTGCTCAACACGTGGGGCGTGAGGTCTCCACAGTACATCGATGTTGTCGCCAGTGGTCGGCGGAAGGTGCACGTGCCCGTCGACCTGGGACCGGACCGCAGCGACGCACGGATGCACGCCAAGACCGTAGGATCCTACGCAGTGCCGTAGGGGACCGCACCGCCACTTCCCAGCAAATTAGGGACACTGTTGCTCCTGGGGTATCGGCGAGGACCATTCGCAACCGTCTCCATGAAGGTGGGCTACGGTCCCGCACACCGTTAGGCCGTCTTCCGCTCACGCCCCAACATCGTGCAGCCCGCCTGCAGTGGTGTCGCGACAGGCGTGAATGGAGGGACGAATGGAGACGTGTCGTCTTCAGCGATGAGAGTCGCTTCTGCCTTGGTGCCAATGATGGTCGTATGCGTGTTTGGCGCCGTGCAGGTGAGCGCCACAATCAGGACTGCATACGACCGAGGCACACAGGGCCAACACCCGGCATCATGGTGTGGGGAGCGATCTCCTACACTGGCCGTACACCACTGGTGATCGTCGAGGGGACACTGAATAGTGCACGGTACATCCAAACCGTCATCGAACCCATCGTTCTACCATTCCTAGACCGGCAAGGGAACTTGCTGTTCCAACAGGACAATGCACGTCCGCATGTATCCCGTGCCACCCAACGTGCTCTAGAAGGTGTAAGTCAACTACCCTGGCCAGCAAGATCTCCGGATCTGTCCCCCATTGAGCATGTTTGGGACTGGATGAAGCGTCGTCTCACGCGGTCTGCACGTCCAGCACGAACGCTGGTCCAACTGAGGCGCCAGGTGGAAATGGCATGGCAAGCCGTTCCACAGGACTACATCCAGCATCTCTACGATCGTCTCCATGGGAGAATAGCAGCCTGCATTGCTGCGAAAGGTGGATATACACTGTACTAGTGCCGACATTGTGCATGCTGTGTTGCCTGTGTCTATGTGCCTGTGGTTCTGTCAGTGTGATCATGTGATGTATCTGACCCCAGGAATGTGTCAATAAAGTTTCCCCTTCCTGGGACAATGAATTCACGGTGTTCTTATTTCAATTTTCAGGAGTGTATATTAAACCGGGAAATTACACCTGAAGTTAATGACAATATCTATGAACAGTCGTCCAAATTGTTACAGTAATAGATGCATGTAAAACATCGTTTAATAATGCAAATCTTAGTATACCAAATAACACGCTATCCACACTAATAGAAAGAAATAAAGCAAAACATACATAGCCTACCCGATTGCAGAGAGAAAAAGAATTAATTCTGTATACATTTACACTCACCAATTTACGATGTCAATGGCGCAATTCCGTCCAGTTCTCCTTCACTGTCATCGGAATCGGCGCCAAAACCGTTGTCTTCGTCATCATCATCATCATTAAGGGAAATCATTAACTGTTCGTTTTCATTTATAATGCCATCTATAGTCTGTGCTTCTCTTATCAGTTTAGTAACATGGTCTACTTTTTTCCTCCATGAGGTAGCGTCTACAGTAGCAAGACCTTCACGTAGCAGTCTTTCCACTTCTGTTATAGTAAAAGTCTTGTTGTTACTTCTAATGTATGCCTTGACTTCACTTCAAACCAATTCAATTAGGCGTAAGTGACCCTGTTCGATTGCAATTTCATCTACAACGTATTTAGGCGTCCCAGGCTTATTTTGTTTCACGAGCGAGTATAACAACAGTTTTGTCATGCTCATGTCCGCAGCAATGTCTCTCGCCTGCAACCACTGAACCATAGTTTCTTTACGGTCACTAGTGGTGGGAGCTTTATCTAAAATCACGGAATGGTACGGTGCATTGTCCTTCGCAAAAACTGTCGGAACACTAAACTGCAGCAACAAATTTTTAAACCACTGTAGTAACCGCGGGTGGTCCATATACTCATGATAGTCACCAGTTTTTTTTTCGATCGAAAAACTAGAAGTCCTTCAGGCACAAAACCGTTTGAAGATCCTGGATGGGCCACAATCAATCGTGATCATCTTCCTGTTGGCTGATGACCGCTGCTGTTCGGAGTATCATCTGCCCAGCATTTCTCAACTGATTCTCCAGCGTTGACCTAGGTTTCGTCTAACCATATGACTGAGTGTATGTCCTTTCCTACAATTTTGTGTAAGAAAATGGAACGAGCTGCAACGACATGAGCTTTTTCTAGTAACAGTTTTCGTCCATCTAACTTTTTAAAACGGAAGCCCATACTTTTTAATATCGTCTTAAGTGACGCTTTCCCCCTGAGAAAAGTTCACTTTCTTTTAAATAAATTAGCAATTTCTCTATTGTGGGGTATTCTTTCCGTATATGTGCCGACGAATTGCATCGGATTGGAAAGAATCAATGTCTGTAATAGGACGAGGCTGCTTCTTTTTCTTGCCCGGAGTACTTAAAAACACACTGTTTCTTCCACAGGGGCTTTCTTCCATACTGTTTATTTCACTGTCTTGTAAGTCTTGAAGTAGCACCCCTTTCCCTATAACTGTTCTTTCACTGAGTCCTAGAGTTTTTGAGGTACGCTCTAAAACTTTATCGGCAAGAATCGACGCATGCTCATGAACAGAAACAAATTCTTTTTCTTGCTCGTAAAACTTACGCGTCCTCCTTAGTAATTCCAAAGCCTGACTATTTAATGGCACTCCACGGCGCAACGGATTGTCGCTTGGTGAACGACATCGTTTTGGAGACATTGTTTAACAAACAAAAACTGTACTCGAGGGGGTAACACAACACAACGGCATGCGTTCGCGCACTAACATACAATGTTTACACGGAAGCCGGTAACGTGGTAGCGTCGACGCCGGAACCGGCTTTTGTTCGGTGCTGTTATTGGTTCAGTAGCTGTGGCGCCTCCCGTTCCTCACTTGTTTGTTAGTTATACTACCAACTCTACAGTGCTTTGGAGGTGACCTTGAAGCGACATGTTTCGGCGGCCCGGGTATAAAGCTAAACTCTGTCCGAACATGTCTCGGAAGGCCCAACTGTACCGACCGACCGCCGTGTCATCCTCAAGCGATAGGCGTCACTGGATTCGGATATGGAGGGACATATGGTCAGCACACTGCCCTCCCACCGTTGTCAGTTTTCGTGACCGGTCCGTAACTGCACTATCTGACAAAGAAAAGTGAAGCACCCAGAGGGCAACGAGGAAACGAAACTTTGCGGGCTGAGAGGGTATGTGGTATTATTTCAGTGATTACAAAGTGAAATCAAGTTTACAAAGAACTTGCCAGTGTGAGCCCACGTATCAGTATGAAGCTGCTCTTATAACGTATCGAGTTGCTAATCCTCCGAAGAACACCAATTTTCGTGAGAAGCGTGTGGGCGACCGCGAAAGTTCACAACAAAGGATGAATCGAGACGTAATTAATGAATACGAAATCAAGTGACAGATTGAGAACCTTTTTATGAGGAACAAACCGCTGCTGTTTTATTTCGAAACACCTAAAAATTCAACCGCGAGTTAAAGTGTTAAGATCTGAGGATCTTTACGGCCGTGGCAGAAAGTCAGTGTCCCACAGACGGTTGATAGAGGTGCGATGTATGGACGAGCATTTTTCTGTCGAAGAACTAGTACTGTCACATTTCAGGTAACGCACGATGTGCTTGACGTAACATTGTACCGTCAGACATTACTCAATCACTAACGAGTGTGAACTGACGTCATACCCGTTGTTTCCCCACACCATGACACCAGGAGTAGCACTGCTGTAGTTCTCCAAAGCATTGGAAGAATACGACCTCTCCCCTGGCCGCCACTGTACTCGCGAGCGATGGTCGTACGGGATCGTGCAGAACCGGTATTTATCGCCGAACACAGTGAGACGCGATTCATCAGCACTCTATGTTTCCTGGTCACAGCACGATTCCAAAAGCATCCGTTTGTGTTGTGGTGATAACGGGAGCCCATGCGTGAAGCGGCAATTCCCTATATTGGCTACTGCTAGTTTCTAACCAATGGTGCGGGGCGACACAAAATGTTGCAAGGAGTTCACTATTTGTTCTGGTGTGGTAGTCGCAGATATGAAAAGGATGCAGTCTGCTTAATGCAGGATAAGGCGGTCTTCCCTTCTCGTGGTCCCTCGGTACCTTCACGGTCTTCAAGTTCCCATGCAGTCCAACACTGAGCCACAGTAAAATCCGAATGCCCCACAAATTTAGATACTTCAGGGTTCGACTAACGGGGTAAATTCAGAACCATAACGAGGTCTCTCTGAAACTCTTTCAGGTGCTGATAACGCTATCTCAAATGGCTACGCAGCAAATCTGCGTCTGTCACTGCGATTATTCAACATCTAACGCTCTTCACGCCACATATATACCCCACGAGGTCTGGTAACAACAGTGGATACGAACAACACTAATATCCCCTGGCGGCCGTTCCCCTTGTCACAGTGTTGCAACTCTACTCATTCACATACACGCTGATGGTGTGTATGTGTGCGAATTTACGTTGACATCTGACCTTGTCTTCAGGATGCTACACGTTTTCAACTGGCAGTGAAATAAATGAATGTTAAGCAACTGCTCATATTGTTCCATAAAAACACGGGCGAACTTGCGGATGTCAGTAACGTCTTCTGGCCATCTTCAGGTGAGTACCACTGTGGTAGTACTGGCGAGTATGCGCTGAGCTGTGCTATTTAAAGCCATACTGAGGTGACATTGCTTTAAATAGCAGAGCTCAGCGCGTACTCGCCAGTACTACTACAGTGGTACTCACCTGAAGATGGCCAGAAGACTCCGCGCCGAAATATTGTGGCAGGACGTTACTGACATCCGGCAGTTCGCCCGTGTTTTTATGGAACAATCAAAAATGGCTCTGTGCACTATGGGACTCAACTGCTGAGGTTATTAGTCCCCTAGAACTTAGAACTAGTTAAACCTAACTAACCTAAGGACATCACAAACATCCATGCCCGAGGCAGGATTCGAACCTGCGACCGTAGCGGTCTTGCGGTTCCAGACTGCAGCGCCTTTAACCGCACGGCCACTTCGGCCGGCTATGGAACAATCAGTACGCCGGGAAAGCTTTAAACATCACAACTGCTAGTATTGTTTTCACCGATCTACTGTGCCTGTAATGTCCACCAGGTATCCATAAGGGAGATGTTTTTTCGTAATCTATCATTTTTCTCGTCTGGCATAATACAGGGACTGGAAATGCAACTATATAGTTGAGCGGTGTGTAGCACAGAGAGTCATAGTACTGGCATAAAGCAGAAAGTCCACGTCAGTATTTCAGCTTTCACAGTTTAACATTGTCATAGCGATTTGCCACCCTTGCGTAACTGCGTCTGTAGTACTGATGACATTGGTTCTAATACTATATCTCAGTTATTTCTGCGACAGTGTTAACTGCAGTAGTTTTTAAATACGACGAGGAAATCTAAGAGGAATTTTGTCTCATAAAAATTTTAATACTATCCGGACAGATCCCGAGAAAACATTAACCTGCTAGAAATACTGACAGTTAGGTCTTAAATGTAGAGACAAGTGTAGTTCTACTGCGAAAGTATCGTATTCCTTACTTGTAGCATTAATGACTAGTATGTGATGTCGCTTGCTTTATGTAACTACTCTTCAGTAGCAATGTGTAGATATATATGAGATGGAATAATTGTATGTTCAGTTGTAGGTAAAACAAATTGAAGTCTACATTTCATTGTTAAGATATCGGGCCCTATGTACCCACTATAAGCACCGTCTAATGCTTTTAGCATCGTCTGTACAATGAACAGGATTACCGAAATCTACTGCTCCGAAATGTTTCCAGGAGCTATACATACAGAGGTGCAAAGTCTTGAGTAGGACATATCATTTTCCAGCTTACCTTTTCGGAATATAATTGCCATCAAGCAGAGTAAGAAAACTTCTTGTTAGAAGTATTTGGAAAGTAATGAAGATAAAAGCCTCAACTTCATATTAGGTACTCGAGCTAAAACGCATATCATCATAAGTGCATTGCCTTTTCGGTAGACCAATGGGACAGAATGGAGAGCAACTTAATTTAGGGAAGTTGATCGAACACAGATTAAGAAACATTTGTCAGAGCTCTGCGAACGAAATTGGTAAGTGTAGCTCAAAATGTTACTACGTCCACCAGGGATGTTAAATTTACGATTTCCCAGTTTTCCTTAAGTAGAGTTGGATGTTTGTAGAAAGAAGCTTGAACTCTGTCCTGTCTCCTTAATGGTATTTGTTAACGTGGTGTGTTTGAATGGGGAAGGTGCTGATGTAACTACAAAAACTGAAATGTAGCGTCGAGTCTCTAGCAGAGGGAAGCTATGAATGTTTATTCAGTAGAGGCTAAGTTTGGAAAAAGAACAACAAGAACATTTTTCTGTTTACCCTTAGATAACGATCTTGCGTAAGCGTGAGTCAGCATTTTCCGTCGCTTACAACTGGCCTTCAAATGGTCCGTGCACAGAACAACTGAGTGTTTCTGGTGACGTACGGAATAATCATTAACTTACATGTTGCAAGCGCAAACTTCAGTCAGTTAATGTGTAAATGCTTGTATTTGGGGAAAGACAAGAGAAACAGTGCATCTGCGTGGTCTACCAATTATCGATATTTATTTTTCGGCGGCGGCAACTAAAATTTTTTATATCTGTTTCGCTCTTAGATGAATGTAGAAATTATATATTAGAGGAACTATCTAACAGAGTAGCAGTGGCGTGCGTGACGAAGGCCGCAGCAATGCCCCTCGACGAGTGGCCTACAAAACGCCATAGCCGGCCGAGGTGGCCGAGCGGTTCTAGGCGCTTCACTCTTGAACCGCGCGACCGCTACGGTCGCAGGTTCGAATCCTGCCTCGGGCATGGATTTGTGTTATGTCCGTAGGTTAGTTAGGTTTAAGTAGTTCTAAGTTCCAGGGGACTGATGACCCCAGATGTTAAGTCCCATAGTGCTCAGAGCCATTTGAACCATTTGAAAACGCCATAAGCGCTGAGGAACAGGCTAATACATGATTGATTCATTGGTTCGCGGCCTTCGCGTCGGATAATGTTGTGGAAGCTGCACAATATTTTAAGGAAACAGCTGCTAGCCGTCTTCAGGTGTTTACTGACGTGTTTCTGCAATGGCTCGCCGGTATATACGCTGACTCGCAAGAAAAGCGCACGCGCCAAGGGATAGTGTTTTAAGCACTGTAAAAGTCCGATTACAGTCGTGGACTTTTCAAACGTAAAATGATGATTAAAGTTGACTCGGATTTGTTCGTCTGCGGGCTAGTTCTGGTTCCCATGCTTCTTTAATGATGGAGTTCCAGTACGCGGAAGCTGACGAAAGGACCTTTGTCTTTCCGCAGTTCATGATGTGCTCCGTGTCAGCAGACTTTTCTGGCTGATCCAGTCTGGTGCGATGTCTATGTTCATCGCATCTATCCGTAACAGTGCAACACAGCTGGCAGATGTACGATTTGCCACATTTGCACGAGGTTTGATATGTCCCTGGTATCCTTATACCTAGGTTGTTTTTAACAGAATCTAACATAGTTTGCACTCGCGCTGAAGTGGCGGAGACACATTTTATTTGATGTTTTTTGAAATACATGAATGCTCAGCCAACTCACTCAGGTAATGGACAATTTTGGGAAGACGGTTCAAAGTGCGGACTAGGCAGCAGGACTGATGTGCTCGATAGAACTAAGATGAATGAAACGATCATATAGGGTCAGTCGTGGGTAAATCAGGTGGTAGACCTCCGCTAATTCGCAGGATACTGGAAAAATGCAGTCAGTCTACAAATGAGATTGCTTACAAAAAATGGAGCGAGCCGTCTTAAAATATTGCCACAGTGCGTGGGACTCTTAGCAGGTAAGGTTGACAGGGGATATTGAACGTATACAGAGAAGGGGTCCTAGTGCCATTGACTGCGGAAGAAGGTGTCGTCCCTATAAGAGCGATGAAGACCCAAACTCGAGGCTAGAGGAAAACTAACTAACACCCCGTGACGACAGGTCAAGCGCGTGCACTCAGTCATGCTGAAAACAGAGATATGGGGGCTTCGAAGGAAGAGCAAAGGGATGTAGTGAGTTTCCTGACAGTGGAAGGAGTGCGGGGAACGGAAATTCTTCGAAAAAAGGTACAAGCATACGAAGAGAACTGCATGTCCTTTGCAAGGCTCAAGCAGTGACACGGGGGGTTCAAACAAGGACGGATGTTGTTGGCCGATGACGCACGATCTGCAATGCCACACCGCATTACCGAAGCCAACTGTCCAGCAGGTGGATGCCCTCATTATTGAAGAACGGTGAGTTACAGCGGCAGCCGTTGCCCCGGAGGTCAGACTGAGCGCTGGAATTGAATCGGATTTGCAGTGCTATCTGTACCTTGTGCTATTATTTGATGAATTTCCGTTCCCTGCAGTCCTTCCGCTGTCAGGAACCCCTCTGCTCTTCTTTTGCGGCCTCCATTCCTCTGCTTTTAGCATTACTGAGTGCAGCGGACGTGGCCGCTCTGTCATCACCTGCGTGCGCCCCTGTCCCTCTAGCGGCGAGTTTGAGGCCTCAGCGCTCTCACAGGGACTGCACATTTTTCGGTAGGCAATGGCATTACGATCCCTTCAGCAGTTTACGTTTTAAAGCTTCTGGATTGTTTCTTTCTGAATGTACCTTAAATGTAAATGTAGATCAGGAGATTACACGGTAATATCCATGGAGTGTTTATCGATCCACTCTGACACATACCGGGAACACAGAATAGACTATTCTTTTAGTTAGTGCAAGTCTCTAGAAGGATGCTGTAGGCGAGGCAAAGGATAAAAACAGTACCCTAGTATGTACTTTTATCGTTCACCTTGACTGTGACAGAGTATCATGGACTCCTTATTATACCAAGTTAAGTTTCCTCCTGCGACGTCAACGGTGTGACGGATTTAGCATGTCTGTGCTTTTCGACAACAGAACTCTCACCAGCGTTTACCAAAACTCTTAGTCTAAGCGATCTTACCTTGCGCCTCTAACATCGGCCAGCAGTTTGTCAACGAACATGTTAATCCCATGTGACGTGACGTTAGCAAATCTGTGGGGACTCAACGGAATCTTTACTGCATAGTGACGAAGCAAATCTGAATATTATAACTACTCACATTTTGTTGTTGTCCGTCAGCGAATTGGTGAGAAAGACGATGTATTGCGTGCGAGCTTAGGCGTCCGCAGTCGTCATCTCCAATAAAATTTTCAGATGTAGTTAGGAGATACAGTATACTGATGAAAGGTACTTGCAACAGTAACAGAAACGATGACCTGTATAAAAACATGGCGTCCTCTCCTCCTTGTCCACATTTTATCAGCTTCTCCATCTTTCTTCGCGAAATTTTTCCTTAACTTGGTCATTTTCTTCTTGTGTTTGTCCCCCTCCACCTTTCACTTCCTTCTATCAAATAATAAACAAGAAGAACAGAGCTTTCAAAAATGACATCGTGTTCAGACATCCTCGTCTGAACGACCCGATTTAGGTGTTGTATACTTTCATTAAACGATTGCAAGCGAATGCTGCGGTGGTTCTCACAACAAGAGCACAGCCAATTTACTTTTCCGTCATTCTCCAACAGTGAAATGCTTGTAATATTCCTTCCCACATCAGGCTGCAGTTAAATTAAGCATCAGTCAAGGTAATGTGCAAGTTAGATATTAATATTCGCCGTTTTTGCATCACCTAATTAATGTTGGGATGAAACAATTACAAAGAAAATACTTTCTACTTATCATCGACTCGTATTTCCATATCGTTGTCCGATGTCAAATCGTTATGTGATGGCTGAAAGACATTTATTTGCCGTTTCCCTCATTTATTGTCGTCAGAACAGCTGTTTATAACCCTCTTACGCTCAAGTGAAACAAAATAGCAAATACATTCAAATGAAAGAGAAACGACACAGATTCGACATAGTATCTCTACAAATTGAAATCAAAATGAAATCAGGATTTGATCTAGAATGTGTTTACAAGTTAAAAGCAAAAACCAAACTGCGATGAGTTGGCGCGCACCACTCGTATTAATGCCCTCTGACTTCCCGCGAGAATGTTCAAGAAACAGAAAGTTATTAATCACAATAATCTTACGATCTGTACATTATTTTTGATAAAGATATATATTTTCAGAACACATAATATTTAGAAAATTAAGTTTACAACAATATAATATTTGTTAATTACCTCTTTTTCAATTCCACAAAAGTATTTCATAAAATACGAAACTTTATTTGTCAATACCTTTTCAAAAAATATTCTTCGGAAACACAAATTATTCATGAAAAAGTGGAGAAAAAAGTGTTTCAGTTGGGATATATCAATACTAAAACGAATAAGTTTTACCCGTGCAGAAATGTTACGTAGGCCTATGACATGCATAGTGGACATCAAATTATATTTCTGTAAATAAAATATTTTGACAAGGGTAACTGCACTATTACAGTAAAGAATAATAAAAATAATTGTGCTGAATAATAAAATTTAACCTGAAACATCCACAACAAAATTTAGACAGTTTCTGGAGCACATAGATCACATATTGGGCGTTTAATAGATTGTATAAAAGAAAACCAGTGTTATCTTATTTGTTAGTCCTTCCTTTTGTTTTCATTTCTTCCTTTATTGAATGACTTGTCCGCCCCCGGTAGCTGAGTGGTCAGCACGACAGACTGTCAGTCCTAAAGGCCCAGGTTCGATTCCCGGCTGGGTCGGAGATTTTCTCCGTTCAGGGACTGGGTGCTGTGTTGTCCTAATCATCATCATTTCATCACCATCGACCCGCAAGTCGCCGAAGTGGCGTCAAATCTAAAGACTTGCACCCGGCGAACGGGCTACCCGACGGGAGGCCCTAGTCACACGACATTTTTGTTTTTGTTTTTACTTTCTCCCATTGGTCCATAGTCCCGGTTTTATGTCTTCAACACATCGTTTTCCTGTTATGGGCTTTTGCGTCACTGAGCCAGAACCGTGCTACAGTGGTTTGTGGAACATCATAGTGAACTCACATTAATGTGTCTCCGCGTCCAAATTCGCCTGATGTAAATCCTGTGAAACCCAGCTGGGACACTACCGGGCGCCATTACCACGTACGGAAATCAGTGGCCCGTTATTTACGTGAATTACGTGTCCTGTGCTAGATATCTAATGCCGCATATTTCCACAAACCTGCCAACATCCTGTCCTTATCCTAAGGACAAACATACACAACCATGCCCGAGGGAGGACTCGAACCTACGCTGGGACCAGCCGCACAGCCCATGACTGTAGCGCCCCAGACCGCGCGGCTAGTCACACGACATTTACATTTTTAACTGAATGAAATTATGAGGAACCTTTATTTGTACGTGTTAAACTTACGTGATGAACCAGACTATAGGCCAAAACCGGTGCTATTATTAGTTGCAACACATTCTCAATGAAATAATTATTTCTATGTGATCAGATGCTCCGAGTATTTCAAATATAAGTTCATATCGAGTGCTTAATTAAAGTTTGTTACCGACTACTACGTCAATGGAAATTTGCTTACCCTCTAGATATGCTTCACCTCATATACGCTCGGAGTGTACAAGACGTTAAGCCCTGCCCTCCCCGCCCACAAGAGCAGCTCTGAGTGGGCGTCCTCCGCGGCTGGACCCTGGATCCACTCCCCCACCCCTCCCGTGGCGGTCGCTGTACCGGGGCGTAATTCAGTGCCGTCAGCCACCACCGGCGGCGCTGCTGTCGCGGCCGTAATTGAAAAATAAAGAGCCGCTCTCCTTATCTGCCGCACGCTCCCTCCAGCGCGTCCCATCACTCAGCATTTTAAATTTCTAAACGCCGTCCAACGGCCCTCGTGACGACAATTAAAGTACCGAGAAAGCGAAAAATTTATTCCGGCGCAGTGGAAGGTCGGAGATGCGTCCAGCCGCTGACGGCGGTGAATAGTAATGCCGGCGTTATGCCGTCTCTACTGCCGCCAAGGAATCTCCAAGTTTCAACGCAACGGCCATCTACGTCGTCCCCCATTTATGCGGCTTTCCTTGTGAACGCTTTAGCGGCCGACCTATCCGGAGACTGCTTACGCCTTCTGTACCGCCAGCAACCTACACTTGCATAGGTTCTTTCAAACCTGTCTCTCTTACCCAGGTTGGTGCGTTGTTTCTTGAGCTCTGGCAAACGTTAGAATTTCGCACCGTACACAGAATGTGAGAGCAGAGAACATACTGAAAGATTAGCTACTGAAATGACAGCTTGGGGGAAAGTTGGCATCCGTCGTACCTGAGGGAAATGTGTTTGGGTCTTTGTACAAACGACCTAGTAGACAGCAATGATAACACCGTTTTGACATGTTCCAATCAACTGTATTTATATCTCCTGTTTTATGTATAATATATCAACGATTTTAGAGTTACATAATTCCATCTTTAGACACACAAACTGGTTCTGTCACAAATGATAACAATAGCGTTACTTAAAAGTAGGAGCTTTCGAGAGCAGGTGGAATTAGTTAAAAACTGTAAGAGAGAAAAATTACGTAAAGGAACATCAGCTGTTGTCAGAAAACTTTAGTTTACTTCATACAATGAAAACTGAAATATATAATAAAATCGTGGTGAGATTCAACTGATGAACATTTCTGTGCCATATACACAATAGTGAGTGTTACGGAATATTAGTGGAAGATTTGAATAACGTATTTTACTACTGAGGGACATATTCCCTAAAAAACAATTACTGCATTTTTACAAAAATCCGGATTACTTTGCTGGCTAGGCAACGGCCTTGCCGCAGTGGATACCCCGATTCCCGTGAGATCACCGAAGTTAAGCGCTGTTGGGCGTGGCCGGCACTTGGATGGGTGACCATCTGGCCGCCATGCGCTGTTGCCATCTTTTGGGGTGCACTCAGCCTCGTGATGCCAATTGAGGAGCTCCTTGACCGAATAGTAGCGGCTTTGGTCAAGAATACCATCATAGCGACCGGGAGAGCGGTGTGCTGAACCCACACCCCTCCTATCAGCATCTTCGTCTGAGGCTGACACGGCGGTCGGATGGTCCCGGTAGGCCACTCGTGGCCTGAAGAGGGAGTGCTTTTACTTTGCTGACTATAAATCAACCACAAGCGACGTCAGTATGTGTTACACAATGTGCTACACATTTACTTCCGTAAATGTTATGTGTAATATTTCTTTAAAAGAAACTTATAGCCTCACCTTTAGGTTGCTGCATTGAGCAAAACACAATTATTATTCTTTCATTTCACACAGACTATCTTCGTGCTGTGATACCAGTTTGAATGAATTTTTATTTTTTGTTATAATTGCTTGCTTGCACATTTTTTATGAAAATCGGTTTTAGAAATCGTAAAGCGTCAGTTCTCTCTCATATTTTCAACAACTTCATACACTAAATCGTCAGTAATGACTGAAGGTCGCCCACTTCGTTCCTTACGATGCATATCGTACGGCCACCTTTGAAAGCTCTCACTCATTTCCGCACCATTCTGTCGCTCATAAGTGTCAAGAAATGTGCTTTATGCAGGTTTTAGAGAACTTTTAAATTATCGAGAGTTTTGCTTATGCGGAAAATTTCTAGGAGGAGGATATTCAGAGATGGTTGTACGATGCAATATGTGAATGAACATTGTTGGGAATTACGTAGAAAAGGAGATTAAAATACGGGTATTAGGTTAGAAATGACTTAAGATAAGTTGCAATACAATGATCTTAGGAGCTGTGATATGAGAGTAGGACTTTCTGGATAAGAAACACATACTGAATCATTTTCGTCTGTCTCTTATTCCTTATTCGTCAGAAAACAGATAATTTCTGAATTTTATTTTGTATTTTGATCATCGCTGTAATCTTCTGAGTTCCTGTTTGACGTACGTCAAGAAGTCTATGATGAGTACCGATATTTCTTTGTCTTTTCTAATTTATTGTGAAATGTACCATGTACGCTCTTGTCCAGTTTATCCTGTTATTTCTTGTGCTAAGATAACAACGTAGTTATAGAGAGTTTGCTCACGCCGTGAGATCTGCCACTGATGAGATCTTGATGCTGAGACTAATTATTAACCCTCAACTGAAATAGTAGTAGAATACTGCACGTAAACCGATGAAATGACGCGATATCGTAAAGTTCACGACATGACATTAAAACCGAAAGTTTTGAAAATAAGAAGAAGCTATAATAATCTCACAACGATGGTTTCAATGAATAACATTTCTCGTCTCTAAACTGTAGATTACATGAGAAAGAGAAATGGAAGAGTCGTTGAGCTATGCTTAATTAAATACAGATACGGTGTAAAGGTATCACTCAAGAAGTTTGAGGCAACAATTGCTACTGGGAAGGTAGATCCAGAGAAAACAAAATGTTCTAGAGAGAGGGAGAGAGAGAGAGAGAGAGAGAGAGAGAGAGAGAGAGGCTGGGGTGGAGGAGGGGCTGGCGTGGAGAGGGGATAGACAGAGAGACAAGTAGCACAACATCCGCAACATCAAATTGGGAATAATAGGAAATGAATATCCAGAAACACATAAATGTTAGAAACGACGCAACAGTGGCGGCAGTGTATCAGCTCTGTTGTTTTGGTTGTGTGTCCATAGTATTTTAACGAAATATCGAACGTGACTGAAGGAATAAAACGAATGTATGGCACCCTGGCAAGGAAACTTGACACAAGTCAAAAAACGGCAGGTTTTAGTTGATTACGATAAAAAATACGCTTGAAGTGCCCAAGGTGCACGAAAAACATCACATATCTATGTTGCAATTCGTCCGCTTCAGGGTAGTTGTGTTAGTTTCGCTGTAGGCTGCTCCATGATTCGCCACGGCAAGAACAGGCTCACTTCAGTGTCCATGGGTGTAGTGTACAAGCCAAAAATTGAAATGTCTCCTATAAAGAAAGTTGATATTGAATACCGTTTAATTTTATCTTGGAACACTCCCATGAGTCCATCTTTATGCAAAACACTTTTGTTGTTTACTTTTTTATCCTCCATACTAGTTTCAGCGACAGATATCGTCATCATCAGTGCGTTCTTTAATTCTTCTTACTATACGTCACAGTACGGTTTTCAAGACTGTCGTCGCTGTTTGTGACATATTTTCTGTTGCAGTTTTTTTCGGCGCTCATCAGGCCATCTGCAAGTTCGTTGGATGGCTTGTAGCTATTTTTATACACACAAAAACATACGGCGGACCCACAATTTCCGTATTGCTGAATCTCTATTCTGGGCTAAAAGTATTCATAAATTATGTATAGTCATGTACGATTCAATGTCTTCGTAAATTGTGTTCCTTAAATTGTACCTAATTTATGTTTCTTATTAAGTTATATTAATTTTGTTAAATTATAATTTTACATTTTGTATTTTTCTAATAAAACGATTTAAATTTGTTTTTCATTTTTTATTTTAAGTGAGGTACCCACTGGAGGCTCGGATGGCGTATCATATTACCGTGAGTTAAAAAAATGAAATAAATAAAAAAAATATAAAAAACGGGGTGAAAAAGTGGCAGAGGTATCAAATGAGTGATCATAAAAAAAATAAAAGAGTTTTTAGTAAAGCAAGAAAATTGACACAGTTCAAAGAACTAATTAATAATTACCTGGAAACACCTCATCTTCGATGAGGACAGAATTATATGTCCATATTACCATTGTGTAGAATATAACGGAATTTACTGCCACAAATAATTACTTGAAATTCAAAGCAAGCTTATACTATTTCAGATTAAGCTTTATAGAATTATTTAAGTCGATTTTTTTTCTGCTGCAATTTTGAGTTGTCTCACTGTTCTCGCCGGGGGACATATCATTTCAAAAATTTGTGATGCTATGTGCCCGATTTGGCTGATAGTAAGGTGGTTTTAGGACCAGTGTAGAGAATACATATGTTAGGTTTGCTTTTTATTCAGTTAGAGATGAATGAAAAGTAAGTGGGCTGACAGGACCAACAATTTGCTATACCTGACAATTGTGAAAGGTATGGCAGAGGTACGTGAAGAATTTGGCTACTTTTTTTTCCATTAAGTGGAAACGTTCCTGTGCACGGTATGCTTTACACACGCCTTGTTCCCTCATTACCGCCAGCTTCGGCGCTGACACTGGGGCATTGTTTATCGGCGTACAGCCGTGACATATTTACTATCTCCAATGCAAATATGTCACCTAGGTATATGTTTTTACGTCCTGTCCACTTAGTCTTGTTTCTTAATGCATTAAAGTTCTGAAGACAAATGGCTTGAGAGGAAAACAGATTGTCGCCGTAAGTAAGTACACTATTTATTAGCGCCCGTTGCGAAACGCCAGTGTGGTACCTTTTTGTTTTTAATCTGAGACACTGCGTCGCGCATGTTGTGAAGCAAGTGTCCTGACAATAGCACTTAATCATCGCCGGAGTCAGAGTAGGCGCCGGACGTGAGAGAATCCCTGCGTCCACTGTGTGCGGTGGACAGACGGCTGCGTAATTGGATTGTAAACGCAGCGCTCGCTTGGGCTCGCAGAATTAGCCCGTAAATAAAGCCGCTAGCTCGGGGGGAGCGGAGCTGGTGCGGCCTACGGACCGCTGCTTGCCGGCTGCTTGGCCTCTCCTGCGGCGCTTCGCGAGACGCCAATCCAGCTCCGTACCTTGCGTTGGAGCGACGCCAGCAGAAATACAACACGCGTCTTGCCGACAGCGGCCTGCCTCATTACGCCGCAAACCTGTCCCGGGTCCGTCCACTTTCCGTGCAACAACTAAACACACAGTTGCAGTTCTTCGTGTCTAGTGCCACAGAAGCCTCTGCACAGAATTCTGTAACTACTGAGTTGCTACGTGAGTCGGCGGCGAAGTTCATCCAAGAGCTTACTCGTGCAGGCGCACGCAATACTGCTTTCCTGATTTTCAAATCTGCAATCTGTTTTATCAACATGTGACATACGTAACTAAGTACACTACTGGACATTAAAATTGCTACACCACGAAGATGACGTGCTACAGACGCGAAATTTAACCGACAGGAAGAAGATGCTATGATATGAAAAATATTAACTTTTCAGAGCATTCACACAAGGCTGGCGCCGGTGGGGACACCTACAACGCGCTGACATGACGAAAATTTCAAACCGATTTCTCATACACAAACAGCAATTTACGGGCGTTGCCTGGTGAAACGTTGTTGTGATGCCTCGTGTAAGGAGGAGAAATGCGTACCACCACGTTTCCGACTTTGATAAAGGTCGGATTGTAGCCTATCGCGATTGTGGTTCATCGTATCGCGACATTGCTGCTCGCGTTGGTCGAGATCCAATGACTGTTAGCAGAATATGGAATCGGTGGGTTCAGGAGGGTAATACGGAACGCCGTGCTGGATCCCAACGGCCTCGTATCCCTAGCAGTCGAGATGACAGGCATCTTATCCGCATGGCTGTAACGGATCGTGCAGCCACGTCTCGATCCCTGAGTCAACAGATGGGGACGTTTGCATGATAACAACCGTCTGCACGACCAGTTCGACGACGTTTGCAGCAGACTCGACTATCAGCTCGGAGACCATGGCTGCGGTTACCCTTGACGCTGCATCACAGACACGAGCGCCAGCGATGGTGTACTCAACGACGAACCCGGGTGCACGAATGGCAAAACGTCATTTTTTCGGATGAATCCAGGTTCTGTTTACAGCATCAAGAGGGTCGTATCCGTGTTTGGCGAAATCGCAGTGAACGCACATTGGAAGCGTGCATTCGTCATCGCCATACTGGGGTATCACCCGGCGTGATGGTATGGGGTACCATCGGTTACACGTCTCGGTCACCTCTTGTTTGCATTGACGGCACTTTGAACAGTGGAAGTTACATTTCAGATGTGTTACGACCCGTGGCTCTACTCTTCATTCGATCCCTGCGAAACCCACATTTCAGCAGGATAATGCACGACCGCATGTTGCAGGTCCTGTACGGGCCTTTCTGGATACAGAAAATGTTCGATTGCTGCCTTGGCCAGCACATCCTCCAGATCTCTCACCAACTGAAAACGTCTGGTCAATGGTAGCCGAGAAACTGGTTCGTCACAATACGCCAGTCAATACTCTTGATGAACTGTGGTATCGTGTTGAAACTGCATGGGCAGTTGTACCTGTACACGCCATCCAAGGTCTGTTTGACTCAATGCCCAGCCGTATCAAGGCCGTTATTACGGCTAGAGGCGGTTGTTCTGGGTACTGAGTTGTCAGGATCTATGCACCCAAATTGTATGGAAATGTAATCACTTGTCAGTTCTAGTATAATATATTTGTCCAATGAATACCCGTTTATCATCTTTATTTCTTCTTGGTGTATCAATTTTAATCGCGAGTAGTGTAGTTACGATCAATTATATACATTCACAAATAAATACACCATTACATGCATTACACATTAAATATAGTTTCTGTAATAATGCTTACAGATTCAGAAAGGCGAAAATTTCTGGGTGGTGCAGAAGGTACTTTATCTGCATTTTCGGTGTTACAGTCTATGAAGTGGTTCAGAATAACAACGGTTTATGGAGAGGTGGAATGAACATTGTAAGATTAATGAAAAGTAGGAGATAGTCTGGCTTGCACATGTTCTTAGGAGAGATACTGGAAGAACGACTAGAAATATTTTTGAATGAACTGAAAGAAGGCACTGAGGAAGGTCACGAGGGCGGTGGGTAGACGATGTGGAAGAAGGTATAAAATGTCTCTTCCAGAGATCAGAGGACGCCGGAGAACTATGCTGGAGAGGGCAGACTGGACGAAACTTGTCGAGGGGACTAAGAACCACTCAGGATAATAGTGCCCCGAGAAGAAGAGGATTTCATAACGATAATAAATATTTACAAGGGTTTATATGGTGCACTTTTAGGTTTCGAGCGACCATTTGTCTCCTTTGCTCCTGACATGCCCTTTGTTTGGGTGTAGAAAGAGGAGGAGACGAGCCTTACGACTACAGGCTACCATCTTCGTCTGGTGGATAACTTGTGTTCGTGTCGTCCTTTTTCGAGCTGAGAAGAAAGCTTAGTAGTGTCATTGCAGCTGATTTAATCTAATAGATATTTTACATACTTTCTTAAGTGATCCCACGGTTGTGGAGGGCTGGAGACTTCATGCGGCTCTCCTGCATCACGTGACGCGTCGGCCACAACGAGGATTATTCTCGTCGCGAGCAGACGTTGTTTGGAATGTCGTACCGATGCTGCCCTTCCTGACCATTCGCGCAGGCCACCAACTGACCGTACTTACTGTGATAAATGAGCACTAGCTGCGCTCGATCTTGTTGCGCGCACTGCTGCGTGGCTTACGTCAGCTTTAAATAAGTCCTCTTGCTGGTACTGTTGCAACATTTACATAAGCAGAGAATGAAAAGCATTACAATTTACTCGTGGCGACCAGACAGGAGCACTAGGCTTACTGCGGGAAAGCTGCATTATCATAAAACGTTCTTCGTACCTAATAGTGTAGCATTTCAGATTCAGAGCGAGCGAGCGAGAGAGTAACAGAGAGAGAGAGAGAGAGAGAGAGAGAGGGGGGGGGGGAGGAGGAGGGTGGCTGGGGAGGGGGGGGGGGTGGGCGGGAGAACGCGGGGAAGAGAGAGTGATAACAAAAACCTGACTTATAGATATGCGAGTCGCAAATCTTCGTGGTATATAGAGTGTGTCTGTGATGTTCGCACCTTGGCATGCATGTAAATTAATAAGAGATGTTTTTGCAAAGGAAACCACAAATAGTGAAACGACGTTAGGACACACATGTAAATGCGAAATGGCTGTTCCAATCATCGCAAACCAGACCAAACTGGTCGTTAAATGCAAACTTGGCTAACTACTAGACATTAATCAACGCTTCGCCTCATTCAGACATTGTTGTGGAAGCGTTACACGGGTTGCCGCATTGGACAGGAGCAGAGCGTAAATCCCTGTTGTAGCACACAAATTTAGCTTTCCTGTAGTTTCCTAAAAACGCTTAGGGAAATGCCGGGATGCTATTTTTTGAATAAGGCACATTTCGTTCGTCATTTTCCTTCATTTGGGTTTGTCCTTCACCAGTAATGACCAAGCTGTTGAAGGGACATTAATTTTAAACTTACGTACCGTAGTTTCATTCATTTGCTTACGTAAACCTAACGGTCACCTTGGCCCAAGTCATCGGGAGGCCGCTGAATGGCCATTAACTTAAACTGCCATGATTTCGAGGATCGTGAGACAGGGGGGAGAGGGAGAGGGAGAGAGAGAGAGAGAGAGAGAGAGAGAGAGAGAGAGAGTGAGTGAGGATCACACACCAAACAACTTACTTAATCCAGATTGATTTAGTTTACACACTGGACTCGCATTCGGGAGGACTACGGTTCAAACCCGCTTCCGGCCATCCAGATTGAGGTTTTCCGTGATTTCCCTAAACCACTTCAGGCAAATGCCGGGATGGTTCATTTGAAAAGGCACGGCCGATTTCCTTCCCATCCTTTCCTAATCGCAGCTTGTGCCCCGTCTCTAATGATCTCGTTGTCGAAGGGATGTCAAACACTAATCTCCTCCAATTCGGATTGATTCGTCCTCTTCTTCATCGCTGCTTCGCGTTTTACAAAGAGAGTTTTCGTGGAGATTTCGTGTCGGCAAGGTCGTTGATTACGTCCTCACAGTTAATCCTATTTACAATTCAATTCTAATTTGCAGTATTGGTCATCTCATACATCTTCCTTGCAAAGCAAGAGATAAGTTTTAATTCTTTTTTAAACGGAAAACAACCTATCCGCCGAAAAGTTAGCAACCACACTTGACAGTTGCATCCTGAGCGCAATCATATTGTTCTCATATAATCTGCCTAGTTACTTTTTTACAAAATATCTGGAAACCTGACTGTCTACCACGAATGTTCTGTTCGCCCACGTTTTTGTTGACGCATATTGAATATGGGAGTAAGCGCCTAACGTGTGTTTCCTCATTGGTGGTAACTGTATGTCTGTAGTCACTCAGCTGCGGAGGACAGTGATCAAGAGCGTGGACTTGCGTTCGGCAGGAGTGAGGCTGAATTCTTCAACCACCCATCCAGTGCGGTTCCCGTCTTTCTCTGAATCATTTAAAGTGAATATCGAGATAGTCCCTTTCGAAAGGCTGATTTATTTGCCCGTCGTTCTACTAGCTAAGTTTGTTCTGTATCCCTTATGCCCTAGTCAACGACGGGAAACTAAACTCTTATCTTCCTCCGCGAAGCTGCTCACGATACGTTTATCACTTGTTTCCGTAAGCTGCATGTTCGTTTCTCTAGGTCCTACAAATCGTAGACTTTAAGTAGTATTACTACATAGAATAGTTGTCAGGTTTTGTGAGGGATACATGATTGAAGCGACTAAACTATACTTCCTGTGAGCAGTGTTCTATAGCTTCTGAAAATTTGAATGATGTCATTATTAAACATCAAAAAACAGCTGCAGTGACACATTGTTTATTATCGAGATTAGTTACGATCAGAAGATCATTCCTAGACGAAGTATACATATTATATAACATTACCTGTAGGATGGAAACAAAAAGTTCTCTATGATTCCATATATTTATAAGCTGATTGGAGATGATCTTCTGGCTGAAATTATTTTCAGCAACAAAAAATACGTCTTTACAGCAGATTCGGTAGTTAATAAAGAGGTCCTTCCATTAGGGTGTATTGTTGCTGATGGAAACGTGTTTACATTTGAATATTTCGCTGTGTCGAGTGTTTGACACCGAGTGAGGCGACGCAATGGTTAGCACACTGGACTCGCATTCGGGAGGACAACGGTTCAAACCAGCATCCCGCCATTCAGAAATGGATTTTCCGTGGTTTCCCTAAATCGCTCCTGGTAAATGCTGGGCTGTTTCCTTTAAACGGGCAAGGCTGATTTCCTTCCCCATCTTTGATACAATTCGAGCTTTTGCTCCGTCTCTAATGACCTCGATGTCGACGAGACGTCAGATCCAATGTTCCTTCCTTCGTTTGAGTGTTTGAAAGTTACACTCAGTATTTCCAGATCCCCACCCCGCTCTCGCTCCAACAAGAGATTCCAAGACTTTTTGAATGAGACAGATAGGAAGGTACATAGAGAAGGTATGTGGCGTCTGTTCCTTTCTGATTGCTATCAGCTAACAACGGTGCTCGACTCAGTGATGCAGCAGCGGTTGCAAACCCGTGTTGAGGATTAAAGCAAAGCTATTTACCATTATGAAAAGAAAAATATGTTACAGAACGGTGTAGTGAAGAAGTTGTAAAAAAATTACTAGTGAGATTGTAATTTTTGAAACGTTGGCTTGATCTTGGAGCCATCATCTAGAGCAGGTATTGGCAACCTTTGGTGACCGGCGAGTCTGATTCGCATGCTTTCTTAAGATCGAGGGCCGCCTCGTCACGTGACGCGACGGCAGCGCTCGTAACGCATAAAATCAAAACTATAACTCTCGTGACGTTAATTTCTATGGGTTACCGCTATGATATATATGAAACCTGTTCCTCGACACTTTACGCCAGTAAATTATGCCTCAAGAAACGATTTTCTTGAGGGTACAGCAATTTTATGTTTTCAGATCTTCAAATGTTTCAATTTGGATATGCGTCATGAAGACGTTTTGCAATAGCTGTCATAAGAAATTCCGTTGCAAAACTCTGCAACGCCTTTCATAAAGAAACTATGTTCACGACGTGTAAATAAATGTAAACACCTGGAGATGGGTTCCCCGCCTTGTTGAAATGCCACCATGGAAAAATAAACGCCCATAAAAGCATCTGGTTGTAGCTGATTACTATAAGCATCGTTATAACACGTCCACAACGAATAATAATTATTTACTAATGCTACTCAAAAATTATTCATATGGCTCTGAGCACTATGGGACCTAACTTCGGAGGCCATCAGTTCCCTAGAACTTCTAACTACTTAAACCTAACTAACCTAAGGACATCACACACATCCATGTCCGAGGCAGGATTCGAACCTGCGACCGTAGCGGTCGCGCGGTTCCACCGCTCGGCCAATCCGGCCGGCACTAATGCTTCTACGTGAAAAGATAGCAAAACAAAATACCGCAATGAAATAGGCAACTCCAGTCGACAAGCAGTTGGAAATAAATTCGCGATTTTTGTCTAAATGCAGCTCATTGGAGTGCTTGTAATTTTGTGTGTTAGTATAGACAAAAATATTATCACGAAGTTTTTAAATACTTGTCCTAAAATACTTACGATTCCTGATCGCATTAGCATGGGTTGTGTTTGTAACACAAAATAGTCATAAATACAATGCGAACGCCTCGCTCTCTCTCCCACGAATTTATTCCGCATTCGAGATTGAAACAAAGCGAGGGCCGGATGCGTCCCCACGGCCTCCGGTTGATCACCGGCGATCTGCAGTTAGTGGCTATGTGAAGTACACAGTTCACGGGAAAGCTTGTCAGTTAAGCACATTAAACAACATCAGTCGAAAAGGAATGTAAGGTACTGATAAAGATACGACAGCATCAGTGATTGTAGCTACTTCGAATAAGGAAGTGGCTGTAATAAAATCATGGCCTAAAGATATGCACCTATACAAATGGCAGCAGCGTCGCGTACACAACGTATAAAAGGTCAGTGTACGGCGCGGAGCTGTCATTTGTGCTCTGGTGATTCACGTGAAAAGGTTCCCGACGTGATTGTGGCCGCACGATTGGAATTAACAGACTTTGAACGCGGAATGATTGTTGGAGCTAGACACGTGGGACATTCCATTATGGAAATCGTCAGGGAATTCGGTATTCCAAGAACCACAGTGTGAAGAGTGTGCCGAGAATACCAAATTTCAGGCATTAACCCTCATCACGGCCAACGCAGTGGCCGACGGTCATCACGTAACGACCGAGAGCAGAGGCATTTTCGTAGAGTTGTCTGTGATAATAGACAAGCAACACTGCGTTAAATAACCGCAGAAATCAATGTGGGAGGTACGACGAACGTATCCGTTAGGACAGTAAAATGAAATTTGTCGTTAATGGGCTATGGTATTACACGAGCGACGTGAGTACCTTTGCAAACAGCACATCGCCCCCAGCCTCTCTCTTGCGCCAGTAACCACATCGGTTGGACCCTCGACGACTGAGAAACCGTTGCCTGGTCAGACGCAGTTTCGGTTGGTAAGAGCTGATGGTAGGGCTCGAGCGTGGCGCATACCCCATGCAGCCAGGACCCAAGCTGTCAACGAGGCAACTAAACCGATCATTATGTACGAATGCATGCTTTCGCGGCGATATCCGTTAACAAAACATTCTCGGGTTTCAAGCCGCGTCAAGTGGTACTATTAAGAACCTTCTCCCCAAGGCACCAAGACGTCCCACGTTTCTATGGTCTGCCGAAGGAGCGTAAGAAGGAGACACTGTTGAGGCCGATAGTGAGTACCATCGGATCGCCGACCTATAAACTTGCTAAACGTCTGGCCAGCCTCCTCTCTACGCACGTTGGACACTGGACACCATATAAAGAATATGGCGGACTTCATCAATCGGATTAAAGGTCTGCAACTTACTGAAGGGGATATTATGGTTAGCTTCGATGTGGTTTCTTTATTCACGAGTGTCCCCATCACAGACCCTACCGACTTGCTCTTTGACGGCACCATCGTGGATTTATTTAAGCACACTCTGACGTCATCACATTTCTTACATGATGCAGAATATTCAACCAAACTGACGGCGTGGCGATGGGAAGTCCATTAGCTCCGGTAATAGCCAACCTCTTTATGGAGCATTTCGAAGACATCGCCTTGGTCACGGCTCCTGCAAAGCCGAGCTGTTTTTATCGCTACGTCGACGATACCTGCGTCATTTGGACACATGGACAAGAAAAGTTAGAAGAGTTCCTGGAGCACCTCAACAGTATCCACTACCACATCTACTTCACAATGGAAATAGAGAAGGAGGGTTTCCTGGAGTTCTTGGACGTGCTTGTCCGCCGTAAACCCAATGGGTCTCTAGGTCATAGCGTTTACCTCAAGCCCACCCACACGGATCGGTATCTGCACGCCACCAGCTTCCAAAACCCAGCACAGAAACAGTCAGTTCTGAGCACCATAGTACATCGAGCTGAAACCGTCTCAGACGCTGAAAACTTGCCAAGAGAACTCAGCCACTTACTCAAAGTTTTTAAGGAAAACGGTTACAACAACAAACGGATCTCACAAGCAGTGTCATCCAAGCCTCAAAGGAAGAAGACCTCTGCAGAAGACACCAAGCAGCTTGCATTCCTACCGTTTTGTGGTTCAACAGGGAAGGTTAGTCGGCTCCTGAAGAGGCATAAAATAGACACAATCTTCATGCCTCTGGCAAAGATCCCGCAACTAATGACGATGTAGACCTCAGAACGCCAGGAATTTAGAAGATACCGTGTGGATGTGGGCAGTTCTATGTCGGCCAGACTGTTCGCCCTATTGAACAGCGCCGCACAGAACATGAAAGGTGTTACCGTCTGCGCTATCCGGAAAAGTCAGCTGTAGCAGAACGTGCTCTGGAAAACGGACACCGAATTGTATTCGATGAGACGTCTATTAATAAACGGACTAATGGCTTCTAGGATAGCGTGATAAACGAGGCCATAGAGAATAGAATTTCTGACAACACCTTCAGTGGAGACGGTGGATTACAGCTGAGTACGGCATGGGATCCGGTGTTGAGGGAGTTGAAGCGGGCCCGGCGGTCTCGCGGCCAAAGCATTGTCTATCGTATATGGTGCGGGACCGAGCACCAGTGACGTCACGAGTGACGGCGCGGCTATGACAACCACACGACAGTCATCCACTTGACAATGGCAGAGGAGATCTCTGCCGAAAGCTCGCGGGCAAGAAACCACTTGACGCGGCTTGAAACCCGAGAATCTTTTATTAAACCGATCATTGACGGGAAATGGTTACGCTCTGCTACTTGGAGACCATTTGCGATGGAATTTTTATCGATGACAATGCGCCGTGTCACCGGGCCACAATTGTTCACGATTGGTTCGAAGAACATTCTGGACAATTCAAGCGAATGGTTTGGCCGTCCATATCGAACATTTATTGGAAATAACCGAGAGGTCAGTTCGTGCACAAATTTCTGCACCGGCAACACTTTCGCTATTATGGACGGCTATTGAGGCAGTACGGTTCAGTCCTTCCATAGGGGCTTCCAAAGACTTGTTGAGTCCATTACACGTCGATCTGTTGCACTACGCCAGGGAAAAGGAGGTCCGAGAAGATATTAGGAGGTATCCCATGATATGCGTTGTCTCAGTGTATGTAAGGCTGAGTAACATCGCATTTATAGTCTGCAAACATCTGTGAAGTGAATGGTAGGGAGTACTTTCGGTTGTACCACACACTTGGTTTCTTTTCGTTCTATTCACTTATGGGAAGCTGGAAGAAGGGCTGCTTAAATGCCTCTTACACACTGTAAATAGTCTAATCTTGTATTCTCGGTCTCTACAGAGCCGATAGATAGGAGGCCGCAGTATACTCCTGGATTCTTTACTTAATACTGATTGCTGAAAATAAACAAGTAGGCTTGGGCGAGATGGTATGGTGTCAATCTACAAGCGTCAGTCAGTTCAAATTTTTAAAATATCCATACGCTCTCCGGTGGCTTAAATACGAGTTAAGTCCATTTGTCATGCCCTTGTTTGCTTATGTCGATTATCCCAATCAGCCCTATTTACTACGGTTCCGACAAGCTTGTGCAATATTCTAGGATATTTCTTTTTGGAAGAAATTTCCGCCACTTGACTGTTAGTTGTTCATTTATTTTACACAATCCTGATTTCGCCTTCGTAGCTAGACATATTTCTGATGTTAACAGACCAGTTGTATTACAGAATACGAGCCTACATATTACGTTTCTTCGATACGTACTCACAATCTGTTGTGTAACAACTGGCCTATAAGATCAGTAATACTTTTTTCGACGATGACATGTCACAGACATGAGAAAAGTTACAAAGCGGAAACCATGAGTGTGTAAAGTAAACGAACAATTAACAGTCAACAGGTGGAAATTTCTTTCAAAAAATTCTGTATGATTGAGGTCCTCCACGAAGGGAAGATCATTCTGGGATGGGACGCGTAAGTGATTTGCTAGCCTCCTTCATAAGGTTCCTGCATTTTCCCAGTTATCCTGACAATGGACCCAAGTGTGCCACCTGCTTTGCCGACCGCGGAGAAACTGCGCCACGAGCTCCGGGAGACGGCTGGACCACGTGGACGGCGGAGCATCTGGGCACCGCGCCGGTGGGTGTGGCCGCTGGCTGCGGGGGTGGACGCGGGGCGGGGGCGGCGCACGCGCCGTGGCGCTGCGGTCGCTCCGTCAGCGGCGGCGAGCGCAAACAAACACGGCATTCCAGGTACACCTCCAGCCAGCGGCGGGCCGCCTCTTCCGGATCAGCCTGACTACAGCGGGCCGCTCAGCAGTTCCGGGTGACTCGTTGGTCATCCTACTAAATGTGCGGCCATCCAGCCAAATTTACATACTACACCGTTTAATGAATATTGAACCTGCTATACCGAGAAAATAGAGTCGGAATCGCCTTGCATTAACTTACCTTCTGGTGTGCAGGGTTTACCCAACAAGTGGCACTGCAGCAAGTGGTCTGTATCTAGCACCTCGCGTCACTCGCTTAGGACACGAAGGAAGGAAGGCTGGAGCTGAACGTCCTGTTGACAGCGGGGCAGCACAGACTCGGATTATGAAAAGACGGGGTAGGAAATCGACCGTTTTGTCTTCAAAGGAACCATCTCTGCATTTGCCTGGAGCGATTAAGGTAAATCACGGTAAACCTACATCTGCATGGAGGGACGAGGTGTGTGTCGTGCTCGGGTAGCTCATGTGGTAGAGCACTTGCCCGCGAAAGGCAGAGGTCCCCAGTTCGAGTCTCGGTCCGGCACGCAGTTTTAATCTGCCAGGAAGTTTCATATCATCGCACACTCCGCTGCAGAGTGGAAATCTCATTCTTGAAACATCCCCCAGGCTGTGGCTAAGCCATGTCTGCGCAATATCCTTTCTTTCACGAGTGCTAGTTCTGCAAGGAGAGCTTCCCTAAGGTTTGGAAGGTAGGAGGCGAGGTACTGGCAGAAGTAAAGCTGTGAGGACGGGGCGTGAGTCGTGCTTGGGCAGCTCAGTTGGTAGAGCACTTTCCCGCGAAAGGCAAAGGTCCCGAGTTCGAGTCTCGGTCCGGCACACAGTTTTAATCTGCCAGGAAGTTCCAACCAAGTCATGTTAACATAATCTTATTTGATCATATCACGTTACTCGCACCCAGCTGTTAGGAACAACTCGAGTACAAAGTTTCGTGTGTATGTGGACACGTTCAGTTAATTGTGTATGCACGAGTGACTGTACTGTCATACTGATGAACGTGTGTCCAACATTTTAATATTTCGATTTGAACATATATTCCTTCTATTTTTAAATTTGACGAGTAGTGGCTATTCGTAAGACCACACGCAGAACGGGAGCTGAAGACCTCGCTGTTTAGCACCCAAAATTAAACTCAGCTATCCATATAGGTCAGCTGCTTACCAGCCTACAAAGAAAGCGCAGTTGTCCAAAGGATCACCTGTTCCACTCATCTTTCTCGCGATCGTGGTGCACACTTAGGTGTAACAAATGATGCTCTTGTATGATACGCTTCTTAAGCGTTTTCGAGAAATCTGTGTTCAAAGATTTACGAGTTTGTCGAATACTAGACGAGAGCGCTAGCCATACAGTAATTCTACCCGTACTTCGTTCGAGTCTAGTCATTTTTTCAGATTTCCTAATCTTACAACAAACAATTGTATAGCTACAACTAATCATGTTTCTTCAAAAAATAGACTTTCAAAGTTAAGGGAAGTCATAACTAGCACAAAAGGCCGATAGAAACATTTACTGTATGTCGATGAGTCTACTTTATTCTGTTATCCACTGCTGGAAGTGTTTGCTTGTGGCGAGCACCAGAAGACGAGCACGAAGGCAACGAGAATATTTCTAGACCTATCAGTGAGAGACTGTTTTCAATTCACACCAGCACATATACATTGAATTTCTGTCTGTAAGTGAATGCTAATTTCAGGAATTACTGTACGATTTTGATTCTGTTTACGCTAATAGATTGAGTCAAGAGAAAGGTTTGTATACATAATATATAAAAATCTCGTGTTAACTGGGTACGATTGGTGGCCCTTTCATGGACTACGTTTCCTTCTTCTCCTTCCAAAGCCTCTTCGTCCCTTTTTTTTCCACCTCTCCAGCTCTTTTTCCGATATCTTCAGTACCATCTGCTCCACTGGTGATTTTCCATCCTTTTCCTGTACCCTTCTCTGTCGTTCATCTCTGACATATTTGTTGGTATGTACTTGCTTCTACAGTCCTTAGTTCAGACCAATCCTTCCCGAATTGTGCAGCCCACTAGCTTCCTGCCTTCCCTCTTGGCCTGCCCGTTCTTTTCCACATCCTTTTTGTCATTTTATGTATATTCAAGTCAGATCACACGTCAAGGTTGCGTTAAATAAATGATTTTTTCCTAAGACAAAGCTTGGACATTTGCGCCTATTGTCGTGGGTGCACCAACTAACAGAGTACTCCGTTTTGTTGTTGTCAGGTATGTTTAAGTTCCGAGGTGACTGCGGATCAACAAAACAGGCGTCCAGAACACTTGGAAAGATAATACTCACGAAGGGCGTTCAATAAGTAATGCAACAAATCTTTTTTCTAAAAGCAAGTTGGTTTTATTCAGGATCCCAATACACCATATTTTGGCAACAAAACACTATTTTTCTACATAACCTCCGTTCAATGCGACGACGTTACGCCATCTCCTGGTACAGCCTGTACTCTCGCATGGTACAACTCTACGCGTTGACATCGGACCCCACGTCTTGCTGCATGAGTAACCTCCCCGACACCCACATACTGCTTCCCGCGAAGTGCATCCTTCATTGGGTCAAACAGATGGAAGTTGCAAGATGCGAAATCCGGAATATTGGGGGGATTCTGAAGAACGGCCCAACGAAGTTTTGTGAGCACCTGCGGGGTGCGCAGACTTTTATTAGGCCTTACTCTGGCGTGCAGAAAGAGAAGTTCGTTTGAATTTTTCTGGCAACGAACACGCTGATGCCGTTTCTTCAATTACCTATGGGCAGCACAATACACTTCAGAGTTGACCTGACTGAGGGTGTGGCTTCCAACATTTTTTTTCGGAGGAGAAGTCGTGTGGCGCCACACCATGGATAGCTGCTTTGTTTCCGGTTCAAAGTGTGAACTCACGTTTCATCGCATGTGACGATGTTCGACAAAAAATTATCACGATCAACCTTGTAACGCTCAAGCAATTCCGCATAGATGGTTCTTTGTTGCTGTTTATGATCTTCTGCCAGCCGGCGAGGAACCAAGCGGTCACACACCTTTAAAAAGAGTGCCCCGACAGATGGACGAGTGTGTTAGCACTTCTAAAAAAACGTTCAGTGTGCAGCGAGCTGTTTGATTGTGATCCGTCGATCACCTCCAATGAGAGTGTCCGCACGTTCCAACACTGCAGGAGTCACAGCTGAGTGCAGCCGGCCGGTAAGCGGGAGACTGGACAGGTTTGCGCAACCTTGTTGCGGTGATGACAGACGCCTCGCCCACCGACTCAGCATGCTTTTGTTCATACAACCTAACTGTATGCCAGAGGTTATCAATCGTAGTAGTTGCAAGTGGTGTTGTGCAATCCTCTCGGGAATTCATTACCAAATGTTTTCAGTAGGTGAGAGATCTGGAGAACTTCCTGACTAGGACAACAGTTTAACACCCTCTGCACTGACTTAGGTCGAGATCTGGAACTGCATTATCTTGTTGAAAGATAACTGAGGCGGGTCTCCGTAGACATTCTGCAGGCGCCGAGAATACCTGCGATGCTCTGGTTTTCCGCCAAAGGAAACTCAATGACAGCTCTCTGCTTAGAACGAACCTCCACTGAAGACACCTCCGCTAAAGACGCCAATTTGAAGATTATGTTTAGCGCCACCAACTGTGGGAAGTTCCTGAAACTATGGGACTGAAGGTGGAATATGCCACGACGCTCCACATTACATCCAGCGTTTTTCCATCTTAAATGAGCAGAGAAAAAAGTGTGCTACATTACTTATTGAACTCACCTTGTAAAACAAATGGTCAGTTTGCTTCGGCCAAGTCTCAAAAAAGGACACCGAAATTACGGACCTAGTTGCAAACTGTTATATTTTCTTATCGGATGGCTGAGAAAATAGTGCTGAATGCGAAAAACACCACACGAATTACCACTGTTTATTTGTAGTCTTTAAACTACTGGACGCAGAATGCCTATATGTGGTCGCTGGAGAAGGTTGAGTGCCTGGCACGGCAGACACCACAAATTGCTCCGAACGCTACCTGGGATCACGAATTCGAAAGAGGCGAGCGAGTTCCGTTTCCAGGAAAAGATATTATTTATTCTGGCAACACAGCGCCTCCGCAGCGGCAGTATAAACAAGTGTTTGACATTTACAGTGCGCACATATAGCGAGCCGGCGAAAGCGTTCGGCGAGCGGGATGTTTATTCATGGGCGGCGGGCCCGGCGCCTTGTCGGATTGGGCCTCATTAGCCATGTGAGGGCGCGCGTCGCGCGGCAGAACGCGAGAACGCGGCCGGGCGCCAGGAATGCAGCTGCACGGGCTGCGGGCTGCGAGCTGGCGACCCTGGCAGGAGCCCGCGTCTACACGGGCCGTCTGTAATGGATCACGGCACTGGACCGTATTTATTTTGACGCAATCACATATCTGTATTATTTCCCAGTTGTGTTTTATTGTCGGTACGCCATATCTCCCGTGTTTCTCGATTATAATTGACGATTGAGACATCATTTTCAAGATTTTGTTCACCACTAATGACGAAAAATACGCAATTAGTTTAAAGTTATTGTTTTCGTTAAAAGAACTTCAAGGTTGAAGACATTTTTAAAGCTAATTTAAAAGGTCACATCTATTGACAATCTGTTTAACCAACATGCACAAAAGCCATTACGGTTGTCCAAAACTGTGTGTGAAATCTTATGGGACTTAACTGCTAAGGTCATCAGTCCCTAAGCTTACACACTACTTAACCTAAATTATCCTAAGGACGAACACACACACCCATGCCCGAGGGAGGACTCGAACCTCCGCTGGGACCAGCCGCACAGTCCATGACTGCAGCGTCCAGACCGCCCGTCTAATCCCGCGCGGCATTACGGTTGTTTAGCTTCTATACGCAAGTGTAATCTATTACGTTGGTTCGGTCATACAGGTCGATATAAAGAATTCAGAAGGCGCAATCTGTTGACAATTTAATTTTACTATTACGCACAACAGCGTCTGGAGTTGTTTACGTTCTTTACCCGTGTGTTGTGTACTGCGCAAATAAACAATTACATCAACGTCCATTATCATTAGCAAGCACTGTTTATTCTTGTATCTTCATTTATAACTTGATTTATTCAATTATTAATTAGTCATTGATGTACAGCATTTCCAATATTACGTGACACTTCTAACCACAGTAGCATTAATCTACATACTTATTTTTATATATTAATTCCTATTTACTTTATAGCGTTTGCAACGTCAAGTTCCACCCTTCCTAACCTCAATACCATTAATCTCCATCAAAATTCCTAAACAGTGTTACTATAATTGGCTTCTAACCAAGCTGCGGGCCTATTGGGTATCGTCTCAGTTGTGCGACTGGACTCGTGATTTCCTGTCAGGAAGGTCGCAGTTCGCAGCAATACACGGCAAATCATCGAGTAAATCTGAAGTGATATCAGGTGTTCCCCAGGGAAGCGTCCTGGGACGTCTGCTGTTCCTGATCTATATAAATGACCTGGGTGACAATCTGAGCAGTTCTCTTAGGTTGTTCGCAGATGATGCTGTAATTTACCGTCTAGTAAGGTCATCCGAAGACCAGTATCAGTTGCAAAGCGATTTAGAAAAGCTTACACCACTCGTTCGTCCTCTGTTAGAATGTTGCTGCGCGGTGTGGGATCCTTACCAGGTTGGGTTGACGGAGGACATCGAAAGGGTGCAAAAAAGGGCAGCTCGTTTTGTATTATCACGTAATAGGGGAGAGAGTGTGGCAGATATGATACGCGAGTTGGGATGGAAGTCAAAGCAAAGACGTTTTTCGTCGCGGCGAGATCTATTTACGAAATTTCAGTCATCAACTTTGTCTGCCGAATGCGAAAATATTTTGTTGAGCCCAACGTACATAGGTAGGAATGATCATCAAAGTAAAATAAGAGAAATCAGAGCTCGAACAGAAAGGTTTAGGTGTTCGTTTTTCCCGCGCGCTGTTCGGGAGTGGAATGGTAGAGTAATCATGTAGATGTAGATGTAGATCGTTTTATTTCCACCATATTCAGTGCCACGGAAATCAATGAACAAAGTGTTGTGCAATCCTATTCAAACGTTATGCTATGTCCGAGAAATGATGACTGTATAACAGTTAATGAATATGTCATTTACAGTTTGTTACCTGGAGAGGCAGTGGTTTACCTCATTTCTGGTTCTGTCGAACTTGGAGGAATAAACAGCGTTCAGTTGTATCCTGAAGAATTGTTGAACTCTTTTATATTTTTCCGGTTTACCACCTCATCAACTGCTTTTAAAGAAAAACGCAATTAATATGTTAATTTGAAATCTTAACGATAATCTGGCATTAATTAATGTTGTAAGATTTGTGGTTACTCACTGAGACGAGTACATAACCACTACTAAATTCATGCCGGCCGGGATGGCCGAGCGGTTCTAGGCGCTACAGTTTGGAACCGCGCGACCGCTACGGCCGCAGGTTCGAATCCTGCCTCGGGCATGGATGTGTGTGATGTCCTTAGGTTAGATAGTAGTTCTAAGTTCCTAAGTTCTAGGGAACAGATGACCTCCGATGTTAAGTTCCATAGTGCTCAGAGCTCTTTTTTTTTTTTTTTGTTTTGCTGAATTCATTGACTCTGTGACTCTGATGAAACTGTGCTAATGTCCCGTATTGCCTTATACCTTCTGATCCAAACATGCTTTTGCAAATGATAAGACAACTGCTAACAATAAAAATAGCCTTCACTATGACCATTAAGGACATAAGGTCAAGCCTCAGCCCACAGGTGTCACTGGATGTGGATATGGAGGTGCATGTGGTCAGCACACCGCTCTCCAGCTGTATGCCAGTTTACGAGACAGGAGCCGCTACTTCTCAGTCAAGTAGCTATTCAGTGTCCCTCACAAGGGCTGAGTGCACCCCGCTTGCCAGCAGCGCTCGGCAGACCGGATGGTCACCCATCCAAGTGCTAGCCCAGCCCGACACTGCTTAACATCGGTGATCTGACGGGAACCGGTGTTACCATTGCGGCAAGGCCGTTGGCTCTCTGACATCGATAGGCAGAGACATTCCCGGAACGCCCAGTTTTCCCTCAACAAGATAATGCAATGCCAGATCTCGACCTAAATCAGTGCAGAGGGTGTTAAACTGTTGTCCTAGTCAGCAAATTCTCTAGATCTCTCATCTGCTGAAAACATTTGGTAACTAATTCCCGAGAGGATGGCTCAGCACCACTTGCCAACCACTACGACTGATAACCTCTGGCATACAGTTGAGGCTGTATGGAATGACATACCTTTATCTATCACCTAGGCAAAATTCGCTATGGTATCCAGTCGAGCTGTGCCATTGTTGCAGTCAGATGTAACACCTCTACGTCTACATCTACATGGTTACTCTGCAATTCACACGTAAGTGCCTGGCAGAGGGTCCTCGAACCATTTTCATACTACTTCTCTACCATTCCACTCTCGAATGGCGCATGGGATAAAGGAACACCTAAATCTTTCCGTTCGAGCTCTGATTTCTCTTATTTTATTATGATGATCATTTCTCCCTACGTAGGTGTGTATCAACAAAATACTTTCGCATTTGGAAGAGAAAATTGGTGATTTAAATTTCGTAAATAGACGTCGCCGCAAAGAAAACCTCCTTTGTTTCAGTAACTGCCACCCCAACTCGCGTATCTAATCAGTGACACTCTCACCACTATTGCGCGATAACACGAAACGAGCTGACCTTATTTGCACTTTTTCGATGTTCTCCGTCAATCCTACCTGGTAAGGATCCCATACCGCGCAGCAATAGTCCAGCAGAGGACGGACAAGTGTAATGTAAGCTGTCTCTTTAGTGGGTTTGTCGCATCTCCTAAGTGTCCTGCCAACAAAGCACAGTCTTTGTTTCGCCTTCCCTACAGTATTATCTATGTGGTCTTTTCAATTTAAGTTGCTCGTAATTGTAATTCCAAGGTATTTGGTCGAATTAACAGCCCTTACATTTGTGCGACTTATCGTATACCCAAAATTTATCGGATTTCTTTTAGTACCCATGTGGATGACCTCGCACTTTTCTTTGTTCAGTGCCAATTCCCACTTTTGGCACCATACAGAAATTCTCTCTAGATCATTTGGTAATTGGTATTGATCGTCTGATGATTTTACTAGACGGTAAATTACAGCGTCATCTGCAAACCATCTAAGGGGGCTGCTCAGATTATCACCTAGATCATTTATGTAGATCAGGAACAGCAGAGGGCTTATCACACTACCTTGGGGAACGCCCGATATCACTTCTGTTATATTCGATGATTTACTGTCTATCACTACGAACTGTGACCTCTCTGAGAGGAAATCACGAATCCAATCACACAACTGAGACGATACTCCATATGCACGCAATTTGATTAATAGTCGCTTGTGAGGAACGGTATCAAAAGCCTTCTGGAAATCTAGGAATATGGAATCGATCTGAGATCCCTTGTCGACATCACTTATTACTTCATGGGAATAAGAAAGATATTTTCTGAATCCGTGTTGGTTATGTATCAATAAATCATTTTCTTCAAGGTAATACATAATGTTCGAGTACAGTATATGCTCCAAAATCCTACTGCAAACTGAGGTCAGTGATATGGCTCCGCGTACAAAATTTCGTATCCTGCATACCACCATATTGTAACTAGAGACAATGACATGATAACAAATGAACATTAATTAAGGTAATTACTGGAGAAGACGAATTCTTCTTTTCCCGCAGTCGGTGAGATCCGTCATCCACCTAGTTGTCGGCTGCTGTCCCGACAATGGCTGGCATCGAACTTCGTTTCTTCTAGCAGGGGTTCAGTTGATCGTTAACTGAAGTAATGAACGTTACAACAGTGGAAGCTACAGACCAGAGAAGACGCTTCTGTTCTGACAAAATCATGGTATATTGTACTTCAGCCGGCCGAAGTGGCCGTGCGGTTAAAGGCGCTGCAGTCTGGAACCGCAAGACCGCTACGGTCGCAGGTTCGAATCCTGCCTCGGGCATGGATGTTTGTGATGTCCTTAGGTTAGTTAGGTTTAACTAGTTCTAAGTTCTAGGGGACTAATGACCTCAGCAGTTGAGTCCCATAGTGCTCAGAGCCATTTTTTTATTGTACTTCCAGTAGCACACAAAAGGAAGATGATTTAGCCTGATTTATGATTGTACCTTTATAAAAAAGCAATTCTGTCTCTTCTTACCGTAGATCAAGAGTCCTGCACAGAAAACATTCAATCGATAGTAAGGCATTGAATTAGCTCCTGGACTATGCGAGAACGTGAGGAGAGAACCCGCGGAGAACGTTGATTGTTGGCAAGGAAAGTAACTGAAATCGGGGCATGGCACTTCATACAATTATTCAGTAATCATATTAAACAGCGCCCAGTCAGTGGCTTGTCAAAGATAACCAGTGCAACCGCGAACGCCACTGAGGTAGGTACTGGCAGAACTTACTCTCTATCACCTTGTGAATGGAACGACCACGGCGGAGAACGACGGACTAAACTTGATCACCGATGCCAAGATGGCGGCTGGCTCCGAATCGACGTCCGTTCCAGGCGGTCCACTAGTAACAACTGCCTTTCCTCGCCATCTCTCGTAACTTTCGTTGACCGAGGAGCCCTCAGCAAAGTTTGCTTCCGCCGACGAGAAGAGGGGCGTACAACCAACCTAACCAGAGTGGCTACTACCGTTAGCATAATCAGAGGTCGGTACTCTTACTGTGGTGGGAATTTCGCGGAAACTGCGGAACCTCCCGTGTCTTCCGGCGGGGAGTAGGCATGGCCTGAATTTGTAGCCAACGACCGGCTGGCCTCTGCCTATCTTTGCCATCTTGCGGTATTGTAGAATTAATTGAATTTGGTCCCTGAAAATTCGTTCGCCCCGACGAGCCCCTAGCCGGCTGGTTAGGCAAGCCGACAGTTGTCTCAAGTCACCGGGGGAAATTAATTTGAAATAGTGTAGGCCTAATTAAAGACTGATTATAACGATTATTGAGATAATTATTTTATCAGCTCGAGCGCCGTGTAACATGAAAGGTACAACCCGAATCTGAAGTCAAAATTACTGATTTAATTTAATCTGCACACTCTCCCTTTGTTACTGAGCTGGATCATGCGGCAGTATAGACTGGAGACAGGCCTTGTGGACTGACCACGAAAGTATGCACACTACAATACTGCCTACAAAATTAATCGTATATTGTTCCTACTATTGTATATTTGCACAATAAGTTATTTTAGATTCTTACTGATGTTGCAGTTTTAATGACGTGTAGTGTGATGTCGAATCCTGTCGCTCTTGTGTACAATAAATTGTAACCTTTGACACACCATCTGTTTTAAGTCAATACTTTATTATAATTTGTGGCTTCGTATCAGTGCAAGTAAATTTCTGTGTTATTTAAACTAGAATGAGATTTTTACGCTGTAGTGGAGTGTGCGCTGGTATGAAACTTCCTGGCAGATTAAAACTGTGTGCCGGACCGAGACTCGAACTCGGGACCTTTGCCTTTCGCGAACAAGTGCTCCACCATCTGAGCTACCCGAGCACGACACGCACCTCGTCCTCACAGCTTTACTTCCGCCAGTACCTCGTCTCCAACTTTCCAAACTTCACAGAAGCTCTCCTGTGGCTAAGCCATGTCTCCGCAGTATCCTTGCTTCTAGGAGTGCTAGTTCTCCAAGGTTCGCAGGAGAGCATCTGTAAAGTTTGAAAGGTAGGAGACGAGGTACTGGCAGAAGTAAATCTGTGAGGACGGGGCGTGTGTCGTGCTTGGGTAGCTCAGATGGTAGAGCACTTGCCCGCGAAAGGAAAAGGTCCCGAGTTCGAGTCTCGATCCGGCACACAGTTTTAATCTGCCAGGAAGCTTCTTATTTTAACTAATTTACATTTGGCGGCGCTAGCATGTAATTAAAAGTTAGATAGTTACAATCGGATTCAATGCCAGGTCAAAGCGGTGCCTTTTGGAAATAAGTCCGCCCCACCTGGCACGCTAATCATATGACTTGATATGACTTCCCAGCAGCTGATCTGTTGCTTCGTGCTTCAGACGAACTCAAACTTCCCGCCCGACAGCCGTAAAGCACACATCGTGTCTGAGAAAGGTATGGTATGGCAAGCACGCAGAACTGGCGGTCAGACGCACGAGCCCTTCAAGCACACGTCGACTTTGATGGACACGCAGCCCGCCTTGCATTGAGCCAAGAACGCCTTCCTAGAGCACAAGCGGAATGCCGATGCCGGAACGCCGTACACAAGCAACGCTAAGAAAAGACTGGCAACGTCCAAGACTGAACGCTCTAGTACAATGTCACGAGTAATTTTAGCTCCGTTGCGTGCTTCCGATTATTTTCGGGTTGCTTTGTCTTAATATAGCCTGTTATGATCCACTGATCCAGCAATTTCGCATCTCTGACAAGCAAACAGTTCTTTTCCTGCAAGGCGACGTAGGCAGCAGACGCTCTATATCCCCGCTTCTCATTCCACCCCCATCTCCCAGTCCCAAAGCGTGGGTTCGACAAATGAGCCCACATGCTGCCACACCACATTCTTCTGCATCTCCGCCTCCTCCCCCACCCCCTGCCTACGCACACTTAATTTTATGTTTCTAGGCCGTTCCGCTCTGCACAATAATTTCATAGTAGTCAGGGGAGAAAAGAATGGTTCAAATGGCTCTGAGCACTATGGGACTTAACATCTGAGGACATCAGTCCCCTAGAACTTAGAACTACTTAAACCTAACTAGCCTAAGGACATCACACACATCCATGCCCGAGGCAGGATTCGAACCTGCGACCTTACGGTCGCGCTGTTCCGGTCTGAAGCGGCTAGAATCGCTCGGCCACCACGGCAGGCAGCGGGGGGGGGGGGGGGGGGGGGGGGAATATGAGCAACCTAAGCACTGTGGTCTCATGTAATTTTCACTTCCATGCTATAGACGCATTACACTGTATATGATCATAAGCACGGGTCAAACATCCACTACCTCACACATAAACAACGAGAATCTTCCAATTACTGTAAAAGTGTTTGTCATGGCACATCAGTGGGTGACGCTTTGCTCTTCAAAAATTAGCTTTGTCTTTACTTCAATCAATGAACTCTGTTTTCAATAACTACAACATTCCCCAGCTAAATTGTTATCAGATTTATATTTTTCCATAGTCGCTATTTTGGCCTGTGTGTTATTCACAAGTGGTAACCTAGCATGAATTCCGTCTACATGCACCTTCAGTCTAAAAGGTTTCGAGATTGGGTTAACAAGAAATAGAGCAAAGTTAAGATGGAGGATTAATGCTTCAGTGTTCTCCATAGCCTCCCCTCTCCCCCATCCCCTTCTTTAGAGTACAACGTACAAAACGTTCATACAACCATATGAAACTGTCAGAAATGTCCTCCTTTGGGATATGACTGAACTCGGGCATCACACTATCTTGAAACTCGGTTACGTCCTCAAAGCGCTACCCTTCATGTGAATTTAGTCATTTTGCTGCTTTGTGTTGCGTTCGCATCGATAACACCAAGTCTCGCCACCCGTCATGATTTCTTACAGAAAAAAACTGTCCGGATTTTGCTCTGCAATCAAGTCGCAGAAGTCGTATACGCGTCATTGTTTTTGTTCTCAAAAATGGTTCATATGGCTCTGAGCACTATGGGACTTAACTTCTGAGGTCATCAGTCCCCTAGAACATAGAACTACTTAAACCTAACTAACCTAAGGACATCACACACATCCATGCCCGAGGCAGGATTCGAACCTGCCAAAGTAGCGGTCACGCGGTTTCAGACTGTAGCGCTTAGAACCGCTCGGCCACCACGGTCGGCATTTTGTTCTCGAGTCAAGGTGTGTCGAACAAACTTTCCACACATTTTTCTCTTCTTCAAAACGTTCTGCAGAATGTTCTGAACGCTTGATTTGGAGAAGTGGCTCCACTGCGATTTGTTACACAACAACGTTGACACACTGCAGCTGCGCGTCCACTACTTAACTCTGCCTGCTTACTCATGACTGGTCAAAAGCACATCTGCTGTTTCGAAAATTTTTGGACGAACGGTGCAATCTTTACTGTTAAGGTGATTTCGTCCTCGTGTCCAAGTATATTTACACGTTGCACATCATCTGTATGAGAATAAACAAGACCCCTTGCCTGCATAACAGGAGGACGTAGCATTTCGTGTAATAATTGCTATCGGATACAGTATAAATACTGCGTCCTTTTTACCACTGTATGTAAACAAGGTCTGATATACGACGACCATGTGAAATGGAAATGTCGTGTGGCTAGGGCCTCCCGTTCGCCTGGTGCAGGTCTTTCGATTTGACGCCACTTCGGCGACCTGCGTGTCGATGGGGATGAAATGATGATGATTAGGACAACACAACACCCAGTCCCTGAGCGGAGAAAATTTCCGACCCAGCCGGGAATCGAACCCGGGCCCTTAGGAGTGACAGTCTGTCACGCTGACCACTCAGCTACCGGAGCGGACACCAGGTGAAATAAAGAGTGAAAACGTGCTTGGAGACGAGGTCTATATCCCCTTTACAGTAAAAGCAATCGACAGTGAGATAGCGTTTGGGGACCCCATACACGCGGAGATGCGGCTGTGACATTAGCAAATACAGCAAGAGTCTTGGCGGAGCATGTTGACATTTCCGAAGAACTTCGGGACTACTGATCGAAGTTAGTATTTCTATCAATGTGAACATAGGGCGTTAAACGTATTCCAGCATTTGAGAGGTATTATGGACCAACGCAGAAAAAATGACCAGTAAACATATTCTCTAAAATGCTTACTTTGAGAGCTAAGATCATTTTCTCGTCATCACTGCTGTGTAACACATAAATTCTACTGCAAGCTGTTAAAAGCGACCTAAAAATGCAGCACACAAACGAGGGTGCATTTCTGTCTCATGTGAGACCTGAGTTTTTCCCGCCGTATGGAAAGCTCAACTAACCCACAGGAATGCAGCCGGGTGACGTAGTCGACAACCGCCGACATTTCCACAGCAGCGCTTCACGCAATTTTCAAGGCTTAACTGCAATAAGTAAGCACTGTGTAAAGGAATTTAAGATCTCGGTTTTCAGAGGAACTTCGGAAAGATAACAGTCACACTCACTACAAACATTAGCTCCATCACAAACCAAAGATGACAGATGCCAGGAGTTATCGATAGCGAAACTGATAATCAACGGGTGAGGGAGTACTAACTCTGTTCCTCTCTCTATTGACGAGGGAGAGAACAGGATTCCACGCAGAATTTAAAAAAGGCACCATCTTTAGTTATAAGGTTATTTGCTAATTTAATTTCAACAGATTCCTTAATAACGCCTACTCACAATGACTTGTATCTGCAAGCTGATAGTTTTCACCCTTCGTCTCAACGTGATGGGGTACTTCGTACCATGGTTCACAGTTTCTGGTCTTGCAGGTTCACGTTTCGTCAGACGCGCGTTTCGCTATCGACCAACTGTGCACCGGGTGAGAGTTGATAATACCGACACGGCACCAAAGTCTACGGCATTTTTGCCTTACAAAGGGGGCATTTAGAACAGCTTTGGTCGTATTTTGCGGAAATACGATGTGAAGTGTGTTTTTTCGATCAGCATCTAAGATCAGAGCCCTTTTAGGTTCCGTCAAAAATGATCTTGGTCTGCGTAAAGCGGATGTCTACCGTATCCCTTGCAGTTGTGACATGTCACATAATGGTGGAGGACCAGCGTATTCAGGATAAGTGGTACACACGCTTACAACGGCCGAGCAAATCCGCCATAGCAGAACATTTTCTTGACATAGGTCATCCTAAGGAATGTAACAATACAGAGATTCACGGATGCACTTCCAGTTATTGGGATAGTGTTATTAAGGAAACTGTTGATATTAAATTAGAAAATAACTTTATAAATAGAAATGGTGGTTTTTCTTTAAATTCTACATGGAATCCTGCTCCCTCCCGGGTCAAAAATAGGAGGGACAGAGTTTAAGTTACCTCACCCGTTGATTATTAATTTCACTTTAGATAACTTATGACGTCGGTCAGCTTTGGTTTGTGATGACGCTGGTGTTTACATTGCGTGTGAATGTTATATTTCGGGAGTTTCTCTGAAAATCGAGGTTTTAAATTCCCTTGCACAGCGCTTAGTTGCTGCAGTTTTGCCATGAAAATTGCAGGGTGTGCTGCTGTCGAAATGTCTTTGGTTGTCGACGATGCCACCCGGCAGCGTTCTCGTAAGTCATTTGAACATGTTCAACCAACTCCAGTGGCAGAGAGAGGCGTGCTGCATCACGGTAGAGTTTGCCGTTAAAATTCCCAGACCTTACGTTCCAAGATTGGTCCGCCAATATATTGCTTGCTACTATATATCACGGAAAGATCAAAATAAAATCAGAGTGATTCGATACCACACGGAGGGTCGCCAGCAATAGTTTCTACTACGACACATACGTGACGGGAAAAGCAGAAGAGGAAAGTGACTCTGGTAAGTGACACACCGTAAGATGGCTTGTGAGAAATGCGTCCGCATTAGTTTACTGTATTCTGTAGGTTCTTCGCAGTAGCAAAGAGCTTTCAATAGAAGAGTTGTGTTCCTGGCAGTATCGGAGCCGAACAAGTGTTCATATCCTTTATGGTATGCATTTTAGAGCCCGTATTTGCGGGACGTTTTTTTCTATCACCTCTCAACATACGGTATACTTCTTTTAACATACTTGACAGTAATTTTCGAAATCAAAGCTGTTTGCTGTTTGAGTGTGTTTTTCTGTACTAAGTGTTCGCTGAGTCTACAGAACCCGGTCTTCGGACAAATTTATGGAAGTACTGGCAATAGTACCGGTACATTATCTGTCGTCTCCCCGGGCTGTTGCAGGCTCTGACAGCCTAACTCCGTGATTCGCTCGACCTAACCTAGGTTTTCCTAGATGAGGAAATTCATTGCAGCGTGTTGCGGAATATGCTTCCTTCTTCTGCTGTTCGATGTGGCCGCAAGACGCTGCGTGAAACCTTTTCCTATCCGCCGGGTGGTATGCGTCAGAACGTAAAAAATAACAGTGGTGTTTGTTATACAATTTAGCAACTGTACATGACACATCGTTTTTTAATACTGACACCTTTTTTTAATTCAAAGAAAATTTTGTGCTATTGAACTACAGAACTATTTAAGCTTTTGAGAAAAGCTGATTTTCAGCGCTACTCACTATTCATCACGCCATATCTCCTAAACTATTTCCCGCACCACAAAGGTAATTTTATACACTGAAGAGTCAAAGAAAACCGTACACCTGCCTAATATCGTGTAGGGCCCCTGCGAACACGCAGAAATACCGCAACACGACGTGGCATGGACTCGACTAGTGTCTGAAGTAGTGCTAGAGGGGATTTAGACCATGAATGCTGCAGAGCTGTCTATAAATCCGTAAGAGTGCAAGCTGGTGGATCTTTCTTCTGAACAGCACGTTACAAGGCATCCCACATATGCTGAATAATGTTCAAGTCTAGGGAGATTGTTGGCCACCGGAAGTGTTTAAACTCGGGAGAGAGTTCCTGGTGCCACCCTGTAGCAATTCTGGACGTGTGGGGTGTCGCATTGTCCTGCTGGAATTGCCCAAGTCCGTCGGAATTAACAATGGCCATAAATGGATGCAGGTGATCAGACAGGGTTCTTAGTACTCGTTACCTGTCAGAGCCGTATCTAGACGTATCAGGGGCCCCATTTCACTACAACTGCCCACTCCCCACACCATTACAGAGCCTATAGCAGCTTTAACAGTCCCCTGCTGACATGCAGGGACCATGGATTCATGAGGTTGTCTCCATACTCGTGCACGTCGATCCGCTCGATACAATTTGAAACGAGACTCGCCCGACCAGGCAACATGTTTCCAGTGATCAACAGTCCAATGTCGTTTTGATGGGCCCAGGCGAGGCGTAAAGCTTTGTGTCGTACAGTAACCAAGACTACAAGACTGGACCTTCGGCTCCGAAAGTCTATATCGATGATGTTTCGCACGCTGACACTCGTTGATGGCCCAGTATTGAAAGCTGCAGCAATTTGCGGAAGGGTTGCACTTCTGTCACGTTGAACGATTGTCTTCAGTCATCGTTGGTACCGTCCTTGTAGGATGTTTCTCCGGCAGCAGAGATGTCGGAGATTTGATGTTTTACCGGATTCCTGATATTCACGGTACACTTGTGAAATGGTCGTACGGGAAAATCCCCACTTCATCGCTACCTAGGAGATGCCGTGTTCCATCGCTCGTGCACCGACTATAACACCACGTTCAAACACACTTAAATCTTGATAACCGACCGTTGTAGCAGCAGTAGCCGATCTAACAACTGCGCCAGACACTTGCTGTCTTATATAGGTGTTGACTACCACAGTGCCGTATTCTGCCTGTTTACATATGTTTGTATTTGAATACGCATGTCTGTAGCAGTTTCTTTGGCGCTTCAGTGTACCTGCCTTCAGTGGTATATGTCGATGACGTGTAGAATGTTTATGGCCAATAGAATCAGTAACAGTGAAGTAATAAATTAACCTCTAACGTCTGACGTGGGATCTTTACCAAGTAAACATCTCAAGTGAAGTGAGCGACGAACATTTTGCTTAAATTTTTGCATGGTGCACGAAAGCGAGAAGAAGTTTGGAAAGGTCTGAATGAGTTTTTACGGTTTGTAGTAAGACGTTGGGTGCTACAGTTCCTCCTAGAAGAGAGCAGTACTGTGTGGTTCATGAATGCGACACGATTTCCAGCGGTCTACGAGGAACGTCTTGCTACACGCGGGGCAATCGGCTCGGCAGAAGTAGTAGAGGCGGCAAAGACCGAACGTAACGGCGCAGAGCTCTATCTAGAAAACCGTTAATACTGACACTCCGAAGCTACATGGAAGTTAGGCTAGAGGAGGAAGATGGTGTATTACTGGGAAGAGTACTCAGGAAGCGCGAAACAGTCAGCCAGATGTTCTTACAACGTGAAGAAGAAGGAGCGTATAACATTTTAGTAAGAAAACAGTCGCTCAACGACGCCGAGGAACGCTAGTACGCAATACCTTATAAGGCGGACGTATCGGAAATTATCGAAGTGCCCAAATAAAACATAATGTCCACGGTTTCGCGAAATCTGAGGGATTCACTGTGAGGGGCGAATTTACTGATTACCTCAACAGGCCGAATTTTAAACGTCGTTAGCAGTACCGATTATAATAAAAAACATCCGACTCATTATAGCTATAGTTAAATAATCACTTCAAACATATTTACAAATGTAGGACATTGGACATAAAAAAAGACATTTCTACTTACTTGTTTTATTCATTTTTCTTTCAACTTCTACTCAAAATAACTCCTTTTTGATATGGTTTTTCAACTCGGTGTCGGCCATGTTCCACAAAATCTGCTGTTCGGATATTAACTCGGTAAGCTGTTCGTCTTCTGAGGCAGAAAAGCAGTCAGCAGACGTTCCAGGTGAATACGATATTGCAGTGTCCGTGTTATTCCGAATTACGGAGCAATGTTCCTTCGGACAAGCATGCATGTCCGAAGGAACATTGCATAGTAATTCGTAATAACACAGACACTGCAATATCGTATTTATTTGCCGACATCGGGCAAGCGACTTTGAAGTAAAATGTCTCTCTTGTACGGGAATATACATAATGGATGTACGAAAATGGTTCAAATGGCTCTGATCACTACGGGACTTAACATCTGAGGTCATCAGTCCCCTAGAACTCAGATCTACTTAAACCTAACTAACCTAAGGACATCACACACATCCATGCCCGAGGCAGGATTCGAACCTGCGACCATAGCAGTCGCGCGGTTCCGGACTGAAGCGCCTAGAATCGCTCGTCCACCGCGGCCGGCGTAATGGATGTACGAGTGCAGGTTATAGACTCATGGTTGACGGCATTTGGAAGTTTGTGTCTGGCCGTGAGATGTGACGGCCAGATCCTAAGGCGACCACTCGCGTTAAGCGGGAAATCTGTGTTAGTGTCCCGTTCGAGTCCAGTTCATTCTCGCCATTCCATTACACAGCTGATTGTTGTCCGTATCCGATTGTTGTCCCTATTTGCAACAGCGAATACATTTTACGAGGGCTGTTTGGAAAGTAAGATCCCATCGGTCGCGAAATGAAAAGCACAGCGAAAATAAAAAATTTTACTCACAACAGTTTGCCACACCTTCCAGCTACCTCTCTAAATAACTGCCGCTGCGAATTAGACATTTTTCGTGGTGTTGTACAAAGTTTCCACTGCCATCGTCACAAAGAGCAGCCGCCTGTGCTTCTGGCAATTCTCTACGCTGGTCTGCCTCTAGTTGTTTGTCTCAAAATGTTGTCTTCGTAGCCAGTGGTTCATGTGAGCAGAGATAAACAACGGAGGGAGCAATTTAGGGCTGTATTGTGGGTGATCAAACACTTCCCGTCGAAAACGCTGCACGAGCGTCTTCATTGCCCCTGCAGAATGTGGCTGAAAATTGTCTTGATGAAAGAAACGCATGACATTTATGTTATGTGGGCTGCATAGCTTCAGGCGAAATCTCTCGCCGGATCCACATACTTGGAGTGCGGCACTGTTGTTTTAGGCATTTCTACGTGACCACTTTGTGCTCTGAACTGAAAAGGGTAGACAGGGTAGAGTATACTAAGTTTTTGGATGTACACATAGATGAGCATCGTAGTGGAAAATTCATATTTTGGATCTTCTAAAGTGACTAGGTTCAGCAATTTTTGCAATCAGAATAATTGCCAATTTTGAGGATGTAGAAATTAGTAAGCTAACATATTTTGCATACTTTCACTCTCTGATGTCATATGGAATAATATTTTGGGGTAACTAAACATTTAGACAAAAAGTATTCACTGCCCAAAAGAAAGGGGTTAAAATAATGTGTGGGGTTCATAGTCGCACATTGAAGAGGCATCTTTTTAAAAGATTGGGAATTCTTACAACAGCCTCACAGTACATTTACTCTTTAATGCCGACCGGAGTGGTCGAGCGGTTCTAGGCGCTACAGTCTGGAACCGCGCGGCCGCTACGGTCGCCGTTTCGAATCCTGTCTCTGGCATGGATGTGTGTGATGTCCTTTGGTTAGTTAGGTTTAAGTAGTTCTAAGTTCTAGGGGACTGATGACCTCAACGTTGAGTCCCATAGTGCTCAGAGCCATTTGAACCGTTTTTAGCCCGCATCTCGTGGTCGTGCGGTAGCGTTCTCGCTTCCCACGCCCGGGTTCCCGGGTTCGATTCCCGGCGGGGTCAGGGATTTTCTCTGCCTCGTGATGGCTGGGTGTTGTGTGCTGTCCTTAGGTTAGTTAGGTTTAAGTAGTTCTAAGTTCTAGGGGACTGATGACCATAGATGTTAAGTCCCATAGTGCTCAGAGCCATTTGAACCATTTTTGAACCGTTTTTACTCACTAATGAAACTTGTTCTCAACAACATGGACCAGTTTAAAAACAACAGTGACATTCATGATTATAATGCCAGAAAAAAGAAAGAGTTACACTATCCTTTACTCAACCTATCTTTGGCACAGAAAGGGGTAAAATACGCTGCTATAAAAATTTTTGACAAATTACCATATGAAATAAAATGTCTGACAGACAGCAGTAATAGCTTCAAAAATAAATTGAAATCATTCACCTTCTAAACCACAGATGAAGTCTTGAATAGGAACAAATAAATCTATAAATATAGTATATGCATTTTGTGCCATTTAAGGTAATGAGGTATGAGCCAGATCGCTGGTAGATTATAAGCGATCGGCTTGTTATCTTTGGCGCTTCCCCGGGCATGAGCATCTTTGGGTTTTCGTCTGGAGCGCGCGGGACGGCGAGAGGCAGTCGGTTTGGGGCGGCCGGTGAGACTGGCGCAGTTGTGGCTCGGACGTAAGCACATGTGTGATGTCTGTTACGCTGGGGCTGTTTGCTAATCGTGAAACTCCTGCGGCGGTTACTGGTTGGTTCAAATGGCTCTGAGCACTATGGGACTTAACTGCTGTGGTCATCAGTCCCCTATGACATAGAACTACTTAAACCTAACTAACCTACAGACATCACACACATCCATGCCAGAGGCAGGATTCGAACCTGCGACCGTAGTGGTCGCGCGGTTCCAGACTGAAGCGCCTAGAACCGCTCGCCACAACGGCCGGCGGTTACTAGTTGCATGGAAGGCATTTCATATAAACTGTGCCAAGCCTTGTAGCCAGACGGGAGTTTGTGTTGGCCTAGATGTTTGTACAAATTGAGGTGCCTGTGTGAGAAGCACGGCGTGGGCCTGTTGGTTGCTTCGGCCTTCTGGCAGCCACCGCAACCGGATGTTCTGCCGGAATGTCTACAGTTTGTGGTGAGCATAGTGTGAACAAGTTCCCAGCCAGAATCTTAGCCTGTGTTATTTGTGGGTGCCAACCCCTTGTCTGTTACTGCTTCTGGGTGTCCTGTAAGATTTCACTTCGAAACTGTGTTTTTGTGGCATTCTGTGTTTCTGGCTCGGCCTCCGCCTAGAAAGGGGAAAGATTTGTGCCTAAACTGAAAAGGGGGGGGTGTTCGATTGGACATATTTTGAAATTCTTTAATGCTGTAATTTAAACATATAAAAAATTGTTCTTTTAGAATAAGCGCCTGTTTCTTTGGGACACTGCAGTTCAAACAGGAGTGGCGTAATGTTAATGAATATTTGTTATCCGTCGAATGCAGTGTATTTAATGTCTTGTAGTTTTCTGGGGCACGCAGCTGTGTTATTGAACTCATTTTGAAGTGTTCTGTCGGGTGAATGACTGCTCCCCACTTCAGTGTATTCCTTTGAGTAGGATTGTAAGGTTTTATTGGATATTTGTCAGTGGGGTGCATTGGTTCAATTTTGTTTTTCTCTTTCTTTTGAATTACAAAGAATTGTTTAGTTTATCTGGTTATTGGGTTAACTCGCGCTTCACGCATTAAATCAGCTGATAATGAAATTGTTTCTTTTTTTTCATTCCTGTTTAATGTCAGACAGATTCATATGTAACTTCATTTATGTTATTTGAAATAAATGTGTTGAATTGACCTTAATGAATTATGTGCAATCGAAGTAAGGAACCCACTCCTTCTTTAGTGCTTAACAGTGGCGTGTGGTTCGGGTTGTGAGCAGCGTGCTCGGACCAGGGTAAATAATAGAAATATGAATCCTTAACTCTGCATTGTTGGTTCATATGTGCATTTCTTGCGCACTTGACACGTTCCACATCATAACGGCTACCGTACCGTGCGACTGATCAATGGAACATGCAACCACCTAACTAACTAACTAAAAAAGAGCGACGTGAAGGATCGAGAGGCACACTAAAGACAGAATCCTGCAAAGGTCCATCGGATTTTCACAGTGGTTTCCGTTTCACGCCTAATCGGACTTTACTTTCCGAATGTGCCTCCTATGTATTTCTGGTGAATGTTTGAATAATTAGATCGGAAGAATTAGTTTCTCTGTCGCTGCCCGTGGGTGCCGCGAGCGAGAGAGGGACTTATGAAGCACGCAAGTGTTACCTGCAGAGAGAGTCCTCAGCGGTACTGTGTTATTAGCCCCCTTTGGAAACGGCCCGGTATGTTTGCACTGTGTGAGTGGGCAGCGACTTTTACGCAGCTAGGAAAACGTAGCTTTAGACGCAGCCAGGTGCCCGCAGGTGGACGCGGTGGACAGCGGCCGGCCGGCCAGACGGTGTCCCGTATCGCCGGATTAATAGCCGCGGAGCGCCGCGGGAGCGGCGGACGCCTCGTAATGGAGTCATTACGCCGTGTCCCCACTTTCCCCTCGGCTATCTTAATGAGCGCCACTTTACATGGAACACGCGGCTCCCAGCGCAGATAATGAGCCGTCATTTAAGCCGCGGCTCGGCGGGTGGACACCCGCCTTCCTGTTCGCACGTACTTTCCCCGCTAACTGGGCTACACGCCTGTCCCGTCGGACGGGAGATGTCCGACAGGCGAGTATGTCACCGTACAGAGCTGTCGCCGTCGCTACCAGCGCACTGCGCACGACTTGGTCTGACTGGGGAAAACGAAGGCTGCTCTATGAGGCACCTATCATCGGGCCAGAATAAGAGACCAGTGCTGAAACGTGCCGCGAAAAACGCTGCGCCACTCACGGCAATACTATCTGTTTGGCAGGCAGCCCTAAAAATCCTACAGAACCTCTTTGGTCAACATCACAACATCCCTCCGTCAGTTGGAGGTAATGCAACAAGTATACAACATCGAAATAACTTTTTGGGTGCTGGAGGGAGGGAGGGAGGGGTAAAAGACAACTTTTAAGTAATCCCTAAGAAATCGGAGAAACAGTGAACGGAGGACCTGCAGCGCTTCTAGGGGATGGTGTAGTGAGCTACATTCTTACGTCCCAGTAACACAGTGGTGTTCCAAACAAATTACCGAGCGAAGTGGCGCAGTCTATAGCACAGTGGACTCACAATCGGGAGGATGACGTTTCAAATCCCGGTTCGGCATCCACACATACAGGGGCATTTTCTTTCTTTACCCGATCGGTCGCAAAATTCAAACCACACTAAAAATTCAGTGAATATTTGCACAGAAGTGTTGCACAGTGTGTCTGGTATGCTCATCTGCACGTCATGTCGCACTCTTCAGTTCTGAGTGCACAGTGAGCACGTAAACATACCTAAAAATAGTTTCTACCATTCAGAATAAAAAAAAAATCTAAATAATCCAACTAAGAGGTTTCGCCTGATTTTATGCAGCCCACGTAACATAACTGTCATGCGTTTCCTTCTTCATGACAATACTCGACCGCATACTGCAGGGGTAACGAAGAAGCTTCTGCAGCGTTTTCGATGGGAATTGCTTTATCATTTACCATACAGCCCGGACTTGGCTCTCTCTGATTTTCATCTTTTCGCTCACATGAATAGCTGGATATGAGGACAATATTTTGCTGCAGACAAAGAGCCGCTGACCAAGGCAGGGAATTACCGGAAATTGCACGCGAGTTTCTTTTATGATGAGGTTAGTGGATAGTTGGTATAAGCTACAACAAATGTTCAGACCGGAGCAGCGACTACGTTGAGAAGGAATTTTAAGGTGCAGCTCAATGTTGAAAATAAAAAATTTCGTATTACGATTGTGGTTTCCATTTTGCATTCGATCGGAGGCTGAAAAAAAAATAGTTCTTGTAGGTTTTCCATGATTTCTCAAAAACGCTTAAGACAAATACCGGGATGGTTCCCTCGAAAGGGCACGGCCGATTTCCTTCCCCATACCTGCCTAATCCTAGCTTGTGCTTCATCTCCAATGACCTCATTCTCGACGCGACGTTAAAGACTTATCTTCCTTTCGACTTTCTTCTAAACAATCTCGCGCAGTTTTTTTTTTGTGAGGGGCGCTCCAAAAAACATCCGCTCTAAAACGCAAGAACGAGCGGCCCGTACTGTGACTGTGGCGAGGAAGCAGACCCTAACCTAGTGATATTCAGCTGTCAACGACGGAAACAAGCGACATACTCCCTACTCCTGCAGTTGAGGAGCAGGGAAGGTGGCGGACCATTCAGTGTGAAAACATTGCTGGCAACAACTGTAATCAAAATTTTTAGATTACTTCCAATTTCCGTGGTAAGGTGGAAATGGAACTATATCGGTGCCTAATTCTCTAATAGAAAACAACTATGACCCTCTTGGCACTTTAATATTTTCTTTTTGAGGTATGGCCGCGCGGTTAGAGGCGCCATGTCACTGATTGTGAGGCCGCTCCCGCCGGAGGTTCGAGTCCTCCGTCGGGCATGGGTGTGTGAGCTGTTGTTAGCATAAGTTAGTTTAAGTAGTGTGTAAGTCTAGGTACCGATGACCTCAGCAGTTTTGTTCCTTAGCAATTCAGACACATTTGAACATTTTGTTCGGGTATGCGATCCTTTTATATCTGGTATTTGTTACCATATTTATATACAATCTCATGTATGCAGCGTTATTCCAGTACATGGTGGGGAACTCCCCATGCAGATTTGTTAATGGAATCATGCGTGTAGTTAGAACATGTGTTTTGTGGGTTGATTTTCATATGTTGTATGTGGCTGTCAATACAATACCAGGGAAAGTATTTGGCTTCAAGAGCTACCTCCGGTCATAGGACTTGAGGATACTAAAAAGTAGGAACTGGCAGAGCTGCACTGAGAAGCTGGTAGTGGCCGAAAGGGAAAGAAAAGAAAAGTTCTATGGGAAGGACACATAATCTACATCTACATATACATGACTACTCTGCAATTCACATTTAAGTGCTTGGCAGAGGGTTCATCGAACCACAATCACACTATCTCTCTACCATTCCACTCCCGAACAGCGCGCGGGAAAAACGAACACCTAAACCTTTCTGTTCGAACTCTGATTTCTCTTATTTTATTTTGATGATCATTCCTACCTATGTAGATTGGGCCCAACAAAATATTTTCGCATTCGGAAGAGAAAGTTGGTGACTGAAATTTCGTAAATACACTCCTGGAAATGGAAAAAAGAACACATTGACACCGGTGTGTCAGACCCACCATACTTGCTCCGGACACTGCGAGAGGGCTGTACAAGCAATGATCACACGCACGGCACAGCGGACACAAAAGGAACCGCGGTGTTGGCCGTCGAATGGCGCTAGCTGCGCAGCATTTGTGCACCGCCGCCGTCAGTGTCAGCCAGTTTGCCGTGGCATACGGAGCTCCATCGCAGTCTTTAACACTGGTAGCATGCCGCGACAGCGTGGACGTGAACCGTATGTGCAGTTGACGGACTTTGAGCGAGGGCGTATAGTGGGCATGCGGGAGGCCGGGTGGACGTACCGCCGAATTGCTCAACACGTGGGGCGTGAGGTCTCCACAGTACATCGATGTTGTCGCCAGTGGTCGGCGGAAGGTGCACGTGCCCGTCGACCTGGGACCGGACCGCAGCGACGCACGGATGCACGCCAAGACCGTAGGATCCTACGCAGTGCCGTAGGGGACCGCACCGCCACTTCCCAGCAAATTAGGGACACTGTTGCTCCTGGGGTATCGGCGAGGACCATTCGCAACCGTCTCCATGAAGCTGGGCTACGGTCCCGCACACCGTTAGGCCGTCTTCCGCTCACGCCCCAACATCGTGCAGCCCGCCTCCAGTGGTGTCGCGACAGGCGTGAATGGAGGGACGAATGGAGACGTGTCGTCTTCAGCGATGAGAGTCGCTTCTGCCTTGGTGCCAATGATGGTCGTATGCGTGTTTGGCGCCGTGCAGGTGAGCGCCACAATCAGGACTGCATACGACCGAGGCACACAGGGCCAACACCCGGCATCATGGTGTGGGGAGCGATCTCCTACACTGGCCGTACACCACTGGTGATCGTCGAGGGGACACTGAATAGTGCACGGTACATCCAAACCGTCATCGAACCCATCGTTCTACCATTCCTAGACCGGCAAGGGAACTTGCTGTTCCAACAGGACAATGCACGTCCGCATGTATCCCGTGCCACCCAACGTGCTCTAGAAGGTGTAAGTCAACTACCCTGGCCAGCAAGATCTCCGGATCTGTCCCCCATTGAGCATGTTTGGGACTGGATGAAGCGTCGTCTCACGCGGTCTGCACGTCCAGCACGAACGCTGGTCCAACTGAGGCGCCAGGTGGAAATGGCATGGCAAGCCGTTCCACAGGACTACATCCAGCATCTCTACGATAGTCTCCATGGGAGAATAGCAGCCTGCTTTGCTGCGAAAGGTGGATATACACTGTACTAGTGCCGACATTGTGCATGCTCTGTTGCCTGTGTCTATGTGCCTGTGGTTCTGTCAGTGTGATCATGTGATGTATCTGACCCCAGGAATGTGTCAATAAAGTTTCCCCTTCCTGGGACAATGAATTCACGGTGTTCTTATTTCAATTTCCAGGAGTGTAGATCTCGCCGCGACGAAAAACGTCTTTGCTTTAATGACTTCCATCCCAACTCGCGTATCATATCTTCCACACTCTCTCCCCTATTACGTGATAATACAAAACGTGCTGCCCTTTTTTGCACCCTTTCGATGTCCTCCGTCAATCCCACCTGGTAAGGATCCCACACCGCGCAGCAATATTCTAACAGAGGACGAACGAGTGTAGTGTAAGCTGTCTCTTTAGTAGACTTGTTGCATCTTCTAAGTGTCCTCCCAATGAATCGCAACCTTTGGCTCGCCTTCCCCACAATATTATCTATGTGGTCTTTCCAACTGAAGTTGTTCGTAATTTTAACACCCAGGTACTTAGTTGAATTGACAGCCTTGAGAATTGTACTATTTATCGAGTAATCGAATTCCAACGGATTTCTTTTGGAACTCATGTGGATCACCTCACACTTTTCGTTATTTAGCGTCAACTGCCACCTGCCACACCATACAGCAATCTTTTCTAAATCGCTTTGCAACTGATACCGGTCTTCGGATGACCTTACTAGACGGTAAGTTACAGCATCATCTGCGAACAACCCCAAGAGAACTGCTCAGATTGTCACCCAGGTCGTTTATATAGATTAATAAGGATGGAAGAGGAAAGACACTGCGAGCAGCATTCTCAAGATCCGCACAGCACAGAAGAAGCCGAGGGAGGCCACTGAAAAGGTGGAAGGATGATATCAAGACGGATATAGAGGCGATGGGCCTGAGAAAAAGAGAATGGACGATGAAAGGCAGGAACAGAAATGACTGGTGGAAGAATCTAGAGGACGCGTATGGTCTCCGTGGCTGAAGCGACAGTTAAGAAGAGGACGAATTATTTGTAGTAAACAGGACAATCCAAAGTGATTTACGTAAACTATTGTCTAACCTTGTAGGAGTTGCAGCGGTTATCAACACCACCACCGCGACCACCACATTACCTCCACCAAATTTATGGTTCGCGGGAAGAACGACAGCTGGGAAGCCTCCGTGTGAGTTCAGATATCTCAAATTTTATCTCCATGGTCTTTTCGCCCGAAACGCAAATGAGTGGCGGACTATTCTAGGAACGTGCGCACTCGTAACCTTTCTAGCAACAACTTGTGCCACTGGAGTTGGCTGAGCATCTTCGTGACTCTTTCCCGCTATACTAAATGAACCTGTAACGAATCTTGCTGCTCTTCTTTGGATCTTCTCTGTTTTCTCTATAATTCTCTCTGCTAGCAATCCCAGACTGAAGAGCAATATTGAAGTATTGGTCGAAAGAGGGTTTTATAAGTTCCTCCCTTGTGGGTCGACTACATTTCCTGAGGGCTCTTCCAACGCATCTGAAGTCTGGCGTCTGCCTTATCCGCGATTCATTTTGTGTTGTCTTTCCACTTTAAAACGCTACGTAAAAATATTTTTCAATATTTTATGGATGTGACTGCTTCGAATGATTATTCCTCAGTCTTGTAAAAACGATGAGCTTTTGTGCCTATTTATACGCAACGCGTCAGATTTGTTTATATTGAGGGCCAATTGCCACTCTCCGCAGCAAGCTCAGATTTACTGCAGGTCTTTCTGCATTCCGCAAAAATTTTGTAGCTACACGACCACACTGTATACAACAGCAACATCCTCGAAAAGCCTCGTGGAACTTTCGACGTTATCCACTACGTCATTTATATATATTATGAAACGCAACGGTCCAATAGCACTGCTTTGGGGTCGGATCGAATTTACTTTCACGTCTGGTGATCTCTCTCGGTCGAGAATGGCATGCATTGTTATATTTTCTAGAAATTCTTCACTCTAGACACAACGCTGACATATTCCATAGCTCTTATTTTGTTCATTAGGCGGCAGGGCGCAGCTGCATAGACGCTTTTCGAAAGTCAAGAAACATGGCTTTGCGACGACGCGGCTGTTTGAGGTTCGTCCAAAAGAAAGTGTTCACTCACCTTGTAATGAATTTCTTCTTCTGCAGTCCGGTCCGCACGCCTTCTCTGTTAGAAAACAGATAATGCTCCTCTACTGGAAAATCTGTACTAGAAGCATTATACGGATCCAAAGGGTGCAACAAGTCTTTTTAGTATCAGGTTAACCGAGCGATTGATTGAAAGGTAGTTTGTGAGTCAAAACTTTGATTCATTGCCACTTGCTTGACACATAAAACACTACCACGCTCGTGCCGAACTTAAGTTCTAGTTTCAACACTCACTCGCGCTCATAGACACTGGTAATAACCAGCTTATGATATCAAACTAAACCTAATACCAGAAAGGATTACAAAACAGATTATCTGTGACAGAATTCTCTCTTAAATACACTCCTGGAAATTGAAATAAGAACACCGTGAATTCATTGTCCCAGGAAGGGGAAACTTTATTGACACATTCCTGGGGTCAGATACATCACATGATCACACTGACAGAACCACAGGCACATAGACACAGGCAACAGAGCATGCACAATGTCGGCACTAGTACAGTGTATATCCACCTTTCGCAGCAATGCAGGCTGCTATTCTCCCATGGAGACGATCGTAGAGATGCTGGATGTAGTCCTGTGGAACGGCTTGCCATGCCATTTCCACCTGGCGCCTCAGTTGGACCAGCGTTCGTGCTGGACGTGCAGACCGCGTGAGACGACGCTTCATCCAGTCCCAAACATGCTCAATGGGGGACAGATCCGGAGATCTTGCTGGCCAGGGTAGTTGACTTACACCTTCTAGAGCACGTTGGGTGGCACGGGATACATGCGGACGTGCATTGTCCTGTTGGAACAGCAAGTTCCCTAGCCGGTCTAGGAATGGTAGAACGATGGGTTCGATGACGGTTTGGATGTACCGTGCACTATTCAGTGTCCCCTCGACGATCACCAGTGGTGTACGGCCAGTGTAGGAGATCGCTCCCCACACCATGATGCCGGGTGTTGGCCCTGTGTGCCTCGGTCGTATGCAGTCCTGATTGTGGCGCTCACCTGCACGGCGCCAAACACGCATACGACCATCATTAGCACCAAGGCAGAAGCGACTCTCATCGCTGAAGACGACTCGTCTCCATTCGTCCCTCCATTCACGCCTGTCGCGACACCACTGGAGGCGGGCTGCACGATGTTGGGGCGTGAGCGGAAGACGGCCTAACGGTGTGCGGGACCGTAGCCCAGCTTCATGGAGACGGTTGCGAATGGTCCTCGCCGATACACCAGGAGCAACAGTGTCCCTAATTTGCTGGGAAGTGGCGGTGCGGTCCCCTACGGCACTGCGTAGGATCCTACGGTCTTGGCGTGCATACGTGCGTCGCTGCGGTCCGGTCCCAGGTCGACGGGCACGTGCACCTTCCGCCGACCACTGACGACAACATCGATGTACTGTGGAAACCTCACGCCCCACGTGTTGAGCAATTCGGCGGTACGTCCACCCGGCCTCCCGCATGCCCACTATACGCCCTCGCTCAAAGTCCGTCAACTGCACATACGGTTCACGTCCACGCTGTCGCGGCATGCTACCAGTGTTAAAGACTGCGATGGAGCTCCGTATGCCACGGCAAACTGGCTGACACTGACGGCGGCGGTGCACAAATGCTGCGCAGCTAGCGCCATTCGACGGCCAACACCGCGGTTCCTGGTGTGTCCGCTGTGCCGTGCGTGTGATCATTGCTTGTACAGCCCTCTCGCAGTGTCCGGAGCAAGTATGGTGGGTCTGACACACCGGTGTCAATGTGTTCTTTTTTCCATTTCCAGGAGTGTATTATACTATTTGACCAGTACCAATGTTCAGTTCCTGGTCACTGCTTGTATAACATGCCACACAGATTTTGGCCATTCCATGAAGACAGTTTGCATATTAAAATCGGAATATCATGTGTTCGTTTTTCTCACACTTTTGCATCCACTTTGCAGCAATCCAAGGTTAAGTTTTTTAATCTTTACCCTGCTAAATTATCACGTCTATTAGAGATCTTCATATCCGCATCCTAACATGGTGATGGCTGAGTTCCGAAATGAACTTTAGACTTCACAAAGCAATTCTTTAGCCCGCAAAATACTCGCGAACGTTGTCCTCTGGTTGGCTGATATACAAGTACATCGTAACGAGCCCAATATTAGTATTAAACCACGCAATTCCGTGACTTTTACTTCTGATCAATCACAATAGCTTTTATGAACAATTTATCAAATGCAAAAATTTATAAAATTCACATATATCAAAATAACTCTCTCCTCAACTAAAAAATTATGGTAAAAGGTATCTTCTTTTCAGGCCCATAAACTCGCTAGTTGCACTGTTCAGTTTCCGTTGAGTATGATTCACCCTCTCAGATACAATTCTCACGTTAACGTAGAGGGTGACAATTATTGAACTATATGAAAGAAAAACGTAAATTAGTTACAAACTGCGGCGTGCACCCACTTTATTCAACATGTAAAGTCACAAAAAGGTGTCGCATGTGTTCAGATTCGGAGAATATGGTGGCCAATCGAAGCCCATGCCAGTGACCCTGGCTACCCCAGAGCAAAAATGCGGTCCCCAAAGTGCTCCTCCAGGACATCAAACACTCTCCTGCTTCGATGGGGTGGAGCTCCGTCTTGCATGAACAACATCTTGTCAAAATCAGAGTAACTTTGGATAATGGGGATGAAATCATGTTCCCAAATAGTCACGTGCCGTTCGGTAGTCACCGTGCCGTCAAGGAATACCGTACGGACTAATCCGTGATTGGACATCGCACACCAAACATCACCTGTTGAGGGTGAAGAGAGTTCTCGACCGTGAAATGCGGATTCTCAGTCCTCCAAATATACCAATTTTGCTTATTGACGAACCCATACAAATGAAAGTGGGCTTCGTCGCTAAAACATGCCATACTGCGCGTACTTATTCCCATCATACCCCGCTGTCATTCGTGCAGTTTGAACGTCCAGACGCAAACCGTTAAGAAGTTACGACGATATTATATCATATACTTCAGTAACTGTCACCCTGTATATTCAGTTAATACGAGGGCCGTTCAGAAAGTAACCTCCGGTTGATTTAAAAAAATACACCAAGTTAAATAAAAATATTTTAATATATACATCTTACAACTACATCTTTGCACTATTTTTCTACATAGTCTCCATAGCGATGGAGGCACTTATCGTATCTCTTCACAAGCTTTGAAATTCCTTCTGCATAAAAATCACCCGCTTGTGCCTGGAGCCAGTCTGTGACTGCATCTTTGAGCTCTTCGTCGTCATCAAACCGCTGTGACCCGAGCCATTTCTTCAAATGCATGAAGAGGTGATAATCACTTGGCGCCAGGTCTGGGCTGTAAGGTGGATGGTTGATAACGTCCCACTTGAAGGACTCAAGAAGGGCCGTTGTTCTGCGAGCAGAGTGAGGACGGGCGTTATCGTGCAAAAAAACTATACCGGAAGTCAGCATACCACGGCGTTTGTTCTGTATAGACCGTCGTAACTTTTTTATTGTTTCACAGTACACGTCTTGATTAATGGTCGTACCACGTTCCATGAATTCAACCAACAACACCCCTTTGGCATCCCAAAACACCGTTGCCATCAGTTTTCTGGCAGAAAAATCTTGCGAGGCTTTTCTTGGTTTGGTAGGCGAATTTGAATGTGCCCACATCTTTGATTGTTCTTTTGTCTCAGGGTTCACGTACTTAATCCAGGTTTCGTCACCGGTCACGATTCTGTTTAACAACGGTTCTCCTTCGTCCTCATAACGTGACAGAAAGTCTAATGCAGAGGCAATTCTTTGAGTTTTGTGGTGGTCGGTAAGAATTTTGGGCACCCATCGTGCACAGAACTTACGGTAACCCAATCTTGCTGTCACTATCTCGTACAAGAGAGTCTTAGAAATCTGTGGAAAACCAGTAGACAACTCCGACATTGAGAAACGTCGATTTTCACGAACTTTTGCATCAACTGTCTGAACGAGTTCGTCAGTCACCAATGATGGTCTACCACTCCTCTCTTCATCATGAACGTTTTCTCGTCCACTTTTAAATAAACGTACCCATTCACGGACAACTCCTTCACTCATAACACTTGGTCTGTACACGGCACAAAGCTCACGATGAATAGCTGCTGCAGAATATCCTTTGGCTGTAAAAAACCTTATGACAGCACGCACTTCACATTTGGCGGGGTTTTCTATTGCAGCACACATTTCAAACTGCCACAAAAACTAAACTAGCGCAGGTACGACGTTCACTCGACCACGGCTTGATGCCGACTGACCTGTTGAGTGCGTGAACGCACAGATGGCGTCGCTACTCCCCCCACAACCCGCACTGTGACCAATCGGAGGTTACTTTCTGAACCGCCCTCGTAGATATAAAAATATTAATTTCATTTAATACGACGCCTTCACACCATCATTCACACTAATAAATTAGCAAATTAGCAATAATTAATGAAAGTCGCAATGAATACTGCTTTGCTTCCCAAATAGGAAGTTTTAACTACTTGATAATTTCGTAGTCCGTAAGACACTGACACATTGCGGCCACTACGGAAACTACACTACTGATCATTAAAATTTGCTACACGACGTAGATGACGTGCTTCAGACGCGAAATTTAACCGACAGGAAGAAGATGCTGTGATATGCAAATGATTAGCTTTTCAGAGCATTTACACAAGGTTGGCGACGGTGGGGACACCTACAACGTACCGACATGAGGGAAGTTTCCAACCGATTTCTCATACACAAACAGCAGTTGACCGGCGTTGCCTGATGAAACGTTGTTGTCATGCCTCGTGTAAGTACGAGAAAAGCGTACCATCACATGTCCGACTTTGATAAAGGTCGGATTGTAACGTATCGCGACATTGCTGCTCGCGCTGGTCGAGATCAAATGACTGTTAGCAGAATATGGAATCGGTGGGTTCCGGAGGGTAATACGGAACGCCGTGTTGGATCCCAACGGCCTCGTCTCACTAGCAGTCGAGATGACAGGCATCTTATCCGCATGGCTGTAACGGATCGTGCAGCCACGTCTCGATCACTGAGTCAACAGATGTGGACGTTTGCAAGACAACAGCGATCTGCACGAACAGTTCGACGAAGTTTGCAGCAGCACGGACTATCAGCTCGGAGACCATGGTTACTGTTACCTTTGACGCTGCATCACAGACAGGAGCGCCTGCGATGGTGTACTGAACGACGAACCTGGGTGCACGAATGGCAAAATGTCATTTTTTCGGATGACTCCAGGTTCTGTTTACAGCATCATGATGGTTGCATCCGTGTTTGGCGACATCGCTGTGAACGCACATTGGAAGCGAGTATTCGTCATCGCCATACTGGCGCATCACCCGGCGTGGTGGTATGGGGTGCCATTGGTTACACGTCTCGGTCACCTCTTGTTGCCATTGGCGGCACTTTGAACAGTGGACGTTACATTTCAGATGTGTTACGATCCGTGGCTCTCACAGTGGACGTTACATTTCAGATGTGTTACGACCCGTGGCTCTACCTTTCATTCGATCCCTGCGAAACCCTACATTTCAGCAGGATAATGCACGACCGCATGTTGCAGGTCATGTACGGGCCTTTCTGGATACAGAAAATGTTCGACTGCTGCCCTGGCCAGCACATTCTCCAGATCTCTCACCAATTGAAAATGTCTGGTCAATGGTGGCCGAGCAACTGGCTCGTCACAATATGCCAGTCACTACTCTTGATGGACTGTGGTATCGTGTTGAAGCTGCATGGGCAGCTGTACCTGTACACGCCATCCAGGCTCTGTTTGGCGCAATGCCCAGGCATATCAAGGCCATTATTATTGCCAGAGGTGGTTGTTCTAGGTACTGATTTCTCAGGATCTATTCACCCAAATTGCGTGAAAATGTAATCACATATCAGTTCTAGTATATTTGTCCAAAAAATACCCGTTTATCATCTGTATTTCTTCTTGGTGTAGTAATTTTAGTGACCACTGGTGTACATGCATTTAGCTACTAAATCAGGGGGCATCTGTCATGCATACAAGAATCAATTTGTGAAGCTGTCAGCCTGTTACTGACTCTTGTATAGGCACGATGGAAGGCGCTACGCCTCAGCACCAACCTGGGCGCCTGTATCTACTGCTTTCTGGTTTCGTGGACGGTCGGAGTGAGCTGTATTGTTTTCGGAACCCATGTTGATTCCTACGGAGCAGCAGTATTTGCTTCAACAAAGTGCAACGCTTGCTGCTTCCTTCAGCCTCTGAAGGTGTGGGGTCTCTCCCCGTAGGGAGATACAGAGCGAGGAACATGGCAGAAGCGGCCGCCAGAACGGTGGAGGATCCAGCGGCTGCCCGCAGACTCAGAGCGCCATTAGCGAAGGAGACGGATGTCCCGTGATGAGAAGCCGACCTACCCGACGTGTGGGAAGCAGAAGACGGCGACGACTGCCCGCAGCCGTTCCTCTGCCCTGGGCTCTGGCCGACAGACGCCGCCGCTGCGGTTCCGCTTAGCCGCCTCTTAACGAGGTGCGCCTCCGTCCACAGTTTATGGACTCCTGGCGCTGAAAACATCCACTGGCCAGCTCCTACACTATCCTCGTCTGCAGTCTACTCTCGACGTGACTTCGAACGTGTGGTGCTGCGTTCTGCAGGGGTGGTAAGCTCTTATCTCCACATTAGAATTAGGTTAATTAGAGATTAAAAAGCCCATTACTTTGATTCAGAGCAATAAGACGATTTATTCAATAGCATTAGACGAGCTCAAACATGTTTTAAAAAGCCTAAAATATCTTAAAGCGTGGGACCCAATTGGAATAAATATCCATCTCATTAAATATGGAGGAACGCTTGTAAGGTGCCAAGACACAGGCACTTACACGTTGGCTTACCAACATTAGTATTAATAATAACGGGACTGGCAAGGGCATCAGATCATGACTCTATTGAATTATGATAAGTGTGAGGCACTCTCGAGCAGTATTCCATGCGTGTATGCATGATTAAGTCACTAACTTAAAGCGTCGGTGAAAAGTGTCGGAAGTTGAGAATTGTGGAATATAAAGTCTGCAGCTGGCCGTAGCTCGCCGGGTCGCCGTGGGCGGCAGGTAGCAGTTACCGGAAACGCGAGACAATACGGCGCTTTTGGGGATAGCCCGGCATCCGGAGCCACCTGTGCTGGGCAACACGTGGCGAAGAGGGGAATTTCGTTTGCCTAGGGGCGATATGACCTAATCGATTATTGGCTAGATCTCAGAAATGCCGTTGGAGGGATTTCGGCGATGATAGGGCGTTCGACATTGGCCGAAACTGAGTATTCTTCCGCCGCGTTTTCGTACGCTTGTGAGACGGGAGAATTGTGGAGAGAGAGGGCTTCGCCTTCAGTCGTCGAGCGGTACGGACTTGGAGACGGCGTCTTGGCCATCGTCTTCGAAGGGAGATATACGGTCTGTATCGCAGTACTGCACCATCACGTGTTCCGTACTGAGTTCTGCGGTTAGAGCTCTTTGTGTGCTCAGAAGCGAGATTTTCACCAACGCTTAACCATTTCCAACAACTTACCTAATATTCTTGATCTGGTAGTTATCCTTGCGAGGTACCGAGTATTTATCAACGCAGCTGTCGGTAATAGGGGCGCGTAATTGCAAATTGTTAATGTACCATTCTCAGGATTGCGCGGGTGGACAAAGAGATTCACATTTTTTTTGGTAAATTTTGTCAGTTGTGGGGAATATCAAATCAAAATGCCAATCTTACAATCGAATTATCGACTTCAATGTAGCTACCATTTACCCTGTCCCACTAAGCTTTATACATACTCTAGTCACTGCACAGCTTGCAAAGACGGGAAGCAAAGAAGGTTTGCAGTCTTCTATGTCAGCGACGGACAAATAAGTTTTCACGCTGTGTACATTTATTCAATGAATGCTGGCGAAATTATAAAGTACTTCCAGTAATATGAGAAATTGAGTCCGCCTTGATGCAAAACACCTTGTTGTTTGTTTATTTCTTTATTCTAAAATGGTTCAAATGGCTCTGAGCACTATGGGACTTAACATCTGAGGGCATCAGTCACCTAGACTTAGAACTACTTATACCTAACTAAGCTAAGGACAGCACACACATCCATGCCCGAGGCAGGATTCGAACCTGAGACCGTAGCAGCAGCGCAGTTTTGGACTGAAGCACCCAGAACCGCTCGGACACAACAACCGGCTTTCTTTATTCTCCCAGACTAGTTTCGGTGACAGATATCACCATCATCAGTAGGTTTTTTAAATCTTGTTTATTGTATGTTACAGCATGTTTTAAGAATTGTTGTCGCTGTTTACGACATATTTTTTGTGCGTTTCTTTCCTGTTGCCGTTTTTTACTCATCGAACATCATGTAATGTTCGTTGGATGGTATGTAGCTGCTTTTATACACAGAAAAACAAAGTGCGATAGCTTTGTGCAAAAAGGTGACAATTTGAGAAGATGGGACCTGGATAAACTGACAGAACCAGAGGTTGTAGAGAGTTTCAGGGAGAGCATTAGGGAACGATTGACAAGAATGAGAGAAAGAAATACAGTAGAAGACGAATGGGTAGCTTTGAGAAATGAAATAGTGAAGGCAGCAGAGGATCATGTAGGTAAAAAGACGAGGGCTAATAGAAATCCTTGGGTAAAAGAAGAGGTATTGAATTTAATTGATGAAAGGAGAAAATACAAAAATGCAGTAAATGAAGCAGGCAGAAAGAAATACAAACGTCTCAAAAATGAGATCGACAGGAAATGCAAAATAGTTAAGCACGGATGGCTAGAGGACAAATATAAGGATGTAGAGGAGTATATCACTAGGGGTAAGATAGACACTGCCTACAGGAAAATTAAAGAGACCTTTGGAGAAAAGAGAACCACTTGCATGAATATCAAGAGCTTAGATGGAAACCCAGTTCTAAGCAAAGAAGGGAAAGCAGAAAGGTGGAAGGAGTATATAGAGGGCCTATACAAGAGGATGTACTTGAGGACAATACTATGGAAACGTAAGAGGATGTAGATGAAGATCAAATGGGAGATATGATACTGCGTGAAGAGTTTGACAGAGTTTCTTGCCCCTGAGATACGGGCTACCAAGCAAAGCAGTTTGATTTAGAAGGCCGATACTGTTCACACAAAAGATCTCTTTTTTGCAGGGGCTGAAAGATACATGTTTTTGCCCAAATCTGCACTCCTATTGGAAGTAGGTAGATGTAAATGCCGCAGCTTTGATACTTCTGAGGCCAGCTGTTCCTGTGCCAAATTTGGTTGAGATCGTTCCCAGTGTTTGGGAGGAGATCACGTATGTACGCACGCATTTATATACACTGCTGGCCACCGTACATGCAACACCAAGAAAGACAAGAGGTAGCACAACAAAATTTATTTTGTAGATAACATGTTGACCAAGTATCAAATGATTACGTTTACAGACGTCTGTGACATGTGGTTCCTGCCAGAATCAGTAGCCAGAGTAGCCGCCATTGTTGGAGATCACCGCTGCCACACGTCTCGGCATTGAGTCAAAGAGACGTTGGATGTGTTCCTGGGGTACGGTAGCCCAAGCAGCTTCCACACGTTGCCAAAGATCATCTGGTGTGGCAGCTGGGGATGTAATCTGGGTCACTCGTTGAGCAACCATGGATCACATGTTTTCTATCGGCGAAAGATCCGGAGAGCGAGCCGGCCAGGGAAGCAATTCAATCTGGTTATTGACGAAGAACCTTTGGACAATGCGTGCCACGTGTGGTCGCGCATTATCCTGTTGAAATATGGCTGTGGCCGAGCCCTGAAGGTAAGGAAGGACAACTGGCTCCAGCACCTCGGATATGTAGCGCCGGCTATTTAAAGTACCGGCAATGCGTGCTAGAGTAGTGCGAGAGTAATATCCAATACCGCCCCATACCATAACACCCGGTGCAAGACCAGTGTGGCGGTGCATAATGCAGCTGTCCAGCATCCTCTCTCCACGGTGTCTCCACACTCGAATCCGACCATCGTGGTGCTGCAGACAGAAGCGTGCCTCGTCAGTAAAGACAACGTCACTCCATTCTGCCGTCCACATCCGTCTGTCATCACACCATTGGCGACGGAGACGTCTGTGGTTCTGCGTCAATGGTAGACGAAGAAACTCTGTCTTGCGGACAGACCACTCTGCTGTAAACGGCGTCGAATGGTACGCGCAGACACTGCATGATGCGTTACAGACGCAATGTGCTGTGCTATGGTTCGGGATGTCACTGAGCGATCCGTCACTGCCATGCGCACAATTTGCCTACCAGCACGTGCAGTGGTGCACCGAGGTGAATGCGATCGTCCACGTCGGTCCGTCGTACCCTCCTGCATCCAACGGTCACATATCCGCATTACAGTTGTTTGGTTTCGTCCAACACGACTAGCGATATCTCTGTATGATAATCCACAATCTCGGTAAGCCACTATCCTTCCTCTGTCGAACTCGGATACTTGATCAAAAGATGTTCGCTGTTGTCTACGAGGCATAACTGATCGTCTTGTGAAACAACCACAAGGTAAACACACGTGCCGAACGTACACTCGTCGAAATCGCCAAGCCTTAAATGGCGCTATGAGGTGGCGCCACAGGCGCGCGTGATGTGCGTCTGCGCTGAAATTCTAATCAGTTGCATATCTCATCGCTGCAAACTCATGGTGTAAATTTCACTTGATTCGGATGCTTCCTTCAGGGTGTTGCATTTACGGTGGCCAGCAGTGTATATATATACTCTTTCTCATAGTCGAGTTCAACATACAACATGAAAATAGTATTTATGTTTTATTCTCTTGCGTTTAGATTACTACTACAGAATCTGAATTGTTCGAAACTTTGTTGTCCTACCTATATACAGATTTAAAATATGTGAAATACTGTTATTGCAGCTAGTATCATCACATATCCAGCAGCTGGTGAAGTTTCTCTCACACTCTGTATATCAATGATGCCAACCAGTTTGCCTGTTCATTTTAAGCGACTTCAGTTCCCTGTTAAGATTTCGATTGCAGTAACAATAAATGGGGCTAAAGGTGTGAGAGAGAGGTTGAAAAATGGTTCAAATGGCTCTGAGCACTATGGGACTTAACATCTGAGGCCATCAGTCCCCTAGAACGTAGAGCTACTTAAACCTATCTAACCTAAGGACATCACACACATCCATGCCCGAGGCAGGATTCGAACCTGCGACCGTAGCAGTCCCGCGGTTCCGAACTGCAGCGCCTAGAACCGCACGGCCACCGCGGCCGGCAGAGAGGTTGAAGAAGGAGAGAACAGGGGTGGAGAGGAAATGGACACACAGAAGCAGAAGGAAGAGATGGAGAGAGATAAGAAGGAGGAGGAGATGGACAGAGAGAGCGGAGAAGAGGAGGAGGAGGAGGAGGAGGAGATGGACAAAGAGAGTGGGGAGGAGAGATGAGGCAGAGGGAGACTATGACGTAAACCCAGATGCCATACGTTCTTACATTCTTAGCAACTGTGAAGCGGAGTACATATTGAGTTCTGTTTTCTAGAAACTATTCAGTGCAATTGTTTATCTGCTTTGGATGTTCTGTTTGGATGTATTTTGTTTACCGGGTGATGGTGTGAAACTGTTACGAAGTCGAGATACACAGTGTAACGTTTTTGGATCTCATGAACAAAGAGATCAAGTTGGCTTTCGCCTGATCTCCACTTGCTGCAACCCTGTTGAGTCCTGCTAAGAAGTTGTTCGTTCTCCATTGTATATACAATCGAAAGCCTCGGGTAAGACACAAGTTATATCACCAGATATTCTCGATGGTAATAATGTACGCTTCCTGCGTGCCACCACGAATACTAGTACAATCTGTTGCAGGTGTTTTGGCGGTTGGACTTCCGTGTCCACACAGCAGCCCACCAGACAGCGGGTCGCCTTATCTCGCTGGAGATCGCGCTGCTCTGGTTCCAGAGCCGTGCTGTCGATGTGGCCAGCATTTGCAACAACGGTGGTTGTCGGAAAGGCGAAAGCTGCGCAGCGCAGACGTCCACCTGCCGCCTCCGCGCCTTTTAAGGCTCGCCCTATCTGTGCCTCCATCTCCCCCATCACCGTCAACTGCCATAGAGCGGGCACGCCGGCGTCTGCAACTGACGGTAAATTCCAGCACGCTTTGCCGTTCCGACTAGAACGAGCATTTCAACAGAACCTTCTGTCGTATTTCAAGTCCCTCCTAGTGTACCAATATAATAAATAAGAAACTATTCTGATTATACTCCTAATATTTTTGCATTGAGTTTTGGCGTACAACCGACCAATGTAAGCTTTAAAATATCGCCATAAAACGGGGTGAATAGTAAAATTTTCAGCTTTAAAAGAAACAAATGATTATTTTACAAAGAAAATGAAAATCAAAGTTATAGGAGATTATGGTTCGTGTGCCTAATATTGAACGTATAATTGGTTTTGGAACCTAGCTCATGATTTTATAAAATAAAAAAAAATTGGTGTTTCTATTTAACACTTTTCATTGTTTATGTTTATTGGTACTATGGTTGAATGGGGACGTGTTCGAATAAGACTCAAGATTTACTTGGTTCAAAAAGTTTTATCAGTACAAAACTGAGAAGACTGCTTGAATTGTGATTTTTTTTAAAAAAAAATGTTGGATATCTAATTACGTTATTGTAACATTGTCCGCCTCGATAGTTTAGTGGTCAGCGCGGCGGAATGCCATGCAAAGGGGCCCGGATTCCATTCCCGGCTGGATCGGAGATTTTCTCCGCTCAGGGTCTGGGTGTTGTGTTGTCTTCATCACCATCACCATCATCATCATCATCATCTCATCCCCATCAACACACAAGTCACCGAAGTGGCGTCACCTAAAAAGACTTGCACATACCCGACGGGAGACACTAGCCACACGACATTTCATTGTAACTTTAATGTCCGCAGCTCGTGGTCGTGCGGTAGAGTTCTCTCTTCCCCCGCCCGGGTTCCCGAGTTCGGTTCCCCGCGGGGTCAGGGATTTTCTCTGCCTCGTAATGACTGGGTGTTGTGTGATGTCCTAAGGTTAGTTAGGTTTAAGTAGTTCTAAGTTCTAGGGGACTGATGACAACAGCTGTTAAGTCCCATGGTGCTCAGAGCCATTTGAACCATTTTTTGTAACCATGTAATGATGGCAGCATTACAGCAAAAATAACTCTGTACCCAGTGTCGACTACAAACACGTTTATCTTTGGGAGGGCTTCTCTGTGAGGTTTGGAGAAGGTATGGCCACGCGCTTCCGGGCGTCCAGATTAATCAGAGGACTGCCAGCACACAAAACGGGCTGGAATGCAGCTTGCGAGTACACCACTATTTTGTGTACTGTGGCGAGGCGGCGGTGTGCTTGGGGATGAATGCGGCTTGTCGCTGGGTTCCTCAATGGATGACATCGTTTATGTTATTGCGATTATTCGTAAGAGTTCCACATCTGCAAAATTCGTGAGGTACTTCATGGTAAACTTTTCACTAATCCACGTTGCCAAATTTCTATGAACAGCGCGTCTGGACTCACGTTCTACACGTCGTTACAGACTTTTTGTGTCTTTGTTAGGTCAGTAGCTACGAGGCTTAGTGCAGAATCCGACTTCAGTCATTTCGTCCAAAGAGTGTTACCGTCAATTCAGACACACTTTCAATCAGTTGAGATTATTAAATGCTTTGTACTATGTATAGAAACGTTGTTCAGATAATCAGTACATATTTGTATTATACCTAATAAATGCCTTTTCTGCACTACGATGTGATGTGCTATTTTGTTCATTTGATTCTCAAATCATTTATATGAAGTATCTAAATATTCCGCCGCGCGGGATTAGCCAAGCGGTCTGGGGCGCTGCAGTCATGGACTGTGCGGGTGGTCCCGGTGGAGGTACGAGTCCTCCCTCGGGCGTGTGTGTGTGTGTGTGTGTGTGTGTGTGTGTGTGTTGTCCTTAGGATAATTTAGGTTAAGTAGTGTGTAAGCTTAGGAACTGATAACCTTAGCAGTTAAGTCCCAAAAGATTTCATACACATTTGAACAAATATTCTGTCTTATTTCGATTTCCCTGTTCATTTATTTATTATTAACTGCATAAAGAGATTGATACTTTGCAACCATTTTACGATCGCACAATACATAATTACTGATACTATGATAACGTAGGACTTTCATATCAAAGACGGCACCCCATATTCTGAACATAACGTATCCATTTCCATGCACGCACTTTTCAGTTAAATAAGGTGAATTCGACACTGGTGCAACTTTCGGAGACGCCGTACGTTATTCTGCATAAGTGTATATGTTAAATATTCTATATTTGACTGTTGTATTACAAATCGGAGTTCGCATCCCCACTGCACAGCGAGTGACTGTAAGTCGAACTGCTAAAACATAGTGACTATTGGTGCAGAATTAGATTTTATTCTTCATATTCATTTTTGTTCAAATTCCTGTTGTTATGATGACGACGAACGAATCGTCGCCAATGTGAATGACTGGTGGCCAATGCTAAATATAAACATACAACTCTCTTCTCTGCATATATAGCAGGTTTGTCAGTAAAGTCGACAAGGAGCTGGCTGCATGGTCTGGGCTGCAGTGACTAAAATAAACAAAAGTCGTTGGTAAAAAATAATATATTGTTCTTAACTGGTGGTACGGGAGTCTTCATAGTCAGGATGAATATAATTACAAACAGAGAGCTATGTAGAGGCATCACATAGTCCATACTTTAACTAGGAGCCTTGTTAGAGGTTACTTCCTATCGGCTGAAGGCTCTACTACTTTCCTACTTGACGTCCAGAGCAAGAGAGGGAGCGGCGCTAGTCTCGACTCGCGGGTCAGGTGATACGGACCGCGGTCAATAACTGCAACCCCTAACGAGTGTGTTATCGAACATTGATACCACACCTGTCACTTTGCAAGCTATTTATCGTTATGCTATTAAAGTAAATGCGAACAGCTTAGGTAACTTTCATCTATCGTGTTGTACCTTGATTGAGTTCGTTAATTAATCACGTTGGTCAAAACTTTGGCTTTTCCAAATTAGAGCTTGTTGGGGGTCAACCAGCTTCTGACACAGGAGTCACCTTACATACTGACACACGATGGGTAGTGTTCTCGTTTCAGCTACTACCTGTAAAGTATTTTGACACCAATTCTAAGTATGAGTACTTGAAGAAAGGTTTATGGTGGCCCGCCATATGCTGGTCCATGTCAACTAAAATGGGACAATAAGCGAAATTGGCCAACAGTGGAAAATAAACAATAATTGCTGTGGAATGTGAAAAAACTGTAATTTCAGACATGTTGTACACTATGGTACCTGGCCGAAGAGAAGTAATCGAAAGATTTATTACCCACCTAGCAGACTTTCTTCCTCTCAGGTTGCATGTCACCATTGAAATTGAAGGCCTTTGAATGTGATATTATATGGTAAAGAAACGATAGGGTTGTGCCCTTTCTGGGGCCATTTAAGTATTATTAAGAACCCTGAAATATCCTTTCTGTTAATGTCATGTTTTCTGTACATTAAACAAATTAACGTAATTAAACGAAAAATAATTTCCCAAAGTAGCTCACGATCCAAATTGTACCGTTTCGTTTCAGATTTCTTGAGCTTGAAATAAGCGGTCATTATCGATTTATTTAAAAGTTTATATAGCTTCCATTTCAAAACTTGTGAAACAAAAGCATACTGGTATAGTGAAAACTGAGGAAACTTAGATTTGTCCGTTGAAATATTTTCCTAAAAAAAAAGGCTTCTAAGCATAATTACCAACTGTTATTCTTGCAGTTACTAAACTAACATTATACGCCAGTATTTTAACTTTATTATCAATAACATTCTGATATTTGCTCCTGAAAAAAGCCATATCATCAATAGTTTCATAAAATGCCGATGTTTGTAGTCTACCAGCACATATGCTAAATTTTTTATCCCCGTATTTAAATCTCATTTCAGTTATATTCGTGAAAAATGACATACAATGAGACATAGCTAAATACAGTGGAATAGGAATTATACGGTTTTTCGTACGTCTTATTATACAGCGCGTGCCTAGGTACCGTCTTCGTTACTGTGAAACAAATCGCTATTACTGAACAAGTGATCATAGCTCTTAAGGAAGGCATTTTGAAGTCCACGTTTATTAGACGTTTTTTCTTGTTTTGGTCCATGTCGCTTTCTCGCAAAATGTGGAAAACAAAAAGCTTGCAGTAGAAGAGATTTGTTTCACAATATCAAAGATGAAGAAGTGCTCTTAGCTCTTAAGACATGCATTTTAGAACCCATATGTACTATAACTTTTGCTTCGAATGATTGTTCCTAGCATGTGCCTGAATACTGACCACCCCTCCTGGCACACCCTGTATAACCGTGACCATCTACTGTCATTGTCCTTTTATGAAGTCAGTGTATGACGCATAATGTCTTGTGCGTTTTTTAAGTGTTCGTGCTTTGTGGTGAGCGTTTCTAAGGCGGGCCTCCCTAAATGCCAAGTGTCCTTTATTACTATGAGCAGCAATGAACACTATGTAATGTCACTGGCTCCTGCACAACATAGCAAAAAATTTAAAAACTAGCTACTGCCCCTTTTTGTGATGCCTGTTTCGTCGGTAATGGCGCTTGATTTTCCCATAAAACGTCGAACAGATGGATCTGACTGTGAGGTGTACTGTATTAGTTGTAAGCTGCATGTGAAGCTGCCAATCGTCTCGTAACTTCTTACTCTCGCTGGCGCGCGTATTTAGAGAAATGAACACCACATCACATATATGTATGTTTCAGGCGTTTTTACTCACCTGCTGGTGTCTCTTCTGGCGGCTGATCTGGCGTGGTAACGTTTCTGAAACGAGAATAAGAAAGAGTCAGCATCTTGAACAGATACACGTGTGTGAAATAACAAAAACTAAAAAAGTCAGTATTTTGGTTACTACAAGGTGTGCATCCAACTCAAATTGTCCCGTGATAACATTCTGTCCCACTGGCGACACTGGATAGATTAAAATATCCTTTTTTTTTGCATACATTAATGTGTGTATTCATTTTCAAATGATTGTATTATGTCCGATGTGTACAAAACAGAATGTCAATGTGTATATTAATGAGTAACATGATTAAAGAAAACTGCGCCATGCTCCATTATTGGACTTAATGAATATTTCACCGCAGATCATGTATGTCAATTTGAGGAGTTATAAGATAGATTAATTTGGAAATGGGTACATAGCAGAAACTGTAGAATGATGTTGTAATGCGAAATACAAGGAGTGGCAACCATTGTGGAAGAGTCTTATCATTTGAACAGTAAAAATGCCAATGAAACCAAAAATCGATAACACTTAACTTTTACTGATGCGATAAATTACGATATTGCCATTTTAATTAATTAAAAACGGTACTGTTGCTGTTGTTATAATGCCCACTAGTTTTGGAATTGGATTTTGTCTAAAGACATTTTAAAACATTCTTATTGGTTGCGACTTTAATGAATCATCCACAGACGTTCGTTATGAGCTGGTAATCCAGCAAAAAGTGCTGGCAGCGTCAAATGTGGATCACAGACATGCACCTGCAGAAGAAAACTTCATAAACATGTACAAAAAATCTGTAACTCATTCCGGTAAGACAGTATATTTTTGTAAACATGAGAAAACATTGGAGAACGAAGATTAACCAAGCAAACTTTCCAGAATGTCAGCTACAAAGATCAGCTCACACTCAGACGCCGGATGAAGACCTTCAGAACTGAGAAACATTCGAAACTAAAACCAAATACTTTTAGCATTTCGAAGGAAAAAAATTCCAAATGCATATGAAGTATGAGTGAAAAATTTGTAATTTGTTACCAATGCAAAAGAAGAATACTTTATAGTAAATTGAAATAAATTAAGAAAAAGCTGATGTAACATTCAAAAATGTCAGTATAATCGTTGATCCTTTTAATTGTAGCATTAGCACTTGTTGGGTTCAAACAGAAAAATGAAATATTATGATTTGAATACGTCACATTACCAGTAAAAATATCAAAAACCTAGAAGCTACAGTTAGAAGATAGACCTTGAAGCGAGCACAGTTATATCTACATCCACAATCCGCAAACCAACTTGGGGTGTGTGACGGAGGGCACTTCATATAACCCTGTCACTTCTCTTCCTTTCATGTTCCCTTCGTGGACGGTGCGTGAAAAACGTCTACTGGTAAATGTCCGCGTGAGCCCGAATCCAATTTTACGTTCCTAGTCTTTTCGAGATAAGGGTGAAGGAGGAAGCAATACATCGGTTCTCCCTTCCCGGAAAGTATGCCCTCGGAATTTCAGCAGTTAAGCTCACGATAATGGACAACGGCCCCTTTTTCAAGCTCTTTTACTGGGAATGGCTGAGCCTTTCAGGAAAGATTTCGCTATAACAAAGCGAAGCCGAGACGAAACGTAATGCTCTTCTTTGGATCTTGTCTTTTCTTTTATCGATCATATCTGGTAATGGTCCCAAATTGGGGAGCAGTATTTTAGTACCGGTCGAACGATGGTTTCGTAAGCTACCTCCTTCGCGCGTGGACTACAGTTCGCGAGGATTTTTCAAACGAACTTCAGTCTAGCGTTTGCCCTTCTTAAAGAAATTTTTAAAAAGGTCGGTCCATTTTAAATCACTCCACAAGAATGCATCCAGATATTTAGTGGATTGACTATATTAAATGTTTCTTCGACAACCCTGTAATAGTACGATAACGGGTTCCTTCTGCTTATAGAAAGTGAACCTGAATTCCTCAGACAAAATTTCGGAGGCTGTTCCACAACATAAAATGAGTATTTTGATAGAAGGACCAGAGCTCGCCAGTTGCTCGGAACAGAATAATAATGTAATTCGGATTTATTCAGTTCATTAAACTGCCTTTCTTCCTGTTAAAATACACCCACAACAGTGAAAATATCTGTAGTATACTATCACTAAAACATATAACGCAAAAACAAGTAACAGAACCACCACCTTCTATAAAAGTACTGTAGTCTTGTTGCCGTAACTGCGGCAACAGCTCGGCATATTGTATGGTCATTGTGACTCTCTTCCTTTCCATTAAGTGCAGATAGGAGCGAGGGTATAAGGACTTAAGAAATCAGAAGAAATACGATTACACTGTAACGAATAACTGGAGAACACGGCTGCCTTATAACAAGATACTCAGAAAATTGCCATAAATAATTTCCGGGTTTTTCTCGAAGTTTGGATTCATCCTCGGCAAGCGAAGTACGTTATACTAGCATCCGTTGAGGGTGAGATGTTAATCACTGTACCAAGCGTCGGTCCTCTACTGGTCTTGCAGCATTCCGATAAAATTTTATTGTGGTGCTACTTCAATATACAAGGTCCTTCAAAGTCTTTGCAACAAATGTCTATTTGTAGATCACATCGTGGGAACAACTTTTGCTCGATACTAGATATTCCCGGCGACATTAGGCGTGTTTCATTAGTAGTAAGCCCCTGAGAAATGACAGGGCATAGGCATTCAGCGTATGCAAAGTGTGTTGCCTATAATCCAGTCATCTGCTCCGCGTAAAGGGTTGTACACCAAGCAAAACGATTGTCTTTTAAAATACCTTTTTGGCTTAGACACACTCATTCACAAGGTTTTGTTCTTGAAAATCACATTATCAATTTACTAGGATAGGAAGATGCAGATGCAGCATACCTGGTTAGCAAATCCTGCTAGTTAGGTGAAATCACGCCATCTCAGAGCCGGCAAATACTGAAGGACGCTTAGCATCGCCGGGAAGCGTCAGCGAAAATTTAGTTTCTAACAAAAGTTGTTCCCCATGACGTGATCCATCACCCCTGCATGTCAGATGCAAACACTATGAATAACCCTGTGTACTACAGTATCATACGCGGATACACTCCGGGAGTTCCCGACGTTAATTAGTTATACATGATCCAGTCGTTCAAATGGTTCAAATGGCTCTGAGCACTATGGGACTTAACATCTGAGGTCATCAGTCCCCTCGAACTGAGAACTACTTAAACCTAACTTACCTAAGGACATCACAAACATCCATGCCCGAGGCAGGATTTGAACCTGCAACCGTAGCGGTCGCCCGGTTCCAGACTATAGCGCCTAGAACCGCTCGGCCACTCCGGCCGGCTCCCTCCTCCTTGTCCAGTCGTGTTTGTGTGACTAACACCTGCGTTCGAAGTCATAAGACATGATTGTTGGCTGTCGGGACAACGATAGAAGCATCTACGAAACGGCTAAGTTTGTAAACGCTTCGCGTGCTGCCGTGGTTAAAGTTTAGCGTGGATGGCAAAACGGGGCCATCCAAAACCGGCGCCGATACGGGTGTGATGCGCCACGGGCCATGGATGACATGAGTGAAAGACTGCTGCAGCGATATGTACGGGCGAGTACACCGCCCAGATGAACGAAGGGGCTACCAACAGTCTCTCTCAACCGCTCAGCGGTTATTGCTGAATATGGACCTCCGCAGCAGGTATCTGTTTAAGGCACCCATGTTGACTGCTGTTCATGGACGACGAAGGCTGAAATTTGCACGCCAGTACCGCAACTACATGTCTATTGAGTGACGACATCGGCCAGACGGTCGTTGGCGTGTACGGAGTGAAATGCCTGAAAGCAAACATCCTGCAACAATCGTCGGACGGGTCCAGGCCCGCGGAAGGAGCGTTACGATCTGGAGAATTCACTGGGTGGTATCATTCTGGAAGACACAATGGATCAACAGAAGAATGCGTCTATCCTTGTGGACCATGTTCCACCCTGCATGCAGTTTGTTTTTCCTCTGCATCTACCTGTAGGAGAATGCAACGAGTCACACAGCTCACAGTGTACTTGCGTGATTCTAAGAGCACTATCACGAGTTTACCATACTCCCCAGGCCACCAAACTCCCCGGATTTAAAACTAATAAAGACATTGTGGGACTACTTCGATCGGGCTGTTCGCACCACGGATCCTCAGCCGAGAAAACTAGCGCATCTATCACGGCACTGGAGTCGGCGTGGCTCCACATCGCTGTCGGTGCCTTCCAGGACCTGACTGACTGTCTTCCTGCACGTCTCGCACTGCTAAACGTTGTTTTTCACACATTTGACAGGTGGTTACATTAATGTGAATGGACAGTGTACTATCTCAAAAAGAGCACAGTTTCTCTGAAGAAATGCGGTTTACGACACGTTCCGTCTCCAGCATGTAGTTGTCCTTTCATGTTGCTGCACCGACAGCGATCGCTGCGGAGTGCAGACACGTTTCGCAGTTACGGCCTCGCAGCCGCCCGCAGCCGGCGCGTCTAACACTGCCTGCCGTTTTCGTTTCCAGCTCAGCGTGTTCCACATGCCGGAGAGGCGAACCTCCCGTTGCTCGCTCCTAACGAATGCGGCGGAGGCAGCGGTGGCGGCCTCACAGTTCGACGCCCGGCGCGGCCATAAATCGCCGCCGCAGCGGCGCGCTGTCGGCGGCAGTGACGCGAGGCGCCGCGGCCGGCATTCAGCCGTCTGGCGCTGCCCACTGCACGTCGCCGCCCTCCCTCGCTGACGTCATCAACATTAGCGCCGCAGCAGTTCCGTACACCGGTCTTCGGCAAATAACTACGTTTGGAGAGCGCACGGTGCAACGGGTATCTCGGAGGTATATTCCGTTTAACACAAACGCCATCCAAATATAGGAATGCGTCATGTCTCCAGTGCACGAGAGGTGTTTGGAAAGTAAGGTACGATCGGTCTCGTAACGGAAACCAATTCGAAAATCAAAACCGTTTATTTGCAGCAGTTAGCTACACCTTCCGGCTACTTCTCTACATAGTCGACGCTGTGACAGACATATGTCGTAGCGTTATACAAGCTTTCCAGTATCCTCGTCATACAAGGCAGCCCCTGTGCTCTCTGATATTTTTCTACGCCGGACTGCAGCTCGTTGGCTATGCCAAAATGTTGTCTTCATTGTCAGCAGTTCATTCGAGCAGAGAAAAATCAAGGAGCCAAGTCTTTGCCATCTAAAACGCTGCATGTTCGTCCTCATTGCCCCTGGAGTGTGCGGCCGGGAACTGTGATGAAGAAGGAACTACACGACAGTTACGTTATGTGTGATTGCTTTCAATCAGGCGAAATATCTCCGCAGGGACCCATACTTGGCGGGCGCGAGAGAAGAGCGATGTGACGCTATCGACGGGGATGCTAGAGACACTGCCTCACACATCCGTGCAAAACTTCATTGGATTTTCACTGTGACGACCGATCGTTCCTTACTTTCCGAATGGCTCTCGCAGTAGATGGTTTTCCTATTTGGGCGCTGGCCGCGGTGGTCTCGCGGTTCTAGGCGCGCAGTCCTGAGCCGTGCGACTGCTACGGTCGCAGGTTCGAATCCTGCCTCGGGCATGGATGTGTGTGATGTCCTTAGGTTAGTTAGGTTTAAGTAGTTCTAAGTTCTAGGGGACTGATAACCACAGCAGTTGAGTCCCATAGTGCTCAGAGCCATTTGAACCATTTGAACCTATTTGGGCAAGAAAATAAACGAGGATGATATATGAGGCAGGCCAGTTATCCCCAGACTTCGGGAAAGATGTAATAATTTCAGTTCCAAAGAAGGCAGATGCTTATAGATATGAATATTATCGGGCTATCAGTTTAATAAGTCATGGCTGCAAAATACTGGCACAAATTATTTACAACATCATGGAAAAAACTTGTAGAAACTGACCTCAGGGAAGATCAGTTTGGATTCTGGAGAAATGTAGGAATACGCAAGACAATATGAGCCAACCATTTCCTTTAGATGGAAGGTTAAAGACAGGCAAACCTACAAATGTAGCATTTCAAGATTTACAGAAAGCTTTTGACAATGTCAACTCCAATACACTTTTTAAAATTATGAAGGGAGTAGGGATGAAACACAGGGAACGAAATGTTGTTTACAATTTGTACAAAATGGTTCAAATGGCTCTGAGCACTATGGGACTCAACTGCTGAGGTCATTAGTCCCCTAGAACTTAGAACTAGTTAAACCTAACTAACCTAAGGACATCACACACATCCATGCCCGAGGCAGGATTCGAACCTGCGACCGTAGCGGTCTCGCGGTTCCAGACTGCAGCGCCAGAACCGCGCGGCCACTTCGGCCGGCTGCAATTTGTACAGAAACTAGACTACAGTTATAAGATGGTACACGAAAGGGAGGCAGTGGGAGTGAGACAGAGTTGTAGCCCAGTCCCAGTGTCATTCAATCTGCATATTGAGCTAGTAGCGAAAGAAAGCGATGAGATATTTGGAAAGTGTATTAGAGTTCAGGCAGAAGAATTAGAATTTTGACATTTTCCGATGATATTGTAATTTTGTCAAAGATAGCAAAAGACTTGGCACATTAATTAAAGAAACTGATAGTGCCGCGAAAAGAGATTGCAACATGAACATAAAAAAATGGAAAAAGGGTACTGCAATGCAGTCGAATTAAATCACGATGCTGACGGAATTATATAAAGAACTGAGACACTGTAAGTAGTAGAAGAGTTTTGCCATTTGGTGAGCAAAATAAGCGATGACGGCCAAAGTACAGACGATGTGTAATTCAGGCCAGCAATACCAAGAACGCTTCTGAAAAAGACAAATTCGCTGACATCGAATATAAATATGGTATTAGGTAGTCTTTCTGAAGATATTTTTGTAGAATGTAGCCTCGTACGGAAGTGGTCGTGGACGACAAGCAGTTCATACAAGAAGAGAATGGAAGCTCTCGAAATGCGGTGCTTCAGAAGAGTCCTAAATATTGTACGGGTACGTAAGATAACTGATGAGCTAGTGATTCGAATGAAATAGAAAAAAATACGCTACAACTTGACTAAATGGAGGCAACTGATTCATAGGAACAATCTTGAGGCATCAAAAAATAATTATGAGAAAAACTGTGGGAGATTCAAATGGATGTAGGTTGCAGTAGTTTTATAGGCATTAATAGACTTGCACAGATTGTGTGGAAAGTTGCATTAAACCAACTGTTGTACTGAAGACCACGACAACAACACGTATCTCTCAACGCGTTTATAAATTCCCTGCACCCAAAATTTTGTCCCCATGACAACATCTCGATTTTTTTATGGAAGTTTAACAAGATTTCATCCGAAGTTCTCTTAGAAATCTGCAGAAAATTGAGCAACAGTTGAGAAATCGGGAAACCCCATTTGCAGAATCTTTTTAATGAATTTTCTGTGTCAGTTGTTGGCGACTGCAAACATGTGCCCTTTTCTATCGTATTTATGAACTTTCGTCCTCCCCGTCTTAAGGAAAAGATGCCGTTAACGCTCAACACCTCCACTCACCCCATACAACCCGTATAAAGTCCAAACTTCGCGACAAATATTAACAGCTTTCAGGGTTTCTGCGGCTACAAACGGTATTGCAGCACGAATGACACATTTGGCGCCACTTTCAATGCAGCACTCATTTTAAATAAGTACAATGGGTGACTGATAAACAATATGGCTTACCCACTGTCACAGCTTTCTGCACAAACGTCTACTGGGTGAAGCAGTGAAACATTCATTTTATGTACAACCACCGTCCGCTACGCTTGGCGATCCGTGTCCGTCATTACATGACTTCAGCCAGTGACTTGTCCGTTCTGGATGTTACCGAGCTCACATGACGGACCCATTCTACTCTTTCTGCTTTTTTACTGACAACGCAATACTCCCCGCCCCATTTTATATTGGCGGGTACACCTCTTGTGACATCTAGTGGCCATTAGATGAGTTAAATAATGTCACCAGTTTTAGTTCTCGGCAGAGGAATATGCACATTAAACTCGAAAATCGTTCAGGAACTACCAATTACTCAACAAGCAATGTAGAGGGCTATGTTGAGGACCACTACTAGAGACAGGAAAGCTGATGGATTGGAGTGGAGGACGAAATTATGACTGCAATGAAAGTGACACGCAGATAGGCGCTATCTGCAGCACGACGCGACCGTACAATAAATGAATCGAGGAATTATTTTACTTGATTCGTGGAAATAATAAAAAATTGTTGGTCGGTAGACGACAAAAAACATACAGAAACAATAGAGATGCACATCGTAAAAGACAAAAATTGACAAGAAACCTGAATGAGACGTTTTTATGCAGGAGCGAACGTCAGATGGCTGAAGATGTTGTTTATGATGATGGAACTCTTACGTTTTTATATTGTGTACGTAACGCTTCTAGATGTAAGATAATAACGCATACGTTTTAGGAATTATTTTGACAGTGATGACAATGATTCTGAACACAATTCGGATGGGTTATAAAAAAAGCATAGAGTAATTGCAAAACATTCGACACACAGAAGTAACTACAAGAATCATTAACAGGTGGCATCTAATGCAAAACGCTGAGGACATAGAAATTACACTGGATTCCTTAGTATCCTGTGGTTCTTCTGACGAGCCTTATTTTACTCTTCGTAGCCGGCAGTAATGGGATCTCTGAAGGCAATAAGTGGTCGCTAGAAGTTCTACAGCCGCAGCGATTACCAGCAATGTTGACTCTGAGAAGACTCTCCAAGTGCGCTAGATAATTCCGAAGAACGATGTCTGTGCCTGTGCCAGTGCCAGGAGGAAAGCTAATTTGTAAAGCTGCCAACTGCTAATCCCATGCATGATGTCCTGTTATAGAATCTTTCAACTTTTTTTTAGATTAATTTCACTTGTCGACACATTCTTGCTGTCTACCTTTACTCATTTTCAAAACACAGTTTTCATTATTTTATGTTTGAATCTGTGCCAAATAAAATTAAATTTTAACACTTAGTGCACTCATTACTGCCTGATATAATAGCGGTGAGGTATTAAAATAACTACCACTCTAGGACTCGCTGATATATGTACTCGCTTTTAAAGGAACTGTACAGGGTGGTCCAAAAGTCCGGAAACACCCTCATAAAATCCAAATGGAGTAGCAAACAAGGAAACAGAGTCCCTACACACGAGGAACGGGAAGGGGGAAACTTTATAGGCTAATCCACCAACATGGCGGCCATCTTGAAAGCCGCCATCTTGGATTCAACTCCAAAATTTCAAATGGGAATGTGGTCATGTGACATATCAAACAGATAGAGAATTTCACCAGAAAACAATGCCGTTGTTATTTTAAACATAGCTTTATTCATTCTCGGGTTATAGCCAATCACTTGCAGCAGCGGTGGGGCGCTAGGCAGCATGTGTGTTATGTGCCGAAGAGACATTACGCTGATGTTACACAGACCCGAGAGACCACCAACGTGGTGGCCACTCCACAGCACCCCTACGACCAATCCACTTTTGATGGAACTGCACATCCAGGTATGTTCGCAAATTGTGCCCATAATGTGGTGAGGCTCCTTCATGGTGGAAGCATTCAGAAAATGTCCCGTCGTCCGTTAACAATGAGGGAAACACTTCTTCATACAATAACCTCAGATAACCGTTGGCTGTTAACGTACCATCAATAAAAAAAATGGTCCAACGACTCTGGTACCCCACACACCACACCAGACCATCACTTTTTGTGAGTCGACCGTTTTGGAAGAATCAATCCAGTGCCAATTTGTGTCGGACCAGTATCTGTGATTCTGATTGTTTACTTCACCATTGATAAACCAAATGGCTTCATCACTGATCAGCACCTGATAGGGGAAACGTGGGTGTATCTGCAGCTGCTGTGTCACCCATTCTGCGAACTGTACCCGACGGTCTGGTTCATCCTCGTTCAGGTGCTGGAGCAGCTGAATTTTGTACGGGTGCCATTTGTACTGCGATAAAATTCGCAGTATGGAGGTACGGCTAACCCCACATTCTTGTGACAGGCGACGAGTACTCCGTTGTGGACTCCTGCTAAATGATGCCAACACGCTCACTGTTGTTGCTTCATTGGTGGCGGATTTTGGTCTTCCAGCCTTATGTTTGTCTTCAACAGAACCTGTTGCTCGGAATTTGGCCAAAAGCTTGGCAGCTGCGCTGTGAATGATGGGCTGTCTGGTTGGGTGACGACTATTGAAATCCTCAGCAATGACCCGTGTGCATCTTTCTCCTGATATCAAGATGATTTCACTGCATTCTTCATAAGTTAAGGACATTTTGTAACCTGTAAATAAGGACACAATGACTAAAACGTTAGCATGAGTAAAAGATACCTAAAAGTTAAACACATGTAATATATCAGGCATGGGACAGTCACTTTGCACCGTTTCAGACTCCATTTTATGACTTCTCAATGCGTAATACTCACGCTGCCGACCCAAGAATGAACAAAGCTATGTTTAAACTAACAACGGAATTGTTTTTCTGGTGAAATTCTTTATCTGTTTGATATGTCACATGACCACATTCCCATTTGAAATTTTGGAGTTGAATCCAAGATGGCGGCTTTCAAGATGGCCGCCATGTTGGTGGCATAGCCTATAAAGTTTCCCCCTTCCCGTTCCTCGTGTGTAGGGACTATGTTTCCTTGTTTGCTACTCCATTTGGATTTTATCAGGGTGTTTCCGGACTTTTGGACCACCCTGTAGTTAGTTACCTGTTAAACACATTAATTCTTGAATAGAATATTCTCGAGCTTCCAGCCGCGTCAAGTGATTAAAATGCCACAAACATTCGACGAAGTTGTCTTTGATCGTTATCAAGTCCGCAGCTCGTGGTCGTGCGGTAGCGTTCTCGCTTCGCGCGCCCGGGTTCGATTCCCGGCGGGGTCAGGGATTTTCTCTGCCTCGTGATGACTGGGTGTTGTGCGATGTCCTTAGGTTAGTTAGGTTTAAGTAGTTCTAAGTTCTAGGGGACTGATGACCATAGCTGTTAAGTCCCATAGGGCTCATAGCTATTTTTGAATCGTTATCAAGTGAAATGGCCTCCGTATGACAATGGCCAAGGAATACTTAATCGAAAGTTCACGGCATTTTTACTTCTTGACGCGGCTTGAATCCCGAGAACATTTTATTCAATGTTACTACCACGAAATTCAGGAATTCTTATGTTAATCTTTAATTTTCCTATCGTAATTATAAAATAGCACATTCAATTGAAATTAATTTACAGATTTTGACAGTTAATTATAGGGACTGTCAAAATATTTGCCTGTCACAATGTTAATGTGAAACAGGCTTTTTGCGTATGAAGCGAGGAATTATGTTATATCTGTGAAACAAAAAAGGGTTTATAATTTCAGACGTTTCCCTAAAACAGGATAGCGATTTTTTGAAATGGTGATATTCTTCAAGAATCGCCGCTACTCTTCCCCTTCTGCTACTATTTTGAAGACTGAAAATCTACTGTCACCAATTTCTTGCATTGAATTTTAACTGAATAATTCAGATCACCAGATGAAGGCTATACAGTGGAATGACGGAGACTGTGGACAGTGGATTATGGAATGTAGGGAAACCTTAATGATTTGACAGAAGCTGATCCTGCTTCCGCCTTAGGACACTTTTTAGGTTGTTACTACTATCTTGCGGTAACGGCTGAAAGTGAAGGCAGCCTCAGGTCGTAAATTTGCCCTTAATCGCTAATTAAATGGGCCCAGCGGGGGCAGAGAGCATAAAGCGAGGCGCACCTGCCTCAGCCGCAAAGATATACGATCTGTACATTAGTCGCATACGTGTACGTAGGCGGACACTTGAATACTCACACTCCTTCCGACTTACGTAAGACAGGACTCGGGCTACGCTACAGATCAGTTATGACCACAGCCTATTTCAGCTTGCACGGGTTCAAAGAGCGATTCTAGGTGCTTCAGTCTGGACCCGCGCGACCTCTACGTCGCAGGTTCGAATCCTGCCTTGGGAAAGTGGATTCAGTGACTCACAACACACGTTAAGAAGCAACAGGGAAAGGTAAACAGGGAGGGTATCAAGGATGGAGGCATGGTTGTCCTTGGACAACACGGGGCGGAACAAAATGGTGTTCAACATTAACATCAGCAGTTCTGACTTCATAGATGTGCACTTCCGAACAAATTGGTTTCACTTATTTATTCATTTTCATTCCACAATACAGTTTTAAGACGTTTTCTTTCATTTCTTGCTCGTCTTGAATCTACACCCACATATATTCGTAGATTTGCAGGTGGCAAAACACATTTTTTAAGCAGTGCCCATCACTTTGTCGGTCACTATTGTCCAAATGGTTCAAATGGCTCTGAGCACTATGGGACTTAACATCTGAGGTCATCAGTCCCCTATATTTAGAACTACTTAAACCGAACTAACCTAAGGACATCACACACATGCATGCCCGAGGCACGATTCGAACCTGCGACCGTAGCAGCAGCGCGGTTCCGGACCGAAGCGCCTAGAACCGCTCGGCCACAACGGCCGGCCCACTATTGTCCAGAAACCATAACCTGCACAATGAGTAACGACGATGTGAACTGTCGTGCTGAGGAGCAAAACCTAGTGTGTTGCAACAAGTCGTCGACTGCCTTGTTTGTATGTACCTAGAAGCGACGGAGAGGCTTTGTTCGCGCCGTAGCCCACAGTGGTACACAACCCCACAACAGGCTACAGTAGTCCACACACTCCACGGCCGCCCCACACCGAACCCAGGGTTATTGTGCCGTTCGGTCCCCAGTGGACCTCCCACTCCCACTCCGTCCCCCCTCCCCCCTCTCCACACTACCCTTCCCCACCAGGAACGTCTCATTCCATATGATTGTAACCCCTAAGTTTGCGTGGTAGAGTAATTAGGGTGTACGCGGACGTGGAGACAGTGTTTGGGCAGCAATCACAGACATAGCGTAACTGAGGCGGAATGAGGGGAACCAGCCCGCATTCGCCGACGCAGATGGAAAACCGCCATAAAAACCATACACAGGCTGGCCGGCACACCGGACCTCGACACAAATAAGCCGGGCGGATTAGTGCCGGGGACCGGCACGCCTTCCCGATCGGGAAGCAGCGCGTTAGACCGCACGGCTAACCGGGCGGGCTAATATGACTTACGCAAAGGATGGCTACAATAGGCTTTAGGCGCACTGTACAGCCCTGGTGACCGGGCTGCCCAGTTGTCTTGACTGGTGACGCCGTTGGTCGTACGATGTAACCTTGATTTACGCCTACTGAGCGGGATCGGAACAGAAACCGATAGCCTTGTATGTTCTGCAGTGATGGAAGTGGTGACAACCACAGTTGTTGATACCTTGACGGTGGAAAATAAATACTACCGTATTTATTCACTTTTCATTTTTTGTGTCAAAAGAGCCATTTTTATTGCTTTCTGCACTGCTGTAAACAGACTGAATTGTTATGCAGGTGCCTGAAGAGACGTTGTTTCTTCGAAATCGATTGGTAAGAAAGTGGAAAGTAATAAATATAGTTATTTGGACATAAAAATAAAAAAGTTACTAATAGCAATTTGTTTCCTAATGAGAAATCGATACTACAGTTTTATAAGTACAGAGTTTTTCTCGTAAACAAACATCCTTTTTATTTGATTTACGGTGAATACTTCCTGTAGAGGCCATTTTTGCATCTTGTATCGGTACATGTTGACGATAATACTTCATTATTTTACTTTTCAAAATGGTTAAGATGGCTCTAAGCACTATCGGACGTAACATCTGAGGTCATCAGTCCCCTTGACTTAGAACTACTTAAACCGAACTAACCTAAGTACATCACATACATCCATGCCCGAGGCAGGATTTGAACCTGCGACCGTAGCAGCCCCGTGGTTCCGGACTGAAGTGCCTAGAAGCGCTCGGCCACAGCGGCGGGCTTTTACTTTTCAAGCAGCAAGAAGTTATATTATTAATCCTTCAAAGATTCTGGCCTGTTTGCTCCTAGTAGTAACGAAATGATTTTAAGTCGTGGAAGGAGAGGATTTTTGTCGAACACTGAGACGCTTTCAGTGATATTTTGAGATATCGAGCTCACATGAAGCTTTTAAAGGCATAGAAGTAGACCCTTAATCACACCAATGTTTGAAAAATTGAAAACCGAAAATGCATTAGACATTGTTAACTTTCGAGAAGGAGAAAACTCATAATGCGGAGGTTTTCCTGCATACAGTGAGCTAAGGGAAGCTGGAGCGGATGCAGCTCAGCTGAGACTGCGGCGACCGCGCCTGCAGGACTGGTGAGGTGCGCGGTGTAGCTGGACAGTGTTCTGTGTGTCTCCTCGCGGCCAACCCGCGGCTTCGTTAGCCTCCATTCACGGCCACCAGCGGGGCGCGACCACAGCACTGCGACAACAGCTCTGTCAGTCACCGGCCGGATGAGACCCTACCGTCTGTCACAATGACGGCACGCCTGTGGCTATAAACTGGTACAGTGGGCGTTGAGAGCAGTTACGTGAGCAGTAGGGAAAAAAGCTTTGTAAAGAACGCAAGTATTCTAATATTAACACGGAAATGAGGAATAAATTTATGAAACTATACATTTAGGCGAAGTATATTTTCTTATAGAACACGACAGTCGAAAGAATACCAACTGAAGGAAGATCGAAACTTCCTGGCATATTAAAACTGCGTGCCGGACGGAGACTCGAACTCGGGACTTTGCCTTTCGCGGGCATGAGCTCTTCCAAACTTTACTCTTGTACATTTCTGAGAAAAATTTCGCAAAAGTTGACCTCAACAGTCTACAATTATTTTGTCTATGGAAATATGTAGACACTTAGTAAAAGGCAGAACATTTATTTTGATTAAAGCTCTTCCTCAAGTATTCCAGATTCTTCATTTACAGAACCTTTAACAGAAAACACCAAACTTCTTTCGAAAAGCAAAAGTAAGTTTTTAAGTACATTTGCACAGAAGTTACAGCCAGTTAACCATAAATACACTATCCTTTAAAACAAGCATATATCATGTGTTTGTCAAGACGTAGGACAGCTTCCAACCAGCAGAGCTACACAAACACGACGGACGACCTTTCCTCACGGCGTTACCAGCGCGAAAGACAAAGGTCCCGAGTAGGAGTCTCCGTCCGGCACACAGTTTTAATCTGGCACGAAGTTTAATATCAGTGCATACTCCGGTGCAGAGTGAAAATTTCATTCTGAAGAACGATTAACAGGGAATATTGGAAACGCTTTGCGGTGCTACGCTGCGACATTAAAAATAAACTGGTCGATATAGAAGAAAATGAAACGGCAGAACTTGGCGTAGTATAAGAGTGTGAACTATAACTGTTGGCGACATACTATACTTGAATGGCGTAGGGGAAGTCGAGACGAACAATTTGATGCAAGACATATTTGGTCTGTACAGTCGAGAAACCGTCACAAATTGGCCTACAAAACGCACTTATGCTACAAAGAATACTCCCCGTGCGAGGTTTTTAAAGTTTTCTTGGTATCTCACACCACCAGGTTAGTCGGCTATTTCGTAACATTAAAAAGTAATGTGTACCGTGGGGGTAATGAAAGAAAAAATATATCTGTAAACGTTATGCAAAAACGAATAGCGTTTACAATTGGATCTAAACTTAGCCGTTACAAGCTCTATACTTTGTTGGTAAGAATGCTGGCCAAACAAAACAATTTCATTGTTAATTTTATACCTTTGACTTCACAATATTTTGAGGTAAAATTTACACAAACGCCAATTTTACATTTTGTAAGTGCAAGAGAAAGAGATTTTTTAATATCCAAGGTCGATTTTTGCAACGGCCTTACCTCAGTGGATACACCGGTTCCCGTGAGATCTCCGAAGTTCAGAGCTGTCGGGCGTGGTCGGCACTTGGATGGGTAACCCTCCAGGCCGCCATGCGCTGTTGCCATTTTTCGGGGTGCACTCAGCCTCGTGATGCCAATTGAGGAGCTACTCGACCGAATTGTAGCGGCTCCGGTCAAAGAAAACCGTCATAACGACCGGGAGAGCGGTGTGCTGACCACACGCCCCTCCTATGCGCATCGTCCACTGAGAATGACACGGCGGTCGGATGGTCCCGATAGGCCACTCTAGACTGAAGAGGGAGTGCTGCTATAATGTCGATTTTAGTCAATATCTCGCCGAGCATGTTCTGTACCTTGAGTAGCTTTTGTGGTCCAGTTTGTTTCCCGTCTTGACTGACCACAAGTGTCATATATAAATTTGTTCGTCCAGATCCTGCCTATGCCACTATGTTATGTTCTGAACAGTTATCCTTTACATCCTGTAGCTCTCTATAAAGTATCTTAGTATTTTTCTTTAAAAGGTCAAAATTTTCGTGACCGGGAAAATGCTTGGTGCTTGATAACTGGTGGGCTCAGTGCTCTGAGCAGAGGAAGTCGCATCATTATCGGAGGCAACATGCCTGGCTCCCATCGCCTGTATTGTGGGCAGGAGCCGACCCGTCCGCTAGCTGTCAAACGCGAATTACACTACTGGCGCCGGCCGGTGTGGCCGAGCGGTTCTAGGCGCTATAGTCTACAACCGAGCGACCGCGACGGTCGCAGGTTCGAATCCTGCCTCGTGCATGGGCGTGTGTGATGTCCTTAGGTTAGTTAGGTTTAAGTAGTTCTAAGTTCTAGGGGACTGATGACCTTAGAAGTTAAGTCCCATAGTGCTCAGAGCCATTTGAAACATTTGAACCACTACTGGCCATCAAAATTGCTACACCAACAAGAAATGCAGATGATAAACGGGTATTCATTGGACAAATATATTATACTAGAACTGACATGTGATTACATTTTCACGCAGTTTGGGTGCATAGATCCTGGGAAATCAGTACCCAGAACAACCACCTCTGGCCTTAATATCGGCCTTCCTACGGCTGGGCATTGAGTCAAACAGAGCTTGGATGGCGTGTACAGGTACAGCCGCTCGTGCAGCTTCAATACGATAACACAGTTCATCAAGAGTAGTGACTGGCGTATTGTGATGAGCCAGTTGCTCGGTCACCATTGACCAGACGTTTTCAATTGGTTAGAGATTTGAAGAATGTGCTGGCCAGGGCAGCAGTCGAACATTTTCTGTATCCAGAAAGGCCCGTACATGACCTGCAACATGTGGTCGTGCATTATCCTGCTGAAATGTAGGGTTCCGCAGGGATCGTATGAAGGGTAGAGCCACGGGTCGTAACACATCTGAAATGTAACTCCACCGTTCAAAGTGCCGTCAATGCGAACTTGTTATCTTGCAAACGTCCCCATCTGTTGACTCAGGGATCGAGACGTGGCTGCACGATCCGTTACAGCCATGCGGATAAGATGCCTGTCATCTCGACCGCTAGTGATACGAGGCCGTTGGGATTCAGCACGGCGTTCCGTATTACCCTCCTGAACCCACCGATTCCATATTCTGCTAACAGTCATTGGATTTCGACCAACGCGAGCAGCAATGTCGGTATACGATAAACCGCAATCGCGATAGGCTACAATCCGACCTTTATCAAAGTCGAAAACGTGGTGGTACGCATTTCTCCTGCTTACACGAGGCATCACAACAACGTTTCACCAGGCAACGCCGGTCAACTGCTGTTTGTGTATGAGAAATCGGCTGGAAACTTCCCTCGTGTCAGGAAGTTGTATGTGTCGCACCAGCGCCAACCTTGTGTTAATGCTCTGAAAAGCTAATCATTTGCATATTCCAGCATCATCTTCCTGTCGGTTAAATTTCGCGTCTGTAGCACGTCATCTTCGTGGTGTAGCAAATTTAATCGCCAATAATGTACTGTAAGTCGGTAGGAATACAGCGGCAAACAGGTAGAAAGCAGGGTGCATCGCAGCTGCATGAGCGGCCAGCGACACGGGGAGGCCGTTGGCACGGTGGTCCGGTGGGCGCAGCCGCAGTTGAGGGATCAGCGACGCGATGGCCATTAACCATGCTGAGCGGACGCGCATGGGTGCCGCCGTCCGTGGCCGGCGCATGCCAATGCCGGCGCCGGCAGACCGCCGCGACCTCCCTTGCCGCCTGCTCTCGCTGCATTTACACCTACATAAATACACCGCAGGCCACCGTACGGTGCGCGGCGGAGGGTACTCTGTAGGCAGCTAGGGAAAAGCGACTGTCTGTAAGCCCCCGTATGAACTCTGATTTTTTTTAATGTATTTACACTGAAGCGGCGAGTAAAAAATTGTACCAAGACCGGGAATCGAACCCGTGTCTCCTGCTTACTAGGCCCGTGCGTTAGCCACTAAGCCACCTTTCGACAGCAGTTAGCACGATGCACAGATTACTCTGGTACGCCTCCCTCCTCGATCAGAATTCTCACTGCCGACCCAGGGTACTTAATTTGGATCGAGGAGGGAGCCGTACCAGAGTAATAAGTGCACGCGTGTGAACCGCTGTGCCAAGCGCCGGCACGGTAGCTCAGCGTGTTCGGCCAGAGAGCTGGCTGGCCTCTGTAATAAAAAAACTGAGAGAAAAGATCAACAACGAGCTTCAACGGATGTCATGTGACGTCCGCTACGACGAAATACAACGAACCGTAACGAACAAAATTTTTAAAAAGGTGGCTTAGTGGTTAACGTACCTGCCTAGTAAGCAGGAGACACGGGTTCGATTCCCGGTTCTGGTACAAATTTTCACTCTCCGCTTCAGTTTATATATACGAGGGCTGGAACTTTAGTAGTGGAAACTAATTATTTACAGCTCGTACAAAATAGGTACGTGTTTCAAAGTTTTACTGACCTTCAAAGTAGTCACCAGCGATGTGAAAGTCGTAGGATACTCTTAGCAGTGCCAGTTGTGTTGACAGTTCGAGCGGCGCAGTCTTTTGCCCAACGAATTTTTAGCAGTTCTGAAGCGAATTCAGTGAAGTGTTTCCTTCAGTTCAGAAATCGTGTTGAACTTGCGAGGGCTTAAGTCAAGGGAGTGCAGTATGTGGTACAGCACTTACCAGCCCCACCAGTCAAACAAATCAGTAACAGCTTGCACTATACGTGCTTGAGCATGGTCCTGCAAAATGATGGTCAGGTCCTGCAGGAAGTGTCACCACTTCTGTCTCTATGCTATTCATTTTTGGAACACAACCTACTACCAGCTTATTTTGAGACAGAAGTGATGAAACTTACTACAGGATCTGTTATTCATTTGTTTGGCTGATGGGGCTGCTACGTGCTATACCACCTACTGCACTCCCCTGACTTGAGCCCTAGAGAGTTCAACTCGATTTGTAAACTGAAGGAAACACTTCACGGCATTCGTTACAGAACTGCTACAAATTCGTTGGGCAATAGACTGCGGCGCTCGAACTGTCAACAAAATTGGCGGTGCTAAGAATACCCTACGACTTCGACATCGCTGGCAACGGGTTATACACGGTGCTGGTGAACACTTTGAAGGTCAGTAAAACTTTGAAACACGTATCTATTATGTACGAGCTGTAAATTAACAGCTGCCACTATTAAAGTTCCAACCCTCGTATGAAATCGTATCTGTATGAGTCCAGTAAAGTGTCTGAAGCTGTGCCACTTCATTCGTCTAATTTCTCTTGTCTTATGTTCTTGGTCCTTACCTGAAATGTACGTTAGCGGTAGTAGGATCGTTCTGCAGTCGTTTAGTGAGTGCGGAAATATCAAGGAGAACCTTATCCAATTTCCGTGGCAGAAGGCACAAGAGCGCTACGAGAGTTACGCATCACACAGTGGTTTGCTGTTAAAATTCCGGAACGTATGTCCTCATAAGAATCAAATACTAAATTATTTCGTCCGAAATATACACTCCTGGAAATGGAAAAAAGAACACATCGACACCGGTGTGTCAGACCCACCATACTTGCTCCGGACACTGCGAGAGGGCTGTACAAGCAATGATCACACGCACGGCACAGCGGACACACCAGGAACCGCGGTGTTGGCCGTCGAATGGCGCTAGCTGCGCAGCATTTGTGCACCGCCGCCGTCAGTGTCAGCCAGTTTGCCGTGGCATACGGAGCTCCATCGCAGTCTTTAACACTGGTAGCATGCCGCGACAGCGTGGACGTGAACCGTATGTGCAGTTGACGGACTTTGAGCGAGGGCGTATAGTGGGCACGCGGGAGGCCGGGTGGACGTACCGCCGAATTGCTCAACACGTGGGGCGTGAGGTCTCCACAGTACATCGATGTTGTCGCCAGTGGTCGGCGGAAGGTGCACGTGCCCGTCGACCTGGGACCGGACCGCAGCGACGCACGGATGCACGCCAAGACCGTAGGATCCTACGCAGTGCCGTAGGGGACCGCACCGCCACTTCCCAGCAAATTAGGGACACTGTTGTTCCTGGGGTATCGGCGAGGACCATTCGCAACCGTCTCCATGAAGCTGGGCTACGGTCCCGCACACCGTTAGGCCGTCTTCCGCTCACGCCCCAACATCGTGCAGCCCGCCTCCAGTGGTGTCGCGACAGGCGTGAATGGAGGGACGAATGGAGACGTGTCGTCTTCAGCGATGAGAGTCGCTTCTGCCTTGGTGCCAATGATGGTCGTATGCGTGTTTGGCGCCGTGCAGGTGAGCGCCACAATCAGAACTGCATACGACCGAGGCACACAGGGCCAACACCCGGCATCATGGTGTGGGGAGCGATCTCCTACACTGGCCGTACACCACTGGTGATCGTCGAGGGGACACTGAATAGTGCACGGTACATCCAAACCGTCATCGAACCCATCGTTCTACCATTCCTAGACCGGCAAGGGAACTTGCTGTTCCAACAGGACAATGCACGTCCGCATGTATCCCGTGCCACCCAACGTGCTCTAGAAGGTGTAAGTCAACTACCCTGGCCAGCAAGGTCTCCGGATCTGTCCCCCATTGAGCATGTTTGGGACTGGATGAAGCGTCGTCTCACGCGGTCTGCACGTCCAGCACGAACGCTGGTCCAACTGAGGCGCCAGGTGGAAATGGCATGGCAAGCCGTTCCACAGGACTACATCCAGCATCTCTACGATCGTCTCCATGGGAGAATAGCAGCCTGCATTGCTGCGAAAGGTGGATATACACTGTACTAGTGCCGACATTGTGCATGCTCTGTTGCCTGTGTCTATGTGCCTGTGGTTCTGTCAGTGTGATCATGTGATGTATCTGATCCCAGGAATGTGTCAATAAAGTTTCCCCTTCCTGGGACAATGAATTCACGGTGTTCTTATTTCAATTTCCAGGAGTGTATATCACGAAAAGAACAGGAAGGTAAAATTAGAGACATTCGATCTCACACGGAAGAATGTGAACGAGATTTCTTCAAGTGCAACGTCCGCGACTGGATCAGGAAATTAGAGGGGAAGTGACAATAGTATTCAAAGTGCCCACCGCTAGTCACCGTAGAGTGACCTGGGCAGTACACATGTAACAGCAGAACCGCTCGTAGGTGTTGCACGCGACGTCAGCGACAAGTTTCGTTCAATTTCGGTCCCGTACCTCAATCGCTACCAACGCAACCCTTACAGTATCACTTCCGTCCGTATATCTGTCTGTCCGACTGTTAAAAATACTTTTTCTCACTCCATAGTCCTTGGCGCTGTAAGAAATTGAAGCTTCTAAGTCAATGCAGTCAAAAGATACGGTCATTTATGTCACATATTTTGATACTCGGAAACTCACTCATGAAAACCTATAGGGTACTTCCCGTTGACCTACAATCAGAAAAACTGGCAGAAGGCAAGGTTTCACAGTACAAGTGAAGGAAGAAATGCGAAAATCGTTAATTTGTAACTAGCTCATAAGGAAAAAAATGGTCATTGTTATCCGACTGTTTGCGTGCGTCCGCCTGTTAAAACCTCTTCTTCTCGGGAGCGGGTAGGTGTATCAAGTTGAAATTTACGTCACACTCTAAAGACTACGGTGCCTTCGCGGTGTAAAAATGTGAGCTTCTATGTCACTGCAACCAAAAGATACGGCAATTTATGTCACATGTTTTTATATATTTTTCCAGTATTGATACCGACAACATGAAGAAGTCATCGAAATTCTCGATTTACGGAGTGAATGAACTGGCTATATAGGTAATTATGTTCCTACGGAAACCTCAGCGAGCGAGTCCTACTCGCAGTTATCCTGATTTTTAGCAGAACAGAGAACTTTTTTTCATTACAAGCAGTGTCTTCCTTAGACATTAATTGTTTGGTTGGTTTGTTGATTCGAGGAAAGGGACCAAACAGCGAGGTCAGCGGTCCCATCAGATTAGGAAAGGATGGGGAAGGAAATCGGCCGTGTCCTTTAAAAGCAAACATCCAGAAATTTGCTCGAAGCCATTTACTGAAACCACGGAAAACCTAAATTAGCATGGCCGGATACGGGTTTGAACCGTCGTCCTCCCGAATGCAAGTCCAGTGTGCTAACCACCTCGCTCGGTAGACATTAATTTCAGGTGATTGATAGATTTAAGTGTTTTAGATTGTTCTGGTGAGATTTCCAGTTTAACATTCCTTACGTCATTGTTTACTTAATTTCGAATAGTGCCCTCACGTTGAATTCTGTGTGTCTTAATAATTATGTCGTGATTTCTATAGAAACCACTGTAGCAGTCGTACTTATTAAATCAGATGACTTGCTCAAATAGACTCTTATTTAGGCAGAAATTAGTTGTTATTAGCGCCCTGCTTTGAAATACCACTGTTCGCGTTTTGTATAATGAGATGTCCACATCATGTTCTTTGCTGATCTGCAACAGACCACGTCACTCAAACGAAATTCTACAGAACAATAGCATTGCATGTCTTGCAACATAATTGTGGAGGCTGGAAATCAACCAAAAAAGGAATGTTGTAAATCAGGGCTTAACAACTGGCCGGTTTTGAGCGCGAGTACTCGCGTCTGCTCAGGCACTTGCTCGCGAGCAGCTGCAAAGTCGCGGAGTGGGGAGGGAGGGGAAATGCGCGCGCACGTTTGAATAGGGCCGCAGCGTGCCTATTGAATTCGCGCCGACTGTGTAACGTTTAAAGTACTACGATCAGCTCTTAGTCACTTCGCTGGTTAAGAATCATGTGAAGTCGCCGTTGTGTAACCCCAACCATGCTTTCGCAGTTCAAACCCCATTGGGAGGAATTGTATCTGTTTATAGAAAAAGATGGTGTTGCAAAATGTTTAGTATGTCACAAAACGCTGAATTCCTTTACGAAATTTAATTTGCAGCGACATTATATGTCGTACCACGCGAAAGACTACGGACGTGGAAATGTGATTGACCAGATCGTGCACAGGAAGTTATTAAACTTAAAAGGAAGCTATCCGAAGAAGATCTGGACGACGAAGAAAAATCAACTGAGGCAGCTCTCAGAGTGGGTTAAAAAATTGCTTTGCTTTTAGCAAAATCCCTGCGGCCCTTAACTGATGGCGATTTAATAAAAGAATGTTTGGTAGTTGCAGCGGAGCATTTGTGTCCATCTCAAGTTGAACAATTTCGGATTGTGCCATTATCTAACATGACCATTATGCGTCGCATACAGGACATGGCAGACGACGTCCAGAGCCAGCTTGCAAATATCTGCAAAGATTTTATGGCGTATTCTCTAGCTCTGGACGAAAGTGTTGATATCACTGGAACAGCGCAGCTTGCCATATTTATTAGAGGTGTTAATAGAGATCTTCAGTTGAGGGAGGAGCTCCTCGATGTAGTAGCCATGAAGAACACTACAACCAGAGGTGATATTTTAAGTAGCGTTGAAGAAAGTGTTGAAAATATAGGATTTTCGTGGAATTCTTTAGTTTCAGTGTCTACAGATGGTAGAGGCATACACTAAGCTAGTAAAATTATGTGGCACGTCTACATTCTCCTTTATTTGTTTTATTTGTCGCAGTAATAATTCGTGAGTGATATCCCTGCAGGTGGCCGCTGATTTACATCGACTGGCGGCACCTGTTGTGTACCCCACGTGACTCTCTCCACTCTCCGCTCTGGTCCGGTAGTGGGGGTAGCGTGCTCGCGCTGCTCCGTGCTCGCGCCTTGCTGCTCACAGCTTGCTCCGCGAGCATGTATATTGTGAAGCCCTGTTGTAAATGAATAGGTCATGACTAAGCAAAACTTGTGCAGGACCGACCGGGACTCGAACTTAATTTCATGCCATTACACCTTCACTGATTTTATCCCAATTACCTCCACTCATTTCACGTCAAAGAAAATAATTTAATTGAGGCGTCTCTTATACACTAATGAGGCAATGAAACTGGTACACTTGCCTCACACCGTGTAGCAAGCACGCAAGCGTGTACCGAGCACGCAGAAGCGCCGCAACACGACGTGGCATGAACTCGGCTGATGTCTGAAGCAGTGCTGGAGGGAACTGACACCTTGAATCCTTTAGGACTGTCCGTAAATGCGTAAGAGTACGAGGGGTTGGATATCTCTTCTGAACAGCTCTTTGCAAGGCATCCCAAATACGTTCAATAATGCTGACGTCTGCGGAGTATGGTGTTCCTGGAGCCACTCTGTAGCAATTCTGCACGTGTGGAATGTCGCATTGTCCTGCTGGAATTTCCAAAGTCCGTCGGAATGCACAATGGACATGTATGGATGCAGGTGATAAGACAGGATGCTTACGTACGTAACACCTGTCCGAGTCAGACCCAGACGTATCAGGGGTCTTCTATCACTCCAACCGCACATGCCCCACAGCATTACAGAGCCTGCTCCAGCTTGAACAGTCCCCTGCTGACATGCAGGATCCATGGTTTTCATGAGAACGTCTCCACACCCGTACAGGTCCATCCGCTCAATGCAATTTTAAATGAGACTCGTCCGACCAGGCAACACGTTTTCAGTCATCAACAGTCCAATGTCGGTGTTGACGAGCCGAGGCGAGGCGTAAAGCTTTATGTCGTGCAATCATCAAGGCTACACTAGTGGGCCTTCGACTCCGAAAGCCCATGTCGATAATGTTTAGTGGAGTGTTTCGCACACTGACACCTGCTGATGACGCAACCCTGAAATCTGCAGCAATTTGCTGTAGGGTTGCATTTCTGTCACGTTGAACGATTCTCTTCAGTCGTTGTCGGTCCCATTCTCGCAATATCTTTTTCCGTCCGCAGCGATGTTGAAGATTTGATGTTTTACCGGATTCCTTATATTCACGGTACACTTGTGAAATGGTCGTACGGGAAAATCCCCACAGCATCGCTACCTCGGAGATGCTGTATCCCATCGTTCCTGCCCCGGTACAGCACCAGGTTCAAACTCACTTAAATCTTTATGGCCTACCACTCTAGTAGCAGTAACCGATCTAACAACTGCGCCAGACACTTGTGCTATATGGGCGTTGCCGACCGCAGCGCCGTATTCTGCCTGTTAACATATCTCTGTATTTGAATACGCATGGAATACCAGTGTCTTTGGCGCTTCATTGTATAAGCTCACAGGCAAAATATTAATCACCCCTTGAAAGAGTACACTGTTCGCTTTGGAGCGATGTAGATGGTGTGGAACACTTAGCTGGAGACCACGTGACCTTTTACGGCTGGTGTAAGTCATGCCAGTGAAGTGGTGTGCATGAGTCAGTCGGTCACAAGGCGTCATAGCAATAAGTTCGGTTTCTGTGCATACTTGACAGAGTGACAGAAAGCAGCTATCGAGTTGAACTTCCGTAATCACATCGTGAATGAAGTTGCCGTCTTGTGGTGTATCACCGCGGACTAACCAGTGGCTCTACAAGGAACGGTGTACCACTCGCAAGCCATCTGACACAAAAAAGACAGTGGTAGGAAATAGATACTGTAAGTTGGCTGTTTAGGTTTTTATGTTGGTAACGCCACGTAGCGCTCTATATGAAAATCACTGACTGTGCTGTGTGAAGGCTGTGGTTGGTTTGCATTGTTGGAGTATATGCTATTGGAGTGGTGGTGGTGATTAGTGTTTAACGTCCCGTCGACAACGAGGTCATTAGAGACGGAGCGCAAGCTCGGGTTAGGGAAGGATTGGGAAGGAAATCGGCCGTGCCCTTTCAAAGGAACCATCCCGGCATTTGCCTGAAACGATTTAGGGAAATCACGGAAAACCTAAATCAGGATGGCCGGAGACGGGATTGAACCGTCGTCCTCCCGAATGCGAGTCCAGTGTGCTAACCACTGCGCCACCTCGCTCGGTGCTATTGGAGTGTTGGGCAGTTGGCTGTTAGCAGCGCGTAGCGTTGAGCAGTTGGAGGTGAGCCGCCAGCAGTTGCGGATGTTGGGAGACAGATGGCGGAGTTTTGAGAGCGGATGATCTGGACGTGTGTCCATCAGAGGCAGTAAATTTGTAAGACTCGATGTCATTAACTGCTATATATATTATGACTTTTGAACACTATTAAGGTAAATATATTATTTGTTCTCTATCAAAATCTTTCATTTGCTAACTATGCCTATCAGTAGTTAGTGCCTTCAGTAGTTTGAATCTTTTATTTAGCTGGCAGTAGTGGCGCTCGCTGTATTGCAGTAGTTCGAGTAACGAAGATTTTTGTGAGGTAAGTGATGTGTGTGGCCCGCATCTCGTGGTCGTGCGGTAGCGTTCTCGCTTCCCACGCCCGGGTTCTCGGGTTCGATTCCCGGCGGGGTAAGGGATTTTCTCTGCCTCGTGATGGCTGGGTGTTGTGTGATGTCCTTAGGTTAGTTAGGTTTAAGTAGTTCTAAGTTCTAGGGGACTGATGACCATAGATGTTAAGTCCCATAGTGCTCAGAGTCATTTTTAAGTGATTTGTGAAAGGTATAGGTTAATGTTAGTCAGGGCCATTCTTTTGTAGGGATTATTGAAAGTCAGATTGCGTTGCGCTAAAAATATTGTGTGTCAGTTTAGTGTTGATCAGAATAGGTAAAGAACGAAATGTCTGAGTACGTTCAGTTTTGCTCAGCTGTTTGAAAATCAAATAGCGTAAGAGTTTTATCAGCACAGTAATTCATAAACTTTTCTAAGGGGACGTTTGAATACCAACCGAAGAGAAACGAACGTCAGGCTTTGGTACCTTCCCGACGGCTCAGCTCTCATAGCGGCACATCCAGCTGCACGTTATCGGTGAGCAAGACAGCACGGAAACTGCACAGTAGCAAAGACTGTCCCATGAATTACGATTTTGCTTTTTTTTCGAATGATGGGAAACTTCTACCACACAGTGGCGCAATGAGACGATTATTCTGCAGTCTGTGGATGGTTTAGTTCATGCCCGAGGTGGTTCTGCGATGTTTTTGAGGTGTTTTGCGTACCATGACAGGCTCATTCATTCAAGTTACAGTGAACATGAATCAGGATGTTTACTCTCCGACTTCCAGGCTGACAGCGGCTCCATGCGTACGTCTTGTCTGACGAACACTAGCGCACCCTCTAGCAACTGGTTTGGTCGGCTAAATCTTCTGAGCTCATCCCACAGAAAATGTCTATGACTGTCTGTAACAGCGGGCGAACGGTAACGACGATCTCGCAGTTTGGTAGCTCCACAGGACTTAATCATCAACGAGTGCCTTCAGCTGGATGTAGTGTAGCTGAGGAAAATTCTGGACACTCTCTCTCGTCGAGGTGACGCCATTGTGAAGGCTACTGGCGATGCTGGACGTTACTTGGGTGATGTCGCTAATTTTTCTCCGGTGGGCTTATAGGATGATTCGGCTATGATGTTAAAATTTTTCAGGAACGATGGAGAAGGGTAAGGGACCCTACCCCGGAAATGACGAAGTCGAAAGTTGTAAGTGAAAATCGTTCTCATACCTCTGGCAGTGGTCTTTTTCGACTGTCAACGCTTTGTTTTCCATATTTTTGGAGGTGGTAGTGTGGACCAAAACAAGAAACAAATGACAAGTAATCTTGGGCTATAAAGTGTGTGTCTTAAGAGCTATGAATACTTGTTCAGTAGAAGAGATGTGTTTCACAGTAGCAAAGATGAAGAAGGAAGCACAGCTCTTCAGATACATACTTTAGAGCCCGTATTGACAGATGGCATTCATTCATTCATTGAGCCATTTTCACCTAAAGATGGCTGAATGGTTGTCAGCCGAAATATCGTAGCACTAAGTCTACGTCATTCGGCAGTAATCCCGAAACTTCATAGAATGTTCTTTACATCGCGAAAATTACTAGAGCCACAACTTTTTTCTTGTTTTTGTCCCTTCTACCTCCTCCATAAACACGGAAAACAAAGAGCCTCCAGTAGCAGAACTCCGCTGTCAGAAGTACCACAGCGATTTTCGCCCATGATTTTCCAGTCTGTCGTTTCCGGGAGATGGTCCCTCACGTCAGACTGATACATTCATTCATACTTGTTCATCATCCCTAAGACTTTTTAACATCATCACCCTATATAAGCAAGTGAAGCCATATTTTCACAGAGCGTTTTAGGGTGTATTAGGACAGACATAACACGAAACGCTGTGATTTAGGACAGACAGAATACGAAACGCTACGATTAGGCAGTTTTTAAAACTAAAATCTTTCAATGATGTAAATGGAGATCGTAAGAATATATGTAAAGAAATGTGTAAAATGAAACGAAGAATACAGAAAGTCGAAGTCGTGATTAGAATACAGACATGTCATAAGACGAACACTGAGAAAACACTCAAATGTGGACATGGTTGAGTCAGAACTGGTCTGGAAGACAAATGCTCGGAGGGAAAGAAGAAGAAGAAGAAGAAGAAGAAGAATAACAACAACAAAAAGATAAACAAGAAGTTAGAAATAAAATAAATGGCTCTAAGCAATATGGGACTTGGCATCTGAGGTCATCAGTACCCTAGACGTAGAACTAATTAAACCTAACTAACCTAACGACATCACACACATCCATGCCCGAGACAGGATTCGAACTTGCGACTGCAGCAGCAGCGCGGTTCCGGACTGAAGCGCCTTGAACCGCTCTGCCCCAGTGGCCGGCAACAAGAAGTACTGATACTTATTTCAAGAACATTTATCGACTTTTACGACAAAACAAGAGTAGTAATCAATATTTACAGCAACTATACTGCTCTATCACAGAACTATGAAAGTACGGCGCGGCCTAGACGCCATACATGAGCTGTATGTGGTCTCTGCATTAACACAGATTAGTGTTCGAGTTTTATCCTTCTCTCAATAAACTTACCATAACTGAATGTTACAAAACGTTAATTCGATGCAGTTTCATCGAATGTGAACACAACTCTACGCTCTTTAAATTCGTTTCATAACGAAAACCCAAATCAAAGTGTTTGGTTGCACGAACCACCCGACCAGCAGTGTTTATGTGGGCGGACGATACATACTGATTAGAAAAAAAGCTCCGCCGTTCTGGCCTCAGACGGGCAAATCAGGACCGTCCGACCATCGCGTCATCCTCAGCCAATGGCGTCGTTTCGATGCCGAACGGAGGGGCGTGTGGTGAGCACACCGCTGTCCCGGTCGTTGCAGGCTTAGCAGACCCTGGAGACCCTACTTCCCATCCAAGTAGCTGCTCAGTTGGCATTACAAGTCTGAGTGACTGTCTCGAAGACGTCTTAAGTAATATAACCCAATGTGTTGTCCTCGACGGCAAGTGTTCAGCGGAGACAGGGGTAACTGCCGGCCGCGGTGGTCTCGCGGTTCTAGGCGCGCAGTCCGGTACCGTGCGACTGCTACGGTCGCAGGTTCGAATCCTGCCTCGGGCATGGATGTGTGTGATGTCCTTAGGTTAGTTAGGTTTAAGTAGTTCTAAGTTCTAGGGGACTGATAACCACAGCAGTTGAGTCCCATAGTGCTCAGAGCCATTTGAGCCACAGGGGTAACTTCAGGAGTGGCCCAGGGAAGTGTGATAGCACCGTTGCTATTTTATATGTGCATAAATAATCTGGTAGGGAGGGTGCGCAGCAATCTTCGGTTGTCCGCTGATGATACTGTGGTGTACAGGAAGGTGTCGAAAATAAGTGACTGTAGGTTGATACAAGATGACCTGGACAAAATTTTTATTTGCTATGATGAATGACAGGTGGCTTTTAACGTAGTGAAATGTATGTTAATGCACATGAGTAGCAAAAACAAACCCGTAACGTTCGGATACAGCATTAGTAATATCCTACTTGATACAGTCACGTCGTTTAAATAGCAGGGTGTAACGTTGCGAAGCCGTCTGAAATGTATCGAGGATGTGAGGATTGTGATAGGTAAGGCGAACGGTGGACTTCGGTTTATTGGGAGAATTTTAGGAAAGTGTAGTTTATCTGTAAATGAGACCGCATGTAAGGCTCTAGTGTGACCTATTCTTGAGTACTGCTCGAGAGTTTGGGAGCCGCACCAGGACGGATTGTAAGAAGACATCGAAGCATTTCAGAGGCAAGCTGCTAGATTTGTTACCGGTAGGTTCGATCAACATGCAAGTGTTAGGTATATGCTTCGGCAGCTCAAGTGGGCATCCCTGGATGGAAGAAGACATTCATTTTGAAGAACACTATTGCGAAAGTTTAAAGAACCGGCATCTGAAGCTGACTGCAGGGGGATCCTACTGCCGCCAACATACATTTCGCGTAGGGACCACGACGATAAGATACGGAAATTAGGGCGCATACGGAGGCATATCGGTAGTCGTGTTTCCCACGCTCTCTCTGCGGGTGGAACAGGAAGGCAAACGACTAGTTGTGGTGCAGGCTACCCTCCATCACGCACCGCACGGTGGCTTCCGGACTATGTATCTGGATGTATCTACAGATGAGTGGACCCCAATCCAGTCCTCCCAACAAGGAAAATTCCCTGGCAGTTAACGGGGATTCAACCCGGGACGTCCGCACGGCAGTCCGCCTCGCTGACCACCCAACTGTGGAGGTGGAGACATACTGATTACATGGGTAAAAACAGCTTCCGAAATAGCAGAGAAAAAGTTGCTGATGACTCTTAGGAGAGGCACGCGGTGCGCTACTTGAAACTGTGCTATCGCTGCGGCAGAGATTACAGTCAGGCGCCGTCCACAACTGTAGTCGTCTGGCGCCCACACAGAACGATGAGAGGATGACCTCACACGAGACGTTTGCACACACTGTGCGGGCTTAATCTGCACAGCGGAACACTGTCGAGGCGGCCACAACATGTTGCGCTTGTGACCATGTTTAGCAGTGGATCTCGTGTTTTGTGAGCAACGTCCGAGCCGCCGAAAAATTGTGCACAGCATTTCAGCTTACTTTTTCATTATACATCCCTCGCCATTTCACTGCAATGAACTGCATTCACGGTTGCGTCGACGGGTCGCTTTGCGTGTCTCGCGAAACGCGATAGCCAGAGACGGTTTTTTGTTCCAGTTTCTGAACGAATCTGACATGCGTGCTGGCAGCTGTAGCATCCGCGGACAGCGAGGAGGGGTTCAGACGTCGGCTTGATATACAAGCTCTGCCATGGCGATTTGGGTGTTCTGCACCAGCGTAGTACGACTGTCTGCCACACAACAAGCCACAGTCTGCGCTCAGATGTAGCGATACTGTGTTATGTCAAAGAAAGAGTTAATAGACGCTACTGTAATGAACATATCTGTAAGAAACGAACATTAAAAATGTAATATTACTAGTACTTGGGAAATATGAACGAAAGTTTATTCAGACATTAGGGAAATGGGGGCTAGTACGGACCAGTTAAGCTAAAATTCATATAAAACCTTTACTCGAAAATTTGTTTTGGTGTAAATGGTGAAAGAAAGATTTCTAGCCAAAACGATCCGGATCCGCCAACTAATGTTTCCGAGTAAACATGCGGAACAATACGTCACGTTCCTGTCTTTCGTAGCAGCTTTCATGCATTTACGGGTTTGACCTCACCAGCCGTGGGTCGTTTACATGAGGTGAAGTATCAACGAAGACGTGACTCATCTGATCCCGGAAAAAGGACGGGGAAAGATATCCTCATAGGAAGGATTGCTGCACAGAGTTCATTTTGTGCTGCTCTTATAGAGAAAAGAACGAATCATTGAACCGAAAGGAAAAACGGAAGATATATTGTTGATGGTTTAGGCAGTAGGTTTCAAATAGGATACGGAAAACATATAATATATTTGACATGGAAATTAGACGATGAATTAGGCTACTTTGCACTTTGCTTACACTTTTCACAACTGATTTACAGATCAGATACAGATACGAGGCAGGCAGTATTTTAAGTACAGAAATTAAATGTCAAGTATTTCACGCAATGTAGCCTCAGGGAACTCTTTGAAAATTATATACTGTTCCAACAAGTAAATATAACACTGGTTCAACTGCATCCAATTCCCGAAAACGCAGAGTTTGACTCTCTTGTAATTTTATCACCCGATCCGTCGTTGACGTAGCGGAAGCAAACTCAACTCAAAATCAAACAGGTATGATATGAGGCGTGAGCCGACAGCCTTCCCAGTGACAGCACAGGATCTGATACGATGTTTCGGTCACTTGTGGTCGTAGTCTCCGAAGACTGGCTCATGCTATCACACTCATAACCCCTTTATTTCGAAATTCATGTCACAGAAAACAAGAACGCTCTGAACCATGTCTACATATTTATTGGCAATGTATACAGATCACAAAATATTGGAAAAAAAGACATTTATGTAACGACAAAATTGTTTGTTTCCTATGGAGGGAAGTCTCACAGGACAACTGAGAAACGTCAATACGTGGTGGAACGTCCCATTGCTCGGATGCAGGCTTCAATCCGTACCCTCAATTCGTACCCTCGATGAGCCCTGGTCCAAAATGTCCCAACCCGCGTCCAGCCATTCTGATTTCGGTTTTCCTGATTTTCCTAAATCACTTCAGGCAAATTCCGGGATGGCTGCTTTGAAAGGGCACGGCGGGCTTCCTTCCCCATGCTTCCCTTATCGGACGGGACCGATGATCTCATTGTTTGGTCCCCTCCCCCAAATCAACCAAACTGTCCCACTCTTCAACGAGTGCCTAGTCGCAGGCAGTTGTTGGGCTTTGAAGACATCCAAAAACAGCTCGTTTCAGTTGGTCCCACACATGTTACATTGGATTCATATCCGGGGAACGGGCGCGCCATTCCATTCTGGCCGTCCTAGAACGCTGAACGAACGTGTTCAAGATTACAGAACGATATGCAAGTATCTTATTACCCATAAAAATATAATTGCTACCAAAATTGGGTTAGATAGAGCAGCAATCAGTCGTAGAATTAAGTTACTTTAATATGACATTTATAGGCACAACGCAGATCAGATTTCGACCTGTGTCCGGTCAGTATCAATGCTAAAACAAATACAAGAGTATATATTACAATGTGATTTACAGAAGTTGTAAGTCCATCACATCGTTGTATTTTAATGTTAACATTACATACCAGTGCGGAATTGTAGCAGTTGTTCGTGCTCAAGTGAATGCTTACACAGTTCAACCATTTACTGTCGTAAAATTATATGTTGGTTTCACAGCACACATCGGTTTTGCGTATGGCGCCCTCTATGAGCTGCGCCTGAAGTTTACAGTTTTGACGACATTTTTTGTAATATTTATATCGTATGGTAACTAAGTAATAACATGAAATTATTATGAGCAAAACTATGTAAAATTACAATTCTTACTTTTTCTCATGTCTGTATTGTGATGGATGTTTGAAATTACTATAGCAGGTAATAGTGACAGTTTATGCCTCATGGGCTAAAATTAATTATAAAACTGATATGGCTACGTAAAGTACGTTATAGGAAGTATTTCTTATTTTGTCGTGTTGGAACCTGTCTTAACTTAATTAGTTGTTACTTGACAAAAGATATAACGTGAACTTTATTTACAAAATGCACTTTGTTGGCGCTAGTAGCGCTTGTAAGCGTCATTTCAATATGTCGCACTTAGTGGCCGAGAAATAAGAACAATATGATAAAGCGTGATCTTTTGAACACTTATTTTGAAAAATGACAGTTTTACGTATTAATTGTTGCTAATAGTTACCCTCATGAGTTCGTGTGTTATTATAATACAATAAGTTATGTAAATATACATACAGTATTACAAAAAATGTCGTCAAACTGTAAACTTAAGGCGCAGCTCATAGAGGGCGCCATACGCAAAACCGATGCGTACTGTGAAACCAGCATATAATTTTACGACAGTAAATGGTTGAACTGTGTAAGCATTCTCTTGAGCACGAACAACTGCTACAATTCCGTACTAGTATGTAATGTTAACATTAAAAGACAACGATGTGATGGACTTATAACTTTTGTAAATCACATTGTAATATACACTGTTGTATTTGTTTTAGCGTTGATAATGACCTGACTCAGGTCGAAATCTGATCTGCGTTGTGACTATAAATGTCATATTAAAGCAACTTAATTCTACGACTGATTGCTGCTCTATCTAACCCAATATAACCACAGTCGTTGCGTGCACCCACCCAATGGAGGGCAACCTGATACTACCAAAATGTTGGCGGTACGGTTCCACTATTAGTTTCAGAATATCGTCCTTGTATCGTACAGCAGTAAGATTGCCCTAAACCACCACGAGAGGTGTACGGTGGCTCCATGTGATGCCACCGCAGAACATCACGCCACCAGCACCTAGTACCGGGCTGCCTCCAGACACGTTCCCAGCGACTAACAGGATAAAGACAGATGAGAGTTCCGTCTGTGAACAACACCCGACACCAATACTGGGGCGTCCATTCTGCATGATCCGTTGCTCATCTGGAACGGAGTCCACAGTCTTTTGGTGTACGACATGATGCTCGCCATGGTCGCCGGGAATGGAGATTCGAATCTTGGAATCGTCTCCTAACAATTTGATGCGATACATCTACATCTACATCCATACTCCGCATGATGTGTCGGCAGCTGGGCCAACACCTTGTAGATAGAGGTGGCTTAAAAAGGCACGCGAGACTAACGCAGACGGGCGTGAAGTACTGGAACAGGATACGTAATTAATGCTATGAAGAAAAGAACGGAGCTTCTCATATACTTATCTTTAATTTCTTCTTGTACATCTCTATGGTGAACACAAGTGAGACTCTAATTACAATCACTGTAAGGCTAATGGCGACTTGCTAGTTCGTAGCCATTAACTTAGCTGAAGGCTATTCTGTCTCTCGGCTAATGAGAGAGAAAGGCTTCGTACGTCTAGTCGCTAGCTCTGTCGTCCGTACAACTGGGGTGAGTTCGAGTCAGTCTCTCGAGACCTGCCTTGTGGTGGCGCTAGGTTTGCGATCACACAGTGGCGACACGCGGGTCCGACATGTACTACAGGACCGCGGCCGATTTAAGCTACCACCTAGCACGTGTGGTGTCTGGCTGTGACACCACACCGAAAGCCACCTGTCGGTGTGTGGCGGAGGGTACCCTGAGTACCTCTATCGGTTCTCCCTTCCATTCCAGTCTCGTATCGTTCGTGGAAAGAAGGATTGTCGGTATGCTTCTGTGTGGGCTCTAATCTCTCTGATTTTATCCTCATGGTCTCTTCGCGAGATATACGTAGGAGGGAGCAATATACTGCTTCACTCTTCGGTGAAGGTATGTTCTCGAAACTTTAACAAAAGCCCGTACCGAGCTACTGAGAGTCTCTCCCGCAGAGTCTTCCACTGGAGTTTATCCATCATCTCCGTAACGCTTTCGCGATTGCTAAATGATCCTGTAACGAAGCGCGCTGCTCTCCGTTGGATCTTCTCTATCTCTTCTATCAAGCCTATCTGGTACGGATCCCACACTGCTGAGCAGTATTCAAGCAGTGGGCCAACAAGCGTACTGTAACCTACTTCCTTTGTTTTCGGATTGCATTTCCTTAGAATTCTTCCAATGAATCTCAGTCTGGCATCTGCTTTACCGGCGATCAACTTTATATGATCATTCCATTTTAAATCACTCCTAATGCGTACTCCCAGATAATTTAGGGAATTAAGTGCTTCCAGTTGCTGACCTGCTATTTTGTAGCTAAATGATAAGGGATCTATCATCCTGTAGCCTCTTCGAACGAATTCAATTGTGGAGCACCCAAGACGCGGTTTTTTTGACTAAAAAGTTGCAGATATCGATCACCGAGTGCACCTTTCGAGCGTGGACGGCCTGTGGGATGCGATCACTGGCGGCGACTGTCCTTCGTGGCACGACTCATGTCACTCCACTGTTGCACAGACGTCTCTAATATGCTCCTTCCGTTGCTTTGAACTGAAATGCTGCAGTAGCACTCATGGCAACTACTGATACGTTTACAGACAACGTCAGGGGTAACCTTCCGACCGCTACCGGAACAGTCACAGTAGCAACGTACCTACGGGACGTATCAGGGTCACGCGAAACTTTTGCTTCGGTAAAATGAAATCTTCTCGGATTACAAGCCGCGTCACAGCTTTCGACAGCTGTCTCCACCATCGTCAGCAGGAGTTAAAATGGTTCAAATGGCTCTGAGCACTATGGGACTTAACATCTAAGGTCATCAGTCCCCTACAACTTAGAACTACTTAAACCTAACTAACCTGAGGACATCACACACATCCATGCCCGAGGCAGGATTCGAACCTGCGACCGTAGCGTTCGCGCGGTTCCAGACTGTAGCGACTAGAACCGCTCGGCCACAACGGCCGGCTTAAAATGGTTCAAATGGCTTTGAGCACTATGGGACTTAACATCTGAGGTCATCAGTCCCCTAGAACTTATAAACTACTTAAACCTAAGGACATCACACACATCCATGCCCGAGGCAGGATTCGAACCTGCGACAGTAGCGGAGGAGTTAAAAATCACCGACTGCTGAGTCTGGCACGGCAAAGCGAAAGCGAGTCAAACACGTAGGCTTGACGCTTTTCGGGACTCGCAAGCGGCAGTTTCAAATGTGGCGCCTGCCACTCGCGCCATGTGACGTCACTCTGTCCCGCGGTGGGACAGAGCTGTCAGATGCTGCCCAACGTGCCTTCTACGGATGCGCCACTCCGGTCCTCTCTATAAAGTTCCAGAAGCTGCCACTGGAGGAGAAACTTCGGACCCCCGTGGAAGGTTGCAGACCTTGCCATTACATAAATACCGGATGTCTCTCCTAAGAGTTGTCAGGCGCATTTTCTGTGGTGTTCCAGCAGGTTTCGGCAATTTTGTTTCTGCAACGTGTAGCTTGTGTCGACCCAAACAAATACTGCTCGTCAAATGTTTTGTGCGAAGCGCAGCGTCGACGGAATGCGTCGTTTTCCGTTTCAAACTAAATCATTTTTAAATCGGAATTTCAAGTGTCCATTCAAGAGCGCTACCAGATTAGTGTAGTTTGATACTTTTTTGCTACATGTATTAACAGGAACCGTAAAACACGAAGAGTAACTAGTAGTCAAGCAGCGACTGAGCAGCACGTTTCTGCATGGCGGTGCCAGTCAGCACGGGCCAGGGCGGTGCTGTAGAATCGTTGTTCCTTGTGTTTTACTGCCCCTGTTAATACATATCGGTAAAACGAATATCATACAAGACTAATTTGGGACCGCTCTGTGGAACGAGGACGTACAATTACGATTGTGAAATGATTTTGTTAGAAAAGGCTAACAACCGACGTTGTCCATCGAAGCTTGGCGTCTCATGAGACACATGATAAGCCCCCAGCTACACGTTGCAAAAACAAAACTGCAAGTGAACCTTCCTGGCAGATTAAAACGGTGTGCCGGACCGAGACGCGAACTCGGGACCTTTGCCTTTTGCGGGCAAGTGCTCTACCAACTTTTTTTTTTTTTTTTTTTTTTTTTAAATATCATTTTGTTCGCTTTCGTTCGTTGCATCTGCTCGGGGCGGACGTCATAAGACACCCGTTTTACTTCGTTGTTGATCGGTAAACTCAGTTTTTTTATTACAGAGGGCAGCTAACCCTCTAACCGAACACGCTGAGCTACCGTGCTGGCTTTCGCAGCTTTACTTCTCCCAGTACACTGTCTCCCACCTTCCAAACTTTACAGAAGCTCTCCTCAGCGCACACTCCACAGCAGAGTGAAAATCTGATTCTGGAAACATCCCCCAGGCTGTCGCTAAGCCATGTGTCCGCAATATCCTTTCTTTCAGGAGTGCTAGTTCTGCTAGTTTCTCAGGAGAGCTTCTGTAAAGTTTGGAAGGTAGGAGACAGGGTACTGGTAGAAGTAAAGCTGTGAGGACGGGGCGCGAGTCATGCTTGGGTAGCTCAGTTGGTAGAGCACTTGCCCGCGAGAGGCAAAGGCCACCCGGCACACAGTTTTAATCTGCCAGGAAGTTTCATATCAGCGCACACTCCGCCGCAGAGTGAAAATCTCATTCTGGAAAAACTGGACGTATCTGCCCAAACATCGGAGACAATTCACCTGACGACTCATAGGAGAGACGCTGTGTACAAGCGGAAGATCGTGCCAGCCTCGGTAGTCAGTGATTTAAACTCCTGATGACAATGGCGGACACAACTGTAGAAAGTTAAATCTATCCATGTTATATGCAGATTGTTTGAGGGCTACGACTGTATCGTAAGGTTTTTATAAAATAATATATGCTGCAACACTCGCTCGTTACTAACATTTTATTAGCACGAAGCGTTTCGGCAGCATGTTGGCATCATCAGGTTCATTTCCAGTTATTTTTACACTCTAATTAAAAGGAAGTGACAATAAAAATGCGTCTTTTTCGACACGTAACCTCACTGGCACCACATGGCAGAGGAAACTAACCTGACTTCATTTTAATTACAATGCAAAAGTAACTGTAAATGCGCCAGAAGATAACAGCACGCTGCCGAAACGCATAGTGATGATAAAATATTAGTAGTAAATGACTGTTGCAGTATGTATTATTTCATAAAAAGCTATCGAAAGCTCTAGAGTTTTATTATTTTGTTCAAGCCCACCACCTCGAAAGGCTTGTAGAAGGAAACTGTGGTGAGCGTACTGTAAGACCTTCAGTGCACACACCATCAGATTATTTGATTTGTCGCTCTAACGAAGTAGGCGAGTGTCAGCAATATGTCTCGTGGTCTTATCGTGGCGTGTTTATCTTCTGCCATTAGGTCAGACGATAGAAATGCCACTTGCACACTTCGAGTAGCAGACTGACGGTGACCAACTTTAAACAGAACTTGATTAATTTTCACACACATTTGTTAAAATAATAACAAGCATAAAATTACTTAACTTGGTTCTGGATGCTATTTACAATTGACAATCTGAAGCTCCTTTGGTATTGGTGCGACTGTTACGGTCGCAGGTTCGAATCCTGCCTCGGGCATGGATGTGTGTGATGTCCTTAGGTTAGTTAGGTTTAAGTAGTTCTAAGTTCTAGGGGACTGATGACCACAGCTGTTAAGTCCCATAGTGCTCAGAGCCATTTTGGTATTGGTACGTTAATCTTATTCTCACATATATCTCTGATACTTGACAAAAGTGTCTACACATTTATCTTCATGGCTATGTACTGGAATATGGTAATCTTATAAGGCGCAGATTGAAACTTGACTACAGACTGGTACAGACAAATGTAGACTGGTACAGACTGGTGCAGACCAATGCAGACTGACTAATCGGAGGTCTGTACACTCGTTATAATACCTCGTGCGTTCATGTATCACTGCGCGAGTGTGATCCGCGAGGATAAAAGGTTCTACGTTAGCAGCAATCTAATTGGCTGCGTTGCATATTAATACGCGGATCGGCGGAAGCAGAATTTGGTCCATCTTTATGGCAGCGCCATCTCGTAGTGCGGAGACGGACGAGCGCTGCGCCTGCGCTGTTGTGCTTAGCGGGGCGCGCTCCAGTGGGAAAGTTGTGTACGCGCTGACTACGCGGAACTATGTACACAACAGAAACTACTGTTGATATGTGTCTGTCACGCCCCTTCTGGACGCGTCGTTTAGAGCGCGTGGCCACGGAAGCTCTGATGACGGATGAAAGTTCTTTTCAACAGAAAAAATCACTCGACGAAGTGTATTGACCTACAAGTGGTCTACATCGAAAAGTTAGCTTTTTTTAAAAATATAGAAGACACATGGTATCGGTGGCACACTCGCCCCTGTACGGTGGGTGTAATCAGCTTCCACACGGCCGGGCGTGCCGCTGCAATTAGCGTCAGCTGCCGGGCCGTCGGAGCGGCGGTCCCCGCGTGGCCCGGCAGCCGCGACCGCCTCTTGTTCTCGACTCACTGTCGGCGGCGCGCATTGTGCCCGGGCTGATCGCCGCCGCGGGAGTCCAATCATCGCGGCGACGCGCTGGGTGCGGCCCGTGGTCTGGACGGCCGCGCCCACGGGCTCTCCGCTGCGGGCTGCGCCGTAATTACGGGGCTGTGTGTGGCCCGGTGACGTCACGCGCCGCCGGATACGGCGCGCCAGCCACCCGCCACAGGGGGCGGGCGCCGCTGCCCGTACCGCAACAGCCTCCACATTTCTGAACGCTGACGATTACCGTTAGCAAGTAGCGAAGGAGTGGGTTTCCGCTAGAAGGTGTGAGCCACAGCTCTGCCAAGAATCCAAAGATGAAAAAAAAAAAAAAAAGTTGAGTTCCAACAACGATTTGTAATACACAGCACTACCATCAACGCTCCCTCCCCGAATCACAGACCTTGCACAGCTGAGCACGTCAACGACACAGGTAGCCTTACCGTACGTGTAATCACATCAGAGAGGATTCTGTGAAGAGGCCACACAAGCCCGTGGTTCATGAAGCGGGGCAGCAGCTATTTCAGTAGTTTAGGGGGAGCAATCTGCACGATTCGCTTATCTGCCTTTGTAACACTACAAGTCCTTTTGGGGTGAAGAGAGCCATCCAGTTCATGTCGAGAAGCTCGCCACCGCCGCTTAAGTGGCCATGTGAAAGCTGAACTCAAAGGGGAAAATCGGGGCGCAACTTCCTTGAAGCGACGTATGAAAATTTGATAAGACCGGGGTTCGAACATGGGTCTCCTGCTCAGAAGGCAGATGCGCTAACCACTACGCCATCCTGGCACAGTGGCTTTGCACAACAGCACGGACTATTCTAACGCATCTCCCTCCTCGATCCAAATTCCCATTCACGCCTCAGCCCACATGGTACTACTTTTAATCTCAAACAACATTGCAAAGAATGAGAATTTCACTCTGCAGCGGAGTGTGCGCTGATATGAAACTTCCTGGCAGATTAAAACTGTGTGCCGGACCGAGACTCGAACTCGGGACCTTTGCCTCCTGCAGGAGAATTCCTGCAAAGTTTGGCAGGTAGGAGACGGGGTACTGACAGAAGTAAAGCTGTGAGGACGGGGCGTGAGTCGTGCTCGGGTAGCTCAGTTGGTAGAGCACTTGCCCGCGAAAGGCAAAGGTCCCGAGTTCGAGTCTCGGTCCGGCACACAGTTTTAATCTGCCAAAAAGTTTCATGTACAAAATGGTTCAAATGGCTCTGACAAGGCAACCTCCCCATCGCACACCTCTCAGATTTAGTTATAAGTTGGCACAGTGGATAGGCCTTGAAAATCTGAACACAGATCAATCGAGAAAACACGAAGAAGTTGTGTGGAACTATGAAAAAAGTAAGCAAAATATACTAACTGAGTAGTCCATGTGGAAGACAGGCAACATCAAGGATAATGTGAGCTCACGAGCGCCGTGGTCCTGTTGTTAGCGTGAGCAGCTGCAGAACGAGAGGTCCTTGGTTCAAGTCTTCCCCCCCCCCAGTGAAAAGTTTATTTTCTTTATTTTTGCAAAGTTAAGATCTGTCCGTTCGTTCATTGACGTCTCTGTTACTGGAATAAGTTTAGTGTGTTGTTTTGCGACCGCACCGCAAAACCGTGCGATTAGTAGACGAAAGGACGTGCCTCTCCAATGGGAACCGAAAACATTTGACCGCAAGGTCATAAGTCAACCGATTCCTCCACAGGAAAACACGTCTGATATATTCTATACGACACTAGTGACGGCATGTGCGTCACATGACAGGAATACGTTGTCGACCCACCGAACTTGTACACTAGGCGAATGGGTAAAAAGATACTTCTACCTTGCCCGATTTAGGTTCTCTTGTGAATGTGATAAAGTGATCGCATCGGACGGATGGACGGACAGATAATAATTATCTGAAAATAAAAAACTGAACTTTTCACTCGAGGGAAGACTTGAACCAAGGACCTCTCGTTCCGCAGCTGCTCACGCTAATCACGGGACCATGGCGCTCCTGAACTCACAGTCTCCTTGATGTTGCCTATCTGCCACATGGACTACTCAGTTTGTATATTTTGCTTATTTTTTTCATAGTTCCACACAACTTCTTCCTGTTTTCTCGATTGATCTGTGTTCAGATTTTCAAGGCCTATCCACTGTGCCAACTTATAACTAAATCTGAAGGGGGTGCGATGAGGATGTTCCCTTGTAAGCACTATGGGACTTAACGCCTGAGGTCATCAGTCACCTAGACTTAGAACTACTTAAACCTAACTAATCTAAAGACATCACACACAGCCATGCCCGAGGCAGGATTCGAACCTGTGACCGTAGCACCAGTGTGGTTCCAGACTGAAGCACCTAGAACCGCTCGAACACAGCGGCCGGTGTACTTGTACACGTAAATGATTACAGCTCCATAAAAAATAAGTGATTTCTTCAAGAGAAAGAGCTTCAGAAATTGAGAAAGTCAACAACGCGGTGGTCCATCTCTGGCCCTTTTGTAATCAGTTATTCGGGTTGGGATTAACTGACAGAGTTATTGGATGTGCTATTGAGGGATAACGTGTCAGACTCTGTCCAACTGGCGCGTTTACATCGTCAAAGTTCCGAGCTGGTTGCAGGGTCCTGTTCATAGTGGTCCAAACGTTCTCAGTTGAGCAGAGATTGAGCGACCTTGTTGGCCAAGATAGCGTTTGGCAAGAACGAAGACATGACTAGGAACTGTCGCCATTTGTGAGTGGGCATTATCCTGCTGAAATGTAAGCCCAGAATGGCTTACCATAAAGGGTAACAAAACGGGGCGTAGAATATCTTCGACGTACCGCTGTGCTGTAAGAGTTCTGCGGATGACAACCTAAGAAATCCTGCAAAGAAATGAAATGGTAGACCATCACTCTTGGTTGTCGGACCGTATAGTGGGCGATAATCTGGTTGGTAACCCACCGCTGTCCACGGCGTCTCCACACATCTTCACTGGTCATTGGGATTCAGTTCGAAGTGGGAATTGTCACTGAAGACCTACTCGATTCAATGAAATTGCAGATCAAATTTTGACCACCAAATTCTCCTGATCTGAACTCAATCCACTGACATTTCTGCGCCCACAAATCACCGTCCATAATTTATGGGAATTGAGTGACGTGTACGTAGATGTCTGGTGGCACACACTTCCGGAAAACAACCAAGGACTTGTAGAATCCATGCTACGCAAAATCGCTGTTTCTCTGCGTTCCAAAGGTGGTTCAGAAGGGCTCTGAGAACTATGGGACTTAACGACTGAGGTCATCAGTCCCCTAGAACTTAGAACTACTTAAACCTAACCAACCTAAGGACATCACACACGTCCATGTCCTAGGCAGGATTCGAACCTGCGACCGTAGCGGTCACGCGGTTCCAGACTGTAGCACCTAGAACTGCTCGGCCAGACCGGCCGGCTCCAAAGGTGGACCGACACGCTACTGAGCAGGTGATGATAATATTGTGAACCATTAGTGTATTTGGGGTGGCTTAGCTGTCACATATCATATTGAGGACACGTGCACGCCACTGCAGTTGGGGAACGCGTCACGTGGTTGATTGTGAGAGAAGCGACCTGGCCGATCTGCGCTGCTCGCTGCCGAACAGTGAACAGTGAAGCTCCCTCGGCCGCGGCGGCTCCCACGTGTCGTGGCCAGTATTTGATGCTGCCGGCAGTGCGGTATCTACGACGGCACATCTCGAGCTGTTTGACAAACGGCCCGCCGTCCGCCTTAATTGAGACGCCGAGGCGCGCCTGCTCCATTTAGATTAGCTCTCAGATACTGACCAGTGTTTGTTCTCTCCTCTCAGTGCACTTGCTGAGACTACGTCGCTTCCTAGTCATTCCGCAAACACTCGGACTCTCGTTTCTTGAGAGCGTAGTTGAAATTCCCATCTGGCCATTAGGATTCAGATTTTTCGGTCCTTTCCCCAACCTAATTCTGACAAATGACTGAAATCATTCTTTAGAAAGATCGCGGTCCATTTCCTTCTCCATTCTTGTACTATCGGAGTTTGGTCAACGTTCTTATGATCTATTTGACCATGTGAAGTCGAATGTTCATTTTCCTTGCTCCTATGAGGTCTAAAACTTTGGTTCCGCCGTGTTTCCTCGATGCTCGAGGCTTTATTGTGGAAAACTTACAGAAAACGTACCATTCAAAGTAATGGCCATCGCTGGCCACTATCTTCTCCCATGTTTCTGGCAGCACGAATCCCGTGGCGGAGGGACATCTACATCTACATTTATACTCCGCAAGTCACCCAACGGTGTGTGGCGGAGGGCACTTTGCTGTCATTACCTCCCTTTCCTGTTCCAGTCGCGTATGGTTCGCGGGAAGAACGACTGCCGGAAAGCCTCTGTGCGCGCTCTAATCTCTCTAATTTTAAATTCGTGATCTCCTCCCGAGGTATAAGTAGGAGGAAACAATATATTCAATACCTCATCCAGAAACGCACCCTCTCCAAACCTGGACAGCAAGTTACACTGCGATGCAGAGCGCCTCTCATGCAGAGTCTGCCACTTGAGTTTGCTAAACATCTCCGTAACGCTATCACGCTTACCAAATAACCCTGTGACGAAACGCGCCGCTCTTCTTTGGATCTTCTCTATCTCCTCTGTCAACCCGATCTGGTACGGATCCCACACTGATGAGCAATACTCAAGTATAGGTCGAACGAGTGTTTTGTAAGCCACCTCCTTTGTTGATGGACTACATTTTCTAAGGACTCTCCCAATGAATCTCAATCTGGCACCCGCCCTACCAACAATTAATTTTATATGATCATTCCATTTCAAATCGTTCCGTACGCACACCCCCAGATATTTTACAGAAGTAACTGCTACCAGTGTTTGTTCCGCTATCATATAATCATGCAATAAAGAATCCTTCTTTCTATGTATTCACAATACATTACATTTGTCTATGTTAAGGGTCAACTGCCACTCCCTGCACAAAGTGCCTATCCGCTGCAAATCTTCCTGTATTTCGCTGCAATTTTCTAATGCTGCTACTTCTCTGTATACTACAGCATCATCCGCGAAAAGCCGCATGGAACTTCCGACACTATCTACTAGGTCATTCATGTATATTGTGAAAAGCAACTGGGCGTCTTTTGAGTGTACCCATGAATCGATCCAATTTTGCACTTGTTCATATGACCAGAGATACTGGTCAGCCAGGCCGTGTGCCATTGACCGAGAAAGATGGTAGTCAGAGGGACCAATGTCTGCAGAATACGGCGGGTGAGGTAGGACTTACCATTTCAACATTTCCAGGTAGGTTTTGATGGATTTTGCGAAATGTAATCGAATACTAACATGCAAAATCACCTTTTCATATCTGTCGCTCTATTATGGCCCTTTGTCTCTCAGTTCTCCTCTCAGCCTCATCAACTGCTTTCGATACCGATTTCGTGTGATTGTTTCCGTCGGTTTCTGTAGATTCGAAAACCTTCTCTCACCATGCCGGTCCTCGACATCGAAATCACCGTTCTTGAAGCGTTGAAACCATTATCTGCACGTTCTTTCTCTAATAGATGGCTCACCAATTGCCGTAGCTAGCATTTTATGAGCCTCAGCCGCAGATTTCTTAATATTAAAGCACAGAATTAAAACATCCCGCAAATGATTGGGCTCATAAGTTGTCATATTCAGTCGTGAATAGGTTTATGATGCAATCACAAATCGACTAATATTTTGATGACCTTTTGTTTACAAAAGCCTAAGGTTATTTTGTGACACTAACTACTTATCAACTGTTCACCAATGAACGCTAGTTCCATCTGCTTCAAAACGGCGGATGCTAAGTTGTGAACCCAGTACAAACACTACAAAATAACTACAGATGGATCTCTCTACTTTTACGAACAGATTCATCAACTGCGTGTAAAAATGACACATTTTCACCATCGTTAGTCAGTTACATTGTCAGCATCTGGCAGATTTTTATCGAATTTATGAGTTCATTTATTTAATCGTATGTCTAGGGCCCCCTTCGGGTAGACCGTTAGCCGGGTCCCGGTCTATCAATTTGACATCACTTCGGCGACCTGCAGTCGATGAGGATTATAGGATGATGATGACAGCACAACACACAGTCCCTGGGCGGCGATAATTCCCCGACCCAGCCGGGAATCAAACCCGGGCCCAGAGGACTGACACTGCTTCACGCTGACCATTCAGCTACTGGGGGCAGACTTCGAAATTATGAGTAACGAACCACTTTACTGAATACGTACAAAAAGTAAAGCACAGCCTGTGGCTCAAAGGCGAGACCGGGATGTTCGTCTGACTGCAGGTAAAGGGCAGTTTTTCTTGGCCGAGGGGGAGGCGGAAGGCCCGTAGCCACGACCTCCTTCTCTCCAATCTCTCCCCCCCCCCCCTCCCCCAAATCCCGCTCCTGCCATCGGACGACCAGGAGTACTCATGTGATAGTATGCTGAGTGGACCTGCACCATCCTGGAGGGACTAAATTGAGGAAGAATCCTTGCCCCTATCCGGGATTGAATCCGAAACCTCCAGAGTCTGAGTCTAGTGAACCACCCGCCAGACCACCACGGCCACACAGAATTCGTATCCATGATTTTATTTGTGGTGAGAATACGCCACTTCTTGGCAAAACTATTTCATATTTAAGATTGTAAACCAAACTAACTGCGTTAATGTTCTATCAATATTTAATTGAAACTTCCTGGCAGATTAAAACTGTGTGCCCGACCGAGACTCGAACTCGGGACCTTTGCCTTTCGCGGGCAAGTGCTCTACCATCTGAGCTACCGAAGCACGACTCACGCCCGGTACTCACAGCTTTACTTTGCCAGTATCTCGTCTCCTACCTTCCAATTGTTTTTGAACAGGTTTCGGCTTATTGGGCCACAGCTAAGAAAGATATCACTAGTGTGCACAAGACGCACTATTATGTAGGAAACCAAATTTATAAAAAAAGGTTCTATCAACACACACGAAATATTTGGTAGTGACATTAGGCTTAAAGTGTAAAATCCAATGCTCATCACTCGTGATATGCACGAAACGCGTTAAACTGCATTGTATCAAATACAATACACAGCGCAAAGACACAATATTAAAATATAAAAGGTGTTAAAATGTAATAGTATGATTTTAAGGAAAAACAAAGTAAGTTGTAGTAACAGTTAAGCTGTGATACAGCTTTATGGAGATGAATATCACCATTGGGATTGAGGGCAGAGAGTGTATGTCCGGTTGAATGAATCATGTGAAGCTTAAGCATGGGGATGTATTCAGCTGTAAATGATAATTTAGAATTAAGTGTGAATTTTGTGATTAATGGTTATTTACCTCAATTGCTTGTAATAGGCTAAGTTTTTCCCCCCTGTCGGTCATATGCAGCCAGTCTGTGCCGACTACGTTGCTGAAAGCCCGCCCGGTTGGCCGTGCCGTCTAACGCACGGCTTTCCGGGCGCGAAGGAGCGCCTGGTCCCCGGCACGAATCCGCCCGGCGGATTTGTGTCGAGGTCCGGTGAGCCGGCCAGTCTGTGGATGGTTTTTAGGCGGTTTTCAATCTGCCTCGGCGAATGCGGGCTGGTTCCCCTTATTCCGCCTCAGACTATGTCGGCGATTGCTGCGCAAACAAGTTCTCCACGTACGCTTACACCACCATTACTCTACCACGCAAACATAGGCGTTACACTCGTCTGGTGTGAGACGTTCCCTGGAGGATCCACCGGGGGCCGAACCGCTCGGTAACCTTGGGTTCGGTGTGGGGCGGCGTAGGGGTGAAGTGGACTGCGGTACTCGTCGTGGAGTTGTGGACCACTGCGGCTGCGGCGGGTACGGAGCCTCGCCGTCGTTTCTAGGTCCCCGGTTAACATACAATACGTTGCTGAACGTCTGCTGAAGGGGGTCACAGGTACTAAGTGAGCACAGAAAAGCGAGACTGCAGTGGCTGGAGCTGTTTGTGCCATAAACTTAGGGCTCTTCTCGAATTTTCGATCGCCCCGCTATCTATCGATTTGTGTTATCTGCACGACGTGTTTTAGTGTTATTAATGTAATTTTAATAATAAAAATAACAGTGATTAATGTAATTTTAAAGTAACAGTTGAGCATGGAATGTTATGCCTTCTAGCGTGCAAGTCATGTGCAGGAACAGCAACGATTAAATAAATATAATACTACCATCACAATTCAGTCCAGTCCTCCTGCGTTCACTTATCATGCGTTCTGGTGACGTACTACCTGTACGACGAGTCTTTCCGCAGTAATTTATTTTAACGATTGCTGTTACATTAACTTTAACATTACTTATTTTATTAAATAAGTATTTAATTCCTAATTAATTTTATCTTTCCAATCTGATCAAACGCGTAACTTTTTTACCCGTTATTCCAGTAAATGCGATAAGGGGCTGACATACTCATTTTCCACCCCAACTGGAAAACCATTACAGCAGCTTGTAACCAAATAAAATATTGTGCTAGACTGAGGGCCAAGTAATATTTTTGAAGGACCATATTTTCGTCTTTGACTGTTAGTTTTACTTAAAGTGACCATAAATGATTATGTAACCGTACTTGCTGTATGGGAAGCAACATCGCGAATTTTTTCTAATGTAACAGAAGTCAGTATGGTGGTACTGTAGTATTTGATGCTATTTTCTCCTTTGTTTAACGAAATTATCAAATTGAAGAACAGCTGTAGCTTTTTGTGGCTAGTTCGCAGCTTTTCCCGTTTCGCTTGCATTAGAGAGGTGGCCAAGCCATTTTGGGACCGGAAGTCATGTACCCAATAAGAAGAGCATAGCCATGTTATCTGAGCCCGGGTGGGGGCGGCGGCTCATAGATGAATCACGAAAGAGCTTTGAGGTTTCGTGACGAATAGCTGTGAGTACACTTGTTACTGGGCAGTTTCCATTAAATACTCCTCCCTATTTGAAACTAATACTAAAGTGGTACATCTGTCTGTGAAGATTAATTACACTCCTGGAAATGGAAAAAAGAACACATTGACACCGGTGTGTCAGACCCACCATACTTGCTCCGGACACTGCGAGAGGGCTGTACAAGCAATGATCACACGCACGGCACAGCGGACACACCAGGAACCGCGGTGTTGGCCGTCGAATGGCGCTAGCTGCGCAGCATTTGTGCACCGCCGCCGTCAGTGTCAGCCAGTTTGCTGTGGCATACGGAGCTCCATCGCAGTCTTTAACACTGGTAGCATGCCGCGACAGCGTAGACGTGAACCGTATGTGCAGTTGACGGACTTTGTGCGAGGGCGTATAGTGGGCATGCGGGAGGCCGGGTGGACGTACCGCCGAATTGCTCAACACGTGGGGCGTGAGGTCTCCACAGTACATCGATGTTGTCGCCAGTGGTCGGCGGAAGGTGCACGTGCCCGTCGACCTGGGACCGGACCGCAGCGACGCACGGATGCACGCAAAGACCGTAGGATCCTACGCAGTGCCGTAGGGGACCGCACCGCCACTTCCCAGCAAATTAGGGACACTGTTGCTCCTGGGGTATCGGCGAGGACCATTCGCAACCGTCTCCATGAAGCTGGGCTACGGTCCCGCACACCGTTAGGCCGTCTTCCGCTCACGCCCCAACATCGTGCAGCCCGCCTCCAGTGGTGTCGCGACAGGCGTGAATGGAGGGACGAATGGAGACGTGTCGTCTTCAGCGATGAGAGTCGCTTCTGCCTTGGTGCCAATGATGGTCGTATGCGTGTTTGGCGCCGTGCAGGTGAGCGCCACAATCAGGACTGCATACGACCGAGGCACACAGGGCCAACACCCGGCATCATGGTGTGGGGAGCGATCTCCTACACTGGCCGTACACCACTGGTGATCGTCGAGGGGACACTGAATAGTGCACGGTACATCCAAACCGTCATCGAACTCATCGTTCTACCATTCCTAGACCGGCAAGGGAACTTGCTGTTCCACCCAACGTGCTCTAGAAGGTGTAAGTCAACTACCCTGGCCAGCAAGATCTCCGGATCTGTCCCCCATTGAGCATGTTTGGGCCTGGATGAAGCGTCGTCTCACGCGGTCTGCACGTCCAGCACGAACGCTGGTCCAACTGAGGCGCCAGCTGGAAATGGCAAGGCAAGCCGTTCCACAGGACTACATCCAGCATCTCTACGATCGTCTCCATGGGAGAATAGCAGCCTGCATTGCTGCGAAAGGATGATATACACTGTACTAGTGCCGACATTGTGCATGCTCTGTTGCCTGTGTCTATGTGCCTGTGGTTCTGTCAGTGTGATCATGTGATGTATCTGACCCCAGGAATGTGTCAATAAAGTTTCCCCTTCCTGGGACAATGAGTTCACGGTGTTCTTATTTCAATTTCCACGAGTGTATTTCTAGATGGGGGAGGGGAAGTTGGTCTCCTGTCTGCCTCCTCGCTGGCTACGTCTGTGCTCTGTAACAATCGCGTTTCAGAATATTAAAAACGTTTCTGGTGAAAAGTTTCTTTCGTGACACATACTCCATTCCAATACAAAAGAAGACGTGTGTGTGTACCTAGGTATATTTACGTGAAACTCAAGTGGGATCAACAATTTCTGAAATTCAAACTGAAAACGTTGGTGACTTTAGAGAACGAGACTTCGATTCGAATGGATTCCATGTAGTTCGACTGACCTTTCAAATGGGTACAGGCTGTACCTAAAACTAAAAAGTAAAAACGTCACGAGGAACTGTTTTCATAAATTCCATTTCATTTGATTTCAAAATTTTATCTTTTAAGAACTTGTTGAACGTACGTACAAACAGAGTTGAGCATTGCCATTGTTAAATATTATTTTTGAAAGTTAAAGTGGAAATTATCAGCTCTTCGTTTTCAAAACACGAACTAGCACGTCTGAAAGTAGGTTCCAACGAAACGGCACTTCTCGTTTTAATTTTAATATACGATTATAGGAAAGTTCTAAATCACCGGTCGTGCACACGGAACAGCATAGGTGAGACTAGGAGTAAAGATTTCGATAACGTTTTTAAACTGAAGAAGAATAAAAGATGGGAACCGCAAACCGGTACTGAACGACCGGGAGTGGAACGTGTGATTGTTTGAAAAAGAACGTGAACAAAGTGGGAGCTAGGAACGGCGGAACTGGAATGAGTGGCTACCCGGAAACGAACGAGACTAGCCGAACGGGACCGAGGCGAAAACGAGATCGGCCTGAAGAGAAAGGTGAATGACCGTTCTTCATATGTCGTCCGTGAGTTCCTCCGCTCAGTTTAATGAACCGTTGCATTGGACCCGATCCTTTGCGAACGACCCATCTCTAGCTTGCAAGTCAGATATCACGTGGTTATTCGGTCGATTGATTCGGGGCAGGTGTGACGTCTCCTGGCAAGACATTTACAAAATCGTTGGAATATATAAAAAATAATAAAAATAAACATTTATCTGTATTATTATTATTATTTCATTATTGTATGAATGGTTGTAGATTATGAACAAAAAGAAATAACAATTTTTCATTTTTATGTATGTGCAATATTTATGTATTTATATTTCACAAATAATTTCTGTGGTCGCCGAAAGTACTTATAGAAGCAGACAATGATAATTCAAAGAGAAAACAAAGATGCATGTTAAATTGCCTGTAAATAGTGGAGTTTAAAACATTACTCTCTCTGTCTTCTTGTAGCGTTAAAGTTGTAAGAGCCTGTGACGCTCGCTTGAATGCTTACGTAACCTTCGTTTGTCCTTTGATCGAGAAAGACGCCATTGGAGGATGATATTTGTAAAAGATGTGTACGTTTAATTTATGTTGATTTTTTGAATACATAACTTGTTAAATTATTACCTGTAATAATTTATTGCTAGCTTGCGCAAGATTTCATTCCACCTTCCTAACAGTTTTCAGCATATTAGGAATTTTTCATGACTCAGAGCCGTGCAGCGATCGCGGGAGAAGCTTCCGCGGCAAATTCAAATTCAATTGAATGAAAGCAGTTTTCCCGCAATATAGCGGTACATTAAAATTGTCTCTTTCAGCTTCCTGGAGACTTCAGACGCAAATAATTCATGAGTGATAAAATTTTACTTGTGTGTGATCAAAGACTACTGTGCAAAACATGTTCTGGATAATAACATAATAATCAATTTTTTTTTTTTTAGTTTCATGCTCTCATGTCAGTCGTGGCAGTTAATAGTGTTCATATATTTAAAAGAAATCCACTGCAGCTTTTACGTTCAGTGAACATAACAACTGTAACTTCCGTACAGGCAATAAGAGTAATTTTCTGTGCATTCAAGAAATGAAAGTAGCGAAGGGCATTTTTTTTATTCCATAATTTAAAATGGCTCGGAGCACTATGGAACTTAACTTCTCAGGTCATCAGTCCCCTAGAACTTAGAACTACTTAAACCTAACTAACCTAAACACATCACACACATCCATGCCCGAGGCAGGATTCGAACCTGCGACCGTAGCGGTCGCGCGATTCCAGACTGTAACGCCTAGAACCGCTCGGCCACCCCGGACGGCATTCCATAATTAGTTACAGTAATGGTACCATGTTCCATATCCAACAAGCTAGATCAGTGATATATAGTTTGCAAATTAAAGATCGTACGTCCACAGCAGGAAATCTTACAGTGTTGTGCGTATGCCCACGTAATAGGTCAAAGTGCATAAAGTTACAATATTTTCAACTGCAGAAACTAATAGTGAGAATCGTATTTTATCTGTGGTGCTCGCAACAAAAAGCAATGTAAAATTAATTAAAAATTTATGCCATATAAACTGCAAATAAAGTAAAAATGGTGTGCGGTGGGGATTACGCGACACAGGGGACCAAACAGCGAGGTCCTCGGTCACATCGGATTGGGGAAGGATGTTGAAGGAAGTCGGCCGTGCCCTTTCAAAGGAACCATCTTGGTATTTGCCCGAATCGATTTAGGAAAATCACGGGAAACCTACATCAGGATGGCTGGACGCAGGTTTGAACAGCCGTCCTCCCGAATGCGAGTCCAGTGTGCTAATCACTGCGCCACCTCACTCGGTTGGTCATTCGGGCAGCGCTCGATATCATGTGGATATGTGCTGGAAGCCGCGGGTCCGTAAGGAGGCACCTACCCAGCCCAGCCCAGCCCAGCCTGGCGCAGACGCCGGCCGCACCTGCTGGTGTGGAGGGGCGGTGCGTAAAGCAGGTGTTTTTACGGCCGCGGCGCGTCTGGGGCGGCCACAAGGACGGGGACCAGGCGCTGCCCGGGCCGGCCGCTCGCGAAACCACCTCCTACCTGCCAGGCTGGCGCGCCGCCGACTCCGTACTGCGGCCGAGTCCGTCGGCGGGCCTCGCAGCAGAGGCCCAGATTCCTGCGCTCGCCTGCACCAGTGCGAGGCACGCGACCCGCTCGTTGTCACCACCGCTATACTGCGTTTTCAGGCTGATACCCGCAGATTCTCCAGAGTGCCCCTCCTTCGGTGCCAGCGACGTATCTCCTCGCATGAACAAGTCTCGGAAAAGTTCCTTCTTTCTCGTCTTCTTCGTTGCAAGAAGTCCCATTCGCGGTCGCGGTCAGAATCCACCCATTTTCGGCGAAGTTGTGTTCGAGTTTAATGACTTTTCTGGAGACTAGAAATCTACTCTGTAGGAATCAGCATGGGTTTCGAAAAAGACGGTCGTGTGAAACCCAGCTCGCGCTATTCGTCCACGAGACTCAAAGGGCCATAGACACGGGTTCACAGGTAGATGCCGTGTTTCTTGACTTCCGCAAGGCGTTCGGTACAGTTCCCCACAGTCGTTTAATGAACAAAGTAAGAGCATATGGACTATCAGACCAATTGTGTGATTGGATTGAGGAGTTCCTAGATAACAGGACGCAGCATGTCATTCTCAATGGAGAGAAGTCTTCCGAAGTAAGAGTGATTTCAGGTGTGCCGCAGGGGAGTGTCATAGGACCGTTGCTATTCACAATATACATAAACGACCTGGTGGATGACATCGGAAGTTCACTGAGGCTTTTTGCAGATGATGCTGTCGTGTATCGAGAGGTTGTAACAATGGAAAATTGTACTGAAATGCAGGAGGATCTGCAGCGAATTGACGCATGGTGCAGGGAATGGCAATTGAATCTCAATGTAGACAAGTGCAATGTGCTGCGAATACACAGAAAGATAGATCCTTTATCATTTAGCTACAAAATAGCAGGTCAGCAACTGGAAGCAGTTAATACCATATATTATCTGGGAGTACGCATTAGGAGTGATTTAAAATGGAATGATCATATAATGTTGATCGTCGGTAAAGCAGATGCCAGACTGAGATTCATTGGAAGAATCCTAAGGAAATGCAATTCGAAAACAAAGGAAATAGGTTACAGTACGCCTGTTCGCCCACTGCTTGAATACTGCTCAGCAGTGTGGGATCCGTATCAGATAGGGTTGATAGAAGAGATAGAGAAGATCCAACGGAGAGCAGCGCGCTTCGTTACAGGATCATTTAGTAATCGCGAAAGCGTTACGGAGATGATAGATAAACTCCAGTGGAAGACTCTGCAGGAGAGACGCTCAGTAGCTCGGTACGGGCTTTTGTCAAAGTTTCGAGAACATACCTTCACCAAAGAGTCAAGCAGTATATTGCTCCCTCCTACGTATATCTCGCGAAGAGACCATGAGGATAAAATCAGAGAGATTAGAGCCCACACAGAGGCATACCGACAATCCTTCTTTCCACGAACAATACGAGACTGGAATAGAAGGGAGAACCGATAGAGGTACTCAAGGTACCCTCCGCCACACACCGTCAGATGGCTTGCGGAGTATGGATGTAGATGTAGATGTAGAAGTGCTGTGCGCGAGACCGATTACGTGACGCATTGCCCCGCAAATTTACTCGGAAATCTGAATTAATCCTTTGCACTGTGTGAGCGTGTGGGTGCTATTCTGTCATTATGCGCAACGGTTTAATCTGAAATGTACCCTTTACCCAGTGGCTCCTGCAAGATGTAATTTCCACCCCCACACTACTACAGAAGTCAGACAGACGCTCCTAACGTTCTAAAGAGAAATGCCTGAAAAACTTTCAGCAACAAATATCTTCTGGAGTCATCCGCTGTAAGGAAATGACACAAAATTTCACAAAAGTTCTTACGTAACTAGCGGGATACTTGGGTACTGGAGTAGTGCTAGTTAGTGTAAGAAAAACATGAAACTAACGAAAATAATTTTTTATTTTGCAAAAATTCTGAGAAATCACAATGGCACTTTTAGTTATGAACTGAACAAGTTATTTCCAGGTTCTTTTCGGAATGACAACTTACCTCTTAAGGACAGCATTCGCTAATGAAATTTCTATACACAGTTTAAGATTGTTATTGACTCGGCAGAATGGCTGAGAACCCCGCCTACTCAACTTGAATAATTATCCGTTAGAATGTTGCTAGGTACAGTCGAGGCTGTCGTGTGTGAAATGCAGTGAAGTGTACTGTTGTGGAGGAAATATGGGGCTCGCAATAGCTGTAGCGCACAATCCCATAAGCTGCGATGACTGCTGTCTGCGCCGTTCGCTGCTGAAAAACAAGCTAACTCTCGTTCTATCTGGATTGACCTTCTCCAATCAAACTCTCCCTACACCTTGATGAAGTCAAGGACTCCTATTCACCCCTAGTCTAACTATTGGCGTGGTACACCGGTCAGATAACCAGTCCACTGCAATACCACTCAAAAATTAACTCGCAAGCGTCTAACTATAACTGTCTTTTCACACCACACAATAAGTGTGGTGGACAACACAGTGAAAAATGCTTAATTGCAAGGACTCAATATAGAGTCGCACTCCGATTCGCTCTCGACAGAGGCGCTCTCCCGGTGAAGTACTGAGGAGAGACTTGTTCCTCGCCCTTTGAGTACACTTACAAGCGCACACGCTCTCATTACGTGTTCTCGCTCCAAGAGCGACAACGGGATGGCCCCTCTCCACGCCACACGTGAAGGGGTATATCTTTTGGTCTCTTCCATTACTCCTTCAGCTCAAGGCGTCAGGAATATCGTCTGCCAATCAGCATTGCTCTTCTAAAATGGGAAAATGACGTTTCGTTTATGGCGACCAATTTGGAAATCTGTACCATCGGCGTTTGGCGTTTGCTGTGTCCCTGTGAAAACGTTTGAAACTGTGCGCTATGTTTGTAAAGAATGCGTAGGCTTGGCGCTCCCACACAATGTAGCGGAATTTGCTTTTAAGCCGAACACGGTGTCGTTCTCCCTTTCACTCGGGCAAACGCTGTCTGCTCTACAGGCGGTCGCCAGCAAACGTAGATAGGTTGACTCGTCCTCTGAAGGGCCGGCATCCTGGTGTGCAGTTTGCCTCTCCCAAACTAAAAGCTTTTGTGAGCGTCGTGTCTTGAATGAGTGTGTGTACGCCAGCCTTGAGTATTTCAATCTCGGTGCGCACTTGCGATTTACTAGTTATTTGCATATCATTTACATGAATTCGTAGAACATTGACTTTATCTTATTGAGTTTGGATTCGAATGAAGTGTCTTGATGTGCGGAATATGATTCTGAGGGCGGAATATGTAAGCAATGAAGGTCAGGAGACCACGACGTTTTACAACTGATATACTGTCGAATCAGTCAAAGAAATATCGCTAGCCTCAGTCTGAGGTGCGAAACACAAAATTTGTGTGTAGGAGTCTTCTATGTTGGTTAGCCTCAACAAAATCTTCCGATTTACAGGCCGCTGCACTTCTAATAAAATACTTGAGCTTTCGACGGCAGTCTCCATCATCTTTATCAGTCGTCAGTCATCGTCACCAGTGAAGTGACGTGACGGGTAGTTCATCATTTTATCGATTCATGATAACACATTCAGACCAAATAAAACACACATGTCACATTAAAGGGCGTCCAAGCAGTCGCATCAGTACACAGTGTACCACATTCTGGCACCAACGTAGACGTGAATTCTCGCATGCAAAAGATCATAAAGGTCCCGACTGGCATCCTGTGATAAATTTTCCCAAGTACCTCGCTCATCTGTTGCAATTCGGCAATGCTTCTTCCACGCTATGAAGAACGAGTAAGTTCCCGCTTCAAAAATGGTTCAAATGGCTCTGAGCACTATGGGACTTTACTTCTGAGGGCATCAGTCCCCTAGAACTTAGAACTAATTAAAAGCTAACGAACCTAAGGACATCACACACATCCATGCCCGAGGCAGGATTCGAACCTGCGACCGTATCGGTCGCGCGGTTCCAGAACTGCGGTTCTAGAACCGCTCGGCCAGTTCCCGCTTCACCATGTCTACAGGTTTTCAGTTGGCGAGAGATAGGGTAGTCTTGCTGGCCAGGGCAGTTGTACTCCACGGACGATACTTTGCGTCGCAGCAGCCGTATGTGGAGATGTACTGTACTGGATAAAACAGACCGCCTTACTGTCAGTGGTACAACCTGTATGGATAGCAGCCTGTGCAATGTAGGAGGCTGTGGTCATTTTTCTACAGAAACACTATATGTGACCACGAGACATATGTGGTCTTAGTCCTCTCACAGTCAGGCACCAATGGTTCTAAGTGACACATAAGATACAACACGTGACCGAAATCCTACCTGGATGATCTTCGGTCGCCACCGCTGCTCGAACAATGAGTCGACTTGATGTGCGTCTGTACTATGTGGACATCCAGAACATGGTCTGTGGGTGCGGGAGCCTCACGAGCCTGACGTCACAAAGCCTGAGGTGGGCCGTTTTTGTAGTGTGCAAATACACCCCCATTGTAAGCGCTGTAAACGTGTACATCCTTCACTCAGAAACAAAACGTACTCTCATCAGTGAAGACAATAGAGTGGAGTTCCACTCTCCAACTGATGTTTCCACAACACCCTCAAGGCTGTATCTGGAGGTAGCGTAGTGTCAGTGGTAGCCTGGCCAGAGACACATGTGGTCTTAGTCCTCTCGCAGTCAGGCACCAATGGTTCTAAGTGACACATAAGGTACAACACGTGACCGAAATCCTACCTCGATGATCTTCGGTCGCCACCGCTGCTCTAACAATGAGTCGACTTGATGTGCGTCTGTACTATGTGGACATCCAGAACATGGTCTGTGGGTGCTGGAATGTTCCACTCGCGTTTACTGAAAGCATCGACACTCCACCGTTACGTTGTGCCCAACGTGTACAGCAACCCGTCGTGCGTCCATCAAGCTTCCCGCAGGCCCAGATGGCAACTCTGTTCACACGGCTGCAGTTAGCAGGAGTTCGTATTCTTCGGCAGAGGATGTGTGTATCCTGTATCGAGTATCACGCACACTGTTCACCGTTAAACTCAGTACAGTTACTGCCTGCAGACTCAGAACACAGGGTCACATACCGAACCCTCCAGAGCGCCATCTGACAGCTGATGATGATGTCAAATGAACCACTAACACTACAACCACTCAATATGTGTATGTTGTACCCTGATGCCACCGAACACACACCTTGACGGGATTACAATTTTCTTTTCAGGCTATGTAGGTGCAATTGCAGCGTCTGGGATCTCCCGAAAAGGGCCGGCGTGACGCACACGTAGAAAGGCGAGTTGGGCAGCTCATAATAGCTCTGGCCAGCCATTAGTCTTCACCACGCTGTGCACAAGAAAGCGGTTCTCAGCACGCTAGTACACAGAGCAAAGATTATTTCTGACGACTGCCACTTAAATATGAATTGCAGCATTTGAGATGCTTGTTTAGAGAGAGCATGGTTGCTCCAAGCGGATAAAGCATACGCTCTCAGGGGCCACCGGCGAAGGACCCCTAGTGAATAGGCGGAAGAGTCCAAATGAATGCATTCATGCCAAACTGTGAGTCAACAAGCACTGCCTCTAATACCAATACGGAAGATACTGTCACAATTCCAACAATAATCGGGAAACATATTACTTCTCCCCACACTATTCTCGTCAACCGACGAGAAAATAAACAACTTAAAGTTCATACGGAGACTTTCCGACTTCGTTCCTTCTTCGGCGCAACATTCGCAAATGGTACACGATAGTGGAAAGGGGTGGGGGGTGGGGGGGGGGGGCGGGGTTATGGAGTGGTAGAGTTTCACTTAATGCAGTTTTTATCTTTCATGCATTCAGACTGGCGGTCGTCACTTTGAATAGCTGCTATGAGCTGAATTTGTCGCTATATATTGTAGTTGGTTTACGTCAATAAAAATAACTAAATATTCATTTCCAACCCTCATTTCCTTACCTCAAAGTACATACCTTAGGTTACTTCACCGTCAGGTATCGATAGGTTTTGCGATACCCTGTATAATGATACAGGTATGCTCCACTGAATACTTGCAGTGTGCTGATACAGATACGCACAGAGGACATAGCCCGCACAACGCTTTGACGACATGGTTCGTGTTTTGATAGCATAAGTCGTTCGCGAATGCCATTCCTTACTGCTGTAGCGAGAACCTGCTCACGAGTGTTGTAAGAGACTGTTACGCCCTATCGGCCTTTACAGCGACTACTCTGCTTCTGTCGGTTCTTGCAATGCGTGATTGTGTTATTATCACAGAACGTCGTGCACTACGCCTGCTCATTGCACTAACAAAGTTCTTGAGAATGCCGCGAACCGCTATGTACTCACACAATGTAAGAAGACAATTAGAAAACTGGGATAAATGTCTGGCCGATTTCTTGTCATGTCAGATTTGCATGTGTTCTGGAGCTTTCGACTACTTCCTCTCTGGTCGTCGTCAGAAGTTATCTGTAGGTCGTGTGGTCCTTTATTCAGCTGGTCGAGTTATGTAATGGAGACGTCAGGGGTGTTCCATATGTTGTCAGAGACTGAATCGATGTCTCAGATGGAGGAACACTAGTAGCGATGCTGATTTCGTTAAATGATGGATAACTCGGCTTGTTTCTCTGCAGTTTTACAGCACCAAGCGTCTTTTTACACGCTGTCTTGGTTAAAGTAGCTGTACACAATCCGATCTCTACAACCAAAAACGTCAGATGCCCAGTAGGTAGATTACATGGGAGAAGATTTTCATATTATCAGTCTTAATCGTATGTCTGTTCATCATGCGGTCTTCGGCAACAGAAGATTTGACGAAATCGCGATGTTACAGAAGTGTCGGCGCTCTACGGAGCGTCCTCAAATCGTACTGAATGACTAATGTAACTGCTACCACATTCACAAGAAAGTCTACAAGCTACAAAAACACTGAGATGTGAAAATAAATCTGTGAAACATTTATCGGAGAATGACTCCGCGAAAAAGTAGTTTCTCGACTTAGAATGCTTCTCTCTGAATTAAAGATGCAAACCACTGACACCTGCAGAGAACATAAGAAGCTAGGCGTACCTTTCGACTGACGCTGTACAGTGTCTTGCAAAGTTTAGATGCTAGTGCACACTATCTGATTCAAAGTATTCGCACACCTATTAATGAATGTTAATATAGGAAGTGTCCAAAGGTGGACTTTACGATAGCTTGAATTCTCCTCGGTACGTTCTTAGTGAGACGTCTCAATGTGGAGGAATGGCATCTCAGTCTCTCTCAAGAGCCGAAACTAGAGGAGGTAATAATTTTAGAGGCTGTGGTCTTGAGGGGCCAACGGCCTTGCCGCAGTGGTAACACCGGTTACCGTCAGATCACCGAAGTCAAGCGCTGTCGGGCTGGTCTAGCACATGGATGGGTGACCATCTGGTCTGCCGAGCGCTGTTGGCAAGCGGGGTGCACTCAGCCCTTGTGAGGCAAACTGAGGAGCTACTTGATTAAGAAGTAGCGGCTCCGGTCTCGGAAACTGACATATGGGCGGGAGAGCGGTGTGCTGATCACAGGCATCCAGTGACGCATATGATCTGAGGATGACATGGCGGCCGGTCAGTACCGTTGAGCCTTCATGGCCTGTTCGGGAGTAGTTTAGTTTCAGTTTTGTAGTCTTAAACGAAGTCGACGCTCTAACTTATCCAATAGGTGTCAAGTTGGGAAAGAATCGTCGTCTGCGAACTGCTGCTCTACTGAACGCTGTACACAGTATTGTAAAGCGTGTTCAGATCTTTCCGCATTTAGCATTTTCTCAAGCGCAATCGGAGACCACACCATAATCACGAAGCTCACCCCCACGCCGTAACACCATCTCTTTCGGACTTCAGTGTTGGCACTACACATGTTAGCAGTCATTCGCCAAATCCGAACACGTCCATCGGATCTTCACTGGGTGTAGCGTGATTCACCACGCCAGATCATCGTGTCCAGTCACTCCCTGTCCAGTGATGTCACTGTTTACACTTCAATAGTCGCTGAGCTTTACGTACAGAAATTTGCGGCTTATGGGGACCTGCTCGATTATTGTGACGCACTCTTTTTGACTCCCAACGTACAGCCAAAGTGCCAGCTGGACTGCTGGTAGCTCTCCGAAACTCAGGAGTGATTCCATCCGCCGACTTAATGCGATTTCTTAGACGCCCACTCTCCAATGTTCGACTGTCCCTGTCGGCCAGTACACGAGATCTGCCTGGTCGTGGTTTAACTGTGGTCGTTTCTTGGCATTTCCTCTTCACTACTACATCAGGAACAGTCGACTTGAGCAGCTTTAGAAGGACAAAGTCCGTGACACTTCCTTCTCGGCTGTCATCCAATGATTAATCCAGGTCCCAAGCCACTAAGCTTTTCCGATCGACCTATTCAACTCTTACTGCTGCTCTACTAATAACACAATACTACCTGCATACTCAACACTCATGCTCATAAATTAAGGATAAATGCAGAATGTGGTGCCAGACAACTTGGCACTACACAAAACTGGCGCTAATAGAATAGGCACATAGGGAACACACACGTCACAGATCTGTAAGTCCACAGTATTGGTGATAAGTTGAGAAAACGGTCCCGAAACACATATGCTACAAAACGCCACTGTTTCCTGCGCATGTACTCCGACATCAACATGGTATATGATCACCACACACGTACACAGGCCGCAAAACGGGTTGGCATACTCTGGATCGGGTGGTCGAGCAGTTGCTGGGGTATAGCCTCCCATTCTTGCACCAGTGCCTGTCCGAGTTCCCCAGTGTCCTAGGGGTTTGAAGACGTGCAGCGATACTTCGACCGAGAGCATCCCAGACGTGCTCGATGGGGTTTAGGTCTGGAGAACAGACAGGCCACTCCATTCGCCTCATATTTTCTGTTTCAAGGTACTCCTCCACCATGGCAGCTCGGTGGGGCCGTGCGTTATCATCCACCAGGAGGAAGGTGGGACCCACTGCACCGCTGGAAAGGTGGACATACTGGTGCAAAATGACGTCCCGATACACCTGACTTGTTACAGTTCCCCTGTCAAAAACATGCAAGGGTGTACGTGCACCAATCATAATCCCACCCCACACCATGAAACCACGACCTCCATACAGGTCCCTTTCAAGGTCATTAAGGGGTTGGTATCTGGTTCCTGGTTCACGCCAGATGGAAACCCGGCGAAAATCACTGTTCAGACTATACCTGGCCTCGTCCGTGAGTGTAACCTGGGACCACTATTCAAATGACCATGTACTGTGTTCTTGACACCAGGCTTTACGGTCTCTCCTGTGACTAGGGGCCAGTGGAATGCACCTTGCAGGTCTCCGGGCGAATAAACCTTGTCTGTTCAGTCTTCTGTAGACTGTGTGTCTGGAGACAACTGTTCCTGTGGCTGCGGTATGGTCCCGAGCAAGGCTACCTGCAGTACTCCGTAGCCGTCTGCGGGCACTGATGGTGAGATATCGGTCTTCTTGTGGTGTTGTACGCTGTGGACGCCCCGTACTGTAGCGCCTGGACACGTTTCCTGTCTGCTGGAATCGTTACCATAATCGTGAGATCACACTTAGTGGCACACGGAGGGCCTGTGCTACGACCTGCTTTGTTTGACCAGCCACCAGTCGCCTTAGTATTCTACCCCTCATAACATAAGTTTGTCTTCTTTGAGCCATTTTCAACACAGTCAACATTAGCACGTCTGTAAACGTCTGCACACTTACTCGCTGCACCGTACTCTCACATGCACCAACACACCTGTGTGTATGTGGACTGCTGCCAGCGCCACCGTGCGACGACCGCTGGTCAAATGCACCGCATGGTCATACCCCGAGGTGATTTAAACCCGCAAACCGCCCACTAGAGCGTTGTTTCACCATATATCAGCATTATCCTTAATTTATGAGCATGAGTGTATATTGGTTTAGTTCTCATTTCCCCATAGGGTGTCTGGATACTGTTGATCAGATAGTTCAGATGCAACGAGACCGAAGAGTCTTCACCGTCTTCAGAGATTACAAAAAGAAAGTTTGCAGCAGAACAGTGAAACTGGCGAGTGTCGGAGGCGCCTGTAACACGCTCGCAGGCAAAAAGGAGTGGCAGGGATTTCTGCCTCACAAAGCCGGACACGGGCGAGTATTTTCGCCTGACGAAACGTGTGTAAACACGGGGGACGGACGGCGCGTTTATCGCGACTCCGGCGGCTGGCGGCCGCTCTTGGCCAATGTTTACAAACGCCTTTGTTGCGAGCGCAGCAGGTTGCTTGGGAGGCCGTGCCGCTCGCGGTGTTCGTTTTAGCCACTTAACACGTTGACGTCTCTCCCGTATTGTGTTACGCCTGCCACAGAAAACTTCCCCGACACGTTTGCCGGTATAGTCATTCCGAATTTCCATTTGCGTCAGTTCTGTTCGTGCCTCGCACTCTACTGTCATTCCTCCGAGCTTCCATCAAGTACACCTGCACCTTGCAAGTATTCTATGCAAGCCGTTGTCAAGTGTGCGAACATGAACTCAAAAGAAACCTTGGAGCGTTCGCCCTGCTATTCACCCCCTTCCCCCTACTACTGCTGTTACAAATTCGGGTGTTTGTACGTACCTATTGGTTAGTCGGTTGATTTCAAAATGTTCAAATGTGTTTGAAATCTTATGGGACTGAACTGCTAAGGCCATCAGTCCCAAAGCTTAAACATTACTTAACCTAAATTATCCTAAGGACAAACACACACACCCATGCCCGAGGGAGGACTCGAACCTCCGCCGGTACCAGCCGCACAGTCCATGACTGCAGCGCCTCAGACCGCACGGCTAATCTCGCGCGGCAGTTGATTTAAGGAAGGGAACCAAACAGTGAGGTTCAAATGGCTCTGAGCACTATGGGACTTAACTTCTGAGGTCATCAGTCCCCTAGAACTTAGAAATACGTAAACCTAACTAAGTTAAGGACATCACACACACCCATGCCCGAGGCAGGATTCGAACCTGCGACCGTAGCGGTCGCGCGGGTCCAGACTGTAGCTCCCACAACAGCTCGGCCACCCCGGCCGGCCAAATGGTTACAATTGCTTAAAATACAACAGCAGTCAAATTTCATAAAAAAAGAATGAAAATGACGTGACTCCTTGTGTCTCGTGTCACCCTTCGTCACGTACACTATGTGATCATAAGTATCCGGACACCTAGCTGAAAATAACTTACAAATTCATGGCACACTTCATCGGCAACGCTGGAATTAAATGTGGTGTTGGCCCACCCTTAGCTTGATGACAGCTTCCACTCTCGCACGCACACATTCAGTAAGGTGCTGGAAGGTTTCTTGGGAAATGGCCCCCATTCTTCACGGAGTACGGCACTGAGGAGAGGTATCGATGTCGGTCGGTGAGGCCTGGCACGAAGTCGGCGTTTCAAAACATCCCAAAGGGGTTCTGTAGGATTCAGGTCAGGACTCCGTGCAGGCCAGTCCATTACATGGATGTTATTGTCTTTAACCACTCCGCTACATGCTCTGATTTAACAGCTGCTCGATCGTGTTGAAAGATGCAATCGACATCCCCGAATTGCTCTTCAACAGTGGGAAGCAAGAAGGTATTTAAAACATCAATGTAGGCCTGTGCTGTGATAAGGCCACGCAAAACAAGGGGTGCAAACCCCCTCCATAAAAACCACGACCACACCATAACACCACCGTCTCCGAATTTTACTGTTGGCACTACACACGTTGGAAGATGACGTTCACCGGGTATTTGCCACACCCACACTTCGTCGTCGGATTTCCACATTGTGTACCATGATTCGTCACTCCACACAACGTTTTCCCACTGTTCAATCGTCCAATGTTTACGCTCATTACACCAAGCGAGGCGTTGTTTGGCATTTACTGGCGTGATGTGTGGTTTATGTACAGCGGCTCGGCCATGAAATCCAAGTTTTCTCACCTCCCGCCCAACTGTCATAGTACTTGCATTGGATCCTGATGCAGTTCGGAATTCCTGTGTGATGGTCTGAATAGATGTCTGGCTATTACACATTACGACCCTCTTCAACTGTCGGCGGTCTCTGTGCTGTACGTGTCCCTTCATGTTTCCACTTCATTATCACATCGGAAACAGTGGACCTAGGGATGTTTATGAGTGTGGAAATCTCGCTTACAAACGTAGGACACAAGTGACACCCAATCACCTGACCACGTTCGAAGTCTGTGAGTTCCGCAGGGCGCCCCATTCTGCTCTCTCACGATTTGTAATAACTACTGAGGTCGCTGATATGGAGTACCTGGCAGTAGGTGGCAGCACAATGCACCTAATATGGAAAACGTATGTTTTTGGGGGGTTCCGGATACTTTTGATCACACGCAGTATACATCTACATCTATACTCCGCAAAGCATTGGCAAGTGCATGGCAGAGGGTAGACCCACTGTAACCGTCATTAGGACGTTTTCCCGAACCATTCACTTATCGAGAATGGGACAAATGACTGAATGCCTATGAGCTCGCTGTAATTAGTCTAATATTTTCCTCATGACCCATATGATTGCGTCAAATACTTTTCGAAAATCAAGAAACACTGCGTTTACCTGAATGACTTGATACAACAGTATGCCATAAGCGAAAAGTGAGGGTTGAATTTCATATGATAGATGCTTTCGGAATCGATACTGGTTTCATGGAGGAGGTCATTCTGTTCAAGGTAGCTAATTAGGTTTAAGCTCAGAATATGTTCTAAGACTCTACAAGAAATAGATGTCAATATGTTGGACGATAATTTTGTGGATCGATTCTGCTGTCTTTTCAGACAGGTATGACCTGTGCTTTCTTCCAACTACTGGTGACCTTGTTTTGCTCGACGGATCTACGATACATTTTAGTTAGCAGAGAGGATAACTCGGCCGCATATTCAGTGTAGAGTATGATAGGGATTTCACCGGACCCTGGGGCTTTGTTTAATTTTACCGATTTCAGCTGTTCCTAAAAACCATCGACACTAACATTGATTTCACTCATTTGTTTAACAATACGAGAATGAAACAGTGACCATACTCCTGGGTTTTCATTTGTAAAGGAACAGTTGAAAGCAGGAGTACTACTACGTTTAAAGCAGATGCAACAACTTGAGAAAGACCTAAGGCGTTATTGTAGTAGTGGATATTATACTGAAGAGATATGTAAACCGGCAGAATATGGCGCTGCGGTCGGCAGTGCCCATGGAAGACAACGAGTGTATGGCGCAGTTATTAGATCGCTTACTGCTGATATAATGGCAGGTCACCGAGATTTGAGTGAGTTTGAACGTGGTGTTATTGTCGGCGCACGAGCGATGGAACACAACACATAAGAGACAGAGATGAAGTGGGGATTTTCCCGTACGACCATTTCACGAGTGTAGCGTGAATATCAGGAATCCGGTATAACATCAAATCTCCGAGATGGCTGATGCCGGAAAAAGATCCTGCAAGAATGGAATCAACGACGACTGAAGAGAATCGTTCGACGTAACAGAAGCGCAACGCTTCCGCAAATTGTTGCAGATTTCAATGCTAGGCCATCAAGTGTGCGAACCATTCAACGAAACATCATCGATATGAGCTTTCGGAGCAGAAGGCACACTCGCGTACCCTCGATGACTGCAAGACTCAAAGCTTTACGCCTCGCCTGGGCATGTCAACACCTTGACTCTTGATGACTGGAAACATGTTGGCTGGTCGGACGAGTCTCGTTTCAAATTGTGTCGAGCGGATGGACGTGTGCGGGTATGGAGGCAACCTCATGGATTCGCGGAACCTGCATGTCAGCAGGGGACTGTTCAAGCTGGTGGAGGCTCTGTAATGGGGTGAGGCATGTGCAGTTGGAGTGATATAGGAGCCTGATACGTCTAGATACGACTCTGACTGGGGACACGTACGTAGGGATCCTGTCTGATCACCTGCATCCATTCATGTCCATTCTGACGATCTTGGGCAGTTCCAGTAGGACAATGCGATACCCCACAAGACCAGAATTGCTACAGAGTGGTCCCAGGAACACTCTCCTGAGTTTAAAGAGCCCCCACAAATGAACATTATTAAGCATATATGGGATGCCTTGCAACGTGCTGTTCAGAAGAGATCTCCAACCCCTCGTACTCTTACGGAATTATGGACAACCCTGCAGGTTTCATGATGTCAGTTCCCTCGAGCAGTGCTTCAGACAGTATTCGAGTGCATGCCACGTCACGTTGCGGCACTTCTGCGTGATTGCGGGGGCCCTATACGATATTAGGCAGGTGTACCAGTTTCTTTGGCTGTTCAGTGTATAATAAAACGTACAGCCGCAGGCGAATATGACGCCATTTTAAAAAGTGTACGAGACTGTGATCCCACAACAAATATAGTTGTGGGAGGCCCCTATCGTGATGGTGTACGCAAAATCTTATTGATACATGGTGCCACTCCTATGTCCAGTGTTTTGAAGTGCGGCAATGTACGCGCGACTCTCTCTGCTGGCGCGTCATATGAGACCACAACCATTGTCACCGTGCTGACAGCCCATGGTACACCAGGCGCTGTCGCTCTAGCTGTGTGGCTACCTGTCGCGTTGCAAACAAGCCTATTTCATGATTACGGTTACATGGTGTGGCTGTATAGTGCTGCACAGCCGAGAGGATATCGTCTGTCCTCTCGGGCGCTGGTCGCGTGGGACATTGTGATCATGCCTGTCGAAGAATATCACCGTCTCAATCCACTTTTTCCGTATTTCCATGACAGTCATGGGCTCCCGACCAACTCTAGCAGCAATATGAAATGCGCCAAGCTGGAGCCGCCCGTCGTTTCATTTTTATCTTCATTATTCCCTCCTTGATCAAGTAATAATTAGATTCATTTTCTTTCCGTCATTAATTGATTGAAGACCTTGTATTCCAACTGAGATACAGATGATTTCATAGTTGTTGTTGTTGTGGTCTTCAGTCCTGAGACTGGTTTGATGCAGCTCTCCATGCTACTCTATCCTCTGCAAGCTTCTTCATCTCCCAGTACCTACTGCAACCGACATCCTTCTGAATCTGCTTAGTGTATTCATCTCTTGGTCTCCCCCTACGATTTTTACCCTCCACGCTGCCCTCCAATACTAAATTGGTGATCCCTTGATGCCTCAGAACATGTCCTACCAACCGATCCCTTCTTCTGGTCAAGTTGTGCCACAAACGTCTCTTCTCCCCAATCCTATTCAATACTTCCTCATTAGTTATGTGATCTACCCACCTAATCTTCAGCATTCTTCTGTAGCACCACATTTCGAAAGCTTCTATTCTCTTCTTGTCCAAACTATTTACCGTCCATGTTTCACTTCCATACATGGCTACACTCCATACAAATACTTTCAGAAATGACTTCTTGACACTTAAATCAATACTCGATGTTAACAAATTTCTCTTCTTCAGAAACGCTTTCCTTGCCATTGCCAGTCTACATTTTATATCCTCTCTACTTCGACCATCATCAGTTATTTTGCTCCCCAAATAGCAAAACTCCTTTACTACTTTAAGTGTCTCATTTCCTAATCTAATACCCTCAACATCACCCGACTTAATTCGACTACATTCCATTATCCTCGTTTTGTTTTTGTTGATGTTCATCTTATATCCTCCCTTCAAGACAACATCCATTCCGTTCAACTGCTCTTCCAAGTCCTATGCTGTCTCTGACAGAATTACAATGTCATCGGCGAACCTCAATGTTTTTATTTCTTCTCCATGGATTTTAATACCTACTCCGAATTTTTCTTTTGTTTCCCTCACTGCTTGCTCAATATACAGATTGAATAACATCGGGGACAGGCTACAACCTTGTCTTACTCCCCTCCCAACCGCTGCTTCCCTTTCATGTCCCTCGACTCTTATAACTGCCATCTGGATTCTGTACAAATTGTAAATAGCCTTTCGCTCCCTGTATTTTACCCCTGCCACCTTTTTCATAGTATCGCTTTAAAAATATCGTTCTGATTAATTTGGTGCTGAGTTTGCATGTTGTACTAGGCAGTCTTAGTGAGGTATCACAGCACCAGGGTGTCCTGTTGACTGGATGGGGCACCTCCACGGCGGATCGACTTCTAAAGCAGAAGGTGACTCCCCCTTCCTCTCGGCCTACGGACAGCGGTCAGGCTGCTGTGGCGACACGGGGAGGTGATTGTCGGGGAATCTAGACCGATGTCAGGTAGACGGTCCACACATATAGCCAAGGCAGCGTGGTATAAAAGAATCACAAGAAGGTGGAGGAGAGCCGTCTGTTTCGTTATAGTCTGTTATTCAACCAAATTGCCCCTGCAGTGTCTGCTGGCCACAGGCCAGATGATAGTGGTAAAAGAGCAGATTTAGGATCACCGAGTCAACAAATAGCATCTCCAGGACCGCAGGAGCGCGAAAATGCGGACTGTTCTGCCCATTTTTTTGAAGAAATACTTGCTCACCTTCTTGGCGCTAGGACGCGGCGGGTTTTGAACAGTGCCTTGTCTTAGAGAGCGTGAGACACTATCGTCGGTCAGAGACCTGAATAACACACTTGAGTGGGAGTCAGGGCACCCGTTTTCCATCAAATTGTAGCCTGAATTTACTCGCATTGGTCGGAGCTACAACGTTTTTCGATAGTGTTGGGAGGGGGTCTGGCAGATTAACAAACTTTTTGGGAAAGAGAGGACAAGACTAGCACGCAGCATCCCGTTTGCAGCTCGTACAACTACCTTGCGGACTGGGTAATAGTTTCTGGCGGTTTCTCTACGAGAGCCCTTGCAGAGCTTGACTCTTGAATTCCTCTGTGGTCTCTGCTGAAAGTCACGCCTCGTCATTCTGCTCTATGCATTTCTCCGCGGTACAGCTTACGAGGCACTTTAACTGCAGTTATGACTTCAGCCTCTGCAGTTACCCGTACTTAGGGCGCAGTCCATCCATGGTAAGATCACGCTGCAAATGCGGTAGCGAGTTTAAAGTGCTGCCTCGGTGTTTGTTCTGAATTACGTTCTGCACGATAGCTCGCTCGTGACTCTAATATCTGAGGTTACTGCAGGCGATTCCCTTTTCCCCTTTATGAGTTTGCGATCATCTCCAATTCCGAAAAGTGTGTTTAATTGTTTCTGTTGGAACGCGAATTAATACCAAATGCGTCCGTAACTCCTCCCGTTGAATTTTCCACTCAATGTTGTTTTGTTTTAACAGAATATTGTGCGTAAATACAGTAGAAATACAGTAGAAGAAGAATGGGTAGCTCTGAGGGATGAAGTAGTGAAGGCAGCAGAGGACCAAGTAGGTAAAAAGACGAGGGCTAGTAGAAATCCTTGGGTAACAGAAGAAATATTGAATTTAATTGATGAAAGGCGAAAATATAAAAATGCAGTAAATGAAGCAGGCAAAAAGTAATACAAACGTCTCAAAAATGAGATCGTCAGGAAGTAGAAAATGGCTAAGCAGGGATGGCTAGAGGACAAATGTAAGGATGTAGAGGCTTATCTCACTAGGGGCTAGATAGATACTGCCTACAGGAAAATTAAAGAGACCTTTGGAGAAAAGAGAGCCACTTGTATGAATATCAAGAGCTCAGATGGAAACCCAGTTCTAAGCAAAGAAGGGAAAGCAGAAAGGTGGAAGGAGTACATAGAGGGTCTATACAAGGGCGACGTACTTGAGGACAATATTATGGAATTGGAACAATATGTAGATGAAGATGAAATGGGAGATATGATACTGCGTGAAGAGTTTGACAGAGCACTGAAAGACCTGAGTCGAAACAAGGCCCCGGGAGTAGACAACATTCCATTAGAACAACAGACGGCCTTGGGAGAGCCAGTCCTGACAAAACTCTACCATCTGGTGAGCAAAATGTATGAGACAGGCGAAATACCCTCAGACTTCAAGAAGAATACAATAATTTCAATCCCAAAGAAAGCAGGTGTTGACAGATGTGAAAATTACCGAACTATCAGTTTAATAAGCCACTGCTGCAAAATACTAACGCGAATTCTTTACAGACGAATGGAAAAACTGGTAGAAGCGGACCTCGGGGAAGATCAGTTTGGATTCCGTAGAAATATTGGAACACGTGAGGCAATACTGACCTTAAGACTTATCTTAGAAGAAAGAATAAGGAAAGGCAAACCTACTTTTTCTAGCATTTGTAGACTTAGAGAAAGCTTTTGACAATGTTGACTGGAATACTCTCCTTCAAATTCTAAAGGTGGGAGGGGTAAAATACAGGAAGCGAAAGGCTATTTACAATTTGTACAGAAAGCAGATGGCAGTTATAAGAGTCGAGGGGCATGATAGGGACGCAGTGGTTGGGAAAGGAGTGAGACAGAGTTGTAGCCTCTCCCCGATGTTATTCAATCTGTATATTGAGCAAGCAGTGAAGGAAACAAAAGAAAAATTCGGAGTAAGTATTAAAATCCATGGAGAAGAAATAAAAACTTTGAGGTTCGCCGATGACATTGTAATTCTGTCAGAGAAAGCAAAGGACTTGGAAGAGCAGTTGAACGGAATGGACAGTGTCTTGAAAGGAGGATATAAGATGAAATCAACAAAAGCAAAACGAGGATAATGGAATGTAGTCGAATTAAGTCGGGTGATGCAGAGGGAATTAGATTAGGAAATGAGACACTTAAAGTAATAAAGGAGTTTTGCTATTTAGGGAGCAAAATAACTGATGATGGTCGAAGTAGAGAGGATATAAAATGTAGACTGGCAATGGCAAGGAAAGCGTTTCTGAAGAAGAGAAATTTGTTAACATCGAGTATAGATTTAAGTGTCAGGAAGTCTTTTCTGATAGTATTTGTATGGAGTGTAGCCATGTATGGAAGTGAAACATGGACGATAAGTAGTTTGGACAAGAAGAGAATAGAAGCTTTCGAAATGTGGTGCTACAGAAGGATGCTGAAGATTAGATGGGTAGATCACACAACTAGTAAGGAGGTATTAAATAGAATTGGGGAGAGGAGTTTGTGGCACAACTTGACAGGAAGAAGGGACCGGTTGGTAGGACATGTTCTGAGGCATCAAGGGATCACAAATTTAGCATTGGAGGGCAGCGTGGAGGGTAAAAATCGTAGAGGGAGACCAAGAGATGAATACACTAAGCAGATTCAGAATGATGTAGGTTGCAGTAAGTACTGGGAGATGAAGAAGCTTGCACAGGATAGAGTAGCATGGAGAACTGAATCAAACCAGTCTCAGGACTGAAAACCACAACAACAACAAAGACATTGTGCGGATTATTTAATTCAGTTTTTCTCTTAATTTTGGGTTTGGAGAGGTTCACATTTCGTACTAATCATTTTTTGGTTTTCCTCTCGATTTTTGTATCAAAAAATTTTGGTCAAAGTGGATCCATATGTAATTTCGGTACTTAGTCGAACCCCTTAATTCGTTCGGTTAATATTGATTTTGCGGAGATCGCACCCACGACTCACTTTTCCCAATCGTTTGTGTTGCGCACATTTTGTCTCATCATGTCTGAGTCGGAAGGGGCGATATGCATATCGAGAGGGTTGACTCGACACAGATCAGAAGAACAGGCCGGTGGCGTCTTGAATTCCAAAGCGCAATCTAGAGTATTTTTAGCGGAACGATAAGTTGCAGAGTGGTGAGGCCACGATCGTATCTCTGTCAAATTCCGACACTAGCTGGAAGGTATTTCTCCTTCTTACGCAACGCATAACACGATCTTCTTATGAACCACTAAAATTAAAATGCGATTTCTGAATGAGAAATCCGCTGGGTCGACTTTCCTAATGGACAGAACATTAACGTTTTCTACTTTATGCTGTAGGGCTGAAATGCTAACTATTTGCGTATCCAACGATGTAGTGACCTCCATGCCAACTGACGTTTGTTGCGTGCCGCTTTCGTGGTTTTCAATCTGAATGGTAAGGAGTATGCTTCATGGAACAGGTGGCGATACAGAACGTGACAGTCCCGCGACGCTGGCTCCTGCCACGTCCCCGTCCACCAATCAACGGCTGGCGGCCACACAGGTCACATTCCGGCGCCGTCGCTGCCACCCAGGAACGCAGCCGGTAGCGGACAAGTGTTTCCGTATCGCGCCGCCATCGGCCGTACCGCCTCCCGATATTTAAATCCGCGCCTTAGTATTCATGAGGGCCCCCGCGCGCGCACCGTACTTGCACGCCGCGGCCACCCTTTTCCTCCTCCCGGGGCGCGCTATTACTGATTTGTGTTAGCAGAGCGGCCCATCAAGTCGGAGATGCCGCCACACCGCATTAATAGAGCGGCGGTTCCCGGAAAATAACGCCCCGTGCTCTCCCGCCGATAATACACAGCCGCGGGAGAAGGGTGTGTCGCTGCCGCCTGCGCACGGAGCGGACAACGCGTGTCAACAACAAAAAACACCCCATCTGGCTGAGTCTGTCTGAAAGCGGAAGAGTTCCTATTTATCACTAGAAACCGCAACGAACGTGAAGTATATAGGAGTAAACGAAATGTTCAAATGTGTGTGAATTCCTGAGGGACCAAACTGCTGAGGTCATCGGTCCCTAGACTTACACACTACTCAAACTAACAGCCGACACACCCGTACCCGAGGGAGGACTCGAACCTCCGGCGGGAGCGGCAGCGCAATCTGGGACATGGCGCCTCAAATCGCGCGGCAGCAGTAATCGTGTGGAGATACGTGAAGCGACCACCTAAAACTAACTGTGGGGAAAGCAGATGCCATGCTGAGAGCCATTAGATGAAACACGTAAGCTGTTTCTTTACTCGACATTTCCATTTCTTCCCATTATATTTCCTTTTTTTTAGCAGATCGCGATAACTGTCCTTGCTCTGTTTAATGACAAGACTGTTGTAATCAGTTTCGATTAATCGATGTGATCACTGCAGCTACTTCTCTGCATGGTTACTGTGCTATCACCCAAGGATCATGGTGCCACATCAAGTCGCCAACTCGCATCAATACCACAGAAAAGGTAAAGAAATGTTGTTGACGTTCATGTAGGCTTACCAAAATGGGTATATTGTATGTCTTCCAGTGTTTGTTCGACAAGTGCAATGATTACAGTTGCTCATACTCAGGAAAAAATGATAACAGTTTTTTTTTCATTCCAAGTTATTGCCACCACTCTGGGCTCACCTACACGATTCTATTATGTCATTTATTACTTGTTAAAAAAATGGTTCAAAGGGCTCTGAGCACTATGGGACTTAACATCTGAGGTCATCAGTCCCTTAGAAGTTAGAACTACTAAAACCTAACTAACCTAAGGACATCACACACATCCATGCCCGAGGCAGGATTCGAAACTGCGACCGTAGCGGTCGCGCGGGTCCAGACTGACGCGCGTAGACCCGCTCGGCCACACCGGCCGGCTGTTACTTGTTCGTCTATTGTAATTTGACTACATTTTGTGATACTTACGTACCTTTTATTTGTGGTGGTTGTCGTCAACTCACTCCTTCACACTTATGTTTTACTTTTTGGTTATATCTGTTTTATGTTTACATTGTACCATACCAGTTATTGGTTGCAATTGTCTTCTGTTTTAATATTGACTAAAGACTACCTCTGTAACTTCTTTACTATGTTACCTACGACGCAATTTTCATGCTATTAATATGAGTTTTTCTTCCATAATAACAGCATAAACATTTTCATCAAATTTGTTCATGAGGTGCTGACATGTACTTAACTGCAATGTACAGAAATTTATGAAGTTACTCTTTCACTTGATTTCTACGGGCAATGCTTGCGCCACCTACTGTCCTTCGTTTACCTCTTTGATAATTCAGTCGCCACAATCAGTCTGGCACTGGTTCTATTCGAATACACAGCAGTGTCGAATATGCCTAAATGAGATGAGATTTGTACTATATCCAGTTTATTTGCTCAAATTCGTGAGCGCTGTACCAAAGTTTGATATTTATGTAAGTACTATACTATTTGAAATTTCTGCATATTGCAATACTTAGATGCACACTTATGTATATTTTCAATCATTAATTTCTTGCATACTTCATTCCACAGCTTCTGTCTGATGATGAAATTTTGAGATGTACACTCCTGGAAATGGAAAAAAGAACACATTGACACCGGTGTGTCAGACCCACCATACTTGCTCCGGACACTGCGAGAGGGCTGTACAAGCAATGATCACACGCACGGCACAGCGGACACACCAGGAACCGCGGTGTTGGCCGTCGAATGGCGCTAGCTGCGCAGCATTTGTGCACCGCCGCCGTCAGTGTCAGCCAGTTTGCCGTGGCATACGGAGCTCCATCGCAGTCTTTAACACTGGTAGCATGCCGCGACAGCGTGGACGTGAACCGTATGTGCAGTTGACGGACTTTGAGCGAGGGCGTATAGTGGGCATGCGGGAGGCCGGGTGGACGTACCGCCGAATTGCTCAACACGTGGGGCGTGAGGTCTCCACAGTACATCGATGTTGTCGCCAGTGGTCGGCGGAAGGTGCACGTGCCCGTCGACCTGGGACCGGACCGCAGCGACGCACGGATGCACGCCAAGACCGTAGGATCCTACGCAGTGCCGTAGGGGACCGCACCGCCACTTCCCAGCAAATTAGGGACACTGTTGCTCCTGGGGTATCGGCGAGGACCATTCGCAACCGTCTCCATGAAGCTGGGCTACGGTCCCGCACACCGTTAGGCCGTCTTCCGCTCACGCCCCAACATCGTGCAGCCCGCCTCCAGTGGTGTCGCGACAGGCGTGAATGGAGGGACGAATGGAGACGTGTCGTCTTCAGCGATGAGAGTCGCTTCTGCCTTGGTGCCAATGATGGTCGTATGCGTGTTTGGCGCCGTGCAGGTGAGCGCCACAATCAGGACTGCATACGACCGAGGCACACAGGGCCAACACCCGGCATCATGGTGTGGGGAGCGATCTCCTACACTGGCCGTACACCACTGGTGATCGTCGAGGGGACACTGAATAGTGCACGGTACATCCAAACCGTCATCGAACCCATCGTTCTACCATTCCTAGACCGGCAAGGGAACTTGCTGTTCCAACAGGACAATGCACGTCCGCATGTATCCCGTGCCACCCAACGTGCTCTAGAAGGTGTAAGTCAACTACCCTGGCCAGCAAGATCTCCGGATCTGTCCCCCATTGAGCATGTTTGGGACTGGATGAAGCGTCGTCTCACGCGGTCTGCACGTCCAGCACGAACGCTGGTCCAACTGAGGCGCCAGGTGGAAATGGTATGGCAAGCCGTTCCACAGGACTACATCCAGCACCTCTACGATCGTCTCCATGGGAGAATAGTAGCCTGCATTGCTGCGAAAGGTGGATATACACTGTACTAGTGCCGACATTGTGCATGCTCTGTTGCCTGTGTCTATGTGCCTGTGGTTCTGTCAGTGTGATCATGTGATGTATCTGACCCCAGGAATGTGTCAATAAAGTTTCCCTTTCCTGGGACAATGAATTCACGGTGTTCTTATTTCAATTTCCAGGAGTGTATAACGCGTTATAAAGAACTGTGCAATCAAGACCTCTGTATATTTCAAAGTTATGCCAATACCACAGAGATTAGCCACGTCTCACTGCAGTCCGCAGTGACGAATGGGAGAGGCTAAAGAGGACATGCCCTCTCCCTCAGCACAGCAGCGCCCTCCCTCGGAGGTCAATACAGAGCCGAGCATGGAAGCGCTCTGCCCCAGTCCGTAATCTCAGCTGAAGCAGTCATTATTATTATTATTATTTCTTTCCTTTCTCAGACATTATGTCTGGTTAAAAATAGAAACTGACGCGGACCTTGATCAAGCGTGATTTCCTTTTAACTGTATGGTATATGTTGCATTGCATTTAGGAACTTACGGGTAATTGAACATGTATCAATAATTACAGATTTCTGTAGTTGTGTATATACGTTTGGATGTAGCTGTATTGCGTTGATGTACTGGTGGACATTGTGTGGCATGACTCCTCTAGTTGACAGTATAATTGGTACAATGTCAACTTTATCCTGATGCCACATGTCCTTGACTTCCTCAGCTGGTTGGATATATTTTTCAATTTTTTCTCCTGTTATCTTCTGTATACTTGTTGTATTGGGTATGGATATTTCGATTAGTTGTGTTAATTTCTTCTTTTTATTGGTGAGTATGATGTCTGGTTTGTTATGTGGTGTTGTTTTATCTGTTATAATGGTTCTGTTCCAGTATAATTTGTATTCATCATTCTCCAGTACATTTTGTGGTGCATACTTGTATGTGGAAACGTGTTGTTTTATTAGTTTATGTCGTATGGCAAGTTGTTGATGTATTATTTTTGCTACATTGTCATGTCTTCTGGTGTATTCTGTATTTGCGAGTATTGTACATCCGCTTGTGATGTGATCTACTGTTTCTATTTGTTGTCTACAACGTCTGCATTATCTGTTGTGGTATTGGGATCTTTCTTTAATAATATGCTTGCTGTAATATCGGGTGTTTATTGTTTGATCCTGTACTACAATCATGAATCCTTCCGTCTCACTGTATATATTGCCTTTTCTTAGCCATGTGTTGGATGCGTCTTGATCGATGTGTGGCTGTGTTAGATGGTACTGGTACTGGTGCTTGGCATGTAGTGTTTCCTTTTTCCAATTTACTTTCTTCGTATCTGTTGATGTTGTGTGATCTAAAGGGTTGTAGAAGTGGTTATGAAATTGCAGTGGTATAGCAGATGTATTTATATGAGTGGTTGCTTTGTGTATTTTGCTAGTTTCTGCTCGTTCTATAAAGAATTTTCTTAAATTGTGTACCTATCCATAATGTAGGTTTTTATGTCGATAAATCCCCTTCCTCCTTCCTTTCTGCTTAATGTGAATCTTTCTGTTGCTGAATGTATGTGATGTATTCTATATTTTGGCATTGTGATCGTGTAAGTGTATTGAGTGCTTCTAGGTCTCTGTTACTCCATTTCACTACTCCAAATGAGTAGGTCAATATTGGTATAGCATAAGTATTTATAGCTTTTGTCTTGTTTCTTGCTGTCAATTCTGTTTTCAGTATTTTTTTTAGTCTTTGTCTATATTTTTCTTTTAGTTCTTCTTTAATATTTGTATTATCTATTCCTATTTTTTGTCTGTATCCAAGATATTAATAGGCATCTGTTTTTTTCCATCGCTTCTATGCAGTCGCTGTGGTTATCCAATATGTAATCTTCTTGTTTAGTGTATTTTCCCTTGACTATGCTATTTTTCTTACATTTGTCTGTTCCAAAAGCCATATTTACATCACTGCTGAATACTTCTGTTATCTTTAGTAATTGGTTGAGTTATTATTATTATTATTATTATTAAGTAAGACTAAAGTGTTATCCAAGTCTCAGATGGGAATATACTTTGTAAATGTTGAACATTTTACTTCAAGAGAAGAGTTTCTTAATTAGCGAATCTAGTGATGCTTTACTAGTCAATGACAGTTGTAAATTATCGGGCACTGACTCGGCAAAAGATTGTATGAAGTTGAGTAATTTTTTTATCATTTATGTAATGCAATGAACAAATATTTGATATGTTCGATGAGCCCTGTCCCAGAGCAATCAAAAAACCCACAGTTACGGCTGGACGATTGTTGTTTCATCTGGTAATAACAGTTGCTGTAGCGACTCTGTTCACTTTATTCTCCGACCAACAGGATTCGTTTGCGGTTGTTGGACCATGTGCCTCAGCTCCTTTGAAAGATATTTCGCTGTCCTAGTCCCATATCTAATTCTAGTCTGTGCTGCGTTCTGATGTTGACAGGAAGACTGCCTTTGTCAGTCCATGCTGTTGTGCAGACAATGCAATGAACAAAGTACTGGGTGAGATATTTTTTTTTTTTACTAACGTGATAATTACTGCGAGGGACGAGGTTCGAGTGGCACTACTCAGATGCGATAACACCGCGAACGAGGAGCCGTATTACTACACGCAATAAAATGTATACTCATAAGAAAGATTACAACTGTGTGCATTTATCAGCGCTTGAAGCCTAACATCATGCAGAGAAAACCTACCAATTCAAATGGTTCAAATGGCTCTGAGCATTATGGGACTTAACTTCTGAAGGTCATCAGTCCCCTAGAATTTAGAACTACTTAAACCTAACTAACCTAAGGACATCACGAACATCCATGCCCGAGGCAGGATTCGAACCTGTGACCGCAGCGGTCGCGCGCTTCCAGACTGAAGCGCCTAGAACAGCTCGGCCACACGGGCCGGCAGTACGTCACAGGAAAAGTCGAACAACATATAACTTCCTCCCATATACGTCTCACGATATGACCCCCAGGAAATCAGAGAAATTAGATGTCATATGGAGTTTTACCGAGAATTATTCTTTCTATGCGCCATTCTGGGCAGTAAAAGGGAAGGGAGGAAAAAGTGATAGTAGTATAGAAGTACCCTCCGCCACGCACCATGAGGTGGCTTGAGGAGTATAGTTGTAGAATGTTAGTTTCTTTGCTTGCACACTTAGTTGATTACTGTCCTCTCCTAGAATAGTACGGAGTGTTTCTTTATTGGTACTATTTGATAATGGGTTTCTTGGAGTTCATTAACCATAATGGACTGAGACGCCACTATTAATTCATTAAATCCTCTTTCCAAAGATATTATCGAATTACAGTAAAGAAAATCGTTACGCGATGTTTGAATGAAGTGCTTTAGTCTTCGACGGCATTTCCAACTGGGGAATTACGCACAGTATTCTCCCGACAAGTGGCCGTCGTATTCACTAAATTAGGTGGATACCATTCGACGGATTCCTGCGTCCGTGTGTTCAAGGCCGACCATATACACTCCTGGAAATGGAAAAAAGAACACATTGACACCGGTGTGTCAGACCCACCATACTTGCTCCGGACACTGCGAGAGGGCTGTACAAGCAATGATCACACGCACGGCACAGCGGACACACCAGGAACCGCGGTGTTGGCCGTCGAATGGCGCTAGCTGCGCAGCATTTGTGCACCGCCGCCGTCAGTGTCAGCCAGTTTGCCGTGGCATACGGAGCTCCATCGCAGTCTTTAACACTGGTAGCATGCCGCGACAGCGTGGACGTGAACCGTATGTGCAGTTGACGGACTTTGAGCGAGGGCGTATAGTGGGCATGCGGGAGGCCGGGTGGACGTACCGCCGAATTGCTCAACACGTGGGGCGTGAGGTCTCCACAGTACATCGATGTTGTCGCCAGTGGTCGGCGGAAGGTGCACGTGCCCGTCGACCTGGGACCGGACCGCAGCGACGCACGGATGCACGCCAAGACCGTAGGATCCTACGCAGTGCCGTAGGGGACCGCACCGCCACTTCCCAGCAAATTAGGGACACTGTTGCTCCTGGGGTATCGGCGAGGACCATTCGCAACCGTCTCCATGAAGCTGGGCTACGGTCCCGCACACCGTTAGGCCGTCTTCCGCTCACGCCCCAACATCGTGCAGCCCGCCTCCAGTGGTGTCGCGACAGGCGTGAATGGAGGAACGAATGGAGACATGTCGTCTTCAGCGATGAGAGTCGCTTCTGGCTTGGTGCCAATGATGGTCGTATGCGTGTTTGGCGCCGTGCAGGTGAGCGCCACAATCAGGACTGCATACGACCGAGGTACGCAGGGCCAACACCCGGCATCATGGTGTGGGGAGCGATCTCCTACACTGGCCGTACACCACTGGTGATCGTCGAGGGGACACTGAATAGTGCACAGTACATCCAAACCGTCATCGAACCCATCGTTCTACCATTCCTAGACCGGCAAGGGAACTTGCTGTTCCAACAGGACAATGCACGTCCGCATGTATCCCGTGCCACCCAACGTGCTCTAGAAGGTGTAAGTCAACTACCCTGGCCAGCAAGATCTCCGGATCTGTCCCCCATTGAGCATGTTTGGGACTGGATGAAGCGTCGTCTCACGCGGTCTGCACGTCCAGCACGAACGCTGGTCCAACTGAGGCGCCAGGTGGAAATGGCATGGCAAGCCGTTCCACAGGACTACATCCAGCATCTCTACGATCGTCTCCATGGGAGAATAGCAGCCTGCATTGCTGCGAAAGGTGGATATACACTGTACTAGTGCCGACATTGTGCATGCTCTGTTGCCTGTGTCTATGTGCCTGTGGTTCTGTCAGTGTGATCATGTGATGTATCTGACCCCAGGAATGTGTCAATAAAGTTTCCCCTTCCTGGGACAATGAATTCACGGTGTTCTTATTTCAATTTCCAGGAGTGTATGTAGACGACAATTTTACGGCCGCTGCGCCGGCACGCGCTCAAAAACAAATGCAAAACTCACTGTTGATACCAGAAATGCTTAAACGCGCCGTTTCCCATCTCCCAGAGGCTGTACTTACTCCCGTATCGTTAGAGATGTATCAATAGTGATCTCACAAGCTACAGATGTCTTCCAGTCCTACTTTTCACGATATAAGTGCATCAGATGCCCGTATTAGACGAACTCTAGTGTAAAAACTGCATTACTAGGAATGCATTTTTTATTCCGACACAATAACAGTTATGTTTTCAGATTACCAATTTCGACCGTTCCAAACGGCCATTCTTCGATCCATTCACTGACGTCATATGGAATAATTTTCTGGCCGGCTATTGTGACCGAGCGGTTCTAGGCGCATCAGTCCGGAATCCCGCTGCTGCTGCGGTCGCAAGTTCGAATCCTGCCTCGGGCATGGATGTGTGTGATGTCCTTAGGTTAGTTAGGTTTAAGTAATTCTAAGTTCTGGAGAACTGATGACCTCAGATGTTAAGTCCCATAGTGCTTAGAGCCATTTGAACCATTTGAATAATTTTCTGGGACTGTTCCACATACAGACACAAAGTATTCATCGCACAGAAATGTGCTTCAGTGATCAGGTATTTAACGTGAAATTTCACGTAGGCAGCTGTTTCAAAAATTAGGCATGCTAACAATACTCTCACAACCCATTTACTCATTTAGGAAGTTCGCTGTGGAGAATCGGGCCCAATTTGTAAATGATAGTAGCATTCGTAAACCTAACACTGGGAACAACAATTATCTCCACTATCCACAACGTAACATTAATCTTGCACAGAAAGGTGCAAAGTACGCAGACACATAGACATTTCACAACGTCGCTAGTAAATTTAATGTGCTGGCAGATAATAAAAGTTTTAAAAAGATAGCCGGCCGTTGTGGCCGAGCGGTTAAAGGCGCTGCAGCCTGGAACCGCGAGTCCGCTACGGCCGCAGGTTCGAATCCTGCTTCGGGCATGGAAGTTTGTGATGTCCTTAGGTTAGTTAGGTTTAACTAGTTCTAAGTTCTAGGGGACTAATGACCTCAGCAGTTGAGTCCCATAGTGCTCAGAGCCATTTGAACCATTTTTTAAGTCGAATGAGTAATACAGATCCAGATGGTATTGAATCCTGTATTGTGCTTATGACACGTTTTGGCCGCAGCCCATCGTGAGATGTCCTAGTGACAAATAATAAAGTCAAGTGCAAATAACGATATCATACGATACAGATAACCAAAGAAATGAAATTATATAAACCTGAAATAAAATTAATGGTATAAATTTTTGGAGAACGTAAATACACACCGTTTAAGATCAATGCAAGCATTTACAAAGACGTTGAATAGTGCCCGTACAAAGGTCACGGACAACGTGTGTACCTGATTACAGTTACAGTTTCGAGGCACCGCTCACGGAGCCGTAACGTTAACTCTTATAGCTAGAGAGCAGCACTTCTGATGATGTATAGGATAGAAATACTAATATAAAATAACAAAAATTCCGGCTGTGGTGTCCGAGCGGTTCTAGGCGCTACAATCTTGGACTGCGCGACCGCTACGGTCGCAGGTTCGAATCCTGCCTCGGGCATGGATGTGTGTGATGTCCTTAGGTTAGTTAGGTGTAAGTAGTTCTAAGTTCTAGGGGACTGATGACCTCAGATGTTAAGTCCCATAGTGCTCAGAGCCATTTGAACAATTTTTTTAACATAAATTCAGTCAACACGTGCTGGCACGAGTGTCTGTTGGAAAATATAGTATAATAGTTTAAGGCATTGCATTGACAGTATCGTTATTAGAATCATATTATCTGATTTGTTCATAACTACACTATGGAGCATCACATCCGATGAAATGTTAATTAAAATAATTATTTTAAAAAAGGCAAAAGTAATAAAAATTATTTCATTTTTACCAGCATAGTTCTGCAAGAAAGTCAACAGTAAAATATAGTACAATGGTGTAGATTTCGTAGAACTAACGTAATGTTACATTTCATCTTTACGTTTACAGTAAAACTTATGAAAAACGTTCGCTAATAAAATTACGCACACTCATTAAAGTTACATAAACATAGTGGAAGTTTTTGCTATCGACCAATAAATCACTGAAAAAATCAAGAAACCACCTACGACTGCTTGAGATTTCCTCATTCATTAAAATTTTTTCTAAAATGTCCAGTATTATACCTTTATTACCAAAATGAAAGATGTGTATGTTGTCTTCAATGTTTTTAAGTTGATGTTGGTTCTCCTTTAAATGAAATACCACAACTTGCGTGTCTGTGCACACGGAATTTAACCTGAAAATCCCTTCCAGATTGTTTCTCACGTGACAAGCAGACAATCTTATGTGTTCCTGTACTACAGAATTTATTCGGTGGTGGTTCTAAGCTATGTCGCACCAATTTACACTGCTTATTATTCTTTTGAAATCCCGCTGTAATATTATGTTTGCGGAATACGTCTGCTAGATCTGACGTTGATTCATAGTACGATAACGAAATATACTTTTCCTCCTCCTTGTTAACCACTTCATTCTTTTCTACTCTATTAAAATTTTTTTCTTCCAGTCATTCTGATTGCCACCTCAGTAAAGCAATTAACCATTCTAACCTGAACAATCACGTCAGTTTGCTTCTCAATTACACCTTTTTAGCAGCCTAGCCTAGCGAGCCGATGAAACGTTGAAGTAAAATAAACGCGCTTTTAAACTGGAGGATGCCATGGATCTTGCAATATAAACAAATTCGTTGACGTTGGCTTACCATGGATCTCAATTTTAACACTATGTCGTGTTCAGTGATTTGTAACTGCAAAAAATTAATTTAATTAGTTCCCAAGATTCACGCCAACCGTTGTGATACTATGGATCCATCGCGCATCTCAACCAGGACTTCGGGTGCGATTTAGGAATTGAAATCATTTCTGCTTGACAGGTCCTTCTACTCCAATCTGCGAACACACAGAATCGTTGCCATAAAATTTCGAGCGTGCATCAGCGCAAATTTCACATCTTCATCTGATACTTTGGCTGTATACGGTCCAGTCATCTTCAGAGACAGTCTAGGTGTCTGTTGCTCCAGCACTTGCTCCGCCTTTGTGGGTTTATAAAAGGAATGTGCCGGATTCCATGATTCGTCCAAGCTGAAGCCGTTATCTATATTAGTTAAATTCGTTGCCAAGTATCTGTATCAGTATTTGGTATGGTTACATTTATAAAATTTTAGTCTATTTTAAATAATACTAAATTTTCTAACGAAAAATGTGGCCAGTTTTTGACACAAAAAATGTATTTTCTTCACTAATCTAGAGACGGCGATTTGTCGCAAATATGATCACGAAAAAAGCAGAAAACTGAACTTTACACGTCCTACAGTAAATGAAAAATTGACACCACTGAAGACCGCATTTGCATGCAGCATTGCTAAAGAACTCGTGTGCATCCCGAATTTGTTTTGAACACAGCGTTGCTTAAATGGGCGTCGTCCTATCGAAGCTGGTACGAGAGTTGATCATGAAGTGCTATCGCCTCGAGAAGAAAAGTTACGTAATTAAGCTTTTGTTTATTTGTAAGTGCATGTTTCCAGTCGTGTTAATTTTTTTCAGTTTATTGGCTTTCAGGCAATGTGCATTCAGTCATCTCAACAATGTAACGTCGATTATAACGACACGAGCGTAAGGACAACACTATACTCAGTCACCGTGCGGAGAAAATCTCCGACCTGGCCGGAAATCGAACCCGGTGCAGTCGCGGTACACGATGAAATCCTTGCACAACATTATTAGTCGACGCGTTACGGTATTATTAGTCGACCACAACGTTATTGTACCTAGGAATGATAGAGCTTCAGGCGGCTTGTTGTGAGAGAGCGCGTGATCAGGAATGATAGTATACGCACCACTGACCTGACAGTATTCACAGCGCTGTACTTTACTGTAACGTCACCGCGTGTATCCGCTAGCGACCAAATGCAGTAATACCGTGGTCGAGTAATACCGCAGCACGCCGCTAGAGGAGTCAAAACATGATGCAGTCCATTGATAGATTGGGGATGAGGTGCGCCGTTTTGTTCCATCTATTCCAGAACGAGGTGTGCGACCTATAGCACATTCTCCTTGCCAACGCGAATTCAATTTGTATACCAAAGCGACAATTTTCGTCTAGGGTGATTTATCCCTTCTCTAGCCAATCACATCGAAGCTTCAATCAGGCAATATGTATCTCTTATCTGTCACATATGTTCTTTTGCACAATATGTTATGGAATTAACATCGGTGAGAGAAAGGACGTCATGGATAATGACTAAACTACAGACTACGGTTCGTATCAAGGCTAAATCCAGGTTGGTTATAATTAAAGTGCAGCTACTCACAGAGGTTCAGTGTGGACTGAAATTATCGTATGGCAGGGAAACCTGATGGAAATTATAATTTGTTAATGCGGAACAGATTTTCGCTGGGAAAAAATTAGTTCCAATTTTGGCCACCAGATGCAAATCTGTCGCTGTGAATACAAGGAAGACTTATAGAAATGTTTCCATATACAATGGATAAGGAACGGGGCGTGAGCAAACAAGGTCAAACAAGTGAGAATGTTATAATGTTGATTTTATTGTTAACCACCGCTTACACACTTAGTTCAGCATGACCACCGACATGATGCATCCGTAAAACTATGTGATCAACAGTTGGTCGCAGCAGTTCCGGTGGAATTGAGCAACGTGTTCCCGTGTACTGGCCTCGAGATCAGCTAGGAATCGAACGTGTCCCTAGTACACGTGTTCTGTTAGATACCGTCGGAGCCAAAAGACAGGTGGATTCAAATCAGGTGATTTTGCAGGCTATGCGTCTGGAAAACTTCTGGAAATAACACGTTCGCGAAAGGTTGCATTAAGCAGATGCGGCACTGGGCGAACGACAGGTAAGGTTACACGATCTTGCCTGAAAACAGTGATTTCTACTCAGTTACGATCTTACAAAGCAGGAATCATATGTTGTAAGAGGAGGTCTCGATAACGTGCATACGTCACGGTACACTTGACAGGCCGTGTGGGTGTATTCTCTTCAAAGAAGAAGAACTGATAGAGAATAAAGGTGCTTGTGAATCCTCACCAAACAATCGCATACGACGAGTGCAATTTCTCTTCGCGCACAACAACGCAGTTTAACAGTACCCCGAATTCGGCAGTTCTGTGTATTCACTGCATCCTGTAGTGTAAAATATGCCTCGTTATTCCATAGAATATTGTGCGTCCACATGTCACCAAGTTTTTCGAACGATGCTGATGGTCGTTAGGTTCCAGTCGCTGCACAGTCTGTATCTTGTACGGGTACCAGTGTAATATAGACCACAGAACTTCCCGCACAGTTGACCATTGGGTGGACAATTCTCGTGATACTGGAAGATCAATAACACTACCAGGACATGTGAAGAATGGTGAGGCACACCAACAGTAATCTCGTCATTAATTTCCACCGGAATAGGAGGCCTTCCTGTTCCAGGTGGCAGCCGTCTTTTCGAATTTCATTATCATCTTTTTTAACAAATTACTGATATCAGGCCTCTCCATAGACCTTTCAGTCGTCGATAGTCTCTCACTGCAACACTGTAATTGCTGCCGTTCACATAAAACAGTTTTACTAAAAGCACACAGCCTCTTTTCTCGATCGAAAAACTGTTCATTTACGTTATGGCTTGTCAAATGACAGCGAGGATCTTTTACCGTAATACAAACAGTGTACAGCGCCAGAATTGCACCTGGTGGCCGCAATTGGAACTAACCGTTTTTCCTGCATAAATCTATTAGTATTTCTACCAAGTTTCGCTGACATAAAATAACTGCAACTCACACTGGACCTCTGTGATTAGCTACACTTTAATTATAACCAACTGGTATGTCTCGCCTCGTGGCGCAGCTTAAGCTGCTGCAAACGTTCTTGACAGGTGAAAGTCTCCGGGATCGATTCTCAACACGATGTACAGTTTTAATATGGTACAAAGCTTCAATGTGGGTAACACCATCTATAAGAGAACTGAAGCCTTAACTACTCTAGCTGACAGTAGTTACAAGAATTCTTTATTAGCCTTTGTACTGACATTCAGCGATCTGACGATGTATTTCGAATTAATTTCTGCCAAAAGACTGAAAGAAACCTTCGACTTCTGCGTAACTAAATACAAACACAGACAATTTTTGAGTGTTTTTTTGTTTTTCATTTCTGGCTTTGGCGTACAGAGACCCTAAGAGGAAACACCCTGTCGACAAACAAGAAAAACGATAATTTGATTTATACAGCTCTCTTCATATACAGCCTATCTGGAATCAATTTGTGGTTCAGCGATGTACCCGTTCTCCTGGATCAGCTCCTTAGCGCATAATCACCACCACCAACACCGTCAACATTATCGTCGTCGTTATCTGATTACCAAAGCTGGATGAAGACATCCTCTGAATTTTTCCGTGGATTATGGTTTTAGTTCGTGTCATCGTACGTTTCGGTGGAAACTTGGCTTAGCAATGTTCCGAAGAAAACTGCAAGTTTTGTTACAGTTGTTGATTCGCCCGCAGACAGCATACCTACAAAAAATAATGTAGCATTCATCTACCCACAATTCCTCCAAAGAAGATCCATAAGTCTGTATATTTACGACGCTGTTGAATCGAGAAGGTTAACATAAATCTTTAGTACATTGTGGGAATTTTCATTTGTCCAATAAATACAGTTCGGATGATGAACAGTTGCAGCTATTCTACTTGTAAGGCACATTATCGTATGTAAAAAAAAAAAAAAAGAAAAAAAAAAGAAAATATATCACCAAATTGTCGTCAGTTATGCACAGTTTTATAGCCTACTTACAAAATGGGTGACGCCTACGTGAGTCATCCCCGTTTAGAGCGTTAAGTAGTCTGGAAATGTAGGGCCTCAACCTTACCTGCTTTAAAATGCAATGGAAATATGATTTACTAACACGTGACTCACGAGAAGCTTGCTCCGTACGAACTTCACCGTCTCGTGGGAACGCACACTTCTTCTGTTTTCCATACGTACATGACAAACAGCGGTGCATACAAACACTTCCATCAGTCCCAGACTCGTTACATTACCGCAGTAAGTAAATGCAAATGGAAATGGAAAAGGCGTATAATGTTGCTGGAAGGGAAATCCCTCACGACTTTAGCTACCATCATTGAAAAGGTTCTCCTTGTTTGCACTCACTGGACACCATTCCACTGCGAGGCGAGGGCGTTGTACAGGGTGTTACAAAAAGGTACGGCCAGACTTTCAGAAAACATTCCTCACACACAAATAAATAAAAGATGTTATGTGGACATGTGTCCGGAAACGCTTAATTTCCATGTTAGAGCTCATTTTAGTTTCGTCAGTATGTACTGTACTTCCTCGATTCACCGCCAGTTGGCCCAATTGAAGCAAGGTAATGTTGACTTCGGTGCTTGTGTTGACATGCGACTCATTGCTCTACAGTACTAGCATCAAGCACATTTCAGTGAAGTGTTCGTACGCTCCCCAACAACAAATTCGGTGACCGATGGATTGGTAGAGGCGGACCATTTCTATGGCCTCCACGCTCCCCTGACCTCGACCTTCTTGACTCTCATTTATGGGGGCATTTGAAAGCTCTTGTCTACGCAACCCCGGTACCAAATGTAGAGACTCTTCGTGCTCGTATTGTGGACGGCTGTGATACAATACGCCATTCTCCAGGGCTGCATCAGCGCATCAGGGATTCCATGCGACGGAGGGTGGATGCATGTATCCTCGCTAACGGAGGACATTTTGAACATTTCGTGTAACAAAGTGTTTGAAGTCACGCTGGTACGTTCTGTTGCTGTGTGTTTCCATTCCATGATTAATGTGATTTGAAGAGATGTAATAAAATGAGCTCTAACATGGAAAGTAAGCGTTTCCGGACACATATCCACATAACATATTTTCTTTCTTTGTGTGTGAGGAATGTTTCCTGAAAGTTTGGCCGTACCTTTTTGTAACACCCAGTATATCAGTTGCAACTATTTCATTAAAGGCGAGCGTGAAGACTGCACGTACTATCATCTTTTGATGATGATGGTGATGAGAGAGAGAGAGAGAGAGAGAGAGAGAGAGAGAGAGAGAGACTGACATCTGGTGACGACATACATGCCACTGAATCCCGAACAGCCACAGGTTAACCTCCAAACTAAAGTAAAGGGTTCCAATCTTTCTAAGACTATTATCCCTGAGTCCAGGCAGATGTTAGCTAGTAACCCTCCCTTGTCGTGGTCAGACATGATAGACCGAAACTTTGATGGCGAGCGTGCCTGCCCTCGCGTTCACAAGCAGTCCGATATCGGGCCATCATCACATCCGAATGTACCACAGATCTGGATAGTGCACGATTTGGCCAGCTGACCAAATCGAGACGCACAATGAGGCCCGTCTTAAACTCTGTCAGATGCTGTTAACGATGCCTCAAACGAGTACGAGGCATCTCCCGTCCTTCACAAACATCTCTGTACATCTTGCACTGTTCTTATCCCTACCAGGTCAGCCAACAACACTAAACACGAACGACCATAATGCACTCTGGTGGCGTTTCTACCGGTCACCGAGAATTACAACTCTATAGTCATTTACTTATCTGCCTATTGTGTGCACGTGTACGAAGCTACATTGGCATCCGGCCACGCCAGTCAGGTGCTTCAGTTTTTTTCCTCAGGCAGTGCATTTACCACAAAGTGAGAAATAAACACATTGAGTATCAATACAAACATGTCCTAAAGATGTATTGTGCCTTAACGGCAGCCTACGCATGGGACTTTCATTCCCTAATCCGGCAGTGAAGCAAGACTAGATTCTTTTCACACGTTCCGTATATCATCCTCACACTTTTTATCGAAATAATATGGTATCTATTATATACGAAGCCTTCACGGGTTGTCAGCCGACTTGCGTCGTTGTTTCGTAGCAACGTTTCGATAGAACGCGTCTCCATCATCATCAGGCGAAGTGTCGGGATATCGTCGGTCGCGGGCTGATATCTCTGCTGCACCTCTCTCCGCTTTCCACGGTCCAGCAGAGATATCAGCCCGCGACCGACGATATCCCGACACTTCGCCTGAAGATGATGGAGACGCATTCCATCGAAACGTTGCTACGAGACGACGACGCTACTCGGCTGACAGCCCGCGAAGACTTCATATATGAAATTCGCCGAGAACGCCTGCACTCACATATTACATAGTGTATATCAGTTTACAGGCTTTGTGTCCATTCTTTGCAAGCAGTGTGGCCGAGCGATTCTAGGCGCTTCAGTCTGGAACCGCGTGACCGCTACGGTCGCAGGTTCGAATCCTGCCTCTGGCATGGATGTGTGTGGTGTCCTTAGGTTAGTTAGGTTTATGTAGTTCTAAACCTAGGGGACTAATGACCTCAGATGTTAAGTCCCATAGTGCTCAGAGCCATTTATTTTGTACATTCTTTGTTTGCAAGCATGGTTACTACTTACTAAATAGCGCGCGGAGTCAAATTTAACAAGCTTTAACGTACGGTACTAGTGTTTGGTACTGATCATGAAAGTAGTGCTACACCAATTTTTTTAAATTTTTTTTTAACTACTCATGGTTCAAATGGCTCTGAGCACTATGGGACTTGACATCTGAAGTCATCAGTCCCCTAGAACTTAGGACTACTTAAACCTTATTAACCTAAGGACATCACACATATCCATGCCCGAGGCAGGATTCGAACCTGCGACCGTAGTAGTCGCGCGGTCCCAGACCGAAGCGCGTAGAACCGCTCGGCCACATCGGCCGGCAACTACTCATGCTACGGATTCTGAATTAACAATTAGTTTATTGAGCAGAAAGAGTTGTCCAGAAGGAACAGAAAATTCGTTTATGAAATACAAAGTGCTCTACAGAAAAAATTTTTTGGCGCTGTGTATCGGACATTTAAGCCATGCGGCAAATTATGGTAGACTTTGTGGCTACGCATTAGACACTTCTTCTTATGTCGCTGAGGTAAAGTATAGTAAACTGAGAAAGACTGTATAATGAACAGTGCGAGGATTGTTCACGCATGCCAGCAACGAACGCTGTCATCATAAATTCAAATACAGACCCTCTAATTCGAATGTCCTCGCTGTTGTTAATGCTTCTGACATTTACAAGAGGGAAACTTTACTGTCTGAGAGCATGTTGATGCCTGCAACAGACTCCACTCTACGGCCAACAAAATACGATCTCCCGTCTGCGCAGAGCAAAGTATCGTGTAAATCATTCCAGTGTTACGGCTAGGTTGCCACATTGCTGCAGATCACGTCACGTTGTCATCATCTACTCAATGGCTATTACTGTACCTTATGTTATAACGTGAATGACTTCATGGAACTGCTTTCCTAAGCAAGCAAGCGTTGGATCCCTCGATCTATAAACTCCCTAGAGCTGACCGATAAATTATGACTTCGGGCACATTGCCATCAGCTTGTGACGTCACTGTGAAACGTGCTGTAACACGTGGGTGAAATTTCGTATCACAGCAGATTATTACAGTGGTCAGTACACAATAAAGTGATACACCGGAATCTAGACAGCACGTTTTGAGAAGTGTGCAGTAATCGAGTTTCCATCAGCAGAAGGCGTTCCACCAGCGCGAATTCTAGAATGAATGAACGCTGATTAGGGGACTCAATGAATGTAACGAAGTTGCAGTATCGGAATTGTGCTATGAAAAACAGTAGAATGCTCTTTGGTCAGGAATCAACTTTCACAAGAGGAATGGGTGTAACCGTTCATCATCCGAAACTATAATTATTGGACCACTGACAATAGCCACAATGCAGTGTAGAGAGATGTTAATCTGCTTGATTCAGTAGCGTAGGGAAGCATACAGAGGTACAGATAGGCTTTTCTTTTGAGCTTTTCTTTTCACAGTAGCTGTTGAAGGGAGGCACTATGCGTATGGTTCATCGACTGTAACAGGAATTACAGTTTTTGTCAGGTTAATGCTCCAACTCGTTGTTTCGAAATGTGCAAAGATATACTCCTCCATTAACATATTCCTGACTGTAACATCACCTAGTTTCATTTCCATCAGTTTTTTTTTTGGCTAGCAAAATGGAACTACACAGAGCACAGGAGTACCAGTCAATAGAGTAAACGTAATTCATAGGTTACAGAAAATAATCGTTCAACACAAAAACATCTTTTATTGTTGAAACTTCCTGGCAGATTAAAACTGTGTGCCGGGCCGAGACTCGAACTCGGGACCTTCGCCTTTCGCGGGCAAGAGCTCTACCAACTGAGCTACCCAAGCACGACTCACGCCCTGTCCTCACAGCTTTACTTCTGCCAGTCAGTTCTGCACGCGCTATAACTATGGATGTTTTGGTTAATAATATTGGCTAAGAACGATTTGTGCAAATACCCGCGCACGTTAGCCCGCCGTTTTCGGGATTCAGGTAAGTGCGCCAACACCGAATCGAATCCGGATGGCGAATTAACGACGAGGGTCGGTGTACCGGGCAACCTGAATGTGGTTCCCAGTTCCTCGTCTGACTAGGTGAATATCAGCGTGGTACCCATGTCACACCTCAGTAACAGGGTTTACAAACATTTCTAACATGTTCTGAACACTGTTACGTGGCGCACACTAGGCACAGATAGACAGGTACACAATTTCCGTCCTGGAGGACGGTACAACTTAGACGCCAAATCAAATTTTTTAACAAATCGACCCTGGGTAGATAAGAGATAAAGGCCGAAGAAAACGAGGAAGAAGAATGTTGTCTAAGAAGCAATGATAATACGAGGGTTGGAACGTTAATAGTGGCAACTATTTATTTACAGCTCGTACGAAATAGATACGTGTGTCAAAGTTTTACTGACCAACAAAATAGTCACCAGCATTGTGTATAACGCGTTTCCAGCGACGGGGAAGTCGTAGGGTACAAATGGTTCAAATGGCTCTGAGCACTATGGGACTCAACTGCTGAGGTCATAAGTCCCCTAGAACTTAGAACTACTTAAACGTAACTAACCTAAGGACAACACACACATCCATGCCCGAGGCAGGATTCGAACCTGCGACCGTAGCGGTCGCGCGGTTCCAGACTGTAGCGCCAGAACCGCTCGGCCACCAGCGGCCGGCCGTAGGGTACAATAACGATACAACAACACTGGCGGTTGCTCTGGTTTGTGCACACGACATTGTAACCTACAACTTGCCTGTCTCACAACGCTAACTGTAGTGGATACAATTCCGCAAGTACTTGCAGCAACTTCGTGAAATTAATTTGCCGAAGCGACTTGCGCCAGTTTTCGTACAAATGTAAACACCTCAGCAAGTACTTGCAGAAGTTACTTGCGGAAGTTACTTGCTAGTGGACGCGCGCCTTTACAGTCAGTTGATTTGAAAAACTCATGCCAATTTGACAAGGCCACGTATCACTGCAAGTGGTGCGAGACCCTCTAGGAAGACAGACCGCGACACGTAAATCACAGCATGCGACACTACAGGTCTTACGAATGCCATTCGGCGACTCGGGCGGGGAGCGAGTAACTATTTTATACGAATTTAATAATTCTTGACTGCACGTTTAATTAAGCGTGCAAGCTGTCGATAGCACACGACAAAGTTAGCACCTTAAGTGGATATTTTTTTTTCAATTACATATTGATTTCCCTCGGGCCCTGCACGGACCCGAACTTTCGAGAAGTGCGGCAGATAAGCCGACTAGTGCTGCGTCACAAGTTCGTTGCGGGGCCCGTATTTCTCGCGGGTCCCGACGTGGTGCGAGACGCGGAAATAATCAGGTGCGCGGGAACAGTTAGAGGCGCTCTCAACTGCACGTGTCAGCGGTACGACAAACGGCACAGTGAAGGGGTTAAACAGTCCTAAGGCGTCACCGAGCGATAACTTTGGACCCAACTAGGCGGCGCCAAAATGGAGGGCGCTCGGTCGCCATCCTTTGGCACCGCGCCTCCCATTGTGCGGTGCGCCGTGTCCCACGAATTGCGGCGTCGCTGCTGCGACTGCGTCCGCAGCGGGCGATTGATGGGCGCGCGCCGCGCGATAAGCGGAGCGCGCCGGCTGAATGGAGCGCGCCCGGCCGATTCTAAAGCTGTCAGCGCGCCAATAAAAAGCAATTTGCCGCCTCGTCCGAGATGGAAACAGTGACTGGCGCGGACGTCGCGGCGTGACGTAGCAATTCAGGGGGGGCGTGTTCCCTGCTTGCGGCGGTAACGGCGCCAACACGGTAAAGGTCGCCGCCCGAGATTGATGACGCCATGAATCGCGACGAGGCGCTCGATTTCGCTCGACCGGGCCTCTGCGGATAACGGTTTTTATTCCGTCCCCCCGCAGTATAGGGGACGGGCCGTGTATATATGTGCGGTGAACACTGGCACAGCATCGTTTCTTTGAAAAGAGGCCGTTAAAACAAAGGATGTTTTCGGCGATTGGCTAGATACGGCGGAGCACGGGATAAATAACGACTGCCACTAAAAAGTGGCCCTCCGAAATATATGGTTATATTATTCACGAATTCATTAAGTGAGGAAACTATATTTGGCACGTTCTGGGAAATCCTTCCAGAGAACAGGCGGGCAATAAGACTTCCTCAAAAGAAAAAAAAGCAAGGTTTGTACATCTTCGCAACGTAAACAAAAATTTATAAATGCAAGTGTGCGAAACATGTTCGCATAACTTACCTTGTTTGTAAACACATAACATAAAGTACTTCTCAGCCGCGATATTATTGCACTTGGCCGTTATAGGAATGCCGGTTTTTGGTTCTATCGATTTTTTTCCGCGCCAGTTAACCCGGACTGTTAAAACCGCTCAAAATAACCGGTTTCTGAAATAACCCAATTTCGATTTTTTTATTCCAGTAATAAACGTAGAAATCGAAAAAAACATTGAAAAATTTTGTCTTAGTTTCAAGATACATAGAACCAAAATATCAATTTAAACAGGCAAATAAAAGAAAACTTAGAATGTCCACCGTTTACTGCTTTTCTCCAAAAATAATAAGTGGTTGAATACAAAAAAAAAGAAAAAAGTACAATATTCTCCTATTGATCGTAATGTTTTGAAGGTCTGCTTAAAAATCAGGTTGTAATCGGTGTTTGTACCACTGTTTGAGCATTACGAAGTCAGTGCTGAAGAGTGAAAAATGTGGTTGAAGAACTTTATTTTTTGTGTTAATCTGTCCGTTTTTAAGGTTACATGCAGATAAAGGCATATTACGTAGACACAGGTAGCAGATCAGCTACCTTCTAGTTTTATTATATGCTATGGATGAATTGCTGTTAAGCTTTTAATTTATTACAGTTACCATAATTTCCTTCCTCTTCTGTTATTTCATATAAATAGCAAACAAATCTTTGAGCTTTTAAAGCAAACGAAGCATCGTGCTTCACTGCTACGTAGCTTTATAAAAACATTTACAGAGTAGGGTTTGTGCCATTCTGCAATATAACGGATGTCCGGCGGAGACAGCGAGAGCCCACCATGTAGAGCAGGTTAGGGCAAGTCCTGCACGCCGCACGTTAACGCGTACCTTAAGCCACGACACACTGCAACTGGGACATCATCGTCTCAGTAATGCTGTACCAATTCTTACGCCAAGTGGTTTTTGCTTGTTTTCTGCTGGCGTTGTTATTGAAACAGCACAGATCGATTTGCCTGTTTTCTACAATAATGCAATATTTCAAGCCAATGGAAGTCTTACGAATAAAAACTACTCATCTTTTCTAAATCAGTGTATTTAAAAACGAAAAATTTTACCACTGCTGCTGTGTCTAATTGATATTTCGTTTTTTTACTCGGCTATTAGTACAAAATAGAAAACATTTGCTATAACCGAGACCAAAAAAATACCAATTATTCAGAACTAAAATACCGGTATCGGTTTTAACCGGTCGGTTTTTCCCGCCGCTAGGCCGTTATAGGAACAGGCGGCAACGTTGCAGTAAACAAAGACAATGGTTACTGAGGAAAACATGTTGCGTTGTCAAGGTTTCAGGTCATTTGTGCGTATGCTATGCAAGTGTTTCCAGATTCCGTCTCCTTCGAAATCCAGCTTTACACCAAAGTGACGAAAGGAATGTTATACATCCTAATACCGTGTCAGATCTTCTTTAGCTCGGCCTAGTGCTGCAAACTCGACGTGACGTGGACTCAACAATTCGTTGGAAGTTCCCTGCAGAAATATAAAGCCATACTACCTCTATAACCGTCCATAATGCGAAAATGTTGCCGGTGCAGGATTTTGTGCACACACTAACTTCTCGATTATGTCCCATAAGTATTCGATGGAATTCATCTCGGGTGATCGGCATGGCCAAATCATTCGCTCAAACTGTCCAGAATTTTCTTCAAACCAATCACGAATAATTGTGGCCCAGTAACATGAAGCATTCTCTCATCCTAAAAAGTTCCATCTTTGTTTGGAAACAGAAGCCCGTGAATGACTGCTAATTCGGTTCAACTGGGCCAGAGGACCCAGTACGTTCTATGTAAACACAGTCAACACCATAATGGAACCACAATCAGCATGCGCAATGCGTTGTTGACAACTTGGGTCCATGGTTTCGTGGGACCTTTCCCACACTCGAACCCTACCATCAGCTCTTAACAACCGAAATACGGACTCATGTGTCCAGGCCACTGTTTTCCAGTCATCTAGGGTCCAACCGATATGGTCCGAGCCCACGAGAGGCGCTACAGGTGATGTGCTATTAGCAACACTGAGTTGTTTAAACCACCCTGCCTGTTAGTGAGGCTTTACATTTGTAAACAGTAATTTGGTCATTAGTTAAGTGTAGGGTGATTAATGTTCTAGGCATAAAATGATCATCATCGCTTGCAGAAAAAAGTTTTTTCCAGTCTACTGATTGTTGTTTATTTATCGAAATTGCTGCTTTCAGATACTATCCCTCATCTTCAGATCTACTGAAAAATATTGCGTAAAAAAAAAAAAAAAAAAAAAAACTGGAAACTCAAGGTATTAACAGTTTCCTTTTAACAAAAATCTGTTTCGAATTTTAGGCTGTGACTTGTAATATTTCACGTATAAATAATTTAAGAGGTATATTTAAAATCATTTAGTACCTGGAGAGGGCTGTTATTAATAGCACAAGTTTTTTCAGCAGTAAAAATGTTTCTGAACAGTAGCATGAAAGCGTACAAGTCTGTTTCTAGTACACATGAAAGTGAAACCGATAGTGTTTCTGTGCGATGGGTTACTGTATAATACGAAATGATATGTTATGCGGTCTGTATTTAGGCAGAGAGATGCAGCTCTTTTAGCTCTGCAGTACTTAAAAATTAGTATCAAGTCCCTAGTTTGCAGTTATTTTTACATTCTTCGATAGATCTGAAAATGGGTGACAGCTTCTGAAAACGGTGGTATTGAAATAATAGCAATCGACAGAGTGGAGAAAACTTTATTTTTATAGAAATATCGATAGTGGACCACTGTTGTTGACTCTCTTTATGTCCAGATTTGAAATCATAACATTTCGTATAAGCATGTTCATTGCAAAACTGACATGGTGGAATGGAGAACATTATAAATAGGAAAAACTGTATGTCAGACAACGATACAGACTGCTTCCGATGCTTTTCAGAATTGTTATTGGGAAGCAATACCGATGAAGAGTAAACGAGCGAGAACTCAGAACCTTAAGCAAATGACGTGCTAGTTGAATGTGATCTTGAATATCGATATTTCTGAACAAGTAATCCCTTTCTACAGCTACGTGTCGTATAGATTATGAAAAAATAGTTCATTCTGACTTGAATCGTAGTGACGCTGTGATTATGATACTTTAAAATTCTCGTTTGATCATTGACATCTGAGTATGCTGCATTATCCCTAACGTATTTACAATAAATACCGAAAAGGTTATTTCAACGAACCCACGACGGATTCCTTCCATCGATTCTTGTACAACGTCCACCACGTTGACGAGACATGAAATTTTTATTTTTATCATATCTTAGTTGCAGCACATTAGCAGCTTAAAACGGGTAAATTCATTTTGAAACACCCTGTATTTATATATAATATGAGATGCTCAAGATGTTGTTACCGATCTTCTAATTGGATACTATCAGGTATTTTGATGTTATGTACCAGACTTCAGCGTACACAGCAAATGTCGCGAGACGCCGCAACCAGACAGGCGCAAACACCCGCCTGTCGCGTCTCGGTTCCGAGCAGCAGCCGCCTCCATATGGCTCTCTCAATTTCCAACCACTTTCTGCTTCCGCAACACGTCAATCTGCGCGTCTTACTCGAAATGGCTCTGAGCACTATGCGACTTAACTTCTGAGGGCATCAGTCGCCTAGAACTAATTAAACCTAACTAACCTAAGGACATCACACACATCCATGCCCGAGGCGGGATTCGAACCTGCGACCGTAGCGGTCGCTCGGTTCCAGACTGTAGCGCCTAGAACCGCACGGCCACTCCGGCTGGCCGTCTTACTCGTCCGCAGTTAGTGCTCCAAGCTACCAATGGAAGCAAGTTCAATTCAGCGCGTGCTGCTAGCTCATTGTAGTTCCCGCAAGACTATATTCCTACTTAGCAGTTGCTATTTACGGAGAACTTAACGAAGGGTGTCTCCACAGTTACATTCAGTCATACTGACAATATCATAGACTGTGAAGAAATAGCAAAGTTATTTTGATTTCATAGCATTAGGCTTAAGACATCAAGTTCCACGCATAGTACCAACCTTAATTACTATTCTGTAACATCTTCTTGATAAATATATTGCTTATTTTATATTGTGTCGTCAAATTTCTTTTTTTGTGTCACCTGTCAAGTAAGTGTTTAAGCTGATAGCTGAAGCTTAAAATCAACCACTTTTGAAGAACTATACCAGTAAAAAACTTTTGTGCTACCACCGATGTTTTTTGGGCTCAATTAGGCCTAATAACAGCACTTCGTTACAACATTCCTAACATTTCCATCTATTATAGGTAGTATCTTACATTCATTTACCCTTCAAGAGAATTGCCATTCATCACACTAAGATGCAAATTTTGTCCAAGCCTTTCTGCATATAACTCATTTCCTTACTTTCATGTAGACAACAACGTCGATAGCGAACGATCTTGTAGTGTTGCTTATGCTATCTGATAAATAATTTATGTACTAGGTAGTTATTATTAAAGTACAGGCCGGCTGGTGTGGCCGAGCGGTTCTAGGCGGTTCAGTCTTGAACCGCGCGACCGCTACGGTCGCAGGTTCGAATCCTGCGTCGGGTATGGATGTGTGTGATGTCCTTAGGTTAATTAGGTTTATGTAGTTGTAAGTTCTAGGGGACTGATGACCTCAGAAGTTAAGACCCATAGTGCTCAGAGACTTTTTTTTTAAACATTTCTACGTCTCTTTCTTACGTTCACAGCGCCAATTTGGCACTTGTGGCCAAAAGTGGAACTTTATTTTTTTCTGGCGTAAATCGGCTCCGCATTAATGCACTAGAATGTCTATCAAGTTTCGCTGCCATGCAATAATTACAGCCCACACTGGACCTCTGTGAATAGTTGTAGTTTTATTACAGCCGCCTGGTATACCGGCAGAGTAAATGTGTGCTTCCAGAATGAGATTTTCACTCTGCAACGGAGTGTGCGCTGATATGAAACTTCCTGGCAGATTAAAACTGTAAGGCTCGTACTCGGGACCTTTGCCTTTCGCGGGCAAGTGCTCTACCATCTGAGCTACCCAAGCACGACCACGCCGCATCCTCACAGCTTAATTTGTGCTTAATTCGGGCCACAGATTTTGTATTTTTTTTTCTACGAGACATTCGCCTTCCCGCATAAAGTATTGGGTTCCATCAATCGAATATTCATGGAACCAACTGCGTATTTTCGGACATTACGTATTATCCTCATAGTTATGATGCAAAGGGATTTAGACATGCTACATACGTCGGCTAGGACTGACGTTACATTCGCGTTAAGTTATTAAGAAAACCATGTAAAATGTAAAACTGGATGATATAGAGGGTATTTAGAGCCGTTCTTCCCGGATACGAGATAAGCTTGAGAAGATGAAGATAGAATAAAATGCCACAAGGGATAAGGTGGTGAGAAAGGATAACTGGGAAACATCAATGCCATAGAAACAAATACACTTCTTCTGCTGCTAGATTCATGTCAAGGACAGTGAATCGCCCAAGTTTGTATTAGCCGTCCCCTGATGACCGATGAAGCAACTAATGGCACTTCTACGGGGCCCACTTAGCCGGTAACTTTTAAAACTGTTGACAGACTTGTGCGCGATGATGAAATGCGCAAACAGAGCGAGGCTGGAAGTGAGGAGTCGCCTCTGGCGGGCCGCCAGCTGCCCGCAGCCCCGGTTGACAATGGAGTCGTGTGCCGCTGTGCACACGCCCGCAGACCCGCAGACGTGGCCGGCGGACCGGCTGAGGAATTTCGCGAGTCAACACGGCGGCCGCCGACTGCGCGTATCCGCCTGTCATGGCTCCGGCACGGGTGCGCAGCATCCCGAATCTCAAGGACGCTGAATGGGGACCTGTGAGGTCTGTTCAGAAAATTCCGGAACTTTATCCACAACATTTTTCTACACTTACCTTTTACTTATTGTGTACGGTCTCCTTCGAAATACTCTCCTCCACAATTCATTACACTTCTCCCAACGACCCTTCTACTTTCGGAAGCAGTCTTGGTACGCCTTTTACTGGATCGCGCGAAGCGCCATCTGCGAATTTTCTTTTATCTCGTCTCTCGTTGCAAAATCGTCGTCCTTGCAACGAGGTTTTGAACTTTGGAAATAAAAATAAGTCCGCAGGGGCCACGTCTGGAGAGTGCAGAGGAGGAGGCACACACAGTGATTTCGTTTTTTGTACAACAGTCACGCACCAACAGAAAAGAATAATAGGGCGCGTTATCGTGATGCAAGAACCATGGATTGTCTCGTCAAATTTCAGGCCGTTTCCTCCTAAAATTTTCTCGCAGGTGCCGCAACACGTCCCAGTAGTACCATCGGTTAACCGTTTGTCCCTGTGGCACGAAATTCGTGATGAACTAATCCTTCAAATTCAAATAAAACTATGAGCATGGCTTTGACATTTGACCTGACCTCACGAGCTATTTTTGGTCTTGGAGAATTTTTCTCGACCCACTGTGAAGATTGAAACTTGGTCTCAACAGTATAACCGTAGACCCACGCCTCATCAACAGTTATGGTTCCCTTAAGGAACACCTCGTTCTCTTTTACGCTCTCCAAAAGCTCTTCACAGACTGCGAGGCGAAGGTCTTTCTCGTCTTGACTCACGAGCCGTGGAACGAACTTGGCGGCGACAAATGGTTCAATTGGCTCTGAGGACTATGGGACTTACGATCTGAATTCATCAGTCCCCTAGAACTACTTAAACCTAACTAACCTAAGGACATCACACACATCCATGCTCGAGGCAGGATTCGAACCTGCGATCGTAGCGGTCACGCGGTTCCAGACTGTAGCGCCTAGAACCGCTCGGCCACTTCGGCCGGCCTGTCGGCGACGCGATGCATTCCGAGATGCTGTGTCAGGATTTCATGACATGATCCAACTGAAATGTTACATTCTTCCGCAATGTCTCGGACAGTCAGTTTTCGACTGGCACTCACAATTTCGTTAACTTTCCCAACTTGAACATCGTCAAAGGGCGTCCTGAACGGGGGTCATCTTTAACTTCCGTCAGGTCATGTTTAAACCGTGTAAACTATTCGTAAAACCGAGCACGGCCTAAGCACTCATCACCGTAAGCTTCCTGCATTACAGATTTCGAATGTCTCTGTAAAGGTTTTCTTGAGTTTCACGCAAAATTTAATACAAACACGTTGTTCAGCTCTGCCATCTCTAAATTCGCAAATTGTGTGACACAACGTTCTACTGAATATACCACTGAACAAAAACTAACACACATTCAACAATGAAACGAATGTTGCTGCTGCATGAGGACAACGAAAATTCAATAATCGTCATGAGTGATGAAGCTCATTTTCATTTGGGTTGGGAGGTTAAGAAGAAAAATTGGACTTTGAGAATCTGCACATCACTCACTCAACACAACTCCATACAGAGCGTGTAATGGTATTGTGTGCGATTAGCAACTTCGAACTCACTAGCCAATATTTAATGAAAGCTGTGCCACTGAGGCAGTCAACACCCAAGTTCACATTCTTATCACTTTTTTGCCACCACAGCTGCAACGGTGACGTCTACTCATGAAGCTCAACATTTACGTTCAACAACATGGTGCCGCCCCGCACACTGCATGTAGATTTATGGACGTAGTTCGTCACATGTTTCCAAGGAGGGTCATTTGCCATTCCGCTGACATCCCATGGTTTCTGGGGTCCTCGGATTTAAGCCCACGTCACTTCCTTTTTCGGGGTACCTAAAATCATGTGTGCATTCCCACAGACGTGGCACCTTGAAAGATTTGAAAGAGGCAATCACGCAGTAAGTGCAAGCAACTTATTTTGAAATGTTGGACCACGCTCACACTGACTTTCACCACAGGCTTGAAAAATGCGGACTCTACTTTTCATTCATAATGCTCATTTCAAATGGCATGTAATTACAAAGATATTCACTTCTGCGTTACAACTTACGTGTACTGTTCCTTTGGGGAAAAAAAAAATACCGGTTCCCGCCTGTCACTCTATAGGAACTTGTACATTTCTACTTTTCCACGCAGTCACCATAGTTGTCCAAGTATTTCTTTTATCACAAAATCATTAAAAAATCAGGATCCAGGTCTAGGAACCACCTAACAACAGCCTCCTGAACATCGGCGTCAGTTCTGAAGTGTCGAGCAGCCAGGTGTTTCTATAAAGGTACTAAGAGATGAAACTGGTGCCACATCCCACGCTGTATGGATGGTGCTTTATTAGAGGAATCGGAAACGCGAGACCACGCCTAACCGAAGCCGCATGCGATGGGGCATTGTCGTGCAACAACGTGACATCTTTAGAAAAGAATCGCTTGTCGTCTCCTCTGAATCGCCTTCTGCAATAGTTCCAGCGTGGCACAGTAACTGGCGGCACATAATGTAGCGGCACATTATGTAGCGGCTCCATTTCATAAAGATAAGACTTGAATTTAAGTAAATGACGCTTCAGTCCCGAGCGGTAAGTTCATTAATAACTTAGTTCTTACAGGGCTCACACGATGCACTCACGTTTCGTTCTGTGTGACTGTATAATACAGGTTTGAAACACTTTCTACCTGTTAATCGCCGGCCGAAGTGGCCGTGCGGTTAAAGGCGCTGCAGTCTGGAACCGCAAGACCGCTACGGTCGCAGGTTCGAATCCTGCCTCGGGCATGGATGTTTGTGATGTCCTTAGGTTAGTTAGGTTTAACTAGTTCTAAGTTCTAGGGGACTAATGACCTCAGCAGTTGAGTCCCATAGTGCTCAGAGCCATTTGAACCTGTTAATCCAGACAGTGCTGGAGTGACAACCTTATTCACTTTGTATTTCTTTCAGTAGTCCAGTATGTTGTATATTAAATCCACTGCACTGCTCATACAGGAGTTGAGTTATTCTGCGATCTGCCTTACGTGGATGCCACGATCAACTTCAATGAACTTTCGTATATGGCACCCCTTATCATTTCAGGTGAAGATTCTAAACCGCCCTGATCTTGACTCGTGTCGCATGTCTGTCCTGCCTTTGACAAATTCCAGATACCAAAATCATACCTGTTTTCGAGACAATACAACGGTTCCGAAAGCTTAAATTTTTATGGGGACGTTTCCTTTCAAGGCAAAAATCCAATTAAATTTCACACTTCAATCATCGACCGCGGGATCGTCAACACTTCCACCTTTAAACTGTATTTCGAAGCGCAAAGGCGCAGCTACCACCACCACCATTTGGCGATCTACAGACGGCGTTGAGAACCTCTGAGCGTCTCTTCTATCTAGACATAAATTTAATTTGCATGGGGCATTTACACGTCCGTCAGAGCTCTTGTTACCTTTCTTACCAATCCATTCTTGTATTTCCACACCTACACCTAATTCTGTACGCTACAAAAAATGGTTCAAATGGCTCTGAGCACTATGGGACTTAACATCTGTGGTCATCAGTCCCCTAGAACTTAGAACTACTTAAACCTAACTAACCTAAGGACATCACACACATCCATGCCCGAGGCAGGATTCGAACCTGCGACCGTAACGGTCACACGGTTCCAGACTGAAGCGCCTAGAACCGCACGGCCACGACCGGCCGGCCTGTACGCTACAGGCCGTTGTAAGATGTGTGACGAAGGGTGAATATTGCACTAGAACTTTCTTTACCCTACTACTGCATTCGTGAATGATACATGGGAACGAAGACTGGCGGACCCTTCTGCATAAGCGCGAATTTCTCGAACTACAGCGCCATGATCGTTAAGCAAGACATATTTCGGACGTAGACGTATGTTTCTGACCCGCTTTGGAATTGGTTGTCTGAGAAATTCGGTAGGAAGGCAGTACACGGTGTACAACGTCTTAAAGTCCAGTCGATGATGCCATTAGGGTCGGAGCACAAGCTCTAGACTGCGGAAAGGACAGAGAAGAAAATTAGCCCCTTCCTTTTTAAAGGAACCGTTCCAGCATTTGCATTAAGCTACTTTTGACAAACAACGTAAAATCTAAACCTCGGTGGCCTGACGGAGATTTTAGCCGCCGTTTGTCGGATGGGAGTTGAGTGATTTTTTCATGCCACTCGGTTAAACGAAAGAGAAATTTGGTCAGTTTGCAATGCGCTGTTCATACAATTCTGATTAGTTCGTCTAAGTTTTAGGGTTGCATGAAAATACGGACAAAAACGTTAGTGGAAAACTAGCTCCTATCGCAAATAGATCGATTTATATGTTTGACAAGCATGTTAACGCAAAGAGCAGATCTACATCAAAAAGACAAAATTGGGCAGCTCAGTTACCTAAATGACACAATTAGAACATATCTCCAAAATGAAGTAAGAACAGAAAATCATTACATTTCACACTTTTATTTCGGTAAGAATCTATATGGGAGTGGATCTTGGTTAATAAACAAAAGGATAAAAAATATTATACATTAACGAAATGAATTCCTCAGGAACATAACAGGATACTCAAAATTATGTAATAACAGAAACATATTAAGAAGGAAGGACCAAACGCAGCCGGAACATCTACATCTACATCTACATTTATACTCCGCAAGCCAACCAACGGTGTGTGGCGGAGGGCACTTTACGTGCCACTGCCATTACCTCCCTTTCCCGTTCCAGTCGCGTATGGGTCGCGGGAAGAACGACTGTCTGAAAGCCTCCGTGCGCGCTCTAATCCCTCTAATTTTTACATTCGTGATCTCCTCGGGAGGTGTAAGTAGGGGGAAGCAATATATTCGATACCTCATCCAGAAACGCACCCTCTCGAAACCTGGCGAGCAAGCTACACCGCGATGCAGAGCGCCTCTCTTGCAGAGTCTGCCACTTGAGTTTATTAAACATCTCCGTAATGCTATCACGGTTACCAAATAACCCTGTGACGAAACGCGCCGCTCTTCTTTGGATCTTCTCTACCTCCTCCGTCAACCCGATCTGGTACGGATCCCACACTGATGAGCAATACTCAAGTATAGGTCGAACGAGTGTTTTGTAAGCCACCTCCTTTGTTGATGGACTACATTTTCTAAGCACTCTCCCAATGAATCTCAACCTGGTACCCGCCTTACCAACAATTAATTTTATATGATCATTCCACTTCAAATCGTTCCGCACGCAAACTCCCAGATATTTTATAGAGGTAACTGCTACCAGTGTTTGTTCCGCTATCATATAATCATACAATAACGGATCCATCTTTCTATGTATTCGCAATACATTACATTTGTCTATGTTAAGGGACAGTTGCCACTCCCTGCACCAAGTGCCTATCCGCTGCAGATCTTCCTGCATTTCGCTACAATTTTCTAATGCTGCAACTTCTCTGTATACTACAGCATCATCCGCGAAAAGCCGCATGGAACTTCCGACACTATCTACTAGGTCATTTATATATATTGTGAAAAGCAATGGTCCCATAACACTCCCCTGTGGCACGCCAGAGGTTACTTTAACGTCTGTAGACGTCAGGAAGGCCTGAAAGCGATGAAGTAGTGGAAGAAGAATGAAGAAGAAGAAGAAGAAGGAGAAGAAAAAGAAGATGATGATGAATGTTTGTAGTTTGTGAAACAAAAATCGATTCACGTAATTTCAGAACGAGGACAAAGTGTTTACAACCCGGTTGGAAAAGACATAATCGTTGCAGGGAGTAGAGTACGGAAAACCGGTCTTGACGTACGGGGCGGTAGCTGCGAGATAGGCGGGCGTGTAGTGAACTCTCGTAATGTCTTGCGTGACGCTGTTCCACATGCTGTACAATGGGGGACTGGAGACCATGGGCCAGTGGCAACGTGAAGTAACGATACGGGCGGTGTGGTGCCGTACCACTGGAGAAGTCCAGCGCTGGCCTCCATAGTGTGTGGCGGCATCGCTGTGTATCAGCGCCAGAGATCGGCCACTTGCGACGCCACTCGGTCCAGTCGGCAACATTTGTGGGCTATTTAGACAGCCTGCAACATGCCAGGGAGAAAGTTCTGGTGGTCTTAAAACGACAGTTCCTCTTACTACGAGGAATCTTTTTAAGGTATTCCAGACGTGAGACTCCGGCGTGCTATAGTGCTAGTTCAGATCTGCCATACGCGCATTATGGCCAACCCTCAGTTTTAAACATTTTTCGCATTAAAAGTCCACGCCTCAAGGTCGAGAGTCAAGACTGGCGATACCCGCTAATTGTAAGCTTTCCCTTTCACACTCATCAGAAACTGGTTCAAATGGCTCTGAGCAATATGGGACTTAACATCAGTCCCCTAGAACTTAGAACTACTTAAACCTAACTAACCTAAGGACATCCCACACACCCACGCCCGAGGCAGGATTCGAACCTGCGACCGTAGCACTTGCGCGGGGCCGGACTGAAGCGCTTAGAACTGCTCGGCCACTGCGGCTGGCATCAGAAACTGAGTTTTGCCAAATGTTTAGTTTTCCAGGAGTACTACAGGGCTTTTATACCCCCTGAATGCTACCGGAATGTCTGTGTGGGTGGATATTCGGCCTTGGTGTGTCTCGTTGTCGTGATATGGGGCTCCTTTTAGTATATCCCTTGCCCATATAAGCTTCCAGCTGGTGGTCTGATAATTTAGCCTGTCAACATGTTAGAGATGTTCATTTCGTCTCGTCCTCACAGCAGCCGTGACCCCGCACAGTCCAATTCGTGCCCGCTGGTACAACTACGCATTATAATTGATGTGCGATGCGAGAGACAAATTACGCAACGTCCCGCACATTTACTCGGAAACATGTACTGATGACTCCAGATTAATCTTCTGGACCGCCGGCCGAAGTGGCCGTGCGGTTAAAGGCGCTGCAGTCTGGAACCGCAAGACCGCTACGGTCGCAGGTTCGAATCCTGCCTCGGGCATGGATGTTTGTGATGTCCTTAGGTTAGTTAGGTTTAACTAGTTCTAAGTTCTAGGGGACTAATGACCTCAGCAGTTGAGTCCCATAGTGCTCAGAGCCATTTGAACCATTTTTAATCTTCTGGACTGACAGATAATCATATCTGTCTGGATAAAGGTCGCCAGCCTGGATTTGACCCAGAAGGCCACGTTGAACCTCTAACTACTGTGAAGTCATTATTAAAGAGCTGTGTAACTACGTAAGATCTATCATGAAGGTTCCTAGAACCGCCTAGGGGACGGTAGAATATAAATCGCTAATAATCCATATACCGCCTACAACAGGCTTCTAGCTACTTCCGCCGATGATCTCCACAAAGTTAAAACAATAAACTCTTCAGGATCAATCGATAAAATTCACACAAAAATACTACACTCAGATTTTCACAGTAACATAATGTTTTGCTAGCGTTTCAGTGGCCATTTCACCCTCCCAATAATAACATTAGGTGACGCTTCCTAGCGGGACTTACTCTTCGTAGCCGGCCGGAGTGGCCGTGCGGTTCTAGGCTCTACAGTCTGGAACCGCGAGGCCGCTACGGTCGCAGGTTCGAATCCTGCCTCGGGCATGGATGTGTGTCCTTAGGTTAGTTAGGTTTAAGTAGTTCTAAGTTCTAGGGGACTGATGACCTCAGATGTTGAGTCCCATAGTGCTCAGAGCCATTTGAACCATTTTTTACTCTTCGTATGAGTGCCGGAGAACACTGGCCAACACGGTAAAGAGCGAAGGCCTTACGTCAGCCTACTAGGATCGTGGAAAGACCCCCCTATCATCTCCACGTTGGGCTAAGGACCCCCCCTGTCAGGGGTCGGTGTTTTCAGGATGTCCAGCCTGTGTCACAGCTTATCTCGGAGTGCTGGGGCGCTCTGCAGAGGGAGGAAGTTGTCCAGCTGTCACTCCCTGACCGGCTCAAGGCGGCGCCAGAGGACCCCGGCAGAGAGTGTAACGAGAGCGGCAAACAGCCCCGCCGCATCGGCCCGCTAACACGGCCACCTGAACGGCCGGTTAGCGCCTCGCTGCGGCCCTCCCGCCTACGCCTACACAGCTGTTTGAGTTCCCCAGGGAACCGCGGCGGACACGCCCACCGACCGTTCCCACCGCCTGCTCCTCTTCTCGGGACCCTTCCCACCCCGAGCTCGCTGCGACCGGTTGGGAACAGCTCATCCCCCACTTACGGACGTAATCCCTGTAATCAGCTACTGAGAGAAACGTGTGTGACCTTCCGAAGTATATGCTGATGTTTGTGAAAGTGTAACACGGAGAAAAGAAACCCCGCTCGAATGAATAGAGACATGGATAATGATACGAAAAATTGATAACTATTCTCGTTGTAGCCTTGAAACGTCCCCTTAGAAAAATTTATGAATTACTGTGCTGATAAACCTCTTACATTATTTGATTTTCAAACAGCTGATTGTGTGATGTCCTTAGGTTAGTTAGGTTTAAGTAGTTCTAAGTTCTAGGGGACTGATGACCATAGATGTTGAGTCCCATACTGCTCAGAGTCATTTGAACCATTTTTTTCAAACAACTGAGCAGAACTGAACCTACTCAGACATTTCGCTCTTTACCTCTTCTGATCAACACTGAACTGACACACAATATTTTTAGCGCAACGCAATCTGACTTTTAATAATCCCTACAAAAGAATGGCCCTACTAACAATAACCTATACCTTTCATGAATCACTTACCTCACAAAAATCTTCGTTACTCAAACTACTGCAATACAGCGAGCGCCAATACTGCCAGCTAAATAAAAGATTCTAACTACTGAAGGCACTAACTACTGATAGGCGTAGTTAGCAAATGAAAGATTTTAATAGAGAACAAACAATGTATTTACCTTAATAGTGTTCAAAAGTCATAAATATATATATATATATATATATATATATATATATATATATATATATATATATATATATATGTAAGATCATGACATCCAGTCTTACAAATTTACTGTCTCTGATGGAGACACGTCCAGATCATCCGCTCTCAAAACTCCGCCATCTCTCTCCCCACATCCACCACTGCTGGCGGCTCACATCCAACTGCGCAACGCTACGCGCTATTAACAGCCAACTGCTCAACACTACAATAGCAAATTCCAACAATCCAAACCAGCCACAGACTGCACACAGCACAGCACAGCCAGTGATTTTAATACAGAGCGCTACGTGGCGTTACCAATATAAAAACATAAACAGCCTACTTACATCTAAACAGCCTACCTACAGCCTTGATACCAAGGAATGGTTTGATACAGCTCCTTGGTAGTACCGAGGGAGATGGTGCGGTGGTCAGCACACTGGCTCGCATTCGGGAGGACGACGGTTCAAAACGCGTCCGGCCATCCTGATTTAGGTTTTCCGTGATTTCGCTAAATCGCTTCAGGATGTTAGCCGTGTACCCTGAGGAGAATATTGTCAGAGCACCTGCCGATAGCATGTCTGATCATCCGTGTATTGTGCCCGCTGGACGCTATGAATCGCCAGTACTACCGTGGACCGTTTGATTAATACTCTGGAAGGAAGAACAATTTCACAAATCAATTATATTTTCCTTGATTAAGTTATACATTTAGAAAAATAGGACACAGATCTGACAGGCAGCGAAATGTTTTGCTGTCTAAGAGATGAGTGGTCAATTTCTGGTTCTGTACTGTATTTCTCTCTCTCTCTCTCTCTCTTTGTAGTATTTATTCCGTGATACGAGATCCGTGTCGCCAAACTCATCAGTTGACATGAGGGAGGGACCTACAGTTTGCATGCCTAGGGGCCTCATTAAACATGTTGAAAAAGCTGTTCTGCCAGCCACTCAGAGAACAGGATACAGCCAACTGTATTGTGGCACACTTTTGGACAAACGAAGCTTGTCGTCTGGGCTCCTAGATCATACTAGGATCACTTCAACAACTGGTAGAGGAAGTTGATAATACTAACCTTCCTCAAGGAGTTTCAACGAAGCTTACAATCTGCAGCATCGTCTTCAGAACGGATGGTGGCCACCTGGTTCTGAGTGGAAGGCTTCAGGCTGAGACTGCAAAAGTTCTGTGATCAGCTAGGCAGCGACATCCTGGACTTGTGTCATGGCGTTTAGAACTGTAGGTTCCCGTGAACTTTTTTGGGGCAGGGAGGGGGGGGCGGTGGGGGGGAGGGGTCAGAGAAGGGAAGGAAATATTTCAGTGCGCACAGATGATTTTGACCAAACATTCGTCTCACGCTCCATATGTAAAAGGGACGGGAAGAAGCTCTAACAACTGTTACAGTGGGACGTACGCTCTGCCATGCAATTCATAATGGTTTGCAGAAGACAAATGTAGATGTAGATATAGAGGGAAATCGTGCTCGCCATCTGTCTTTGAATCGTGTGAACTTCCTACTCTGCCCAGAATTTTCACTTTACTTTGGACTGTGCTCTGAGTTGAAACTTCCTAGCAGACTAAAACTGCGCGCCGGACCGGAACTCGTACCCAGAACCTTAACCTTTCTCTGCCGAATGGCCTCCCGACTGAGCTATTCGGGCTCGACTCCCGACTGGCCCTCACAGCTTTACTTCGTCAGTATGCCACTCCTTCTTTAGAAACATTCTTTCAGGGTGCTAGTCACGTAAGGTATGCAGGAGAACATCTGTGAAGTTTGAAAAACAGGAGAGAGAGGTTAATTTCTTCGGCGATTCGTCAACAGTTCGTGGACAACTCAGCCGATGAGGGCGTGTCTCCGCTAATGGCAAAGGTTCTGGTTGCGGGTCCTTTTTGCGCGGCGTACGGTTATGGTTTGCAAGTTTGTTCGGTGCGCTGTCGTATTTTCACTGTTTGTGTATCTTATTTTCTGAGATTGAGAGTGCGAATCAGCGCAGAATTTGTTTAAATGAACGTGGAAATTGTACGTTCAGGCTTGTCGGTGTACCAGTGAAAACGGCTGTTAATCCGCCGGACGGATCCTATTGGGGGGCTGGTAGACCTTCCTGACTCGCAAACTACCACGCTGCACCTTAAGCAGTACGGGTCAGTACCCCGTCATTCTGCAACGTTTCGTGATTGGTTAAAAAAAAGTTAAAATGATGGTTTAAATACATCACGTGCTCTGCGTGGTCTCCTTCCAGTAGAGTACAACGCACAGACGGTTCATACAATCATGTGGAAGTGCCAGATAAGTCCTTCTTTGGGATGTTGTTTAACTCACGCGTCACACTAGCTTAAATGTCGATTATTATGTCAAAGAAGTGAACCTAGAGTTGAGTTCCTTGACTTTCTCGTTTTGTGATAGGTTTTCAAAAAATAAATGTCCGCGTTTTGCATTTCAGTTGTTGTTTTTGCTCGGGAGTTAGGGTGTGCTGGACAAACACACTTTTGTCTTCTTCAAAACAATCCGGAGAAGGTCTGAAAACTTGAGTTACAGGCGTTGCTGCCTTGCGATTAGCGTCACAATAGCGCTGAGACATTATGGTCGCACATCCACTAGTTAACACTGCCTGCGGACAACTTGACTGGTCAAATACAAATCTGTTGTTTCCAGCTGTTAGTTCAAGCTGCCACCGTACTTATTGCGCTGATGTCGCTTATTCCGCAGGAATAAAATTAGTGTCTGAACTTTTTGGACGGGCGGTGTATGAGTTGCGTTTCTGTACGACTGTGCAGAATATTTGTTTATAAATGACCAGAATGTACCGATTCTCTTCTGCTCCTCTCAATTTCTGTCGTCGATACCGTGCGACACGCTACTTTCCGACATGAAACAGCTTCTGCAGCTACTACCCCTCCCCGCCAAACATTTATGGGAACCCTACAGTTATCTAACCTATGGCCCAAGTCCAGCAGACAATACTCCATACTGGGCCGCCTGGTGAACACGCACTTGGGTAAGAGGATCAGCTGCGACTGGGCAGAGACGCTGCCTGCTTAACGCTGGTGTCCGGTTTCTTCGACTCTTAAAACTATTTATGCGCGACTTTAAGCGGCTTTCTGCGATTACATTTGACCTGTTAACGGCTGCGTGTGCTTTATTAGGAGATTTTCAACAATTTGTTGTATTAAGGCTCTGTATTACTATCGCGTTTCCTTCCTAAGAGACATAAAACCATTCCTTGTTTGTCTTCTGATGCGTACATAAAAAGTGTTTTACAATAAGCTTTGAATCTCCAGCAATATTGTCTGTATTTAAAAGGCCGTTGTTTCGCCCACTGCGCGCAATAATCCAAGAAGGGATGTTTTCTAAGACGCTGTTCTAAAGGCGCTTAAGGGATTCCAAACGAATTATGTACGCTAGAATTCACACAGCGCAGCGCTCGTTTAAGTCGTTTCAGTTAGCAGTCTCAAGAAACGAGAGGACAGTGGGTGTAAACAGTGTGCGGAAGAGATTTTGGGGAAGCGGAGAGACATGGCAGGGATTAGATAAGAAAAGGGTCTGTAAATAAAATTAAAAATGAAACTACACCGTGACTCACCAAAGATCTGATTGTACAGCTCACGTCTATATGTCACTTATAGACATAATATTTCAAAAATCAGCTGATCTCTCACATGATTCTTAGTCATTCAACAGAATACGTCATATTAATGTTTATTCAATAAATGAAACCGAGAAAGATGGAAAAAAGTAAGTAAACTGTTGATTGTTTCAAAAGCAAATACATTTATCCCTCTGCGAGACAAGACATTCAGTGTCTTCATGGAGAAGTGTTTGCGGTTGACTACGGAACCACTAGTGTGCCCACACGTGTACCCTTCTTAGGGTTCCAACAACATGGAAATCTCATAGGGAGAGATCTCTGCTGTATGGAGGATGTGTAACAACTTCCCAGCGAAACTTCTGTAGCGGAATCGAAACAACGTTGGCAACGTGTGGGCATCCATACTGTCCCGATTTCTTGCCATGCGATTTACATATTTTTGGTGGCCTGAGGACATTCGTGGCCGTTGATTTGCTTAGGATGAAGAGCTGTACGCTTGGGTACAATAACGGTTCCGTAGGCAACCGCAAACATTTTTTCCGTGAAGGCACTAACAGTCTTCTCTCACAATAGCATAAATGTATTATTAGTAACGGTGACTACTTTTGAAACAATAAACAGTTTACAAACTTTTTTCCCTCTACCTCGTCTTCATTCAACTGTCTCTTAACTTACATAGAATGTAAAATTTTATTCGACCTGTGACATCGGTTCATCTTTTTCGTAAAGATATCATTCATTATGCGCATGTACTTTACACAGCGTCTGTGATTAATTAATGTCTTCTCTACTTTTGCAACTTTGGAACTACTGTATTGATTTCGTTACCCATACGAGGCTGGCCACATTTTATGATGTTGATCATAATGTGCAGTGCCATAAAACTAATAATAGTGCTTATTAAACCATTAATTAGTGAAATGGACGGTTCATTCTCGGTGTTCGCACAATAAGCGAAATTTAAAGCGGTACAGCAGAAATATTCGACTCAGGAACATACACGATGCAACTTCTCACCAAATTGTATACTAATGAACTTTAAGATTTGTTTCAGCTATGACTGCTCAGTCTTTAAATCTCTTCTATATTGTTACTAAATTTGAAACGAAAAAATGTTTAACTTAGAGCAAAGGACAATTAACGACAATAAAGCGAGGCCTGAGAATGAAAGCTTGTAAGGGCCGTCTGACGATGGATTAAAAAATTCCGAAACCATTAATATTTAAGCATAAACTTTTTACAACGTACTAGTGACTTTTCATTGTATTTAAGTTATAATTCTACTACAGGCATGTTTCTCAAAATGTCTCATTTGCTCAAGAAAGCGCAAAACTATGTTCGTATTTACAAATGGCTCTGAGCACTATGGGACTTAACATCTGAGGTCATCAGTCCCCTAGAACTTAATACTACTTAAACCTAACTAACCTAAGGACATCACACACATCCATGCCCGAAGCAGGATTCGAACCTGCGACCGTAGCAGTCGCACGGTTCCGGACTGCAGCGCCTAGAACCGCGTGGCCACCGCGGTCGGCTCGTATTTACAGATAAAATAGCTCTATAACAAGGGTCTAAGTCACAGAGTTTATGTCGGTATACAAACCTCAGGATGCGTCCTAATGGAGCTCATGTTTTCTTGGAGGTAGTGGAGTTGATGCTCGATGAGAAGAAACACAGGAAACTAGGGACAATTGCTAGCCACAGATGGGAAGTAGCCATGTTTTATGTTCCTCTTACGGAGTTCAGACGCTTTAAGCCGCTGCACTGTCTGCACGCAACCACCGTACGTGTGCTCGAACCAGACGTAGCTCGCCGCATGACCGATCACACTAGCAAACAGCAGTACAATAAAATAAACTTCTTACAGTACCAGTTCCAGTAACAAATTCGGCACTACTTGATTCTGCATGCATTATAATATTTCGGAGCTCCAGTTATCGTCAGGCCTGACGTGCAAGATAGGTTCGAAATGAACAGCGACGTGCTTAATCTAAGAATAAAATCCACATAGGTTTCAGAATTGTTATACTTTTCTTTGTACATTTATGGACTCTATTATTACGGCATCAGATTTCTTATTTCAAAACCATGTATTACATGCAGACGAATGATGTATCTACGGAAAATGGCCATGAGAAGCTTCAGTAATATGGCTAATTTAAACTACCGATAATTAATTTTAAATACAATCCTTAAATGTTGTACACTGGCCAATCTATATATGTTGTAAGTTGTGAACAGTTATAATAAAATAAAAAAACAAATCTTTCAGTTGGTGCTCGAATAGATATAAACTTTGTAACGATGAAAGTGCGTTTCCATTCCCTGTAGGTAACTTGGTTGATCATCTTTCTGGGTTAGCGTTGTTGCATACGCGTCGACTTCCTAGATTATTAACTAAATTTAAAAATGTCACCAACTACACATATACATAGATATTAAGATTGCCATTTATGTCCACAAACCTGCGTTATGTGCTATATCGGGGAACGTAGTGCAGAGTTTAAGACACAGGACTCGCATTCGGGAAAAACAGGTACCAAATCTCTGTCCAGCCATCCTAGTGTAGGTTTATCGTGCTTTCCTTAAATCGTTGAAGGCAAACGCATAGATGGTTATTTTGAAAGTTACACGGTAGATATTCTTCACCCATCCCTGTCCTACCACCACATGTGCTCCGGCTCTAATGACCACGCCATCGACAATTAGTTAAATCGTAATCTTGTTTCCTCCTTGAGCTATGCACTGACATCATTGTAATCCGTTGCAACTCTGCGATTAAAACCATTCGGCGTACGTATGAAGGTCACTTCATTCGTCACTGTGATAATTTACAAGTGAAAATTGATGAGAAGTCTCAATTAGGAATGAGATATTCATGCTGAGATCTGAGAAAGTACTATCTAGCTGATTAGACGGTAATCATAGAAACGATATTACGAATTGTGTACTTTATAGTGAAACTGACTATTAGAACGAAGAGTATTTTCACGTGAGTAACCAATGTTTAAGGAAAAAGTTTGAGTATTTATACACAAAAGAAGTTCGTCTTCCAAAAATTATAGTAGAAGAAACTTTTATTTGAAATGTTGACTTCTTTCTCTCCAGTTTGAAGCTGGCTATCAATACCCAAATGAAACACACACACACACACACACACACACACACACACACACACACACACACACACACACACACATACACACATAACGCCCCACAGTACATTATATTACACCTCTAATGCCTGATAACATGTAAATTGGCTTTTAAATAAAGGAACTTGTTTAGTAGAGCAACGAATTATGTAAATGCGCCGTAAGAGAGGGCATTATGTGCGCTGAGATTTATCTTTGTGTGAGAGTGCTTCGATAAATCAGGCTCGCCGCCACAGCGGCCTGAATAGACCGTTTCAGGAGGAGTGGGGAAGGGAAGGGTGTCTGTTCTGATGGACATACGCGCTTTAACGCCACGTCTACCTGAGGAATGTTGCATTTCTCATGTGATTAGAGTATTCGGTATCTGTTCTTGTTCACATGGCTTAATAGGTGACAGAGTAATGAGAAAGGGGGTAATTAACATTTACATATTTTATTTGTTTTACTGAGTAGGGGAGCGTGTTGAACTCAGGTAACATTTTATCTTCATTTTCTCCAAATACCTCTTCACCCGTTCACTATGTTACTTCTTCACGTCTTCTGTCCATTCTATAGTCCATCGTGTGGACTTCGAAGAAAATTTATGATTGTTAGTTGTGGCTTGAAATTTTGTTCTGTTATAAAAAATTTATCCATGGATGCCAATTTCCTTAGAGTCTTCATACATTTGCTTTCGATCCCTCATAGTTTAGGTTAACTCTGCGATTTTCTTGTGAGTTTGTTGACTTGCACTTCACGTAAGCGACCAAAAACCGTAGTCGTCATTTCCTGATTATACGAAAGATGTATTCTCCAATTCGGCACAGTTTATTGCAGTATTCGTTGTTCAGATAGTGTACGGACAGCTGGTTTGCAACACACCTCCGAATTCCGTCTCCTCTTCTCCCTCCCTGTGCGCGACCGCTACGGTCGCAGGTTCGAATCCTACCTCGGGCATGGATGTGTGTGATGTCCTTAGGTTAGTTAGGTTTAGGTAGTTCTAAGTTCTAGGGGACTGATGACCTCAGATGTTAAGACCCATAGTGCTCAGAGCCATTTGAACCATTTTCTCCCTTCCTGTCTTCTTCCTCAGCACCGGAAGTACAATCAGTGACGAACATGGTAAATGTTTTCGTCAGGACGTCCGAGCGGTGGACTCACGTATCGGGGTCGATGGAGTGCAGCGATGTTGTCTTCACGCTTAAACCCGTCGTGTCAAACGTATAGCACGAACGGAAGCTTACAGAGAAGAAATACAAACCAAACACACATTAAATGAAGGAAATACGTTCGATATGATTACATATGTATTTTAGTGTGTGTACGCCTATAGCTTTGTTTGTTAATACTCGAGGTAGTAATAAATTATCTAGTAGAAGTACTGGCCGTGTGTTGTTTGCCTTGGTACAATGCTACACACACATAATGTAAGTAGACAGTTTAGGTTTTTATGTTGGTATCGCCAAGTAGCGCTCTGTATGAAAATCACTGACTCTGCTGTGTGCAGTCTGTGGCTGGTTGGACTCATTGTTGGAACATTCGCTTGTGTAGAGTTGGGCAGTTGGATGTGAACAGCGCGTACCGTTACGCAGTGGGAGGTGAGCCGCCAGCAGTGGTGGATGTGGGGAGAGACATGGCAGAGTTCTGAGAGCGGTCGATTTGGACGTGTGTCCGTCAGAAAAAGGAAATTTGTAAGACTGGATGTCATGAACTGATATAATGACTTTTGAACACTATTAAGGTAAATACATTGTTTGCTCTCTGTCAAAATCTTTCATTTGCTAACTATGCCTATCAGTAGTTAGTGCCTTCAGTTGTTAGAATCTTTCATTTAGCTGGGAGTATTGGCGCTCGCTGTATTGCTGTAGTTCGAGTAACGTAGATTTTTGTAAGGTAAGTGATTCATGAAAAGTATAGGTTATTGTTAGTCAGGGCCATTCTTTTGTAGGGATTGTTGAAAGACTACGTTAGGCTAAAAAAAAAAATAAAAAATATTGTGTGTCAGTTTAGTGATGATCAGAATAAGTAAATAGAGAAATTTCTGAGTACGTTCAGTTTTGCTCAGCTGTTTGAAAAGCAAATAACGTAAGAGGTTTATCAACACAGTCATTTATAATTTTTCTATGGGGACGTTGCAATAGTTGCTCTAAAATTCCTGTTACTTGAAGAGGAGACTGAGTAGATAATGGATTGGAATCCATGTACAGAAAAGTACCGTTTGCGTGCTACAGCGATTTGAAAACCTATTGGTAACGCGACCACTTTAACAAGTAACTTATTAGACGTATATCACATATTTTATTATTCCTCTGATTATTAACTAAAGAAGGGAAAAGGAAACTGTGTACAGAACTCACCGAGCGTGGTGCAAAATCGGCTGTCATTACTGACTGTATCCTTTAGAGGTGGTATGGATGCAGTTGTTGGTCATGCGGGACAGACCAGACGGTGTTGAGAGCAACATCCTCCTCAGGTGCTGGAAGTGCGGTGTTTAACATTAGGCATGGGAGGGGTGGGGGGGGGGGTACCTACAATAAATTTCTCTCCCGGAATTTACGTAGGCATAGAAAAACACCTTCCACACGATGACCTATTATCTATGCGTAACGGAATTAAATGCAAATTATTATACGGCCAGGCCAATGATTGGCGTACTCTCTCTCCCTGCTTAATAAATTAATCAAATTATTTTCGCCAGTAACATGGTGCCTCAAAGACAATGATATCAGGATATTTTCTACTTGAATTATAGACCGTGCCAAGGGTCACGAAAATGTTTATTTCCAGTGAAAGGCAAGTTTGGACAGTGATAAGTACATTGATTGATAAACGTAACTAGCATACACAGAGTAAAATTAATTAGCGTTGGCGAAATGGAGGAAGGATTTCCTCGGCTTCGAAAATGGTTGATCATCATTGGCTGGTTGTCCGCTAAACTTGCAAGTACCGCGACTCTCGCAGTTAAAAAACGGCTCAGTTTTACACGTGAACAAACTCCTGTGCGAAATTACTCTGCCTAAGCTGCGAGGATCTCACTGGCACCCAACACGAAGTTCAAGATGGCTGATACAAAGCACAGTGCGTTGTCTCAGAAGTAATCTCGAAAGGACAGCTAGTTGCTCCGGAATCTGCCCAAATACGTTTCCGTAGCCGGCGTCTTTACTTGATGGCTATGCTGGTCCAAATCCCCTTTTTCTATACAACGCCGACGCCCGAAGCACTTCCCGTCTCCCACGGACGTAGTGTCTTTAATGCCTGCAGTCCACAGGCGAGGTGTCTCCTCTACGTTTGCTTCGTAAAATTTCCACATCACTCCATGTGGAGCTAGAAAGATTTGTTAGAACATCAATACGAGGGCTGTTCCGCATCTCAAAAGCGTCGCTTCTAACATGGCACAGCGCGTACCCAATCGCAGGCCGTTCCATCTATATTTATTTCACACGGAGCCACTCTGCAGCAGTTCTGGACGTGTGAGGTGTCGCATTGTCCTGCTGGAATTGACTAAGTCCGTTGGAATGCACAATGGACATGAAAGGATGCAGGCGATCAGACAGGATGCTTACGTACGTGTCACCTGTCAGAGTCGTATCTAGACGTATAAGGAGTCCCACATCACTCCAACTTCACACGCTCGACACAATAACAGAGCCTCCACCAGCTTTAACAGTCCCCTGCTGACGTGGAGGGTACATGGATTCATGAGGCCAACGGGCGGCATCCAGCGTCGCGGTGGGCAGTGGTCATAACGTTTTGGCTGATCAGTGTAAATGAATTATGTAATATGAGATACGATCATAAACGTTTACTAACTGTTATGAATGTCATTTATCTTCAGGCTTATTTCATTTCATAGTCCTTGCTACGTGTATGTATCGCTTTTGAATGTGACCGTCACTAGAATGTGCATATGTGCATTCACGAATTTATGTAACTTTCTCATCATCTAAACCCACTGCGGGCGCTCTGCTTACCCAACGTAAGCGCCAACTTTAGTTAGCTCACGACCGAGTTCACAAACGTCAATTAAAATCAAGCACAGATTAAAATATTACTGTCTCTGTACAGGGTGTACATAAAGTCCGTGAACACTCTCAATTATTTATTCCACAAGAACTAAACATTGTACAGATGTCATACATATTGCATTTTGAGGAGAAACTCTGAAAGTTTTTTTTTTTTTTTTTTACAAACATTCAATATGCGAACCACGAGTGACCCGGTAGACGTCAATACGGTAATCGAATTCTTGCCATAGTCATCTCTAACACGCGCTCCACATTCACTCACACTGGGACGTCCGCTTCTCTTTGCCGTGCACAAGCAACCCGTCATAATGAATTTGTTGAGCAAGTGGCAAATGGCCTTCCTTGTTAGTGGCTTCTTACTGTACTTGGTTTTAAACATCCGTTGAACAGCTGTAGCACACTTAACTGTTGTCGAGCTCCAACACACAGAAAACTCGCTCGCCACCTAACCTCTCCATATTTTCAACAAGAGCTGACTATCTGCAAATTACCAAACTATGCTGCGGCTGTATAAATAAAAAAAAACTTTCAGGATTTCTCTTCAAAATGACACACGTATGATATCTGTACAATGTTTGGTTCTTGTGCAATAAATAATTGAAAGTGTTCAGAGACTTTATGTACACCCTGTAGATATTTTTGTATGTCACTGAGCAGGAAGCCCACACTTTTAAGAAGCTCGTACCGTCAGTTGACGTTTCTGGATTCGCCTATTAGTTGCTAGACGATATTATTATAAAATAACGGCTGAGAACCGCGGACAGCACCAATACACGATTCGGGTCGCCGGCCGAAGTGGCCGTGCGGTTAAAGGCGCTGCAGTCTGGAACCGCGAGACCGCTACGGTCGCAGGTTCGAATCCTGCCTCGGGCATGGATGTTTGTGATGTCCTTAGGTTAGTTAGGTTTCACTAGTTCTAAGTTATAGGGGACTAATGACCTCAGCAGTTGAGTCCCATAGTGCTCAGAGCCATTTGAACCACGATTCGGGTCGCTGTTCGACGACCACTGGCGTACAGAAACGGGTGCTCCGTACCCTTACGTTCGTAAATGATTGAGGGCACTAACAAGAAGCAAATGGATGTGCCAAAGACATCCATACCAGCGATAAAACACGTGCGAGACGAAAGACGGAACGTGAGTTTGCCCACTACTAGAAGTGGACGGCGCTGCTGGCATTTTTTCAACTTCGCGACAGCAACGGCAACGGCAAAACGTTGCCGGTGTGCTTTGTTCTAGGTTAGGGCCGACTCAAAACTGCACTTTAATAATCCTGTGAGCGCTGTTTAGCCCCAGTCTGCAATTGGTTTCTCTATCCTGAGTTTAAATGCTACTAAGATATTGATGCATGAACCGTTATTACCGTGTAAACTGAAACGTATAATTACAGAAGTGAGCTATAGAAACATACCTGTATGTTTTCGCGATGAATTTTCTCATTGGACATCAGACAGTGGTCATCTCCTAACGCTGACGACTCTATCAGACGTCGTAAACACGCAAACATCTTAACACTAAAACATCTCAGCATGTCGACTATTTATACGTATCCGCGCAACGATCAGTTCGTGACGTCATCAGACTGCTGCCTATAATCGCGCAGGAGAAGATTAGTGTTTAACGTCCCGTCGACAACGAGGTCATTAGAGACGGAGCAGAAGTTCGGATCAGGGAAGGATTGGGAATGAAATCGGTCGCGCCCCTTCGAAGAAACCATACCGGTATTTTTCCTGAAGCGATTTACGGAAATTACGGAAAACCAAAATCAGAATGGACGGAAGCGGGGTTGAACCGTCATCCTCCCGAATGCGAGCCCAGTGTGCTACCCATGGCGCCACCTTGTTCGATCCTATGATCGCTGTATTGCAGTGGAGAGGAGGGGGCGCTTTTAGCTTTACATGGCACTAAGGCCAAAAAATGAACAAGGGTGGAAATACAGGTCGTGGACGCTTGCACTGTGTTACCTGTGTGTTAACGGGCTCAGAATATTTGGAATGTCCGAGCGGTTATAGGCACTTCAGTCTGGAACCGAGCGACCGCTACGGTCGCAGGTTCGAATCCTACCTCGGGCATGGATGTGTGTGATGTCCTTAGGTTAGTTAGGTTTAAGTAGTTCTAAGTTCTAGGGGACTGATGACCTCAGATGTTAAGTCCCATAGTGCTCAGAGCCATTTGAACCATGGTAGTGTGTGATGTCCTTAGGTTAGTTAGGTTTAAGTAGTTCTAAGTTCTAGGGGACTGGTGACCTCAGATGTTAAGCCCCATAGTGCTCAGAGCCATTTGAAACATTTAAATATCGTCTTTCCTCTTCCGTCCTTCATGTAAGGACGCATTTTCTTGTTGTTTATGCTATTAATAATAATAATAACAATATTACTCAGAAGCATTTAAGTGTTTATTTCATAGGGGTCCAATAGCGGTTACTGATGATATATCCATTGCTGTCAGTGTTTCTGCCGTGACTACATTACTTTCGTAAAATAAAGAATAGACTCCTTCAGTAACAACCGTGATTTTATTTCAATGGACGATGCATTTCGAGTCCTGGAAGATCATCTTCGAGCGCTTTGACAGTTTCTTGTTTTTTTTTTTTAGGTTAATTCTGGTCTATTTCCAGTGGTGGACATATGGTTTCGAAGAACAGTATAAGTAAACATGTACATAAACATGTTTTATCATACTGCGCTTCCAAAACATTTATCCACAAATGGGAACTTACCAGAATTAACAAAAATGTGAAAAAAGGTTGTAAACTGCGGAAGCACCTGAAGATGAGCCTCCACGGCTCGAAATGCATCGTACATTGAAATAAAATCACGGGTGTGACTGAAGGCGACTTCTTTTTATTTTTCGATACTAATGATATGTCCATAATTTTTCTCTGTTTCAGTTTCTAATTACATTGGAAAGAGACTGGTTTGGTGACGTGCCGATTTTCGCGCCATTATATGAAGCTCTGGATTCTATGCTAGTCGAATCTTCCAGTGTACATTTCTTGTCACGAAGCGCAATCAACTTTATTTGAATAATGTGAAATATTTTGTCGTATTACACTTCGTATTACCACAACTCGCCGTCACAAAACTTATCTCCTACCCAACAACGACTCTCAACCTCTGCACTAAAAAGTTAAATAAGGAAAGAGTTTTATTTCGACCAACAGTAGGTGACTGTAATCAGAATTGAACTTCTTGTACCATATCTTTCGTTGTTATGCTCTTTCTGTGGTTAATGCGATGCATTCCGACTCCGAACCATTAGCTATCGGAGGAATTAAGTACATTTCTTACTTTATTGTGAAAGGGATACATTACAAGTCGATATCACCGTCATATTGTGAAGTTTTCGCACTAGACTGGGAGCCAACGCAACGTCCTATCAAAAAAATTGTTCAAATGGCTCTGAGCACTATGGGACTTAACATCTATGGTCATCAGTCCCCTAGAACTTAAGCCGGTCGCGGTGGTCTAGCGGTTCTAGGCGCTCAGTCCGGAGCCGCGCGACTGCTACGGTCGCAGGTTCGAATCCTGCCTCGGGCATGGATGTGTGTGATGTCCTTAGGTTAGTTAGGTTTAAGTAGTTCTAAGTTCTAGGGGACTGATGACCATAGATGTTAAGTCCCATAGTGCTCAGAGCCATTTGAACCATTTTTGAACCCTAGAACTTAGAACTACTTAAACCTAACTAACCTAAGGACAGCACACAGCACCCAGTCATCGCGAGGCAGAGAAAATCCCTGACCCCGCCGGGAATCGAACCCGGGAACCCGGGCGTGGGAAGGGAGAACGCTACCGCACGACCACGAGCTGCGGACGCAACGTCCTATCACTTAGACCAGTACGGAACAGTGAAAGTGAGCTCATGACATACCACCATGACACAAAACGTCACAGCACAGTATCAGAATTAAGTAACTAGGAATGACAGAGTTTATTAATGCCAAAGCATACTCCATAACTAATGTTCTTGAGAACGGTTGTACGACAAACTTCTGAGGAATGAAACAATAGTAAAATTGTCATCCAAAGAATTCAAAATATTGACATTTATTTACTAGTGAAAACATATAAAGATATCAAAGAATGTTTACAACGCAACAGCTACATCCTTTCTACCTTGTCCATCGTGCTTCATTTGCCTAAGTACCAAATAACGTCTAAAACAACTTTGACTTTCTCTTTCAACAGAGCTGACTTATTTACTGTTAAAAAACGTTGTTTGACGAGAGTTGCTTTATAAAATTATGTTCTTAGCTATACACAGTTTAGGATTTTCCCCTATCAAGATCGCTTTCATATTTCTGGCCCTTCTAGTGCAGGAACACTAGAGTGGAAAAAATCTATGTCGTTATGGATCATTTGCAGTGTGTCTCTGAACAAAACAAAATAATAAAATAAAAAAGACACAAATTCACGAAACCCATTACTATAACACGAGTCCTCTCGGCGGAAGTAGACTACCTTAGCGATATTAGCAGATGACAACACCGTCTCCCCACCTCCACCCCCTTCCCCATCAACATTAAAACTTTCTTCACGAGAAATATTGATTCTGACATCCTGTACCGTTCCGTCGACGGCCTGTGTAAATGCTGCCATGTGAAGGGCACAGCGGAATGGCACGACTTCCATTGCATCCCTTTTCGCTCCGTCATCGGTGGATCGACTTCTACGGTAACGAGTTTTCCCCACTTGGCACCCCAGCATCGCCTGAAGCTGGACAGTGGTGTATGCTCCGCACCCCGTGCTCTGGGGGTGTGACCACCCGCGCGGCGTGCCTCCTGCCTGAGGGGCTGGCGAGGGCTCTGCCATTAACGCCCCGGCCGCGACCACGCCCCCTGGCCACCCCTGCAATTACCGGCGCCTTCCCACCCCGCCGCTCAGCCCCCACGGCCACAGATGGCGCCCGCCACCAGCCACGCTGACGCAAGAGGCGACAAGACTGCGAAGGAAGCCAACACTGCTCTGTCCTAGATTGGCACTTCACCTCAGTATGCTCGCGCGGGGGCGCAGAGTAGAGTTGCCATACTCGCAAATCATTCGTCATACAAAAACAGAATTAGCATCAGCGTATTCTGAAAGACTTCACTATGTTTTCATCTTTATTTATATAAAAAATTAAGTTGATTTACGAAGGTTAACAAAATTCATTTCCCAGTGACAGAGAATTTTCGACGAAAGCGGAACATTTTTGCTTTTGATTTTAGTTGTAATTTTTTTTCTCAGAGCCGCACTAGCACTCGCTCATTTGGTAGATTTTTCCAAACACCGACTGCCCCCACAGGTTTCACCCTCTAGTACCATGGAAGTTATTCGGTGATGCCTTAACATACGTCCTATCAACCTGTCCTGTCTTCTAGCCCAGTGCCGTGGATCTCCACATTTCTTATCTAATCAATACATCTAATTATCGGCATTTTTCTGTAGCATCACATCTCAAACCCTTTGATTCTCTTCTTTGCTGGATTTTTCGCAGTCCGTGATTCACTCAACGCGGTGCTCCAAATGGATATTCTCCGAAATTTCTTCCTCAAATTAAGATCGCTGTCTGATATTAGTTGACTTCTTTCAGCCAGGAATGTATTCTTTCCCTGTGGAAGTCTGATTTTTATGTCCTCCGTGCTTTGTCCGTGGTACGTAATTTTGCTTTCAGGGTAGCAGGATTGCTTCACTTTGCTTCGTGGCACCTAATTTGGATCGTAAGATTATTGCTTATCTCGTTCCTCCTACTCTTCATTACTTTCGTCTTTCCTCTCAATCCATAACGAGTGCTGATTAGACTGTTCATTCCATCTAGCACTTTCAGTAAGGACCGCAAAGTCATTAGCGAATCTTATCAGTGATATCCTTTCGCTGTGAATTTTAATCCCCGTCTTGAACATTTATTTCCGTCAGTACTTCTTCGGCCGATATGGACCATAAAGACAGTCGCGGGTCTTATATTAAGAAGGTGCATGGTTGTCGCCATATCCTACTGAGTGTCCCACTTCCTCTACTTGCTGATCGACTGGAGAAAGTTCAAATATTCTGACCAAAAGTATACAGAAATCCTACGAAACACAAAATTGACTACCAGGTGTCACGAGAAGCTGGTTCACCTATATAAATGGAGGCAGCAGAGTACTGTGTAATCAGTAGAGAGGCAGTGTAAAATGGTTCAAATGGCTCTGAGCACTATGGGACTTAACATCTATGGTCATCAGTCCCCTAGAACTTAGAACTACTTAAACCTAACTAACCTAAGGACATCACATAACACCCAGCCATCACGAGGCAGAGAAAATCCCTGACCCCGCCGGGAATCGAACCCGGGAACCCGGGCGTGGGAAGCGAGAACGCTACCGCACGACCACGAGATGCGGGCAGAGGCAGTGTAAGCGGTTTCCATATTAGAAGTGTGGAACTGAATGCACCTGGATATATTAATCATTTAGTTTATTTATCATCTCGACAATTCACAATTACGACAAAAATGCTTGATTCTCAATATTATTTCACAAAGGCATCCTGTGGCAACATCTCGGCAATTACTTAAAGCAACCTGTGCCGACTCAAATCTGTTAATGTATTATGGGGGTCCAGAAGAAAACTGAAAATAAACCTTGTAAGTACTGAGTGATAGTCGTGAAATGAGACAGTAAAGCATAGAACTGCTGAAGGCAACATGTATAATTATATTCTTATTATGAAATCTGGAAACAAACGTTTCATGACTTGCAAGACAATTTGTTAGTCTGAAGCTACATCTCATGAAGGGGCAGCTCAGTCTGGCTGGTTCAAATGGCTCTGAGCACTATGGGACTTAACATCTATGGTCATCAGTCCCCTAGAACTTAGAACTACTTAAACCTAACTAACCTAAGGACAGCACACAACACCCAGCCATCACGAGGCAGAGAAAATCCCTGACCCCGCCGGGAATCGAACCCGGGAACCCGGGCGTGGGAAGCGAGAACGCTACCGCACGACCACGAGATGCGGGCGCAGCTCAGTCTCACCATATTGTAACTGTTTGGGGTAGAAATACTGTGGTAACTGTCGGCGGCCTCTCTTCCACGTTGTCAAGGTCTGTGGTGGAGATTTAAGTAGAAATTCTGCGGCGAAGCTCTGAGAAGCGACCAAGAGCAGGAAAGAGTCAGATGAAGCCTGTTTTCACTTTGCGACGGCATCTGCCAAGGAAGCCTCGCTTTACGGTGTTTTACGTCACAACTTGGACCTAACTGGCTGGATCCCTCGTGGTCCCTTCTCACAAGAAGCGCAATGGGGTGCCTGGCCTTCGCGGCGTTCGGTTCACTGGCCGTTTCTTCCAACTGACTTCCAAAACATCTGCTTGCCACCCAGACGCATGCATGTCTGTCTGTACACTACTGCAAGTAATGATCACTTGTACATTCGAGATCAATTTACACTCCTGGAAATTGAAATAAGAACACCGTGAATTCATTGACCCAGGAAGGGGAAACTTTATTGACACATTCCTGGGGTCAGATACATCACATGATCACACTGACAGAACCACAGGCACATAGACACAGGCAACAGAGCATGCACAATGTCGGCACTAGTACAGTGTATATCCACCTTTCGCAGCAATGCAGGCTGCTATTCTCCCATGGAGACGATCGTAGAGATGCTGGATGTAGTCCTGTGGAACGGCTTGCCATGCCATTTCCACCTGGCGCCTCAGTTGGACCAGCGTTCGTGCTGGACGTGCAGACCGCGTGAGACGACGCTTCATCCAGTCCCAAACATGCTCAATGGGGGACAGATCCGGAGATCTTGCTGGCCAGGGTAGTTGACTTACACCTTCTAGAGCACGTTGGGTGGCACGGGATACATGCGGACGTGCATTGTCCTGTTGGAACAGCAAGTTCCCTTGCCGGTCTAGGAATGGTAGAACGATGGGTTCGATGACGGTTTGGATGTACCGTGCACTACTCAGTGTCCCCTCGACGATCACCAGTGGTGTACGGCCAGTGTAGGAGATCGCTCCCCACACCATGATGCCGGGTGTTGGCCCTGTGTGCCTCGGTCGTATGCAGTCCTGATTGTGGCGCTCACCTGCACGGCGCCAAACACGCATACGACCATCATTGGCACCAAGGCAGAAGCGACTCTCATCGCCGAAGACGACACGTCTCCATTCGTCCCTCCATTCACGCCTGTCGCGACACCACTGGAGGCGGGCTGCACGATGTTGGGGCGTGAGCGGAAGACGGCCTAACGGTGTGCGGGACCGTAGCCCAGCTTCATGGAGACGGTTGCGAATGGTCCTCGCCGATACCCCAGGAGCAACAGTGTCCCTAATTTGCTGGGAAGTGGCGGTGCGGTCCCCTACGGCACTGCGTAGGATCCTACGGTCTTGGCGTGCATCCGTGCGTCGCTGCGGTCCGGTCCCAGGTCGACGGGCACGTGCACCTTCCGCCGACCACTGGCGACAACATCGATGTACTGTGGAGACCTCACGCCCCACGTGTTGAGCAATTCGGCGGTACGTCCACCCGGCCTCCCGCATGCCCACTATACGCCCTCGCTCAAAGTCCGTCAACTGCACATACGGTTCACGTCCACGCTGTCGCGGCATGCTACCAGTGTTAAAGACTGCGATGGAGCTCCGTATGCCACGGCAAACTGGCTGACACTGACGGCGGCGGTGCACAAATGCTGCGCAGCTAGCGCCATTCGACGGCCAACACCGCGGTTCCTGGTGTGTCCGCTGTGCCGTGCGTGTGATCATTGCTTGTACAGCCCTCTCGCAGTGTCCGGAGCAAGTATGGTGGGTCTGACACACCGGTGTCAATGTGTTCTTTTTTCCATTTCCAGGAGTGTATTAAGCATATCGAGGGCGACTCTCTGATCTGAATTTTGCGAATTCGCGTGTGTTGTGGGTCAAATCCGAAAAATGGTCCTGTAGCAGTATTAACAGCAGAATATGTCTGACATTAGAGTTCAGTCTTCGAGGAGGAGGAGGAGGATATTAGTGTTTAACGTCCCGTCGACAACGAGGTCATTAGAGACGGAGCGCAAGCTCGGGTGAGGGAAGGATGGGGAAGGAAATCGGCCGTGCCCTTTCAAAGGAAACATCCCGGCATTTGCCTGAAGCGATTTAGGGAAATCACGGAAAACCTAAATCAGGATGGCCGGAGACGGGATTGAACCGTCGTCCTCCCGAATGTTCAGTCTTCGAACTTGGATTAGTCGTCGGATATCACCTGAGTAACAAGTCAGTCAGGGACATTTCAACCCCCTAAAGGGTGATATGGCTGTGAAATGGAAATGCTAAGGAACACCCACAGCTAGGCGAAAACAACGCAGACTTAATATACTGACGGACAAGGACCATCGAGCGTTGTGGATCGTGGTTGTAAGAAATCGCACGAACTCAATGGAATGAATAACTCGTGTGTTCCAAAGTGCTACCGGCATTCCAGTTACCACAATGTGCGTAGGGAGCTAGCACAATAACCGTGTGTAGGCAGTTAGAAAGGCTGGGGTACAGTTGTTCAGCTGCTCCCCGTAAGCCATACGTTTCTCTAGTCAATGATAAGGGATGCTTGAAGGGATGTAGCCAGCCGGGGTGGCCGAGAAGTTCTAGGCGCTACAGTCTGGAGCCGCGCGACCGCTACGGTCGCAGGTTCGAATCCTGCCTCGGGCATGGGTGTGTGTGATGTCCTTAGGTTGGTTAGGTTTAAGTAGTTCTAAGTTCTAGGGGACTGATGACTTCAGATGTTAAGTCCCATAGTCCTCAGAGCCATTTGAAGTGAAGTAAAGAACGACGCCATGGGACAGCTGTGGACTGCAAACGAGTGTTTAGGAGTGTAGCAGTCCGATGGAAGGATATGGGTTTTGGAGATTGCTTGTGTAGTGCCAACAGCGCAGTGCGGAAGGGATGGTGTTACGAAATGTAATGTTTTTCGTGGTTAGAGTGTGATCCCTTATTGCGCTTAAAGAAACGTTAAATGCTGAAGGATATGAACACATTTTGCAGAATATTCTACAGCATGCAACAGATGAACAGTCCGGAGACGATTGTTTGTATCAGCGTGACAATACACCCTGTCATAAGGCAGCATCTGTGAGGCAATGGTTTGTGGACAATAACATTCTTGAAATGGATTCGGCTGGACAGAGACCCTACCTGAATCCGACCGAACAGCTTTGGGATGAGTTGAGTTGGAATGTCGACTTCGCTCAAGACCCAAGCGTCCTCGCACTCGGGAGGACGACGGTTCAATCCCGCGTCCGGCCATCCTGATTTAGGTTTTCCGTGATTTCCCTAAATCGCACCAGGCAAATGCTGGGATGGTTCCTTTGAAAGGGCACGACCGACTTCCTTCCCCGTCCTTCCCTAATCCGATGAGACCGATGACCTCGCTGTCTGGTCTCTTCCCCCAAACAACCCAACCCCAACCCCCCAAGCGTCCAGCATCACCGCCTTCTCTGTTTACGGCTCTTGAGAAAGAATACGCTGCCATTGGTCTACAGATATTCAGACAACTCCTTGAAAGTGTATCCAGAAGAGTTCAATACGCCATAAAGGCAAAGGGCGGGCACAACCCTCATTAACGTTCACTAATACGTGTTCGGATACTTTCCATTAAATAATGTAGAATGATCGACCTCAGTGCCTTCTGTTTCCGTAAGAAATTTTCGAGAGAGAGAATTTTCTTGAATGTTCTGTGACTCACGTTCGCGACAATGTGCTATGACGTCGAACGTGTTGGTAGATTTAAAGATAACTAGTATCCATATTCGGCCAATTCATTCAGTGGACCTGATGTGTGATAAAAACGTCATGAATCTTACAACGATTTTGTGTTAACGACAACAAATTAACTTTTGCCTTATGACAACACATTGTGAATGCTGCTGTATAGCGTAAAGTAACCACAGATGCAAAATTATTTCTTTTACAAAATCTGCACTGTAAAATCATCAAACGTCAATTATAGCTCTCAAAATTATTTGGAATTACGTGCGGCGCACATTTAAATTTATCTTTCAATACAACAACAGAATTATCATTATCGATATCAACATTATTGCTATTACCTTGCCAAAAAAAAAAAAAAAGTGTGTCTCTTCAGCTCTTCGCCTTTCAGTCCGACCCGTTAGTGTTCTTCTCCGAGGAATAGCCTAAAACAAATAACAGGGGAAGTCGTAGCTATTCAAAGTGAAGAAATTCAAAATTACGAACACTTCAAATTCTTTGGTGATTGCTGTAAACGAACACGAAGGTAGTTCTGTTTACTCTTAGATGAAAGGAAATGAAAAAAATCACGCTAATAAACAGCTCTTTGACTGCCCCCGACAACTTCGTTACTGCGTTTCATTTTCCACTGCTGATAGCGTCAGCGGCGTAGCAGTTGTGGCGCTGTAGTTACCCGGTATGCGTGAATTACTGCAGATGAACTAGCTGCAACATATAAGCATGATCGTCCCTAGAATATGATTTCACGGCCCGTTATTACTTTCGTGTCTCACTTCTACCGTAGCACGTGATCGGTGTTGGTACCAATGTTAGCAGTGTGAGAGACAGAGGAAAATTTTTTTCATATGTGCGTATCTACTTCCTATTACCTCTCTTAATGGATATGTACCCAAGGTTTTTTCCAAATGCACATCTATGGAAAAGTACCTTTTGAATTATATAAGTTTCATTGGCCTCTTTGTATAATTACTTTTAAAAATCGTTACTTCAGTTTTCGATTTTCACGTATTAATATTACCATAGTTCAGTAAAACAGTTGCAATATGGTTATGAACGTCCACGTTTTCCTATAACTTTCTCTGTTCAAAAATTGTGTGTGCCTAGTTCTGCGTCTTTCACTCCGACTCCTTAGTGTTCTCCTTCTAAGCATAGCCTAAAACAGATATGGTTTCCTTAATAATGAGGGAAATTGGAAGTCATAGATATTCAAAATTAAGAAATCAAAAATCAGGAACTTACTCCAAGTGTTCTGGTAACGGTGGTAAATGACCATAAAGTTACTCCTACAGAAAAGTGAGCGAAATAACGACGCCAATACATGACGTTACTTATAGATATCGTTACTAAGTACTCTGATTTCCACTGTTGAAACTTCATCGACCTAGCAGTTGCTGCACTGTAGCTGCCCAGTACGCGTGTGTTACTGCAAATGAACCAAGTGAACATGAACGTCCTAGGTCACGATTTCACGAAACGTTATTACTTTCATGTGTCATTTCTACCATAGCACCTGTAACCAACTACAAACACAATATCCAATCGGAGAACCTCCAGAGTAGAAGCAGTTGTCAAGGAGACATGTGGGATGTTTAAGGGGGACTAAACAGCTAAGGTCATCAGTCCCCAAGGAGACATGATTTCAGTTTGTTTTCGAAACTTTCATTATTTGCCTCCACCTTTAATTCACAAGGGAAGTGATCGAACGTATTTACGGCTGCATACTCATGCTTCCTTCTTTTCAGTGCAAGAGTAAGTTTGTATTATCTATAGTGCAGGTTATTTTTGTTCCTATTATGATAATTTTGCATACCACTATTATTTTATTTTGGTTCCTGACTGTTCTCAACAAATTTCATGAGAGAGGATATGGATTGGTGTGACGCTGCTCTTAACGTGCTTTTTTCTAAACAGCTATATTTACATATGAAAATATTTAGATATAATCGCGTTTTAGTTGACTTCAGAAGGCACGTAGTCCACCCACAACTGAGGTAGTTAACAAAACTCTCTTTCTATTGATAGTTGAGCATTGTTCATCAGTTCACGACCTTTACAACGCAAGGTAAGGTAAGGTAAGGTAGGGTAGCGTGAGGTGAGCAAAGACAAGGTGAGATGAGATGAGGTAAGGTCAGCCAATCCCACGAGAGCTGTAGCCTTAGCAACAAGCCGTGGATGCCAGTCCTTCTTCCCTATCACTTCCCGCACGCACTCAAGATTCAGTCTCAGGCAGCTCGCTATCTGTGAAATGGTTCGCTCCGTACTGTGATTTGTTTATTTTCACATACTTATCGTTGTGATAGTCAGTATTTTTTCCTTGCTCCTGTTGTATGTTGCCTGATGTGCGACACTGAACAATTTGAGATGAAATTTCGCCAAATGTTTTGAGTGGAAAATGTGATGTCATCCTTTTCATGAGTGCATTGCTGTGGGTCAGTTCAGAGAAACGTTTTACCCGTCAAGTGTCTGTTTAGAGAAAAAAATACCAATTTTGATAGAAAGCTTATTAAAAGGAAGAACGTAAAATTATCAGATAGCTACTAGGACCAAGTGAAACAGAAGAGGGCTATAGACTACAATCTCGTTAAACGACTGAGAAATTGACGAACATTGTAGCAGACATTAGAAAAAGGCGATTAAAATTTTACGGGCGCGTCTCTAGGCTTCCCAAAATAAGACTTACGCACAAAATTCTTAAATACAAAAAACGGTTCAAATGGCTCTGAATACTATGGAACTCAACATCCGAGGTCATCAGTCCCCTAGAACTTAGAACTACTTAAACCTAACTAACCTAAGGACATCACAAACAGCCGGCCGGAGTGGCCAAGCGGTTCTAGGCGCTACAGTCAGGAACCGCGCGACCGCTACGGTCGCAGGTTCGAATCCTGCCTCAGGCATTGATGTGTGTGATGTCCTTAGGTTAGTTAGGTTTAAGTAGTTCTAAGTTCTAGGGGACTGATGACCTCAGCAGTTTACGTCCCATAGTGCTTAGAGCCATTTGAACCATTTTTTGAACATCACACACATCCACGCCCGAGGCACGATTCGAACCTGCGACCGTAGCGGTCACGCGGTTTCAGAATGAAGCGCCTAGCCCGCTCGGCCACACCGGCCGGCTCTTAAATACATACAAGGACTTAAAACTTTAGACTGGATAGAACAGGTCAAAAAGGATCTACAAAAAGCTCAGATAAATTATTCCGATATTTTGAACAGAAAGGTATTTAAGCAGAAAATTGATAAATGGGACGTTAAGTCAGAGAACGAAGCTCCGAAGAAAGCAGGAACAAAATGGACAGAGGTAAGGAAGGGAACCCACGCAGAAAAAATGAGAGGAGTGTGGAAAAAAAAAAGAAAATGTATGAAGAAGCTTTTCGGAATCCAACAGGGTCTAATCGCGCGCGCACACACACACACACACACACACACACACACACACACTTATATATATATATATATATATATATATATATATATATATATATATATATATATATATATATAATCATCCCCTTTTTGTACAGTTTGATTTTACGGTGGTCGGACATGGGTGTGGGATGGTTTACAGAGGGAACACACTGATCTGCTAAAATAACTTGACCGTGTTACCTAACATGGAAAGATCCCCTTTACGAGTATTAAAGTCTCTCAAATATAAGTGGAAAATATTCCTTCGAAAAGATGACGATACAGAATATTTTACTTCAATGGTCTTTTGCAAGTAACACACATCTTAACCATGGCCAGACCCAAACCCGCTCGACTTAAAAGTATGCAGCGTTGATAGCGGCTCGACCGTTCTTCGTCAGTTATAACCCTCAATTGATATTTACAAAAAGTTTAATTACTAAGTTTTTCCCACAACCTGTGCTTCTCTCCCCACTCAGCAATCGTTTAAGATTCAGTATCTTCCATTTAGCAAATTAAATTAAAACATTAGGGGCAATAACAGACGATGAAACCGGACTGTTAGTTCTCTTAAGTTATGAACTAGCTAAGCTTAACTGCCATCAAAATAAAGTGGCGGCGGCAGACACCTTTCTGGGGCGGTACGAACAGAGATAGGTAGTTTGCTTGTCGCGGATTCTAGTTAATCGAATTGCCACAGCTGACAGGGGATATGAAACGCCCGTTAAGGAAAGACGGAGGTTATTCCGGATACGCGTTTGCGAGCAGTTGCGCTTTCACGGTTAACGGGCAGACGGGCTCGCTCAATTTCCGATTTGAACGGCGTTTTGCGCAGGCCACATCCACAGCCGCGGCTACGAATCGGACCAGCGTGTAACAAGATAATGGGACAGGGTCGCAAGAGCTGCGCATAAGAAACACGGACGAATTTCGCATGGCTTCTCGCTGATTAACAACTATAAAAAGCGAAATGTAATTACATCTGCTACGACATGCTTTTCTAGGGTCATTGCTTATAAAGTAACCGACCGTGTCTAATGTGGGGAAAACGTTTTTAAGAGGCTGACTCTGAATGTATTTACAGTTACGACTATTTCCCTTTCGTGTAATAACATAAAGTGGTTGTACTAGGTGGGACTGCGATTCTGCGATCGTTTAGGCTGAATCAATTTTCATATTCGACGTCAGTGAACAAAATTTCAAAATATTCCAAAAAATGGTGGGATTCGCACAGACCATCAAAGGAGTGGAACAAAACGTCAGCACCAAGCATTCTCAGGACGAGAGGATCTACGTTGATACTGGTGTGGGGCAGTGATGTCTGCTAAATTTGACCTATTTTCGCCGCATTCACTCATGTTGCAACAGACGAGTTCGTGCTTTCGTGTTTTTTTTATTATATTTTCGTGGCATATTGCAAAGGGTTCCTGAGACTTCGATATTTTCCTCTAAGTGTTCTACCGCCAAAGAGATCAAATATTTAAAAGCAAACAATGATTTAGTCTTTACAATACCTGCACAAAGACAAAATGGCTCTGAGCACTATGGGACTTAACATCGGAGGTCATCAGTTCCCTAGAACTTAGAACTACTTAAACCTAACTAACCTAAGGACATCACACACATATCCATGCCCGAGGCAGGATTCGAACCTGCGACCGTAGCAGTTGCGCTGCTCCGGACTGAAGCGCCTGCACAAAGAATAACGCTATCCAGTGAATATGTAAAAATGTAATTAGATGAAACAATTTTTATTATGCATACCTTTTTTCTGGCAATGGTAACGCGAGATCTGATTTAGGAGATCAACATACCATAGCGCCATCTATTTCCCCCTTCAAGCTAGACGAGTTTCGTTCTTTGTAGTTTTTTCGTTTGATGCTCATTTCGTGAGATATTTGGCCCGGTCACTATCAATGGACCACCCTGTATATAGCACTCCATCCAATGTGTTTTGCTTTATTCCATAGCACAAAATAACATAAAAAGCCATTTTTCTCCTGAATTTTTCGCCGTCAAGAAAGTCGTTTTTTATTAAACTGTTTCATGTATTTACGTTCTTGTTTGTGCACAGAGAGCATCCCAGGGTGTCTCAGAGAGCTACAATACCACGAAGAACCACTTCTCGTGTTTTGGAAGATCAATGGTTAGTGTTTTTTTATCACGGTTCTTTATTTCAAATGCGATAATCCTATTTGCAACTGTCTCTGAGATATGATCAACTACATTGTAAACTGTAAAACTGTAAGGCGAGAGCGCATATTCCTTCCATAAAGCGGCATGACCTGTGAGTCGTTCAGTGTTGTTGCACGCGCAGTTGCATGACGACTAACGCCGTCTTTACAAATACATTACTTACGTACCCAGATATTAAAGATCTAAATTGACCTCTTTTGAGGAGAAACATTTGTAGGAAAAGTAGCCACTCTTGTAACCATTGCAATGTATCATGAAAACAATGTAATAAATCCTCCCTATTGTAGCGTCTAATTGAACTGAAAATTTACGTAACCGAAACCCATTGTTGTCACTGGAAGCGATTTCGAAATAATTTTTTTATCACTTTCGTTTACATCTGCATTTGAATTCAGCAAGGTGCATCAGTTTCCGTCGGTGCTGTTAGAACTCTTGATCTTAATTGCTTAGATTGATGGAGGCTAGTGCTCGGGGGAGACAGTATAACCGGTTTGCGCACTTTCGTTGGTGCCAAAAGCAAAACCACTAAGATAGACAAACTGCTGAATATTAATATTAGCGACGATTACCAGCAGAACGTCCGTGACAAATTCCGTCGGACAGAATTTAAATTTCTTAGCTCGGCGCTACTAATAAGCAGAAATATGTCATGCTGTGACAGCATAGCGGAGAAAAAGAAGCAAACCATTAAAATATAGCAGGATGCCGGACCTCATCCAGCCGCCAGTTGTTTCCAGATCGTACCACAGAGAGAAAAAAAAAAGAGAAAAAAAGTCTCGTCGTTCTCTTGAACAATGGATCCGAGTGTTCGGCTTGTAACTTGATGTATTCGAGCCTAGTGCACCTCAGTTTATCAACTTTTCGCAATGCTAAGCAAGACTGGAGTATAAATGAGCAGAATAATGTTTTTTCAACGGTAACATAGCTCATGGTTTTGATGCCAGTGGAGGACGAGCAACACTGAAAATATTTTGGCACTACAGTGAAGTGCTAGGCTCATCACAGGTTGCCATCATTCTTCAACGTATTCTATCCTTCCTCAGATTTCTGTTATTTGATACATTTCACATCTTTCTTTTTCACAATCATGTTTTAGAGATCTGATGTGCTATTCAATAGTTCTTCATTCAACACAATTTTCCAGATATTAGAGACCTTTTTCTTCTTTTTCTTTTATGGTTTTGTGTTTTGGTGCACACTTAATTTAAAAATGTATATAGTTGTCAGTGAATTTGTAATTGTTATTTCTGAAATAACTGACTTTTTATAATTTTTGATTCAGTATTAGGCATATCTAAGCATGCAGCCCTTACAATATTTAATTTTCTCTTACTTATACATACATTTCTGTGGCATGCAATTTTAATCAGAACTAGTTCTATGTCTTTATAACGAATTATTTTATGTAGTAGCGACCCCTCTACCTATTTATCAGTCGATGAAAACTGAAAAAAAACCTATTTTGTACATTAATAATTTTTGTTGGGATTTTACTACAGCTTCCCTAGCTGGTTGTTGTAAGGAACTGATTTTTGTTCATTACTCACATACAGTCTCATGCTTATTAGCAAGTTCTAGAGACAGTTCCCAAACCCGGGGAAGTGACTTGGGGAAGACATTTGTGGCTATGTTTTACCAGTCTTTAACCCTGCCTTTGCTCTATATTCTTGCACATATCACGTTAATGAGTTCATCCTATGCACAACTGGTTAGGAGTTAGTTCATAATTGAAGGGAAGCACACCATTCCACAACAAAACTCAGCATACTTAGTGACTGACTGCTGCAGGGGGAGGGGGTGGTTATCAGGATTTGTATGCTGCCACTTAATCTATAAAAGATGATTTATTGGAGACGTAAGTATTATAGCAAAGAACACTAAAATGAGATACGAGCATAGTGAACACAGAAAATTTCTACATGAAGGTAGAGTAGTGGGAGAGAGAGTAATGGTGCCGGCGAGATGCAAGAACAGAAGAAGAACGAAAAGGATAAGAGAAACAATAAATAAAGATGGAGCAGATGAGGAGGAGGAGGAGGGGGAGGAGGAGGAGGAGGATGAGGGGAAGAGGAGTAGGAGGATGTGCGGAGGAGTAGTAGGCCGAAGAGGACGACGAAGAGGGGACAAATGTGACGAAGGAAAATTAGTAGTTCTAGGAAAAGCAACAGTGGTATAAAGAAAAGAGATAAGATTAAGAAGGGTGAGAAAAAGTGGAGGAAAAACACAGAAAGGACGAAAAGAATGGATTGTAAGAGAAGGCAGGAGAAGGTAGGAAGCGAGCTTATAATTTGGAGTTCTATCTTTGATGGAGACGAAAATATAAATCACTCACGGCACTTTTTATAGGAATTGTTTCACACTAATCTAAAATAATTTTGGAGAAACTACATAAAACTTAAATCAAGTTCTGGATTGGGAGGAAGGATTTTAACTCATTTACTCGTAAATGTGAACACAGTGCATTAACGACTTCACAACTGAAGGAGAGGAAGAAGAATACGAAGAAGTAAAAGACAAGGTTGATGAAAACGACGAGGAAGAGGAGATGTATAAAGTGAGAAAGGAACTATTAATAGTTGATCAAGATAAAGGTGGAGGATGAAAAGGAGAATGTAGTAGGAGAAGCAGAGCAAGAGAAGACCGAATAGGAGGACGAGGAAAATGAGGAATAGCAGGAAGAGAAATGGAATTTCGCATCTAGTTGACAGAAACCATTAACAATAAAAAAACTGAATGCCGCTCCAGTAGCATGTGAGTGGGAATTGTACAGTCCAGTTCACCTTTCCATTCTCGTAGAAAGCTGTGAGAGCCGAGGACAAGACTTGGAGAAAGAGATGGTAATCAATACCTTTCTATGGTATATACTTCGATTTGAAGCTGGTCAGCTGGTCTCAGGTAGAGATAACATAATTTTTGGAAATAGCGATGTATCGAATTTTTATTTGAAATAAAAAATGAAGATCAGAACAGGAATTTCTGCAATATAAATGCGTTACATGTCAGGTCTGTCATTGTTAATCTTTCTTTCTTTTGCTTTTCCGCAATGACGCAGGGTCAGCATGGTTAATCGGATTTGGTGAGGTTAATCTAAGGGGTGGTCGGATGCCCTTCCTGGCACCACCCCATACCCCCCGGGATGGAATTAGTGTACCCTAACTGTCTGTGTCTAGTGGAATCCATGGAATAGTGCGAATGTGTCCAGATGTCTGCGAGCCGTGTAACTGAGGCGGGACGTGGGGACCAGCCCGGTATTCACCTAGTGGGATGTGGAAAACCGCCTAAAAACCACATTCAGGCTGGCCAGCACACCGGCTTCCGTCGTTAAGCCGCCAGGAGGATTCGATCCGGGACCGGGGCGCCTACCCTAGTCCAGAAAGCAGCGCATTAGCGCTCTCGGCTAACCTAGCGGGTATTGTTAATCTATACACAGTTTAATTTTTATAGAAGAAACCATGTTGAAAATTCTATTACTTATCAGTTAAAGAAAAATTCCAGGGCTGACTAGTTGCACTAAACATACCACAGGAAAAGAGCTTGGAAAAGTAAGCTTAAAGAAAAGATGGGTCAGCCCGCAAGCTTTCATCGCCGTCGATCTTTTAGGTGCTCGGCCGCCTCATGTTCCTCTTAAATTTCTTTTCCGCAATCGACGTTGTGACCGCTCAGATGGGATCTTCTCCAATATCTTCCGGTTTCCAAGTTAACTGACGAGTGTCAGAGACCAGTTTCGCTTTCACTTATAAAACTTAGTTTTTTCTCGCTTGTTCTAAAGAGGTGGGGCTATTGAGTGACGTTTTTCCTTGACGGGCTGTCGTCACTGGATAAGTGGCGATATCAGGGAGAGAAAGAGAGTGGGAATATTTGCCAAAATATTATTTTTCTGCTGCGGAGATGGGTTCTTGGTTATAATATCTTCGTTTGATATTCATCAATAGATGTTTCAGGATGTACATTTTTCTGCAAGCAAATTATGCCCTATCAACTTTGATTGGCCGAGGGTCCACGAAGCTAGATGCCTATAGCCGCCTTTTCCATTGAAATTGATATCGTTCTTAGATATCTCAATCACTTCTCGTATTTTTAAATAAATATTACATTCTTTGGCTAACACTTTTATGTTCTTCAGATCTACACAACATCTCGGTCGCAGTTCACCTGGAGTTGCGCTATCACATTTTCACATTTTTAAAAGCGTCTGGCAAACATTTCCTTCCTTACTCTGCCGCTAAACCTCTATTAAACACCTTTTACTTTTTCACATTAGTTGTGAGTCGTCTCCAAGCATTACCATCGGAGCAATTATTATCTGTGCTAATTGGTTAGATTGCCTATATTCTCCTCAGCGTAACTTCACATACCGAAAAAATATTTCGATCTTCAGCAGCATGAGACAGTCAACAACTACTACTTTATTATTTACTTCCTTCCGAGTTTTTCTGTCAATACAGAGGTATTCCAGGAGACGACATTTCATATACACTCCTGGAAATGGAAAAAAGAACACATTGACACCGGTGTGTCAGACCCACCATACTTGCTCCGGACACTGCGAGAGGGCTGTACAAGCAATGATCACACGCACGGCACAGCGGACACACCAGGAACCGCGGTGTTGGCCGTCGAATGGCGCTAGCTGCGCAGCATTTGTGCACCGCCGCCGTCAGTGTCAGCCAGTTTGCCGTGGCATACGGAGCTCCATCGCAGTCTTTAACACTGGTAGCATGCCGCGACAGTGTGGACGTGAACCGTATGTGCAGTTGACGGACTTTGAGCGAGGGCGTATAGTGGGCATGCGGGAGGCCGGGTGGACGTACCGCCGAATTGCTCAACACGTGGGGCGTGAGGTCTCCACAGTACATCGATGTTGTCGCCAGTGGTCGGCGGAAGGTGCACGTGCCCGTCGACCTGGGACCGGACCGCAGCGACGCACGGATGCACGCCAAGACCGTAGGATCCTACGCAGTGCCGTAGGGGACCGCACCGCCACTTCCCAGCAAATTAGGGACACTGTTGCTCCTGGGGTATCGGCGAGGACCATTCGCAACCGTCTCCATGAAGCTGGGCTACGGTCCCGCACACCGTTAGGCCGTCTTCCGCTCACGCCCCAACATCGTGCAGCCCGCCTCCAGTGGTGTCGCGACAGGCGTGAATGGAGGGACGAATGGAGACGTGTCGTCTTCAGCGATGAGAGTCGCTTCTGCCTTGGTGCCAATGATGGTCGTATGCGTGTTTGGCGCCGTGCAGGTGAGCGCCACAATCAGGACTGCATACGACCGAGGCACACAGGGCCAACACCCGGCATCATGGTGTGGGGAGCGATCTCCTACACTGGCCGTACACCACTGGTGATCGTCGAGGGGACACTGAATAGTGCACGGTACATCCAAACCGTCATCGAACCCATCGTTCTACCATTCCTAGACCGGCAAGGGAACTTGCTGTTCCAACAGGACAATGCACGTCCGCATGTATCCCGTGCCACCCAACGTGCTCTAGAAGGTGTAAGTCAACTACCCTGGCCAGCAAGATCTCCGGATCTGTCCCCCATTGAGCATGTTTGGGACTGGATGAAGCGTCGTCTCACGCGGTCTGCACGTCCAGCACGAACGCTGGTCCAACTGAGGCGCCAGGTGGAAATGGCATGGCAAGCCGTTCCACAGGACTACATCCAGCATCTCTACGATCGTCTCCATGGGAGAATAGCAGCCTGCATTGCTGCGAAAGGTGGATATACACTGTACTAGTGCCGACATTGTGCATGCTCTGTTGCCTGTGTCTATGTGCCTGTGGTTCTGTCAGTGTGATCATGTGATGTATCTGACCCCAGGAATGTGTCAATAAAGTTTCCCCTTCCTGGGACAATGAATTCACGGTGTTCTTATTTCAATTTCCAGGAGTGTATATTATTTAATTTATAGTGGACGAGATCTCTATCAGTGAGCATCGTATTAAATATGGGGATCAAAGCAGAAAACATAAGAATCCCATGCACCACCTTTTCCTGATGACCTCATGTTAACTTTAAACAACTTTCAAGAGGATTCTATGAAACTCCAAACAATGCATTTAAGACCAGAGAAAGCAAGTCTACTCATCAACATGAGAAAGACAGAATTCTTTACCAGTATTAAAGACGTCCCTAGAACGATAAGAGACAGCGCTACTGAGAATATCAAGAGAGCGGAGACTCTAAAGTAGTTTGGAGGGTGCGTCTCATATGATCCCAATCAAAAGGTAGCAATCGAAAAACGGAAAAAAAACTAGATAGGAAATTCTTGCAAAAATAGTCACACCAAGGGTCCTACCAAATGGGAGACGACAGCGAAAACATAAACCAACCCCAAGAAAACCTCACCGATGCCTTCAGAAGAAGACGACTAGCTTTCTATGGCAAATTTACGGAAAATGGACGTCCATATGCCGTTGTGTAAGATCTTCAAAGAGGTCAAAAAGGATAAAGTCTATAGATCAGGCAAAGACCATGCAGGACATTTTAGACACCGGCCGCTGTGGCCGAAGGGTTCTAGGCGCTTCAATCTGGAACCGCGCGACCGCCATGGTCGCAGGTTCGAATCCTGCCTCGGGCATGTATGTGTGTGATGTCCTTAGGTTAGTTAGGTTTACGTAGTTCTAAGTTCTAGGGGACTGATGACGTCAGATGTTAAGACCCATAGTGCTCAGAGCCATTTGAACCATTTTTGACATTTTAGGCAGTAAAAATAACTAACATCGGTGACTAACATCTTGCTACTGAAAGCAAACCTTTGTTGGCATCCGTTGCAGCAATTAACCAGAATGAGACTAGGAATTTCTCCGAGGTATGCATGATAGAGTTCAGCAGGAAAATAAAGCCATACTGGGCTAACAGTAAAGCTCAAGGTACTAACAAGAAAAAGTTCACCAGGACTACTAAAAGTGCCAGATGCCAACAACAGTACAGCAGAAACACGAGCAACCGTCTCCACAGATGGCCCAAAAGAACTAAAAAATGCTTAACTGGCCACAAGTGTCGAATCGATCTGACCCATCTCGTCACTGTCTGGCAACAATACAATATGTTCATACAGGATGGTCAGGGACAATGAGAAAAGCTCGTAAAAGTGTTTGGGGGATAGATCTGCTGAGAAATAACTGTCAAGAACAGAATTCGATACGTTGCGACATTTCCGAGTTAACCAATAAGATCGTTGTTCGCGCAAATTGAAGCGGACCGCCAAGTACAGTTACTGTCACTTGTTCTCACAGCGTAGATTATGGCGCAGAAGACTGCTCAGCCTTTGGCTCGGATTCGATCCTTACTACCGACCCGTGGTCTCTTGTTCGGTTTTCGAAAACCAATCGCAGAACACGTTTGACGACACCTTTTCGCTGGCCATTTAAATTTGCGCGTGCAACGGCTTGATTGGCTTACTTCAATGCTGATTAACTCAGAAACGGCGCAGCGTATGGAATTTTTTTTCTTAACAATTTTTCTCACCGCAACCTACGCTGCAACACCCTTACAAGCTTCTCACACTGTCTGTGACCACTTTGTAGAAAACAGAATTATGAAAGCCGTTTATACCGACAACTGTGTCGATATTGCAGTATACCGACAGTGTAATATCGATGTGGGAGTGAGAGCTTCGAGCCCACACGGAGGCTTACTGGCTGTGGTTCTCTCGCGAACCATTCGCCACTGCAACAGGAAGGGGTGGAAGTGAAAGTGGGACACGAAGTACCCTCCGCGACACACCGCGAGGTGGCTTTCGCTGTATACAGGGTGAGTCGCGTAAGACGTAACATCCCCTTTATTCCGGGTGCGATTGCACGTATCGACAAGCGGTGTTCGGCGAATCGAAGCCGACTTTGGGGCACGTACTTTGGTACATGCACAATAATGTCAACGTTTATATTGGCCGAGATAATAAGGCAAGTTCATGTTTTTTAAATGGGAAGCTATACTTTTTTCACCATCATTCGAACGCTCTTGAAAAGACGCGTATAGTGATGACTGCATGTTGCTATTGTGATTCAAACTTTGCTTAAAAAACGCTGGGAAATGAGGATTTACCTACGTAGCGTAGGCCGTGCATGCTGCATAGAGCACGGCAACTCGGCCCGCGGGTCGCGCGAGGCGTGTTTACAGTCTGCAGCCGCTTCCGACCGCCTCGACCTTTAATCGTACAATATTTCCCAGCGTCTTTTAAGCAAAGTTCGAATCACAATAGCAACATGCGTCACATCACTATACGCGTCTATTCCAGAGCGTTCGAATGATGGTAAAATAAAGTACAGCGTACCATTTAAAAAACTTGTACTTGCCTCATTATCTAGGTCAATATAAACGTTGTGATTATTGTGCATGTACCAACGTACGTGCCCCATAGTCCGCTATAATTCGCCGAAAACCGCTTGCCGATACGTGCAATCGCTCCCGGAATAAAGGGGGTGTTACGTCTTACGCGGCTCACCCTGTATATGTACATGTAGGTGTCATTTCTACAAAGCATCGGTAGTGGGTGGCAATGCTCGCTGGGAGCACCTTTCGCTACGGCGTGCCCTCGGCATTGAGGGGGCGGTATGAGCTGTCAAGTGTCAGCAGGTCGCGCCGCTGACCCCTCGGTGAGCTCTGCTGTCTGCGCGGTAATACGGCACGGCAAGGCGCGGTACGAGACAAAGGGGGCATCAGCGGCTGTCTTCCTGGGAAGCGTGACTGTGCGGTCGCGCCGCGTCTCGGACACGGCACGCGCTTCCTGGGGTCGGCGCACAGTGCACCAGCACCAGACGGCAGCCACACACGACGAAAGGAAGCCAGTTCATCACTTTCCCTCTGCATTCAAGATAGGGTTATTCTCCCTCTCTCTCGCTCTCTCTCTCTCTCTCTCTCACTCACTCTCTCACTCACTCTCTCACTCACTCTCTCTTAAAATTGCTACACCACGAATATGACGTGCTACAGACGCGAAATTTAACCCACAGGAAGAAGATGCTGTGATGCGCAAATGATTAGCTTTTCAGAGCATTCACACAAGACTGGCGCCGGTGCCGACACCTGCAAGTGCTGACGTGAGGAAAATATCCAACCGCTTTCTCATACACAAACAGCAGTTGACCGCCGTTGTCTGGTGAAACGTTGTTGTGATACCTCGCGTAAGGAGAAACGCGTACCATCACGTTTCCGACTTTGATAAAGGTCAGATTGTAGCCTATAGCGATTGCGGTTTATCGTACCGCGACACTGCTACTCGCGTTGGTTGAGATCCAATGACTGTTAGCAGAATATGGAATAGGTGGGATCAGGAGGGTAATACGGAACGCCGTGCTGGATCCCAACGGCCTCGTATCACTAGCAGTCGAGATGACAGGCATCTTATCCGCATGGCTGTAACGGATCGTGCAGCCACGTCTCGATCCCTGAGTCAACAGATGGGGACGTTTGCAAGATAACAACCATCTGCACGAGCAGTTCGACGACGTTTGCAGCAGCATGGACTATCAGCTCGGAAACCATGGCTGCGGTTACCCTTGACGCTGCATCACAGACAGGAGCGCCTGCGATGGTGTGCTCAACGACGAACCTGGGTGCACGAATGACAAAACGTCATTTTTTCGGATGAATCCAGGTTCTGTTTACAGCATCATGATGGCCGCATCCGTGTTTGGCGACATCGTGGTGAACGCACATTGGAAGCGTGTATTCGTCATCGCCATACTGGCGTACCACCCGGCGTCATGGTATGGGGTGCCATTGGTTACACGTCTCGCTCACCTCTTGTTCGCATTGACGTCACTTTCAACAGTAGACGTTACATTCCAGATGTGTTACGACCCGTGGCTCTACCCTTCATTCGATTCCGGCGAAACCCTACATTTCAGCAGGATAATGCACGACCGCATGTTGCAGGTCCTGTACGGGCCTCTCTGGATACAGAAAATGTTCGACTGTAATCCCTGGCCACCACATTCTCCAGATCTCTCACCAATTGAAAACGTCTGGTCAATGGAGCCCGAGCAACTGGCTCGTCACAATACGCCAGTCATTCGTCTTTATGAACTGTGGTACCGTGTTGAAGCTGCATGGGCAGCTGTACCTGTATACGCCATCGAAGCACTGTCTGACTCAATGCCCAGGCGTATCAGGGCCGTTATTACGGTCAGAGGTGGTTGTGCTGGGTACTGGTTTCTCAGGATCTACGCACCCAAATTACGTGAAAATGTAATCACATGTCAGTTCTAGTATAATATATTTGTCCAATGAATACCCATTTATCATCTGCATTTCTTCTTGGTGTAGCAATTTTAATGGCCAGTAGTGTATATATAGATAGATAAAACTACAGGAGGTGGACAAAAATACCGAAACACCGGAAACGGAACACAATACCATGCCTAATACGGCGTGGGAAATCCCATGTCCCTCACCGAGAGAGGAGGCGCAGTGGTTAGCACACTGGACTCGCATTCGGAAGGACGACCGTTCAAACCCGCGTCCGGCCATGCTGACTTAGGTTTTCCGTGATTTCCCTAAATCGCTGCATGTAAATGACGAGATGGTTCCTTTGAAAGGGCGCGGCCGACTTCCTTCCGCATCGTTCCCTAGTTCGATTGGGACCGATGCCGTCGCTCTCTGATCCCCTGCTCCCAAGCTAACAAACCAACCAACTGTTGTCCCTCAAAACAGCTTAAAGTCGTCTCGGAATGGATAAATACAGGTCCTGCATAGTTTTCAAGTCCATCGGCTCCCCCGTTTTTTCTTTTCCTCCCCCCCTCCCTTTTCCCCCTCAACGGTCCGGGTCCTCCCTCCCTCCATCTACTGCCGTGTCGCCTCTATAGTGCTGTTTTAAGTGAGTGTTCAGTGTTGTGCGTCCCCTGTTGGTGTTGCGAACAGCCACCATACTGTCGCTAGTTGTGTTTTTCATTTCGTGCGAACAGAAACCAGTGTGTCACCGGGTTTTTTAATTGTGCCTGTTTATTTAGTGTGTTTTAATCAGCATCACCGACCGTTTTGTTTTTATATTTTTTCGCATCTTTTTCTCCATGTTTCAGTTTTTAACAGTCACCGTTTCATCGCCTGCTTTTACTGTTATCATATCTCATAACTCAGTTTTTTATCTTTTTTATAGGCTGCAGAGCGGCGTATTGTGCTGCTGCCAGCCCGCCCCCCTCTCTGGAGGAGGGGGGGATCAAAATCAAATACAGGAAAAAAAAGTTTTCAAGTAAATGTTACACCATTCTTCCTGCAAAATAGTGGCAAGTCAAGATAACGGCAACGGAGGTGGACAGCTATCACGCGGCGTTCTTTCCAAAGCAGACCACAAAGGCTCAATAGCACTGAGCTCTGGTGACCGTCGTGGTCAGAGGGGATGAGACGTTTCATCCTCGTGCTCACAGAACGAGCCCTGGACGATGCGAGCTGCGTGAATTGGGGCCCTGTCGCCTTGGAACACAGGATCACCACTGTACCATCGGATGGAGCTGATGAGCCAAAATGGTCACATACACCTTGGTGGAAATGCGGCCTTGCAAACCATGGTCCCTATGGAATATCACTATATGGCTGCCCAAATCATCACCGAATCCCTGCCATGTTCCACCCTAGAGACATAAACTCGGCTAGCAGTCGGAAACATTCTGAACAAGAGTCATCCGATCAAAAATTTTCTTCCATTGCTCCACACTCCAGGTTTTATGGCTCAGGCATCACGTCTTCCTGTTATGGGCTTTTGTTGAGTGGTTTTACAATTCCAGCTGACTCTGCAATTTACTGCTTATGCAGCTCCCTTCGTGCAGAATGAGATTTTCACTCTGCAGCGGAGTGTGCGCTAATATGAAACTTCCTGGCAGATTAAAACTGTGTGCCGGACCAAAACTCGAACTCTGGACCTTTGCCTTTCGCGGGCAGGTGCTCTACCAACTGAGGTATCACTCCTCACAGCTGCAGTTCCTTCCAAATTTAACAGAAGCACTTGCCCGCGAAAGGCAAAGGTCCAGAGTTCGAGTCTCGGTCCGGCACACAGTTTTAACCTGCCAAGAAGTTTCCCTTCAAGTAGTTTTTGTACTGACAGGGCTCGCGAGTGTTACATTCATTTCGCTGGCCGTAGTGGCCGATCGGTTCTAGGCGCTACAGTCTGGAACCGCGTGACCGCTACGGTCGCAGGTTCAGTTCCTGCCTCGGGCATGGATGTGTGTGATGTTCTTAGGTTAGTTAGCTTTAAGTAGTTCTAAGTTCTAGGGGACTGATGATCTCAGATGTTAGGTCCCATAGTGCTCAGAGCTATTTGAACCATTCTACATTCATTTCTGCAGTGAGTTTGTCAGTTCCATCCCCCAATTTTTCGTCTCAGTACTCTTCTGAACGTCTGTCACGCTCACCTGACACACACATTCGTCCGCGTTGCGACTTGCCCGCTTTCCTTGCACGCGGTATGTATCTTCGATACGTTGCCTCTAACAACACTAAAAACTTCGGCTACATTGGTTACGGAAGTTACTGGCACTCGAGCAGCAACAATTTGTCCACGTTCAGATTCACTGAGTTCCGACAAATCGCGCCCACAACTACACACAACACTACTTTGACTAAGACTGACACTTTCAAGGTATTATGCACATGTTATAGGTGCCGTTCATTCTCACATAAAACGGCGCAGTCTGCCGGCTTGGCTACATGTGTATTTATGTACAAGTATGCACTTCTCGGTATGTTTCCAGGATTTTTGTCCAACCCTGTGTATCACGTCGTGTGATATTTTGTCTGGGATTCTCGTGCACCGAATACGTCTATTCCCATTCAGTTCCGCTGCAAAGTTCCGAAACTTGCAAGAAGCGTCATAGTAGTAAAGTCAGGCATGCTCCAGCAAAATATGGTTAGGCACTTGTTGCTCATGTTTTACGTTAATCTGATAGGACAACGTTAGAAGTTACCTCAGAATTTATGTAAATGATTCATTTATGTATAATGAAATGCCGGCCGGAGGGGCCGAGCGGTTCTAGGCGCTACAGTCTGGAACCGCGCGACCGCTACGGTCGCAGGTTCGAATCCTGCCTCGGGCATGGATATGTTTAATGTCCTTAGGTTAGTTAGGTTTAAGTAGTATTAAGTTCTAGGGGACTGATGACCTCAGAAGTTAAGTCCTATAGTGCTCAGAGCCATTTTTTATAATGAAATACTGTCTCGAATAGCTTTACAAACACGCACTCACATTTTGATGAGACTTCATGGCGGCACAGACATTGCCAACGTGTTTCAGATAGTAGGAAATGGAAGGTTGTCTCGTTCAGGAAACGCAAGAAAGTAGTATCCTGTGCCTACATCAATGAATCACCACTGTAGTCAGTACACTCAAACAAATACTTAGGGGTAATAATTTGTAGGGATTTTAATCGAATGAATAAGCTCGGCTGAAGATAAGGCATGTGGTAGACTACGGTTAATTGGTAGGTTACTTGGAAAAAGTAGTCAGCCTCAAGCGAGACTTTTTACAAATCAGCGTTGCTGAAATGTGCGGGACTCAAACCAAATAGAGCAGTAAATATTGAACTTATACAGAGAACAGAGGCATAAATGGTGACAAAGAGAACTAAAAAGTAAACTCATCCCGAACAGGCCATGACGACCCAACGGTACTGACCGGCCGCCGTGTCATCCTCAGGTCATAGGCTTCGATGGATGCGGATATGGAAGGGCCTGTGGTCAGCACACCGCTTTCCCGGCCGTATGTCAGTTTTCGAGACCGGAGCCGCTACTTCTTAATTAAGTAGCTTCTTAGTTCGCCTCACAAGGCTGAGTGCACCTCCCTTGCAAATAGCGTTCGGCAGATCGGATGGTCACCCATCCAAGGGCTAGCCCAGCCCGACAGCGCTTAACTTCTGTGAGCTGAGGGGAACCGGTGTTACCACTGCGGCAAGGACGTTGGCGGCCACGGTGAGACCAACAAGCAAATGTTGCAAAAACCTGAATTGGCAGACTGATGACAGACGCCAGTTATCCTATGAAAGCCCGTATTACGAACAGTATCTAGAGTATTCTCCCGTCCTCTGGCCCACGACGACAAAATTAATCTAATTACAGCGTGCATAGAGGTCTTTAGACAGTGACACTTTCCGAACTCCATACGGGATTGGAACTCTATGAAACCCTAACGTGTTGTACCTTGCAAGGTCCACTCTATCATTCTTTTCACAGTGCTCTGTAGAGTATATACGTAGCTATACACAAGCAGACTGTTGACATACCTTGGTTATCCATTCATTGGAATCACCTCAAATGAATTCGCAATTGCGAATAATGACTACCATCAGCTGTAGAATGGAATGACGACAGTGAAATTTGTACCGGGCACAGACACTGCAATATCGTAGCGTGTCGTTGGAGTAGTTAAATTACTGTCCTTACAACACCTGATGCTGAAAGTTAGCCCTATGGGAAATAAATTAATTTCCAAAATCAGAGGTCGAACATTCCTTTTATCTCTGGTGACTCCCAGGTTGCCATATTCGTCATCATCTTTTCCAAATTTTCGAGACGGATTAGTTCATGTCCTCTTACTACTTCCGAACATCACACTCACAGTTTCTTCAACAGGCAGAGGCCTTCGTCGATACGAAAATGCTATCCACATCCTTGGGCTCTTATACGCATCCGCGGATATTAAAACGTAGTAAACTACTCTAACTCCTTATGCAAGCTTGACTTGTCACCATAAGATTGCGTCTGGTCACAAGTTTCATCTGGCGACGTCGGACTTCGTAATTCACGTTCCGTAGGCTACGAACATTTCAATATAACTTTGTGTGTCATCTTCTTGATATGTTCCTTTGTAAGTTACAAATTTCTGTATTAATTACTCAAACAATTTTTTTAAAATTTTCTGTGTATTATCTCAACATTGGGAAGTTAAATGAAGTCTTATTACAAGTTGCCATCGCATCTTACGCACTGCTGTGTCCTACGGATTAGGTACTCCCACGATCTGCCGCGTTGTCTACCCGAGAGACGTGAACAACATGACAGCAACACATTTAGTAACGCTTGCAGAAGGTACCACTTGGACTGGACGCGTCAAAATTGTATACTACGTACGTTACATCCTATAGTCATGTGTACGAGAGTAGAGCAGCACAAATAACCTTCCGCTCGGCCGGTATTTAGGAAGCTGGATCGCTCCAAACCCGCCAATGTAATTGTGACTCAGGGAAGTGAATTAATCAGCAGTTGCCCCCGAGGTCTACGAGCTGTTAACCACTAGATATTTAACAGCGGCCATTCAGTAACCTTCGAGTAAGCTTTCAGATTTCTACTCTGATTTACAAATATTCAAAGACTGGAGTAGGTCCAGAATGTTGGACAGCCGGAATTGGACTTAGTAACTTATTCAGTTTGGACGTTGCTTCTAAGTGACCTTTACCGAACTCGCGTATTTTATTCTGCGTCTCCTCATACAACTCGAACCGTAGATATTTTGCCTTTAATAAATGTGTTGACTTTCATAAATTCTGTCATCTGTATTTATGTAGCCACCTTGGAGATACTGTCATGTACTGGGTTGCAATACAGAACTGTGAGACTGCTGTCGCAATACAAACTCTTGCATTAGAAGCACATTTTATCAAATTTATGACGCTTCACCATACTGTTGAAAGATTTTAAAGTGTTACACTATTCAATGATACATTCATTACATTGCGTACTTGTTAATATTTTAAAGACAAACGTAGGTAACATCACTGATTTCATGGTTTTGTTTTCTTCAGTTTAAAGTCTGCTTTGATGCAACTCTTCACGCTTATCTCTGCTGCGCAAGCCTCATCATCTCGGGATAACTCCTGTAACTTCCATCCATCTGAACCTGGTTGTTGTAGACAGAACTTGGACTCCTTTAAATTTCAAACACAACACTTCCCTCCATTATCCCATTGACGTTTTCTTGATACCGCAGCATGTGCCCTGACAACCGACGCATTATTTTAATCAGGATATGTCGGACGTCTTTTTCCCAGTTCGATTCAGTACCTCCTCACCAGTTAATCGATTTTACCTTCCAATTTGCAACATTCTTCTGTAGGACTACATTTAAAAAGATTCAATTAGATCCTTCTCAGAACTGTTTATAGCTCACTCCTTCACTTGCATACAAGGCTGCGCTACACACAGACAGCCTGAGAAAAAATTATATGTATTTCATGTTAAGAAACAGTTTCCTGTACGCTACAGCGTCATCAGCAAACACTCAACACTAGCTGCCCGTTCTGTTCTGTCAGGTCATTTACATAGCGTATATTGAGAACAAAGTTGGTCCTATCACGCTTCCCTGGGGTACTCTTCACAATACCCTTGTCTCTGATCGACGCTCGCGGTCTAGGACAAGGTAATGGGTTTTGTACTTACGAAGTATTCGAGCCACTCAAATAGCTGGAAACCTATTCCGTATGTTCAGACCTTCGTTAAGAGTCTGCGGTGTGGCACTGGGTGAAAATATTTCCGGAAATTTAGGAATATGGAATTTGCCATCGTTCGCAGAATATCGTGGGAGAAAAGATCAAGGTGGTCCCGCACGAACGATGCTTTCTAAACCCGCGCTGATTATCAGACAGAATCTTTTCTGTCGTAAGGACTTTAATACAGTAAATGAGCTGAATAAAATGTTCTCAGGTTTCCAACCGCGTCGCCGGCCGAAGTGGCCGTGCGGTTAAAGGCGCTGCAGTCTGGAACCGCAAGACCGCTACGGTCGCAGGTTCGAATCCTGCCTCGGGCATGGATGTTTGTGATGTCCTTAGGTTAGTTAGGTTTAACTAGTTCTAAGTTCTAGGGGACTAATGACCTCAGAAGTTGAGTCCCATAGTACTCAGAGCCATTTTTTTTTTTCCAACCGCGTCAATTGCTTAAAACTACACGAGCTTTCGGCCAAGCACTTCTTGGCCATTGTCAAATGTTATGACTGCCAATTGGCTGTTGGTGCGCCCTTATATACGCTAGCTGGCGCCTGTGACGTGACTGGTGCCCTGACATTGCCATATATGGGCATGTTTTGAGTCGGCGTTCGATGTGCCCTCTTCAACCGCGAGATCGCTGGATCCCACGCAGAGCTGAGCTGCAAGCTACCGTCTCTATTCAGTGTGTTTGAGGTAATTTTTATTTCAATAGCTTCCTTTATTAAACTGTCCCAGAAGCCGTTAGTGCGAGCCACGACAGAGGTATCGTCAAATTTTATATGCTGACCGTTTTCTAACGCATGCTCAGCTAACGCAGATTTCTCTGGATAGTGTAGGCGATAATACCTCTCACGTTCTTTCCTGCGTTGTTCCACAGTGCGCACTGTTTGTCCGATGTACTTCTGGCCACATTCACAAGGTATTTCGTAGACTCCAGGTGTTCTGAGACCTCAGTAATTGACGGATTTTCATTGCAGGCCTGAAGACTGATTTGATCTTGTCTCTTTTCAACACGCGGCTTATCTTGCCCCGACACAGAGCCACAGAATGGCACCAAAGCAAGTTTCTTTTCCTGCTCTTCGTCGGTGGTCTTACTCTGATATTTCCCAGAAATCGATTCTTTCACTTGATGGGCGCTGTAGCCGTTATTCCTGAAAACCTTGCGTAGGTGGCTCAGTTTATGGGTCACGTTATCGTCGTCTGATATTACCCTTGCACGATGCACCTATGTTTGTAATACTGTGCGCTTCTGTGCTAGATGGTGATTGCTGGTGGCGTGCAGGTACAGGTTAGTGTGGGTGGGTTTTCTGTAGACTCTGTGGCCAAGGCACCCATTTCGTTTACGGTGGACAAGGACGTCGAGGAAGTGCAATGCATTATCTTTTTCCACCTCCATGGTGAACTGGATATTACTGTTGATGCCATTGAGGTGTTCCAAAAACTCGTCTAGTTTCTCGCGTCCGTGTGGCCAAATGACGAACGTGTCGTCAACGTATCGAAAGAAACTCTCCGGCTTTCATGGCGCAGTATCAATGGCAATATCCTCAAAATTCTCCATGAAGATGTGTGCAACAGCTGGAGCCAACGGGCCACCCACTGCTACGCCGTCTGTCTGATCGTAATACTGACCGTTGTACACGAAATAGGAGGACGTAAGAGTGTGCCTAAATAGCTCGACCACGTCACTTACAAAGTACTGGGAAATTAGGTCCAAAGCGTCTTTGATAGGCACATTCGTAAACAGCGTCACTACATCAAAACTGACCATAATATCGTCCTCACTAAGGCGTAGACGGTTGATTCTACTGAAAAATTCTGCTGAGTTTTTTATATGATTCTCGCAGTGTCCCACATGTGGAGCGAGGAGCTTGGCCAAGTAATTCGCCAGCTTGTATGTTGGAGAACCTATTGTGGACACAATAAGGCGAAATGGCGTCCCGTCCTTGTGTATCTTCGGTAAACCATAAACAGTAGATGGTCTAGGCGTCTGTGGGAGAAGATACTTAACCACACTGTCTTCCACTGAAGATTGCTCAAGAAGTTCTGCTATTCATGATGTCGGGTCGCGTGGGAGCTTCCGATAGGTATCTTCGTTCAGTAGCGCACAGATCTTTGTATCATAGTCCTCAAACTCCATAATTACGGCGAGACTCTGCATTCATACAATAAATGAGCTTTTTACTAAAAAAAATTGCGAAGTAGTTACACAAAATGCAGTCAGTCTCACTGAAATGAGAAGACGCTGCGGGCCCCGGCACTGCACCTGAAGAAGGCGAAGAAAGGGGTCTCCCAAACTCAGTTGTGAGGCCTCCCTTGACGGCTCCACCTCCAACTGTGTTATGGGGCATTGTCTCTGTAGGGATTTATTGAGGGGGTCCTAACAAAGACACAGTTTCATCCCTCGCAAACGCTGCGCGCATGAATCTGTAATTACCGGAGACTATTGTTACGTCGCCGCGGTTCACATAAAATTACCGCCGGCCCTGCCAGCTAATCGAGACCTGCTTTTTGCCGCCCGTCCGACTCCGGCCGACATTATGTCGCTGCAACGAGGCTATTAGCCGCCGCTCCGGTCCGGGTCCGCTCTCTGCGGTTAAACACCTCCTCGGCAAGTGTTTCCGAAGCGGGCCCGCACACGCGCCTCCTTACGTAACGCGACGCGGTGCACTGGCCGCTCCGGATGAGTTATTGACGGGAGGACGCCCTGCTCTGATGCTGCTCTTCATCCAATTTATTCCGCGCCGTTCAGCTGTCAGCGTCCATCAATTTCTCCTGATATCGTCTCTTTTCTGAGTTCGGAGATATTAATTCGAAAGTATAGGAGGTATCATTTATTCACGACGACAGGCGGAGCGGTGCCGCAGAGCTTTGAGAAAAAAACGCGTAGGTCTGTGATAAATACTTCCTGTCGAGCGCGGAGATGTGTCTATTATTCCGGAAGAGCACGTGCTCCGGATGCGTGTAATACTCGCTAGCGTCCGAACACGGCGGTCGGCTCTACAGGGAAAGCGAGATGATTTTCTTCATGCGTCGAAAATGCAAAAATTTTAACGAACTAGGCGGATTTGAACAGTGATGTTCTTGCCACTGTTATCGCTACGAGGGCAAGTGCTAGACTTGGTGAACACTAAATAACCAGATGTGAGAGAGTAAACAAATATTGCAATCATCAACAAGATAATATAGGACAGAATCAACTTATAGTAGTACTACTGGAAATAATAATTCATATATAATACATACATTCCACAAAACTTTAAGGAAATAGAAGGTGCACCAACGTCCTTCAGTGAAACTCATACGAGGGCTATTCAGAAAGTAAGGTCCGATCGGTAGCGAAATGGAAACCACAGTGAAATTCAAAAATATTTTATTTGAAACAGTGAGGGAGACCTTCCGTCTACTTCTCTACATAGTCGCCGCTCAGACTTAGGCATTTCTCGTAGCGTTGTACCAACTTTCCAATGCCCTCGTCATAGAAGACAGCCGCCGATGCTTTCCGCCAAATCTCTACGCTAGTCCACAGCTCGTTGTCTGTGCCAAAATGTTTTCTTTGTAGCTAGCGGTTAATGTGTGCAGAAACGAAACTCAGTGGGAGCCAATTACGGTCTGTATTGTTGGTAATTAAACACTTCCCATCGAAAATGTTGCAGGTGCATCTTCATTGCCCCTCCAGAGTGCGGACAAGAATTGTCATGAAGAAGGAACCGCATGACAGTCATGTTACATGGGCTGAATAGCTGCATGCAAATTTCTCACGAGACCCTCACACTTCGCGGGAAACACTTTTTTCTAGGCATCTTTACGTGCTCATTGTGCGATCAATATAAAAACGCTCACGTGGGATTGATGGAGTTTCAGACAGAGCTGTGAAAAGTTTCTCCAACTTAAGAAATAATGTCCATAGTTATGTATGCAATGCGTCACTGGCGCAGGGAATTTTTCTAGACAGGTTAAAATATGAAATTGTTAAACCTCTCCATAGGAAAGGTGGCAACACAGGCTTAAACAATTATCGTCCATTCTTGAGTTTCTCACGGCGTATTTGATAATCAAAATATCCACGGGTGTACTGCCGGTCTATAGTGTCCAACGGGCACAATATTTCGGCGATCATACATGTATGATCGCCGAAATATTGTGCCCGTTGGACACTATAGACCGGCAGTACACCCGTGGATATTTTGATTTTAATTATCGTCCAGTTTCCCTACTGGCCCATTTTTCTGAAATATTCGGAAAAGTAATGTACACAATAGTAGTCGCACACTTAAGTCGAAACAATTTACTTATCGTATCACAGTTTGCGTTCCGGAGGGTTGCTCCATTGAAATGCTATTTATACATTCACTCATGAAATGGTAGAAGCCTTAAAAAAAGTACATCGGCAGTTGGTAGTTTTTGTGATCTATCCAAGGCGTTTGGTTGTGTTGGTAATGTTACTCTCTTAGAAAAACTCATGTTTTATGGATGATGACGATGATGATGATTGGTTTATGGGACGCTCAACTGCACGGTTATCAGCGCCCGTACAAATTCCCAACCTCTGCACAGTCCAATCTCGCCACTTTCATGAATGATGATGAAATGATGAGGACAACATAAACACCCAGTCATGCCGACGCAGGTGAAAATCCCTGACCCCGCCGGGAATCGAACCCGGAACCCGTGCTCGGGGACCGAGAACACGACCGTGAGAGCACGAGTTGCGGGCATATTTTATGGAGACGATGGCTTTAGACAAAGCTGGTTTGAATCATATTGAACAAAGAGAATGCAAACAGTTATGTAGAAGAATTAAATGTCAGAAAGGTAGAAAATGTTCGTAACTTTGGGGGGGGGGGGAGGGAGGGAGGCAAAAATCACAAAGTGGGTCCCACAGGGTTCAATTTTAGGTCTACTCTTATTCTGTGAATAGAAATGGACCATTCTGTGAATGGTTAACATGGGCTATGGCCAGCTATAAATCAAGATATCCTTGAGCTGCAGTAGCAGGCCGTGTTCCCCTCTGTATTTCGAGAAGATGTGGCAGCTAGATGATAGGAACGAGTCGCGGAATAGAGTTTCTGTTACAAGAGTTGGCGTAATGTAGGAATGACTTCCTCGCTGGATAGTGTTCATAACTGCATTTCGGTTGGCATCAGTCAAAACACAGTGGTGCTGTGGCGGTAAAGCGTGTCGCATGTTATTGTACCTGAATTGCAAAGGCACGTCAAGGCTGTAGTGTGCTCCGATTCTATTAGCACTGTAGTAGATTTGATAAAGCACAGCAATGATTTGGTGTGTGTGTGTGTGTGTGTGTGTGTGTGTGTGTGTGTGTGTGTGTGTGGTGTGATCTATTGTATTCTAGTGATGAGCTTTAGTGGGTTTGTTGCCAGTCGACGTTCATTCGAATTTGGCTGTATATTAGTTTGTGTGCCTGTGTAAGTTTTATTGTCCAGAGTTCGTTGTTAGTCGATGTACCTTCGTAGTTGGTTGCATTGATCGTACATGTTTTCTCAAAATGGTTCAAATGGCTCTGAGCACTACGGGACTTAACATCTGAGGTCATCAGTCCCCTAGAACTTAGAACTACTTAAACCTAACTAACCTAAGGACATTGCATACATCCATGCCTGAGGCAGGATTCGAACCTGCGACCGTAGCGGTCGCGCGGTACCAGACTGAAGCGCCTAGAACCGCTCGGCCACTCCGTCCGGCACGTGTTTTCTGTAATGTGTGTGATGGTGTTAGTTTTTGCAGCAGAAGTAATTTAATACCTCATCTGTAAAGTTGATTTAAGATGGGCGAAGCGATAATCCATATGTATGAGATGTATACACACGCATTTTAGGTTACATTCTCTACTGTATGTTGTTTGTTGCAAGTTTCAAGTATTAATCATTTTATTACCGTACGATGAGAAATTATTTATACCAGATTTATGTTGTTGTATCAGAAGATTGAGCGAAAGTGCTTGCCTTATTTGTTTATACGTATGCTCTGGCATTGTAAGTGTATGCAAATACATCAAAGTATTTGGTTAAGAGGCCACACTTTCTCAACCTCGAGTCACACTCAACTCCCACCGACATCCTGCGTCACAAAGTGATGCAGTACGATGCGAGCGAGGGCATCGTCACATGTACACCAGAATACCCATCGCCGTCAGCTGACGAGCAAACAAGTGAATACGAAGACAGAGCGTTTACAAAATTACGCACACTCGCATTACTGCGGCAGCCGTGGCGGTACCCTTTGGAATTACTGCGTTAGAACACACACTCGGAGCGAAGTTACGGTCGCCCAGCTGCGTATACGCACCTCCGGGGATGAGTTGTGACGTACAAAAAGGGCACACCGCCCCGCGGCCGCGGCCGCGTCTCCGGCGTCGACGTCGCTGTGACGTAAGCGCCGCCGCCGCGACGGATGACGGTCCTACGTCACCGGAACGGCGCCCGCAGACGCCGACGGCGCCGTAACTCGCACAATAACGACGGCCGTCCATTAACAAAGTAGCTGTTCCCCGCTTTCGTTAGCACCGAAGGCTAAATATACGTCCAGCGCCGGAAAACACGCCGAGATTTGTGAATGCCGTAAGGTGGCATTTGCCCACGAATTATGTGGGGTAGTAATTATACTCCGGCGACTTTTGTCAGCGAGCATAAATCGGATCCTTTTTTTTTCTTTCTTTTTTGCTGGGCGCCCCGTTCTCACAGTCCTAATGACCCTAACGGCACCTGCCAAGTGGCATACTATCGCTTCAGCCTCTCGGAAGATGTCGATTTTAATACGGAATTCCTAAACGAGAGCAGACCTATCTTTTATGTTACCACACTGCTAACATTACATTTAACGAGACTCGTAACCGTACGGATTATTCAAGGGGGAATGTGAAGCTGGGCACTTCACGAAAAGTTAAAATCTATTAGCCGGAGAGTATAAGGTTACTGAGCAGACTTTGAGCCGTTCAAGTTGCAACGTATCATTTCCGATCCTACAGGGCCATACTCTCACAGCAGTAATTAAGTGGAGGTGATTCGAATTCGGAGGATGGTTACACGCACATTAACTGCCGTGCAGGAGGCGATCTTAGAACGGTTGGAATTTTCCAGGCACTGAGGCGAGCGTTCAGTGAACGCGAAATTAATCCGTCACATTACAGTCACGAATGCTCTCATCTGCGTCGACCGTCAAGTTGAAGGTGGAGGTTCCCCATAAATCGAATTTTAAAGGTTTGCATAGCACCTCGTTAAATTTCTGGGCTGCCCAATCTGTCGAAGGATTAGCACAAATGTTTGTTACTAACGCATTATTTAATCGTGTTTTACGTCAAGAAAAGTGTAGTACTGCCATTCAAACGAAAACTACACGGAAAACACCAGTGCCACATGCAAGAATACCTGAAAAGTGTGTATGCAGACGACACTCACGGATGCAAACAAAAATCTGAAAATGAGACCACTGATGATGTTTCTCATTAATAAAGCGAAACGTCTATAGTAGAATAAATGGTTAAAATAAAAATAAAATGAAATTTTAAATACCTTCTCCAAATATGCATAATGTAAAGAGTAAAGGTGACAACTCATCGAACAGTAGAGGCATTGAGTATCTGAAAGGCTTAGCTTTCAAGTGAACCCTTGAAGGTATTACTGTTCTGTCGTTGTTACTACGAAAATGCGTGATTTTTTTCACTAGACGCGTTTCGCTTTATTGAGGTGAAGTATCACCAGTAGTCTGTAATTAAGTTATTTACATTTTGATTTGCTGTTGGATCGAAAAACGGTTCGTTAAGAATAAACTGATGTGTACTTATGGCAATTTTCGGTTGATTTCTTGCTTACATCGGGAAATGCCGTCTGCTAGCACATCTTTTTTCTGCGTTAGACGCTGATAATTCTGATCTAATTTATAGATGTTTCGCAGCACAACGCATGTCTTATGCTTTTCACAACACACTTTCACACCGCTGTATTCTGTTTGGTGTGCATAGAAGTGTGTTGTGAAAAACATAAGGAATGCATAGTACTGCGGAACATCTATAAATTAGACCAAAATTATCAGTGTCTAACGCAGAAAAACAACGATGTGCTAGCAGACGCCATTTCCCGATGTTAGCAAGAAATCAACCGAAAATCGCCATAAGTACAAATCAATTTATTCTTAAGGAATTGTTTTCGATCTAATAGCAAATCAAAAAGTAGGATGCCGCCGCAGGACGAGGATGATGATGCTATTGATGCAGCCAGACGTTGGCATCGACCAGCAGAATGATACCACGCGACATACAGGGCCCTTTAATAAGGCAGCGTACAGCCGTCGCATTGAATGGAGATTATGTTGAAAAATATGGCTGTGTCGCCATAATAGTGGGGCACATTGTGGTGTATAGGAGTCCCGAATAAAACCAGCGTGCTTCCAGATAAAAGTGTTGTATTACTCATTTAATTCCCCTCGTAACTGCAGTGTCACCGCTCCCGTCATTCCTTTCTACACTCCTGGAAATGGAAAAAAGAACACATTGACACCGGTGTGTCAGACCCACCATACTTGCTCCGGACACTGCGAGAGGGCTGTACAAGCAATGATCACACGCACGGCACAGCGGACACACCAGGAACCGCGGTGTTGGCCGTCGAATGGCGCTAGCTGCACAGCATTTGTGCACCGCCGCCGTCAGTGTCAGCCAGTTTGCCGTGGCATACGGAGCTCCATCGCAGTCTTTAACACTGGTAGCATGTCGCGACAGCGTGGACGTGAACCGTATGTGCAGTTGACGACTTTGAGCGAGGGCGTATAGTGGGCATGCGGGAGGCCGGGTGGACGTACCGCCGAATTGCTCAACACGTGGGGCGTGAGGTCTCCACAGTACATCGATGTTGTCGCCAGTGGTCGGCGGAAGGTGCACGTGCCCGTCGACCTGGGACCGGACCGCAGCGACGCACGGATGCACGCCAAGACCGTAGGATCCTACGCAGTGCCGTAGGGGACCGCACCACCATTTCCCAGCAAATTAGGGACACTGTTGCTCCTGGGGTATCGGCGAGGACCATTCGCAACCGTCTCCATGATGCTGGGCTACGGTCCCGCACACCGTTAGGCCGTCTTCCGCTCACGCCCCAACATCGTGCAGCCCGCCTCCAGTGGTGTCGCGACAGGCGTGAATGGAGGGACGAATGGAGACGTGTCGTCTTCAGCGATGAGAGTCGCTTCTGCCTTGGTGCCAATGATGGTCGTATGCGTGTTTGGTGCCGTGCAGGTGAGCGCCACAATCAGGACTGCATACGACCGAGGCACACAGGGCCAACACCCGGCATCATGGTGTGGGGAGCGATCTCCTACACTGGCCGTACACCACTGGTGATCGTCGAGGGGACACTGAATAGTGCACGGTACATCCAAACCGTCATCGAACCCATCGTTCTACCATTCCTAGACCGGCAAGGGAACTTGCTGTTCCAACGGGACAATGCACGTCCGCATGTATCCCGTGCCACCCAACGTGCTCTAGAAGGTGTAAGTCAACTACCCTGGCCAGCAAGATCTCCGGATCTGTCCCCCATTGAGCATGTTTGGGACTGGATGAAGCGTCGTCTCACGCGGTCTGCACGTCCAGCACGAACGCTGGTCCAACTGAGGCGCCAGGTGGAAATGGCATGGCAAGCCGTTCCACAGGACTACATCCAGCATCTCTACGATCGTCTCCATGGGAGAATAGCAGCCTGCATTGCTGCGAAAGGTGGATATACACTGTACTAGTGCCGACATTGTGCATGCTCTGTTGCCTGTGTCTATGTGCCTGTGGTTCTGTCAGTGTGATCATGTGATGTATCTGACCCCAGGAATGTGTCAATAAAGTTTCCCCTTCCTGGGACAATGAATTCACGGTGTTCTTATTTCAATTTCCAGGAGTGTATTTCATTCGCGGAACGTCCACAGAAAGAAGTGTAGTCAACACTGTTCAGTATGGGCCTAAATTGCTCTAATTTTACCCCTCTAGCCATTCCGCGATTTGTAAGCTGAAGGACGCAGTGTGTATCTTGACCTGGATTGGATCATGCACTCTTCGCATTTTGAGGGGAAGGCGCAGTGCAAACAGAAGTGGTGCGAAACGATCGTTTGGCGGAAACGAGTTTCTTTGTCGAGTGTTAACAAATCAACAACTTATACCCTTCGGGTCCATGCTACGTCAGTTTGAAGTCGCGTCTTGCGGTCGGAAGCGTGCAATGGTGTAAGACATGAATTCGATTGAAATTATTACAGTAAGTGCTACCTCCTTTTACACAGGATATTTCAAAGTGCTTGCATCAAACATCGAGGGATGACAGATGTCTAGGGGAACAACTTTTTATTAGAGACAAAATATTCGCTGAGGCTTACCAATGACCCTAGGCGACTTTCATTATTGGTTATATCCCAGAGATTTGGTAGGATGTAGAGACACTACGCCGTGACTATGCCTTGTGTGTTGCCTACACTGAAGCGCCAAAGGAACTGCTATAGGCATGCGTATTCAAATACAGAATTTAAACAGGCAGAATACGGTGCTGCGGTAGGCAACGCCTAGATAAGACAACTAGTGTCTAGCGCAGTTGTTAGATCGGTTACTGTTGCTACAATGGCAGGTTATCAAAGTATAAGTCAGCTTGAACAAGGTGCTATAGTCGGCGCACGAGCGATGGGACACAACATCTCCAAGATAACGATGATGTGAGGAATTTCCCGTACCACCATGTCAAGAGCGTACCGTGAATATCAGAAATCCTGTAAAACATCAGATCTCCGACATCGCTGCGGCCGGAAAAGGATCCTGCAAGAACGGGACCAACGACGACTGGAGAGAATCGTTCAACGAGACAGAAGTGCAACCGTTCCGCAGATTGCTGCAGATTTCAGTGCTGGGCCATCAACAATTGTTAGCGTGCGAACTATTCAACGAAACATCATCGATATCGGCTTTCGGAGCCGAAGGCACACTGTGTATGCTTGATGACTGCACGACACAAAGCTTTACGCCTCCCCTGGGCCCGTCAACACTGACATTGGGCTGTTGGTCGGACGAGTCTTGTTTCAAATTGTATCGAGCGGATGGAAATGTACTGGTATGGAAACAACCTCAAGAACCGATGGACCCTGCATGTCAGCAGGGGACTGTTCAAGCTGGTGGAGGCTCTGTAATGGTGTGAGGCATGTGCAGTTGGAGTGATATGGGACCCCTGATACGTCTAGATACGACACTGACAGGTGAAACGTACGTAAGCATCCCGTCTGATCACCTGCATCCATTCATATCCATTGTGCAATCCGACGGACTTGGGCAATTCCAGCAGGACAATGCGACACCCCACAGGTCCAGAATGGCTGCACAGTAGATCAAGGAACACTCTTCTGAGTTTAAACACTTCCGCTTGAGCATAGCTGGGATGCCTTATAACGTGCTATTCAGAAGAGATCTCCACACAGTCGTACTCTTACGGATTTGTGGACAGCCCTGCAGGATTCATGGTGTCAATTCCGTCCAGCACTACTTCAGACATTAGTCGAGTTCATCCCAAGTCATGTTGAGACAGTTCTGCTGCTCGCGGCGCCCTACACCATATTAGGCAGTTGTTCCAGTTTGTTTGGCTCTTCACTGTATAATCGAGTCGTCTGCCCCTTATGAAACGGGGTAGGCTCAGCAAAATTAAAGTTCTCGGTTTGTTTGTAAGGTACCTTACGAGGTGCCGGGGCTAGCAGTGTATTTAACACTAAATTCTTCTAGAATCTTCATATATAAAGTATGCCCTAAGCCCCCCCCCCCCCCCCCTATTCCAACTCCAACTTTTGCTGTTGCACATGGATTAAAAAAGAAACGCGAACTGACTGTAATCGACCCTGTAAGTGGAGTAGAAAAGAGTTTGGCACCTGCAATAATTTAATTTGATAAATAAGTTAAATAAAGGAAAGTTTCATTAACATAGTGAGAAATGAAAGGGTTGCTCTACCGATTAACAGAATGTAAGTTCTGTCCAAAATAACAACATGATTTATTATGACTAAAATCAAAATAATAAACAAAATACATGAAACATTTTACAATACATCAAACTGGCTCAAATTGGATACTCAAATAAACGCTGTGAAGGTGAAGTTGTCCCTAAACTAGATTGTGACATTTATGACGAAGTGGTATGTGGAGCCAATTCCTTGCAACTCAAATCTTAAGAGAAAACACATAGCCAACCCAACATTAATTGCTGCTACCCAAGACAGAACAAAGTTAGAAAAAGACGAACAGGCGCGCTTCTGAGCTCTGATTATCACCTAGGAAAATCCCTATCTGCCGGTGCTGCGGACATACATTACCAAATTGTCTTCTTAACTGCAAGAACATGATCTGGCGTACCGGAGGCGATGGCTGGTTGCTTCGACGTCCCGTCGTGGTGATGATAATGTCGCGAGTATAGCCCGAAACAAATTCTCCTGGTCTGGTTGTTCCAGACTAAAGACTTCCTAGCAATACAAATGTGCCTCTGAGGGAGACGAAGAAGGCTCGCCACACAATCACCGACGGTACAGTGATTGATTTTAACAAGCGAAGTCACACTGTAACTCCGATACAGTCAACTTTAGCCAAAACTGCTCAAGACAGACAACATAGGCTGCTTGTATGCAGAAAGCTCAATTGCCAACTGTACTCGGAAAGTTACGTTGAAGTCGAAACTTCAGCGACTTCGTCAAACAGTTACAATTAAATAATAGTGTATTAGACAGCCAACGGAAGGCAGGCTGTCCAGAGCTCAGTCTTGTAACCTACCCCGACCGAAAGGCGAGAGCCGACTCCTCTAGAGCACCTGTACAGGCCGAACACAGAACATTCCCGCCCCCACGACAGTGGCCGTGGTTAAACATTCCAATCAGCAACCCGAAAACCGGCGGAAAATTCCACTCTATTGCCGGAGCACTACCATTCCACCAATGGAGATTCTTGGCGCCAATTTCTGCGCCGATTTTGCTACGTCACGGAGCTATGCCCTGAGCAAGCCAATCACAGTTACTATACGGCAGAAAACGCGGGAATTTGCGCGCCAAGGCTGCTTGGGAACACAAGTCATTCCCACGCCTCGCTGGTAGCCCGCCAGAAAGTGTTTTCGCAAAGTTTCTGCGAAGTAACGGAACCTCTAGCCCAGCCGCTACTTCAGGCCCCTCCGGGCGTGTCTTTTGACAATGTCGGCGTCTGGAAAGCATTCACTCGACTCCCTCACACCCGTCGGCTTACCCTTTCAAGATCAGCAGAGCCCGCCTGTCACCGGACCACCTGGGTGACGAGAGACGCTGCGTGGGAAGTCCGCGTGTGAAGGAATAGCAACTTTTCACCGCATGCAATTAGAGAGGAAAATCGTAAGATAGAAATATGAGAGGGGGCTCATGCCACCTCTCAACCTTTCTCCGCTTGTATATAATATTTCTTAAGGCTTTCTTGCTGAAAATCACTATCTTGATTTATTATGGTAGGTAGTATGCAGCGTACCTGATTAGTAGATCCTGTAAGTTCTGTAAAACCTCGTCGTTACATGGCCACACGAATATTGAATTATACCTAGCGTCTCCGGTAAGCGTCGACGAAAATTATGTCTCCAAAATTGTTCTCCATGACGTGAGCCATAAACCCTGGACGTTTGATACGAGGGCTGTTGGGAAAGTAAGGTCCGATCGGTCGCAAAATGAAACCAGTGAAAATTAAAAAATGTTTTATTTGCAGCAGGTAGCTAAACCTTCCTGCTACTTCTCTACTATCGCCTCTCCGACTTAGACTTTTGCCGTAGCTTTGTACCAATTTTCCAATACTCTTGTCATTGAAGGTGGCCCCCTGAGATTTCCACCAATTCTCTACACTCATCCGCACCTCGTTGTCTGAGCCAAAATGCTTTCCTCATAGCCAGCGATTCATGTGAGCAAATAGATGAAAATTAGAGGGAACAAAGACCGGGCGGTATGGTGGGTGATCGAACATTTCCCACCGAAAACGGTGCAGGAGCGTCCTCATTGTCCCTCCATTATGCGGCAGAGAATTTTCACGAAGAAGGAAATGCATGACAATTTCGTTTTGTAGGCTGCAAGAAATGAGGCGAAATCTCTTACAGTCGCTCATACTTGGCGGGAGATATTATTTTCTACGCATCTTTAACGTGCTCGCCGTTCGTTCGGGACTCAAAAGAGCGATGTGACGCGATCGACGGGGATACTAGAGACACTGTCCATCATATCAGTCCAAAGTGTCACCGGATTTTCATTGTGAATTACATTTAGCGTTGGATCAGACCTTTACTTTCGGAATAGCCCTAGTACAAAGACTTTTAAACACCCTGTATATGAAAATGACGAAAAATCCTGTTTTATTACACACGTAACATGAAAAATGTGAACATTATTGACACGAGGAGGACGTTTTCTTAGAAGGAATGGTTACTCATTTACGCACTTATACTACGTTGGTACTTGAGAACAGCACAAATCCCGAAATCTCGATCATAAATTAATTATGTAATAACAGTACACACAGGACAGGTCGCCATTTCTAAAATAGCACAGGACTGTGGACCCAAGCAAACGGAAAATTATAGAGTGACTTATATGGCGCATCATTGGAAGAAAGAAAGGAAGATTAACTGGTCGTTCACGGGGCTGACGAAATACCTGTGTGGAGATGGAACCACAAACGAATGGAGAGTTGTAGAGATCAACCCCCAAGTGACGAATGGCGGTCGCTGAAATCAGAGAGTAACGCATGGCTACATGACCACGGACTCTGTGGGATTTAGTGGGCCTGCTGGCCGTGTAGCGGGTCCAGATTAAGCTCGGCCGTTAAGATAGAGCTCTGATCAACGGCGTGGCGCGGCTGCCCTGCTTCGGCATAGCTCTTTCCGACACAGCTTGTCCCGTTCGCAGTGGAAGCCACGCCGGTGACAGCTTTCTAGACCGTTACCGTTTCCCACGGTGCACAAGTTGCTCCCAGTAATAGCTGCGAAGCTCTCATCGTAGTAAATAAGTTCCCAGTGAGGTGACAAAAGTCTGTGCATAAAGTGAAAGTGTATAGTTCCAGACACTTTTTCAAGTCTCAACTATCTGTGATGTATATGTACAGACTGAAATGACGAATGAAAATTTTCTTTCGTCGCTTCAGTCTGCATATGTACATCATAGACATTTGACGTTGGAGAAAGTCTCTGGAACTATATATGGTAGATTCATTCAATTAATGCTCGTCTGCCTCGGCTTTAGGCGGTATCCCCTGCTTCGCTCGATACTGCGACGCTATCCCAGTACAGTAGGACAGCCTCTGTAATACTCCAGAACGAGATTTTCTCTCTGCAGCGGAGTGTGCGCTGATATGAAACTTCCTGGCAGATTAAAACTGTGTGATGGACCGAGCCTTGAGCTCGGGAACTTTGCCTTTCGCGGGCTAGTGCTATACCATCTGAGCTACCGAAGCACGACTCACGACCCATCCCCACAGCTTCACTACCGTCAATATCTCGTCTCCTATCTTCCAAACTTCACAGAAGCTGTTCGAATGTAAGGGGAATACCAAGTGGCTGAGGCGTGAATGGAAATTTGGATTGAGGAGGGAGTCGTGATTGACTAGTCCGTGCTGTTGTGAAAAGCCACTGTGCCTAGATAGTGAACTGCTTAGCGGATCTGGCTGTATAGACGGAGACCCGGGTTCGATCCCCAGCCTTGATACAAACTTTCATTCGTCGCTTTAGTTTCCTTACATACTCGTGCATCTTAGCCTGTAGATTGCAAAATAAAATGCCTGCAGAGGTAAGCGGAATATGACTCCCTTTCAACAAATGGTTCAAATGGCTCTAAGCACTATGGGACTTAACATCTGAGGTGATCAGTCCCCTAGAACTTAGAACTACTTAAACCTAACTAACCTAAGGACATTACACACATCGATGCCCGAGGCACGATTCGAACCTGCGACCAAAGCAGCTGCGTGGTTCCGGACTGAAGCGCCTATAACAGCTCGGCCACCGTGGCCGGCTCCCTTTCAACAATTCTTGCTTGTATTTAATCTACTTTGCTACTGAAATTTCGGCGTTACACCATTGTCAAACATTTACAAAACGTAATACAGTCATATCAGTAATACGTGATAGGGATCATAAAACAATACACTGAAACGCCAAAGAAACTGGTATAGGCGTGCTTATTCAAGTACAGAGACACACTATGTGTTCAAAAGTATCCGGAAACCCCCAAAAACATAGGTTTTCCATATTAGGTGCTGCACGTACTGCCAGGTACTCCCTATAAACGACCTCAGTAGTCATTCGACATTGTGAGAAGACAGTATGGGGCGCTCCGCGGAACTCGCGGACTTCGAACGTGGTCAGGTGATTGGGTGTCACTTGTGTCACACGTCAGTAGGCGAGATTTCCACAGTGCTAAACATCCCTAGGTCCACTGTTTCCGATGTGATACTGATGTGGAAAGGTGAAGGAACACGTACAGCACAAAACCGTACAGGCCGGCCTCGTCTGTTGACTGACACAGACCGCCGACAGTTGAAGAGGGTCGTCATGCGTAATAGGCAGACATCTAACCAGAATATCACACAGGAATTCCAAACTGCATCAGGATCCACTACAAGTACTAAGACAGGCAGGAGGTGAGAAAACTTGGACTTCGTATTGAGCGGCTGCTCATATGCCACACATCACGCCGTTATATGTCAAACGACGCCTCGCTTGGTGTAAGGAACGTAAACTTTGGGCGATTGAACAGTGGAAAAATGTTGTGTGGAGTGACAGTACACAACATGTCGATCCGATGGCAGGGTGTGGGTATGGTGAATGCCCGGTGAACGTCATGCGCCAGCGTGTGTAGTGCCAACAGTAAAATTCGGAGGCGGTGGTGCTATGGTGTGGTCGTGTTATTGATGGAGGGGGCTTGCAACCCTTGTTGTTTTGCGTGGCACAGGCCTACATTGATGTGTTACGCACTTTCTTGCTTCCCACTGTCGAAGAGCATTTCGTAGATGGCGACTGCATATTTCAACCTGTTCATATTGCATGGCCTGTGGCGGAGTGGTTACACGACAATAACATCCCCGTAATGGACTGGCCTGACCTGAATCCTATACAACACCTTTGCGATGTTTTTGGAACGCCGACTTCAGGCCTCACTGACCGACATCGATACCTCTCCTCAGTGGAGCACTCCGTGAGGAATGGGCTACCATTACCCAAGAAACCTTCCAGCAAGTGATTGAACGTGTGCCTGCCAGAGTGGAAGCTATCATCAAGGATACGAGTGAGCCAACGTTATATTGAACTCCAGCATTACTGATGGAGGGTGCCACAAACTTTTAAGTTATTTTCAGTCAGATGTCAGATACTTTAGATCACTTAGTGTATGTAAACAGCACGAATACGGGGCTGCGGTTGGCAGCTCCTATGTAAGTGTCTGGCTCAGTTGTTAGATCGATTAATGCTACTAAAATTCCACGTTATCAACATTTAAGTAAGTTTTAATGTGGTGTTATAGTCGTCACACGAGCGATGGGACACAGCATCTCCGAGGTAGCGATGAAATGGGGATTTCCCGTACGACCATTTCACGGGTGTAAAGGGAATATCATGAATCCGGTAAAACATCAAATCTCCGGCATCGCTGCGGCCGGAAGAGATCCGTGAAGAACAGGGCCAACGACTAGTGAAGAGAAACGTTCAGTGTGACAGAAGTGCAACCCTTCTGCAAATTGCTGCAGATTTCAATGCTGGGCCATCAACAAGTGTCAATGTGCGTACCATTCAACAAAACATCATCGGTATGGGTTTTCGGAGCCAAAGGCCCACTCGTGTAGCCTTGATGAGTGGCCGTCATTAAGCTTTGCGCCTCGCCTGTCTCTAGCGGTTCTAGGCGCTCAGTCCGGAACCGCGTGACTGCTACGGTCGCAGGTTCGTATCCCTCCTCGGGCATGGATGTGTGTGATGTCCTTAGGTTAGTTAGGTTTAATTGGTTTTAAGTTCTAGGGGACTGATGACCACGGATGTTAAGTCCCATAGTGCTCAGAGCCATTTGAACCGTTTTGAACCTCGCCTGTCAACACTGGCATTGGACTGTTGGTGACCGGAAACATGTTGCATGGTCGAACGAATCTCGTTTGAAATTGTATCGAGCGAATGGACGTGTACAGGTATGGAGACAACCTCATGAATATACGAACCCTGCATGTCAGCATGCTGTGCAAGCTGGTGGAGGCCCTGTAATGGTGTGGGGCATTTGCAGTGGGAGTGATATGGGATCCTGATACATCTAGATACGAATGTGACAGATGACACGTACATAAGAATCGTGCGTGATCACCTACATCCATTCAAGTCCATTGCACATTCCGACCGACTTGGGCAGTTCCAGGAGGACAACGCGACACCCCACACATCCGAAATTTCCACAGAGTGGCTGCAGGAACAGTGTTCTGAGTTTAAATACTTCCGCTGGCCACCAAACTCCCCAGACGTGAACATTTTTGAGCATTTCTGGGGCCGGCCGAAGTGACCGTGCGGTTAAAGGCGCTGCAGTCTGGAACCGCAAGACCGCTACGGTCGCAGGTTCGAATCCTGCCTCGGGCATGGTTGTTTGTGATGTCCTTAGGTTAGTTAGGTTTAACTAGTTCTAAGTTCTAGGGGACTAATGACCTCAGCAGTTGAGTCCCATAGTGCTCAGAGCCAGCATTTCTGGGACGCTTTGCAACGTTCTGTTTAGAAGAGATCTCCATCCCCTTGTACAACAGATTTATTGACAGCCCTGCAGGATTCATGTCATTTCCCTCCAGCACTGCTTCAGACATTAGTCGAGTCCATGCCACGTCGTGTTGCAGTTCCTTCGGCTCTTGAGTGTAATCTGAACGGTATACTACTAACCCACACTAAATTAGAAATAACTGATTCCATTTGACGGTAAGGAATACACCGCCTGACAGTAGAAGTGAAGGACACAGAAGAGAGAAGAAAACAAAATGGAACTTCACCGGTTGAGAGGGTGTGCGAGGTTATAAAGCCAAATTTACAAATTTGGCACTAAGACTCCACTTACGAATATCACGCTGTCTCCGCTAAGGCCTGTATGCATACGCTGGTTCGGCTCTGAAGAGTATCATAAAGCCATCGCATCCTCTCCTCCCTGGCCCTGAAACATTGTAGTTCTCCCCTAATACACTGGACGCTTGCTCTGGGACGGAGTTGAAGTCTGAGCTGGTCCCACGTATGACGGGAAGATCTGCGGATCCCGCTGGACACGGAGTACATCAACATTAAGCGAACAGTTCATACACATATGTGCTATGTGTGGGCGACCACTGACCTGTTGAAGAATGACACCGTGATACTGTCACATGAGAGGTAACACCTGAAGTCATACACGATGGCTGCCCACACTGTGACGTCAGGAGTAACACTACAGCGCCTCCCCAAACCACTGGAAGAATGTGACCTCTCTCCAGGTTCTCACCGCGCTCACAGACGATGAGCATCCGAGATAGTGTAGAACTTCCATTCTTCGCTCAATACGATGCGACGCCTTTCACCAGCAGCCACAACACCTCTCCAAATGCAGCCGTTTGTGTTGTGGTATTAATGACAGCCTACGTATGGGACAGTAGTTCTCTAGTCCAAACGCTGCTTGGGCCCGACCTATGATGTGGGATGACATTCAATGTTGCAGGAAATCAATTACTTATTCTCGGATGACAGGGGTAGTTATGAAGGGGCTATGACGCGCGAGCCCCCTTGTTCTAATCAGACGCATTCGACAGGAACCTTGACGACGAGCATGCGTGCCCTCACGTTTCCATGCAGCCCAACACTGGGCGACTGTTATAACCGAAACAATCTGTGAGTCGTGCTGCAGCTCGCGTTGGTGCTGTTTGTAGCTTTCCGCCCTCTGCTGGAGGCCAGACGGTATCGTTTAGTTGGCATGGTTGCGGTTGTTTGTCTTCTTCCCGTGTTGACTGGCGCCACTCGGTTTCGCAGGCGTTGCCTGTCCGATATTGACAGCAGCGGCAGTTATCGATAAGTAGTAACTGTTCCCCTATCTTTGGGGCGATGTCGTTGTTTTTCCGGGTCGTGTGAGTGGCCAGTTCTATTGGGGACTCCTGAGAAGCCAGGTTCGCACAGTGCGGGAACACGCTCTGACCGCTGGCGGCACGCATGGAATGCCGGATGGAAGGGCTGTGGTCACGAGCTGGCACGACCTCGTCGTAAACCGGATACAGCAAGCTTTAAGATGAGTGCATTTCAATCCAAGTAGAGTGGAGTCAGTCCCCCCTGTGGGCTCCTTAGTGCGTATGTGATGTTGTGACAGATTATCATATGGCAGTTATGTGCAATTTGGTGGATCTGCGTACTGCTCAGTACTTCAAGACCCTAATGTGTTAAAGGCTCAGTGATTAGACGGTGTAGTTACTCAACTGTGAATTAATAAAGCAGTGAAGAGATTTGTTTCATTCTGCCAGCCGTCGTCAGAGTCGTCAGAGTGAGTTCAGCGTGCGTTTGTGTGCCTAATGAATTTTATGTCACTCATTTGGTACTTGATTTTGGCTCGCTTTGCGGTTGTTTCCGCAGTGACGTGTGGTTGCTGATTCTGGTTGGCTACATTTCGGTTTTGATTTGCACGCAAATCGAATGGGGTTTTAGTTACTGTTAGTTTGTCTGGTGTTCTATACTGTGACTTATTTGTTCAGATTTTCGGGTTTGTGGAATCGGATAGAAATCTGGTAGTGGTTCCCTTCTTGTTCCAGGTGCTCTAAACACCGTATTCTGTGGACGTAGTGTAGACCGCCGGTTCCGGCTTTGCCGTATTGTTCCATCGTTGCATTTGGTTTATCGGACGCCAGGTAGCATCAGCAAGACTATCATTAGTCATTCGTTAGACTGCCACTAGTCTGAGTTACCATCTTATGAAGTGAATGCAACTCTTGGCTGCCTATCTCATCGCTCGCAAAAGTGTTTGTTGCCAGACCTTCTCAGAGGTAGATTCCTGGAGCACCGTCTGTGACTGGTCCTTGTGTTTTATTGTGTTATTTATTGCCATACCTTGTAATGCCTGCATTAAAGGTTATGTATGTCTAGTTAATAGTTCCGGTCGCCTTCTGGAATAAATTTAGCAAAAAAAAAAAAAAAAAGAATGGCTCTGAGCACTATGGGACTCAACTGCTGTGGTTATCAGTCCCCTAGAACTTATAACTACTTAAACCTAACTAACCTAAGGACATCACACACATCCATGCCCGAGGCAGGATTCGAACCTGCGACCGTAGCAGTCGCACGGTTCCGGACTGCGCGCCTAGAACCGCGAGACCACCACGGCTGGCTAAATTTAGCAGTTTAAGGGTTGTGTCACAAGGTTACCATCATTTTATTTCACCCGTTTGGTGGTCAGTTGCTTGTTTCTTTTACTTAACCGTTGCTTGTATTTGCTCTTTTACAGCAGGTTTCTAAATTTTTTATGTAACAACCGTTCCTGGCGTGTAAGGCCTCCAGCCGTGATTGTGGTCATTTGCTTAAAAAAAAATTTCGATATTTGTATTTTAGCAGCAAGCCTTAAAACCGTATTTACTGCCATTCCTGGCGTCTGCTGTGTTTCTGGCCACTTACTTTTAATATTTCAGCACCAGTAAGTTGAAATTGCATCGAGTTCTTAAACATTCTTAATTTATTGCCATTCTTGGCGCGTAAGTCGTGATCACAGTGGCTTGTTTTTTTTTCAGACATTATCTGTATCTGTACTTTATGGTGATTCGCTAAATTGTAACGCACTGAAAGCACTATTATTCACACTGTTGTTTATTCCTTCATTAATAATGTGCGGTACTTTTTTATGTTTGTTGAGTGTGGAATTATTGTTTTAAAAATAAATGTGCGTAACTGTAAAAGGCAACCAATAGCAACTGACTACGGCCCCGTCCACAATCGTAACCGAATCCTGCCTTCCCTTGACCACCAGGTTTCAATCTGCATACTGCGCGATTCCACCAGCTGGCCAAGCGGAGGTCCACAATAAAGCCCCTTTCGAATTGTCAGGTGCCGATAATGCTACCTCCCTGTCCTTCAGAGTGATCACTCAACATCCGACACAATTTACACCTCTCATACGCTAAAGAGCCGAACAAAATGGTACGCCTACCTAATATCGTGTAGGGCCACCGCGAGCACGCAGAAGCGCCGCAACACGACGTGGCGTGGACTCGACTAATGTCTGAAGTAGTGCTGGAGGGAACTGACACCATCAATCCTGCAGCGCTGTCCATAAATTCATAAGATCACGAGGGGTGGAGATCTCTTCTGAACAGCACGTTGCGAGAAAGCAATGGTCAAAAATTCGAGATGATATGCGCAAGTAAAAATTTAAAATTAAACACATTGAAGCCTTTGGCATTTATACCTTGCTAGCAACGTCATCAGACTGATCAGCCCAGTGTCGTGGCAGCAATGCTAGCCACTGGGGCGATCAGTCTGATGATATTGCTAGCAAGGTATAAATGCCAAAGGCTTCAATGTGTTTAATTTTAAATTTTTACTTGTGCGTATCTGCTAGAAGCTTTACCCATTGTGTTCTCGCAATGTAATTTTACGTAAATAATCTTTGTATACCAAGACAATTGTCATATTGGTTAATAATTTTGTCGGACTTAATTTTCTATGTATTATTTTATACAATTTCTTAAAATTTCATTCTGATGAAGACAGCCTTAGAGGTGTCGAAACCTGGGTCAATGTGCCAAACAGTCGGTTGGTTGTGTGATTCCTATGCTGATACTTCCCTTTTATCAGGCAGTACAAGGTATAAGTAAAGAGGACGCTGTTGAATTACGCCCAATTGTACAATTTGTTAATAAATCAGACATCCATATGATGCATATAGTGCCAGAAATTCAAACTGCATGTGAGCAAGAAGGGTGTTATTGCAATGGAAAAGTGAGAACTTACAATGGAAACGACAGTTGTCACCCCGGACATGAGTAACATAGTACCTTCACTCGTGCAGATTGGAACACAAATGCGACTGAATCAAGCAAAGTCACAACGTGGGAGCAAAGATAACAATTAGGCACATAAGCACCTCACATATTAACTATTCAAGAGTGCAGCATCGATATTTAAACTCTGTACGACACTAGCGCGTGTGCATTCCATAATTGAGTAATGATAAATAATGAAAGAAGGCTGCTGAACGAAAACACATGTCCCAGCCCTAGTACTGAATGAGAGGTCAAAAACAGTTTAATTACTTATATACAGGGTAAAAATTATATAAACCGACAAACACTGGCAGGTTGCACGGGACGCCTAAACAGACATTTTCCTCTAATGTCATAGTTACCTGTGACCTTTTTTCATCCGGGAGAGGGCGTAATCGCTCTCAGCACTCGTGCAATTGCGTGTAACGTACGGACGTATCAGAGGACTGTAAGAAACGTCCTTCATAAGCAGTTGCTAATCCATTTGGCCTAACAGCGTGTGCACGACCTGGAACAAGATGATTATCCACTCAGAGCACCGTTTTCAAAGTGGTATCTGGAAGAACGTCGAATGCATCGTACACTTATTATCCTCTTTGCTGTCTACAATTAAAGCAACGTTCGAGGGTGATCGGTTCTTCAATATCTACAGTTCGCATGTTTCGAATGGGGTGAATCCACATGACACATTTACTCGAGCTCATCAAGTGTGGTTCCATGTGAATGCATGGGCAGGCATCGTTGGTAACTGTTTAACTGGGCCATATCTCCTATCTTGGCCATTAAACGACAGGCAGAGTTGGTGGCTGACGTGCCATTCGCTACAAGACGGCGCATGTTGTTCCAGCATGACGGGGCGCCGCACGTTTTTGTCGTCCTGTGCATAGATTTTTCAACCGAGTTTCCAGGAAAGTGGATTGCCAGTAGTGGTCCTGTACCACGGCCTACTCCATCCCCTGGTTAGACCGCTATGGACTTTTTGTGTGAGAAGAGATGTGTAACATTGCTTACAAAACCGCTATTGTGTCAGAAGAGGATCTGCTAGCCCGGATAGTAGCAGCGGCAGTACTAATAAAGGACACTCCTGCGGCCTTTGACCGTGTTGGATAGAACATGAACCACGGGTTTAACCTCTGTTTACAAACCAGTAGATGAATTTTTGAACTGCTTCAAAAGAAGTAATTCTGTTAATGTTGACATTTCTTGGTAATAAAGAATTAAAACTTGTTTGTAACTTTTTGTCCTCATAGGAAAACACATAGACCCATGTAAATCTCCCAGAATTTGTTAGCTGCATTCATCTTCATCCAGAGAAAACACCCACTACCAGCTTAAAAAATCCTCACACGGAAAAATGAGACCAGAGAATAACATTTCTTTAGGCGTCCCGCGTAAGCTCCCAGCGTTTGTCGGTTAAAATAATTTTCATCCTATATTAACTTCGTAGCCTAGCAGAATATATCTAAAATTTATAACACTGAATGATGAAATAGTTAAAAATAATAATGCTCCAAAGTAGTGGTTTCGTCAAAACGACTAAATCTTTATTAGTCAGGGTATAAAGTAGAATAACAGGCCAAACTGGGGAGGGAAGAGAAGAGTGGAATATGAGGTCCTTTCAGCTTTTGATACAGGCTGAGTACCCATTTTACTGCAAGTTAAAAGTAAAAAAGTATTTGAAGGTCCATAATGAAGTCGTTACATACATAGCACTAGTACAGATTGACTATGATGGGAACGGATTTTTTTGTTAGGTAAAGTACCCCAGCATTTAGCAGTGGATTAGCGTAACCACGGAAATCCTAATTAGGATTTGCCGTAGGTAGATATGAACACCGACCCTCACGCATACGAATCAACTACCAGCAGAACCGTTACATCGATGCTGTGTTATCATCATCTCGAAATAGGCGGTTGCAACTGGGAGTTTGAATTAACCGCGGCCTCAGGTTGTAACTGCGTCTGTGGAGTTTGGAAAGAAGTGGGCTGGGGCAGAAGCAAATGCAAGCCATAAGTCGGCCGCTGTGAAGTACTAGGATAATTAAAAAGGTAAGGCACTGACAGCGAAAGGCGGGGTTGAACCCAGCTCCAGGAACTGATTTCAGGCTATTCTCTGTCTTTGCCTGTCTTGTGCTAGGCTTCTCATCTCAATGTAACTCGTATTTAAGGTACAGCACGATGACTGTTTTACGTAAGTACCTACAGAATCCTAGTAACTGATATTCACGATAAATTACTGTAAAGTTTGTTTTATTGTACTTATATTGCATCTACTGGAGTGTCAATTGTCTTTTAATACGATTTAATTTTAAATAACTAAGTACAGAATATTTATATACAAAGATGGGTTTTTTGTTTTAAACAGCATTATCGAGTTTCGACTCAATGTACGTCTTTTATTGTCTGCATCAGATTGCAGGGCACATAGTGCAGTGCATATTCTTGGACTATTTAAAGCTATGGTCTTACAACTAAGTTGTTTCAATAATCTTCGAGTTTATTGTTGCCAATATGTTTAGTGCTGGCTGTACAATTACTTTCACATAGATTAAGTGGTTATGTCCAGAACCAATATGAGTATACATATAATCTACAGTTGTAAACGGCTCTATAACAACAGAATTTATACTAGTGCAGCATCTTTCTTGAAGTACAGCATGTCTCAAAATGTGCAGTACAACTTTAATGTGCTTTAGTATGTAGACTAGTTAAGATGTTCATACCATGTCTGGCATATATGTCATATTCTCTCACAAAGTTCTTACGCTATTCAGTCAGTTTCAACATGTGCGTCTTTGGTGGTAAGCACAACATCCAATTTCTATTCAAGCTCTATCCACACTCGGTGCAACATATCGCATTAATTGTAGCAAAGGCAGCAACGATTCGGTTCTGCCGGCCGGTTTGGCCGATGGTTCTAGGTGCTACAGTCTGGAACCACGCGACCGCTACGGTCGCAGGTTCGAATCCTGCCTCGGGCATGGATGTGTGTGATGTCCTTAGGTTAGTTAGGTTTAAGTAGTTCTAAGTTCTAGGGGACTGATGACCTCAGAAGTTAAGTCCCATAGTGCTCAGAGCCATTTGAACCATTTTTTTTATTCGGTTCTTTAAATCATTGATGTTGTTGATAGCCGTTTGGTAGACTGTCATTGACACAAGAGAAATCAATCGATACATTGTCAGGCGACCTAGGTGCCTCGGGGACTGAGTCACGCCTGTTAGTCCACCAATATGGAAGAACATCTCGCATGATCTGAGCCCAACGTAGCGCAACACCGTCTTGTTGGGAAACGACTGTGTCTTGGCAGTTAGCCACTTGTGGTAACGCAAACAGACCAAGAATATCAGGGCAGATGTTAGGATTACTGCTTTTTTCAGAGAAAAAAAAGGTCCCACAATGCGATCAACCATCACACAATACACATTACCATTTGTACTGTCACATAGTTCTTCGGTCACAGTTAATGGACTGCTTGTGGCCCACATGCGAACTTCTGTTTGTTTACCTTACCGCACCCGCGAAATGCTGCTTCGACAGGAAATAATAGATTGTTTAGGAAATTTCTACACTCCTCTAAACGGCGAATACTCGCCTACATATCACTGTTGTAACCCAACCTGCTCCACAGAGTGTCGACACATTGCCTTAGGCTATTCGCCCACCAGATCTGTCTCCATTCGAGCACTTGTGGGACATCGTCGACGACAATTCCAGCGCCATCCATAAACAGCATTAACCGTCCCTGTACTGACCGATCAAGTGTAACAAGCATAGGACTCCATCCCACAAACTAACATCCAGCTGTACTACACAATGCATGCACGTCTGCTTGCATTGAATATTCTGACGGTTACACTGGTTATTAACGTAAAAGCATTTCACATTTACAATAGCTTTTCTCTCGCTTACTTTAATCTGTGAACTTGCAACGTTAATCACTTAAATACCTTACCTATGTAAGTAGGCTGTTTAGGTTTTTATGTTGATAACGCCACGTAGCGCTCCGTATGAAAATCACTGACTGTGCTGTGTGCAGTCTGTGGCTGGTTGGACTCATTGTTGGAATATTCGCTTGTGTAGTGTTGGACAGTTGGATGTGAACAGCGCGTAGCGTTGCGCAGTTGGAGGTGAGCCGCCAGCAGTGGTGGATGTGGGGAGAGAGAGATGCCAGAGTTTTGAGAGGTTACTATAAGCGGCTGATCTGGACGTGTGTCCGCCAGAAAAAGGAAGTTAGTAAAGATGGATGTCATGATGACTTTTGAACATTATTAAGGTAAATACATTGTTTGTTCTGTATCAAAATTTTTCATTTTGCTGACTATGCATATCAGTAGTTAGTGCCTTCAGTAGTTTGAATCTTTTATTTAGCTGGCAGTATTGGCGCTCACTGTATTGCAGCAGTTCGAGTAACGAAGATTTTTGCGAGGTAAGCGATTCATGAAAGGTATAGGTTATTGTTAGTCAGGGCCATTCTTTTGTAGGGATTATTGAAAGTCAGATTGCGTTGCGCTAAACATATAGTGTGTGAGTTTAGTGATGATCAGAATAAGAGAGAACTGTTTGAGTACGTTGAGTTTTGCTCAGCTGTTTGAAAATCAAATAACGTAAGAGTTTTCCAGCAACGTCATTCATAATTTTTCCGAGGGAACGTTTCACCTAGACAAAAGTATTCCTGAAATTTCGTAACTCTACATTATTTATTTATTTATTGGTGCTGGGATCTTTTTTTCACCAGTGGATTTCGTTAGTAAATTCTGCTGAACAACCAACTAGAAAAACTGATCACAAAGCACTCGGAGGGATTCCTTTTGAAAATTGACTGTGGCGTCTTGTTAGTGGAGCGCAGAAAGTCTGTCTCTGTATGTAGTACGCAGAGAACGTAAGTGCAAGATGTGACGCGGAAAGCAAACGCGGCGACGACAACTGTGTGTTACTGTGTGAGACAATGCAGACGGGGGTGTGAGCCGAGAGCCGCGACGTGTAAATATGTGCGCGGGCCGGCCCGGCAGGTGCGCGCTGTTCGCGGCGCATTTGCACAGCGCCGGCCAAACATATTCGCGGCAACGAGCGGCTATAAATCCTGGCAGCGGCGGCGACCCCCGACCCCGGCAGCTGGCAGCTACAGCCACGGCACGGCGAGCTGCGCCCGGACGGCCGCTCTCTGCCTCTGCACAGGCGATGCGCCGGAACCTGCTGCACCCCTAAAGGGGGCCCAGAAATTCAAGCGACTTAAACTATGTGATTTAAATAATCGGTTTCCTTTAATTTACGTCTATGGTCACAATCTTTTTTGTTTAACAGATTACCAGTTTCGGTCTTTAATGACCATCATCAGATCTGTTTCATAAAAACAAAGTCCTAATGTACTGCAGCCACTATGAAACAGATCTGATTATGGCCATTAAAGACCGAAGCTGGTAATGTGTTAAACAAAAAAGATTGTGACCATAGACTTAAATTAAAGGAAACTTATTACATATACTGGTCACTGTGTTTTTTCGCGACGATGTCGCAGCTTGTTAAAGTAATCGGACATCTACAACGAAGAGCCAAAGAAATTGGTACGCCTGTCTAATATCGTGTAGGGCCCCAGCGAGCACGCAGAAGTGCCGCAACACGACGTCTGGCGGACTCCACCAATGTCTGAAGAAGTGCTGGAGGGAACTGATACCATGAATTCTGCAGGTTTGCACATACACCCGTAAGAGTACGACTGTGTGGAGATCTCTTCTGAACAGCACATTGCAAGGCATCCCAGATATCCTCAGAAATGTTCATGTCTGGAGAGTCTAGTGGCCAGCGGAAGTGTTTAAACTCAGGAGAGTGGTCCTGCAGCCACTCTGTTGAAATTCTGGACGTGTGGGATGTCGCATTGTCCTGATGGAATTCCCCAAGTCCGTCGGTATGCACAGTGGATATGAATGGATGCAGGTGATCAGACAGGAAACTTACGCACGTGTCAGTTGTCAGGGTCGTATCTAGACGTATCAGGGGCTCCATATCATTCCAACAGCACACGTCTCACACCATTACAGAGCCTCCACCAGCTTCAACAGTCCCCTGCTGACATGCAGGGTCGATGGATTCATGAGGTTGTCTCCGTACCCGTACATGACCATCCGCTCTATACAATTTGAAATGAGACTCATCCGATCAGGCAACATGTTTCCAGTCATCAACAGTCCAAAGTCGGTGTTGACGGGCCCAGGTCAGGCATCAATCTTTCTGTCGTGCAGTCATCTAGGGTACACGGGTGGACCCTCGCCTCCGAAAGCCCATATTGATGATGCTTCGTTGAATAATTCGCACGCTAACACTTATTGATGGCCCAGCAGTAAAATCTTTAGCAATTTGAGGAAGAGTTGCTCTTCTGTCACGTGAATGATTCTCTTCAGTCGTCGTTGGTCCCGTTCTTGCAGGATCTTTTCCAGACAGCAGCGGTGTCGGAGATTTGATGTTTTACCGGATTCAAGATACTCTCGGTACATTCGTGAAACGGTCGTACGGGAAAATCCCCACTTCATCGCGACCTCGGAAATGCTGTGTCCCATCGCTCATGCGCCGACTATAACACCACTTTCAAACTGACTGAAGGCTTGATAACCTGCCATCGTAGCAGCGGTAACCGATCTAACAACTGCGCCTGACACTTGTTGTCTTATTTAGGCGTAGCCGACCGCAGCGCCGTATTCTGCCTGTTTACAAATGTCTCTATTTGAATTGGCATGCCTATACCAGTTTCTTTGGCGTTTCAGTGTAATAGCGGACATTAATTTGAAGTGTGGACACCCTCTGACTTTATGACGGCTTACACTCGGGAGGAATTGAAGTCCTTTCTTCCTCAGGAGCCGAAACCAGAGAAGATAAGCGTGTTGGACGCTGGAGTCTCCAGCGAAATTGACGTTCTAACTCATCCCAACGGTTTTACATTGGGTTCAGATCTGGACTCCGTGCAGAAAAGAACATTTCAGGAATTTTCTTGGGTACAAACCTTTGCCTCGCAGATGCCGCTCCATGACAGGGTGCAATGTTATGTTGGTACAATCGATCGTCGTCTCTGATCTGTTCCTGTACTAAGCTATGCATATCCTTTGGCATTTCGTATCTTCTTAAGGGGGGACGTTCTTGAAATTGACAGAAAATAGAAAATTTCAATTTATTTCTATTTATTATTAAAACTCTTGGACATTAATTGCTCACAAGTTGCAATGATGAAATCCATCAGAAGTACCTATAAAATAATTAAATATGTGACGAAAGGCCCACTTTTTGATGCAACACTTCAGTACTAGCTGGGTGAACAACCATTCCGTGTATTACATTCATGCAAACTTACACGGGATACATCTAGAAGGCTGTGATGTTTACTCTTTCATCTGTGACTCTGTTCAGTATAAAAAAACATTAACAAATTAGCTGCTTTGTTTATGAAGAAGTAATTCTTGTTTTGCGACATTTTCGTCTGGCGCAATTGTCAGAATTGCACCTTATGATGCCGTTCTTGTATTTAATGAGAGGAACGTAGGAAGAATGAAGGTATTAGAGAGACTGGACTTTAAGTTGGGAAATTTCACTCAAGACATGTTGAGAAACACAGGTTTACAGCGCCTCTCTGCAGCTGGTAAAGGAAAGAAGGCAGAAAACAAGATACCATGAGAGGAGATTTGAAGAGAAAGAGAACCCCGAATACAACTCTGAGGCCTTCAGAAGAGCTGGCGTAAGAAAACGTTAGGCTGAACTTTAAATTGTGTTTTTCAGGATCTGTGAAGGCTACAGTTACGAAATTTTGTACACTGATTTCTACAACCCCAATAAATGTTGTCTGAAGAGTAAATTTTGAGATTCTAAATGGAAGCTGATGTACGGTGCAAAGTATTTGGAATTTCGCATGAAGTTTATATTATACTTACAAAATTATAATTAAAAACTGTTAAAATTCTTCTATTCCATATATTGAAAACTCCTCATGAAAGAAGAGATTAAACAGAGTTAACTGTACAGAAATCTCTTGAATAGTTTCTGATAAAAAGGTACATTATTACTTTTTCAAAATAAAATTTTTAAATTCCGTATAAACAGTTGAATATATTAACTCCAAGGGACTTAATAGTAAATGTGTTAATTCATGTGAAGCATGGCACAAAATTTCATTGCCGTGTCTTTAAAATCGTGGATTTGGTACATCTTTTAAATGGTGTTTGTGTTTTCCATTAACGTTCCCCCTTAAGGACATGAAAATAACACCGCCGTACCGTAACACCACCTCCTCCGTACTCCACTGTTGGCACTTCACATGAGGGCAGGGAACGTACTCCAGACATCCACCAAACTCATACCCATTCTTCGGATTGGCACATGGTAAACTGTGAGTGACCAGACCAGACAACTCATTTCCAGTCACGCACTGTGCAGTGGGTTCGCTCTTTACGCCACTTCCAGCACCGCATAGGACTGACTAAGGAAATGTGTGGCTTATGAGTAGTTGATCGGTCACTGCACCTCATTCTTTTTAACTCACCACCCGCAGTCACTGCGCCAGCTGGTCTACTACGCGCACTTTCGAACTCACGAGTGGTTCCTTCCGGTGACGTCATGCGATTTTTTACAACGATCCTCCGAATGGTTACAAACAGGACATCTAACAGGGGCGTACTGCAAGCTGTTTCTGCAAAACGTTTTGCTCCCGAAAATTCGTCAAAGAAAGGCTGATACGCTTGCAGCAGGCTTCCTCATTTTGCACGATAATACAAGGCCGCATAATGCCGTAGCAGTGTGAGAAACTCTCGACAAATATAAATTCCTGATGTGAGCCAGCTAGTTACTCTGTATGATCAAATCATAAAAATCTCCAGGCAATCAAAATTATTGTAGTATTTATGACATCTGCCAACAGCTAGGCACGTAGCAACATACGAAAGACAAAAAATTAGTCACTACAACATCAAGCAAACAGCGAGTAACACCGCCTCTAGGTCTGATAATGGCCTCAGTTAGGCGAGGAAGAGGGTCCGCAAGTTACATCAGGTATGAGTTATCCAGCTGAAGCGACTAATTACTGATTACAGTGAGAAGACAGAAGTCATGGGATGATGATGAGCACGTATACAGACGGCGGTAGTCTCGCGTACACGAGGTATAAAACGACAATGAACTGGCGAAGTCGTCGTTTGTACTCAGGTGTCCTACGTGATCATTGTCGCACGACGGGAATCACCAGACTTTTGAACGCGGAATGGTAGTTGGGGCTAGATGCATGCGACGTTACATTTCGGAAATCGTTAGGGAATTCAGTATTCTGAGATACCACAGAGTCAAGAGTGTGATGGGAATCCCAGATTTCTGGCATTCCCTCTGACCACCAACAACGGATTGGTCGAAGGACTTCACTTAATGACCGAGGGCAGCGGCGTCTGTGTATATTTTTCATTACTAACAGACAAGCAACACTGCATGAAATAACGGCAGAAATCAATGTGGGACGTACGACGAATGTATCCGTTCGGACAGTTTTGCGAAATTCGACGTTAAGAGCTATGGCAGCAGACGACTGTCATTGTCTGCAGCGCGTCTCCTGAGCTCGTGACCATGTCGGTGGGAACCTGGACGACTGGAACCTGGTCAGATGAGTCCCGATTTCAGTTCATAAGGCCTGATGGTAGGAAATCGAGCGTGGCGCAGATCCCACGAAGCCACGGGCCTCATTTGCCAACAAGGCACTGGGCAAGCTGGTTGTCGTTCCATAATGGTGTAGGATGTGTTTACATGGAATGGACTGGGTCTTCGGTTCAACTGAAAAGATGATTGAATGTAAGTGGTTATGTTCCGCTACTTGGAGACGTTTGCAGACATTCATAGACGTCATGTTCCCCAAAAATTGTTCTCGACTGGTTTCAAGAACATTCTGGACAATTCGAGCGTATCATTTGGCTACCCAGATTGCGTGGCGTGAATCTCTTCGAATATTTACGGAACATAATCGATAGGTCAGTTCATGTACAAAATCCTACACCGGTAACACTTTCGCATTTGTTGTTGTTGTGGTCTTCAGTCCTGAGACTGGTTTGATGCACCTCTCCATGCTACTCTATCCTGTGCAAGCTTCTTCATCTCCCAGTACCTACTGCAGCCTACATCCTTCTGAATCTGCTTGGTGTATTCATCTCTTGGTCTCCCTCTACGATTTTCACCCTCCACGCTGCCCTCCAATACTAAATTGGTGATCCCTTGATGCCTCAGAACATGTCTTACCAACCGATCCCTTCTTCTTGTCAAGTTGTGACACAAACTCCTCTTCTCCCCAATTCTATTCAATACCTCATCATTAGTTATGTGATCTACCTATCTAATCTTCAGCATTCTTCTGTAGCACCAAATTTCGAAAGCTTCTATTCTCTTCTTGTCCAAACTATTTATCGTCCATGTTTCACTTCCATACATGGCTACACTCCATACAAATACTTTCAGAAACGACTTCCTGACACTTAAATCTATACTCGGTGTTAACAAATTTCTCTTCTTCAGAAACGCTTTCCTTGCCATTGCCAGTCTACATTTTATATCCTCTCTACTTCGACCATCATTAGTTATTTTGCTCCCCAAATAGCAAAACTCCTTTACTACTTTAAGTGTCTCATTTCCTAATCTAATTCCCTCAGCATCACCCGACTTAATTCGACTACATTCCATTACCCTCGTTTTGTTTTTGTCGATGTTCGTCTTATACCCTCCTTTCAAGACACTGTCCATTCCGTTCAACTGCTCTTCCAAGTACTTTGCTGTCTCTGACAGAATTACTATGTCATCGGCAAACCTCAAAGTTTTTATTTCTTCTCCATGGATTTTAATACCTACTCCGTATTTTTCTTTTGTTTCCTTTATTGCTTGCTCAATATACGGATTGAATAACATCGGGGATAGGCTACAACCCTGTCTCACTTCCTTCCCAACCACGGCTTCCCTTTCATGTCCCTCGACTCTTATAACTGCCATCTGGTTTCTGTACAATTTGTAAATAGCCTTTCGCTCCCTGTATTTTACCCCTGCCACTTTCAGAATTTGAAAGAGAGTATTCCAATCAACATTGTCAAAAGCTCTCTCTAAGTATACAAATGCTAGAACCGCCTTTCCTTAATCTTTCTTCTAAGATAAGACGTAGGGTTAGTATTGCCTCACGTATTCCAACATTTCTACGGAATCCAAACTGATCTTCCCCGACATCGGCTTCTACCAGTTTTTCAATTCGTCTGTAAAGAATTCGCGTTAGTATTTTGCAGCTGTGACTTATTAAATTGATAGTTCGGTAATTTTCACATATGTCAACACCTGCTTTCTTTGGGATTGAAATTATTATATTCTTCTTGAAGTCTGGGGGTATTTCGCCTGTCTCATACATCTTGCTCAGCAGATGGTAGAGTTTTGTCAGGATTGGCTCTCCCAAGGCTGTCAGTAGTTCTAACGGAATGTTGTTTACTCCGGAGGCCTTGTTTCGACTCAGGTCTTTCAGTTTTCTGTCAAACTCTTCACGCAGTATCATATCTCCCATTTCATCTACATCCTCTTCCTCAGTTTATGTAGAAAATCCTACACCGGTAACACTTTCGCATCGCCGGCCTCTGGTGGCCGAGCGGTTCTAGGCGCTTCAAAAAATGGCTCTGAGCACTACGGGACTCAACTGCTGAGGTTATTAGTCCCCTAGAACTTAGAACTAGTTAAACCTAACTAACCTAAGGACATCACAAACAGCCATGCCCGAGGCAGGATTCGAACCTGCGACCGTAGCGGTCTTGCGGTTCCAGACTGCAGCGCCTTTAACCGCACGGCCACTTCGGCCGGCCTAGGCGCTTCAGTCTGGAACCGCTCGACCGCTACGGTCGCAGGTTCGAATCCTGCCTCGGTCATGGATGTGTGTGATGTCCTTAGGTTAGTTAGGTTTAAGTAGTTCTAAGTTCTAGGGGAGTGATGACCTGAGATGTTAAGTCCCATAGTGGTCAGAGCCATTTGAATTTGAACTTTCGCATTTATGGGCGGCTATAGAGGCAACATCGCTCAATGTTTCTGTAGGGGACTTCCAACGACTTCTTGAGTCCATAGCTGCTGCACTACGGCGGGCAAACGGGAGGTCAGCTACGACATTCCTGGGTATCCCACGACTTCTGTCACCTCAGTGTCGGTCCCGAAGAGCTACCAAATTCCGCTAAGGATCACCCGCTGTTCGAAATCTTCGCAGGCATTTGCTGTGGGATTAAGATTGGATGACTTAGAGGCCCAGTAGAGGTGCGACAGGGTTCCTGAGCGTTCGTAAAAACGTGAACGGGTGTGTGTACATAACCTGTGAAGATGGCTGTTTTCATATTGGAAGATGAGTTTTCACAGCACACTCATTACGTAAATGCAAACGAAAGGGCAAATGTTGCTCACCGAGTATACTGAAATAAATATCGCAGTTCGTGTTCTCAGTAGCCTGAACGATCGGTCCTAAATCATACTATTTAAAATACCCCCAAATATCAAAGTTTCACACCTGGTCTCAACGACAACCCCCACAGACAGCGAGTTTAAATTCGTCGGTCGGTCGTCGGTACACTCGGCAGCTGGGACTATTTGAAAATAGGCAAACTCGCGACTTGTCGGACAACATTATTCCTCTCCAGCCACTTACTGTCCTGCTCCTGTGTTGTCTGTCTCAATGAAGTCCTGCAGAAGACCATTTCTCCTACGCTGCAGTTCGAGGGCAATATTTTTTCTTACGGCCGATCGGTCGCAATATTAAAACTACAGTGAAAACCCTTGTGAAGCTTTACGCAGATGTGTTGCGCAGTGTCTCTAGCATGACGGTCTATTGCGTCAGGTAATACTTTTCAGTACTGAGCGCACAGCCAGCACGTGAAGATGCCTAGATAAATAATATCTCCCACCAAGTATGAAGTATTGCTGAGGGGTTTCGCCTGATTTCATGCAGCACACATTACGTAACTGCCGTGTGTTCCCTTATTCCCTGCTATATGTCCCGCCCACCTCCATCTCATAATTACGTTATTCACACCATTCCGTTCCCAGACCCATTTCCATGCACTTTAGTTTCTCCTTGTAACTATCCAACGAACCTCTCTCTGCCGCTTGCTGAGCATTCGTTAGTTTTGAACTATTTTCGCATTAAGGGTTTATTTTCAACTGTCGTAAGTAAAAACTGGTACTCTATGTTACCATACGGCTGAAACTGTTTCCTCATGTCAGATCCCAAACCACACACACACTCCTCGTGTCAGTTGCAGGTTGTCTATTCCATGGTTTCCAGGGGCAACAAAAATTTGATTTTCAGTACTCCATAATTTACAAATAATAATCGAATTTAAAAACTCACAATGCTGTCGTGACCTTCTCTTTAAGAGGTGTAATCTTACGTTAAAGCTTTTACGCAATAAGTACTAAAGTTAGAAAGTGTGTATATATCTTGAGGCGGTGTGACTCAAGGCGCGCAAACTACCCAGACTTCATTCATCCAGTATTTTAGAATGAGAGCACTTAACTGCTTCCAACAAACTTCATGCATAATTTAAAAATTTTTCTATTTGATACCACTCGCAGCAGTTTCTCAGGTATTATATTTTCGGAATTCATGCATAACTGCACCACCAACTCTCTTCGCAATACATTTTGCAGAATGTATCCACACATACCACTGAATGGACGTGTACAACTGCATCACTACACGACATAAATTTCGAGAGACATGACGTCATAAACATTGCGATGCGTGAAAAACTGCCCTTTTTAAAATGGAGCGCAACTTACTCAGAGTACACTTTCCCGGTGTTCGGTAATGAGCACTTAGCGAATTCCAACAAATTTTAAACATAATTTCAAACGTTCTATAAACTCTTTCTTGTTTGTTTTACCTGACTGACGTTTAATATTAAACACGTTAATTCATTCGTACAGTAATGAGACGTTTGAAACTTGTTGTACATATGGGAGTTCGAGTCTTTAAAGAATAAGGGGTGCGTGGCTACTGGTGTACAAAGACCGAAAGCATTGCTTTTCAAGAACGTCGGAAGCTCTGGTTCAAATAAATGTGCAGTTCAACGAAGGCGGTCCAGGCCATTTCGTTCTCTCTGTATTGAGCCATTTTTCGCAACTAGGCTAAGTACAAAAACTCATGACTTCATTGTTCACGTGTAATATGTTCTATTCTGTGCGTTACTTAAGCATTACTACAAATTATTTTCAGGGCTAATTCAAAATCTGTTGTATTAAATTCTTCCATTAGATGTCTAAGCTTATCAGCTTATATACGTTAGATGAAAACAGTACAATGCGAAAAAAAACAAAGCTAGTTCCGATACGTTACATTACAACTATCGGAAATAGTTTTAATGATACGGAATCTCCTTGTCTAACTCTTCCACTTTTCAATTTATTACGATCCTTATGAGGTCCAATTATAATCTAAGGGCTGTCAACACAGCTTTCATTGACAGTGAGACGTAAGCCTTTTAAAATCTATAAACCGACACTTTTTACTCATTTGTTTGTTTTATAATTTCGTTGGTGGCTTGCAAATCGTCCATTACACTGTATCTATTTGTAAATACATCTTCTTCTTAGCATGATTAAAATCTGAGTTTCCTTACCCTTACTGTTGATAATTTTAGGGGCTATCTTGTGGATTAGGAACGACAGGCTAATAGCTCTATAGATTTTATATAGATATTTTTCTATGTAACCCCAACGTATCTCGTGGAGTGAACAACGGTGCAAATAGTGATAAAATTCTATCAGGCTTTCAACAGTGTCAAGTAGTTTAAAATTCACGAGCTTTCACGGTGCCTTGCCTTTTCTTGTGTGAAACGTCCCCTTAGAAAAATGGATGAATTACTGTGCTGATAAATCTCTTACATTATTTGATTTTCAAACAGCTGAGCAAAACTCAACGTACTCAGACATTTCGCTCTTTACCTATTCTGATCAACACTAAACTGACACACAATATTTTTTTAGCGCAACGCAATCTGACTTTCAATAATCCCTACAAAAGAATGGCCCTGACTAACATTAAACTATACCTTTCACAAATCACTTACCTCACAAAAATCTTCGTTACTCAAGCTACTGCAATACAGCGAGCGCCACTACTGCCAGCTAAATAAAAGATTCAAACTACTGAAGGCACTAACTACTGATAGGCATAGTTAGCAAATTAAATATTTTGATAGAGAACAAACAATGTATTTACCTTAATAGTGTTCAAAAGTCATAATATATATAGCAGTTCATGACATCCAATAATACAAATTTCAAAACTCCGCACATCCACCACTGCTGGCGGCTCACCTCCAACTGCGCAACGCTACGCGCTGTTCACATCCAGCTGCCCAACACTACAATGGCAGACAACAATGCAAACTAGCCACAGACTGCACACAGCACAGCCAGTGATTTTCATACAGAGTGCTACGTAACGTTGCCAATAAGAAAACATAAACAGCCTACTTACACTTGATGCCCGGAAACCCACTTACACGGATCAATATCTGCATGCTACCAGTTTCACCACCCTTCGCATAAAAGTTCTGTTCTGAGGGCATTGATGCATCGAACGGAATCCGTTTCAGATGATGAAAGCCTTCGGAAGGAACTGAACCACTTACGCGAAGTATTCAAAGAAAACGGCTACAACATCTGCACAGATTTCCCAAGTCATCTTGCCCAAACAAACGTAATCGGAAGGCCCCAGAGGACAACACAAAGAAGGTTACGTTTTTGCCGTTCTGTGGCTCAATAATAGGGAACATTAGCCGGCTCCTAAAGAGCCATGAAGTCGATCCGGTCTTTAGAGCACCAACTAAAATTCGACAACTTATGAGGCCTGTGAAAGACGATATAGGTCTCAGAACGCCAGGAGTACCGCGTGGGTGTGGACAATTTTATGTCAGACAGACTGTACGTGCCTTCGAACAGCTTCGTGTACAACAAGAGAGATGCTTTCGCCTACGATATCCTGAGAAATCGGCGGTAGCTAAGCTTGCCCTAGAAAATGGGCACCGTATTGTATTCGTCGGAACATCTATTATTACACGGGCTAATAGTTTCTGGCACAGCGTCATAAAAGAAGAAATCGAGATAAAAATTTCTGATAATGTCCTCAATAAAGATGGCGGTCAGCGGATTGTTGAAACGGGCGTGGCAATCGCACAACGAAAACATTACCATATTTGGATCTGGAGTGAGCACCACTGACGTCACTAAAGGCAGTGCGACTATAATTAGGACGACAGCAGCAATTATTCGACCGTCACCACCCGACACTGGCCGAGGAGCATTCGGGCAAAAGCTGGTGGGTTGTAAACCAATTGAGGCGGCTCGAAGCCCGAGATTATTGCATCAGTACATATCGCCGCGAAACTATGCATTAGTATGATGATACAAATAACTTTACTATGCGATTAATAAAAGCAGTGGACTATCATATACGAAGGACACGCTCATAACTCGCTGGAATCACAAGTGTTCCACTACAGACCCCGTATAACCTGTTCAAAAATAAGAAATAAAACGGGCGGTCCACCTCTCTGATTAAAGAGAACCTCGAAGTGGAAGCAATGACTCTTCCGAAAATTAAAATAAAACAAAGCAACCCAAAGGGTCATTCGTCTTGCGGCTCGCTAGTCATACAGCGGTTAGCAGCCAAGATAAACCCCGGCCCACATGCTGGGTCGTTTTTGTTACCCGAACCAATGGCCCCAATACAAAACCGCACACACACACACACACACACACACACACACACACACACGTTCATTTTCTGCTCACGGCTTCAGCAAGCGCACTTACGTCATCACGCATTCCCACGGCCGTCGAAGGCGTTGTTCCCAGGCTCACGTCCCTGACTGGGGGATGACAGGTGCGCGAAAAATTAGCGACGCTCGCGGCAGATTGCATCTGGCCAGGCTGAGACACAGCCATCGGCTTTTCGGGGAAGGCACAAAAAAGGCCGCTGCGGGCGCCTAACGCGGCGAAAATTAACCCATTAGCCGGCGAGAGTCCTGAGCAGTCAGCGCGGTCGTAAATCAGCTTTTGCGCGCCTTTCGATCAGCGCCGTTCCGCCACGAGGTTATAATTTTATTCGCGGACGAGAAATTGGTACAGCGGGCATCGCACCACAGCTCCAAATGGTAATGACCTTGCGCTTGAGGCGCCAAAATAAGGCTGGCGGACTGGACAGTCTAATTCCTGTTTACGACGTTCCGCGCTCCGTAAATTACGAGGGCACTAAGGAAAGTTCTCCACCTAGAATATAGATGACGTTGATATGGATGAAGTTTAATTCATGGATAAATATTACTCGGTTTTCTTCTCACGTCCGATTTGTTTCTGCACTCAGGTTTTCAACAACTTTCTCTATCTTAATCGTTTGAAATTAGCTTCCCTACCAGTAGGTCGTGAGGCATTTTCGTATGTAGTCGTACCCTCACATGAATGGGAGCAGGCCAACCTCGACAACTACAACACCTACAACATATTCTCTAGAATAGTTTAGCTGAAGTCATTGACTCCCGACTAGATGAATATCAGTCTAGCTTCGGAGCTAGTAGATGCTGTACACAGCAAATAGAAAACCGTAAGACTATTCCTACACAGCGGAGTCGTGGCGGACATCTGTGGGTAGTCATATTAGTCGACGTTCAAAAGACACGTTACGAGGACTGGACCTAGAGGAGAAGACCACAAGACTAGTCCAGACGATATGCAAAGCCAAATTTAGAGGTGACCTCTCTGAGAGCTTCCCAATTCAGGTGCGAGTTAGGCCGTTATTACACTATCATATTTCTTTGTCAAAGTCGATATGTCAAATATTTATGTCAAAGAAATTTGATGGTGCAAGAGGGAACTTTGTCAAATCTCCCCTGTCGTCAAATAAGTATGATCAAATCTAGGGCTTCGCAGTAGATTTGATCATAAAAGTCGCTTGTCTTCTGTTCACTGCAGTGTGAAATGTTACCACTTGGAACGCTAGCATCGCTGCAGCGTTCTGTCACGACTAGTGTGTTTGTAAACATGGCTGCGAAGTTTAATTCATGTGTACCGTCAGCTAAAAAATTAATAGAAATGTATGAAGCTGATGAGGCGCTTAGTTGACAACATCGGTAGCTCCGTGAGGCTATTTGCAGATGACACGGTTGTCTACAAGAAAGTAGCAACATCAGAAGACTCGTACGTACTCCAGGAAGACCTGCAGAGGATTAATGAATGGTGCGACAGCTGGCAGCTTTCCCTAAATGTAGATAAATGTAATATAATGCGCATACATAGGGGCAGAAATCCATTCCAGTACGATTATGCCATAGGTGGTAAATCATTGGAAGCGGTAACGACCGTAAAATACTTAGGAGTTACTATCCGGAGCGATCTGAAGTGGAATGATCACATAAAACAAATAGTGGGAAAAGCAGGCGCCAGGTTGAGATTCATAGGAAGAATTCTAAGAAAATGTGACTCATCGACGAAAGAAGTAGCTTACAAAACGCTTGTTCGTCCGATTCTTGAGTATTGCTCATCAGTATGGGACCCTTACCAGGTTGGATTAATAGAAGAGATAGACATGATCCAGCGAAAAGCAGCGCGATTCGTCATGGGGACATTTAGTCAGCGCGAGAGCGTTACGGAGATGCTGAACAAGCTCCAGTGGCAGACACTTCAAGAAAGGCGTTACGCAATACGGAGAGGTTTATTATCGAAATTACGAGAGAGCACATTCCGGGAAGAGATGGGCAACATATTACTACCGCCCACATATATCTCGCGTAATGATCACAACGAAAAGATCCGAGAAATTAGAGCAAATACGGAGACTTACAAGCAGTCGTTCTTCCCACGCACAATTCGTGAATGGAACAGGGAAGGGGGGATCAGATAGTGGTACAATAAGTACCCTCCGCCACACACCGTAAGGTGGCTCGCGGAGTATAGATGTAGATGTAGATGTACAGCGAAAGCACAGTGAGTACAAAAATAGATTAACAAAGACTGGAGAGCCACAAAAAGCTGCGGAGGTTATTAGCCGTGAGAAACGGCCCAGGTTCACGGCTGACGATAGAAAAGGAAAATTAATGGCCTCCGCTCAAGCTATTCTCACGAGAAAGTGAGAGTACGTATCCTAAGTAACCCTAAATGGAAAGAAGAAGAAGTCGGCCGAATTACGTCTTTTAGTAGTTACCAAGTCACGGAACTTCCATATGATACCAGAAATTACGTCGATATCTGTAAAATGGTTCAAATGGCTCTGAGCACTATGGGACTTAACATCTATGGTCATCAGTCCCCTAGAACTTAGAACTACTTACACCTAACTAACCTAAGAACAGCACACAACACACAGTCATCACGATGTCTGTACTAGAGGAAATATTAGTTCAAAAAATATCTTCGCGATAAACTATGATCCCAAATTTGTTCCATGTTATGATGATACTTCTTGCACTATAATCTAAGTTAAACATCAAATAGTATTGTAATATCGATTTTTGATTGTGTGTTACATTCAGATGCGTGAAATACAATAGCGAGTGTCACAAAATTCTTAATATTTTAAATTTTTTAGGCGACTGTCGACAGCATCTGGAGAAATGCATAGTAAACACTGTGCTGTCTTACGATATATTTATTCACAAATGGTTTCGATTATTGATCATCTTCACAGTGAAAAAAAGTTATGCGATGTGTGAAGTGGTCATAAAATTTTTCCTCTGTGAAGATAATCATTGATCGAAATCGGTTGTGAATAAATATATTATAAGACAATACAGTGTTTACCATGCATTTTTCCAAGTCGTAATATTTTATTGATTTATCGCCATCGGAAGTTTATCCATACTTGGTGAACCATCAAGAGACGTCTGCTCCTTTATGTTTCAGTAGGGGTCTTAAATACGCTAATTAATGGTAACACATTCAGCCGTGTGTTGAAATCTCATTCGTATATCCATCTTTTGTCTCAAATTTCTGGTGGGACAGATGTGGTCAGTATATGAGAATTAATTGTAGCATTATGGTATTATCACTGCATCGGATTTGTCGAAGTAGATTTCGTCTGCTGTAAAGCTTTTGCCTATAATTTTCTGAGATGAAAATTGTCATCGTTGATTGTTATTACTGATTACCTTGCAAAGGCTCAAGTAGCAACTGGTGAACTTTATATAGTAATCAGAATCGATTAAGCGATTTTTGTTTCTCTTGAGAGAGGCATGGAAAGAAACTGAAGAGAGTGTTGTATCCTCACTTCACTGCTGTAATATATTCAGTGATTCTACATTAGATCTACTACCTAAGGAACGTACGAGGGCAGTTCAATAAGTAATGCAACACATTTTTTTTCTGAAACAGGAGTTGTTTTATTGAGCATTGAAATACACCAGGTTATTCCCCAATCTTTTAGCTACACAACACTATTTTTCAACGTAATCTCCATTCAATGCTACGGCCTTACGCCACCTTGAAATGAGGGCCTGTATGCCTGCACGGTACCATTCCACTGGTCGATGTCGGAGCCATCGTCGTACTGCATCAATAACTTCTTCATCATCCGCGTAGTGCCTCCCACAGATTGCGTCCTTCATTGGGCCAAACATATGGAAATCCGACGGTGCGAGATCGGGGCTGTAGGGTGCATGAGGAAGAACAGTCCATTGAAGTTTTGTGAGCTCCTCTCGGGTGCGAAGACTTGTGTGAGGTCTTGCGTTGTCATGAAGAAGGAGAAGTTCGTTCAGATTTTTGTGCCCACGAACACGCTGAAGTCGTTTCTTCAATTTCTGAAGAGTAGCACAATACACTTCAGAGTTGATCGTTTGACCATGGGGAAGGACATCGAACAGAATAACCCCTTCAGCGTCCCAGAAGACTGTAACCATGACTTTACCGGCTGAGGGTATGGCTTTAAACTTTTTCTTGGTAGGGGAGTGGGTGTGGCGCCACTCCATTGATTGCCGTTTTGTTTCAGGTTCGAAGTGATGAACCCACGTTTCATCGCCTGTAACAATCTTTGACAAGAAATTGTCACCCTCAGCCACATGACGAGCAAGCAATTCCGCACAGATGGTTCTCCTTTGCTCTTTATGGTGTTCGGTTAGACAACGAGGGACCCAGCGGGAACAAACCTTTCAATATCCCAACTGGTGAACAATTGTGACAGCACTACCAACAGAGATGTCAAGTTGAGCACTGAGTTGTTTGATGGTGATCCGTCGATCATCTCGAACGAGTGTGTTCGCACGCTCCGCCATTGCAGGAGTCACAGCTGTGCACGGCCGGCCCGCACGCGGGAGATCAGACAGTCTTGCTTGACCTTGCGACGATGATGACACACGCTTTGCCCAACGACTCACCGCGCTTTTGTCCACTGCCAGATCACCGTAGACATTCTGCAAGCGCCTATGAATATCTGAGATGCCCTGGTTTTCCGCCAAAAGAAACTCGATCACTGCCCGTTGTTTGCAACGCACATCCGTTACAGACGCCATTTTAACAGCTCCGTACAGCGCTGCCACCTGTCGGAAGTCAATGAAACTATACGAGACGAAGCGGGAATGTTTGAAAATATTCCGCAAGAAATTTCCGGTTTTTTTCAACCAAAATTGGCCGAGAAAAAAAATGTGTTGCATTACTTATTGAACTGCCCTCGTACATCCACAGGAAAGCCGGCAAATTTTCTCCTCGCTCTCAGATTTGTGAAAGGAAACTTGGAGCGATGCAGATCGCAGGTGGTCCAGATGGCAACAGTCCGGCTTCGGATGTGCCAAAAGCAGGCGGCCTGCCGGGACAACCTAACTCACGTTTCGGGACTCTCAGGTCCTCAAATTACGGAGCACCCTGGAGCGCGGCCGCAACGGCTTGCATGTGCATCTGTCTCCTCTACAGTTAATTTTAAAATGTGTGCACTACCTATTGGTCTCCTTTTCGGTTTTAGCTGTGTTTACACGCTTCTTTCATTACTAATAATGCCGTCTGACAAGTAACGCCAGAGATTAGTTTGTAACGTATCATCCGTGACCACATCCGTGGACTTGTTCTCTTTGTTGCTGCTGGTGGCAGAACCGGTACCCGGTAGGAAGGAGGAGTAGTTTGTCGAACCTAGAGGCTGGAGATGATGGGTTAGATTTTCTTTAATGCTTATAAGTGGATTGTGATCGGAGTATATTATGCTGTCACAAGGGCTAATTAGTTTTCCATGAAGGCATGTTAACACCTGTTGTGAGAGCTCAACTTCGCTCCCACCCCCAAGTTCACTCCCGTCGCAGAAATTGTTAGTGCTGTTGAACAGGTTGCAGCTCGACTTCCGCCTGAATCAGCTGAGGAAATACGTCGTGAAACTTGTCGTGTGTTGACGAAATCCAAGCCGATGAAGTCAAATATCACCAGTAAAGAGAGGGCGGCCATTCGTGGTCTGAGGGAGCGCTCTGAAATTGTTGTCTTACCGGCTGACAAAGGCAATGCTACAGTTGTTGTCTCCCATAAGGACTACACTGATAAGATGCAGAGCCTGCTAAATGACGATTCCTACCGGAAGATCAGCGTTGACCCTACAAAGAAGGTGGAGAACAAGACGAGGTCGCTTCTCAAGGACGCAGATTTACCGGACGGTGACGCTAAGAAATTGTTACCCCAAGGTCCGGTACCGCCTAGACTATATGGACTGCCGAAGGTTCACAAAGAGGGGGTACCATTACTCCCCATTGTCAGCAACATCAGGGCACCTACAGATCTGTTGGCGAAATACCTGACGGAAATATTAAGTCCTTATGTGGGTAAATGTCCTCATCACATCCGTAATTCCGTGGATTTTGTTAAACGCCTTGATATCTTCAGGTTGGATGAGTCAGATATCATGGTGAGTTTTGACGTCGTTTCCTTGTTTTCGAAGGTACCCCTGCGAGAGTCACTAGAATTGATTAGTCAGAACTTTGACGAGAAGACCAATGAACTTTTTAGGCCTGTCTTGACTTCCACGTATTTTATTTTTAATGGATAATACTACGAACAAACCGAGGGAGTCGCCATGGGTAGCCCACTCTCACCGGTGGTAGCGAATTTGTACATGGAGAACTTCGAGGAGGAAGCCCTGTCGTCATCCGAATGGAAACCTACTTGCTTTTTCCGTTACGTGGACGACACGTTCGTCATCTGGTCACATGGTATGGATAAACTCCTTGACTTCCTTACACATCTAAACTCCATACACGCCAACATCAAATTCACTATGGAGACTGAAACGGAGGGTAAATTACCTTTCCTTGACGTCTTGGTCAAGAGAAGGGCTGACGGCACCCTAGGTCATGGGGTGTATCGGAAGACAACGCACACTGATCTGTATTTGCACGCAGACAGCTGCCACCACCCTTCACAGAGGAATGGGGTACTTAAAACTCTACTACATAGGGCGCGCACTATCTCTGACGTAGAGAGTCTACCCCAGGAATTGGAACATCTGAGAAATGTATTTCGAAAAAATGGATACTCAGAGTGGCAGATTCAACGTGCTCTCCGCCCACCCACTACAGCACAACCTGTGGAGATGGATGAAATCACGAAGGAGGAGGTAGGCACTGCGTTTATCCCATATACAGGCGCACTCTCGGGGAAAATCGCCCGCATTTTGAAGAAACACCGGGTCGGAACTGTGTTTTGTCCTCCGAATAAAACTCGTGCACTGGTGGGGAGCGCCAAAGATGACCTCGGTTTGAGGAAGGCCGTGTCAATGTGGCAAGTCGTATATTGGTCAGACGATGCGTACCGTCGAGGATCGATGCCGTGAACACCAGAGGCACACTCGACTGATGTATCCGAGCAAGTCGGCGGTCGCTGAACATTGTTTGTTGGAAAATCACGCTGTGGAGTATGCACGCACGAGGATTCTGGTACAGACGTCGAGATACTGGGACAGCGTTGTTAGAGGCCATCGAAATTCGCACCAATGACGACCTCATAAACCGTGACTGTGGCTATAATCTTAGTAAGGCTTGGGAACCAGCGATTGGGTTAATCAAGAGTAAATCGAGCAAACGTATAGTTGTGACGACCACGGCGGACAGAGCCATCACACCGACGTCATCTCAGACGCCGTCGCAATCTGTTCCACCGCGCGACCGTGGCGTGGGGCGCGGACGGCGGAGGGAGTGCGCCGTGGCCGGAGGGTATTTAAATTTGCCGCCGCCGCGACCGAACCCAGTTCCCCCTGATCAGCCATAGCGTACGGATCTCCGTACCGCCACGTTCACAGGAGCTCAGTCCATCAGTTCACCTGATGATAGCGACATGTATGATCGCCGAAATATTGTGCCCGTTGGACACTGTAGACCGGCAGTACACCCGTGGATATTTTGCATATCTATTGATTTTGAATATCTTGTTTTGTGGTTGTGGAGACTATTGGTACGAGTTGCTAGAAATGAACTGCGGGCAATGTACAAATATTGTTAGCGGTTCACATGGTCCAGTCGAGTGGTCGAATATGAATAAAAAATGGCTCTGAGTAGTATGGGACTTAACATTTGAAGTCATCAGTCCCCTAGAACTTAGAACTACTTAAACCTAACTAACCTAAGGACATCACACACATCCATGCCCGAGGCAGGATTCGAACCTGCGACCGTAACGGTCGCGTGGTTCCAGACTGAAGAGCCTAGAACCGTTCGGTCACTACGGCCGGTGAATATGAATAAAGTTAGATGGCTAAGTGACATTTGAGTTTGGAATCTTGACTGATTTAACCCTGTCTCTTGGGTTAAAGCAAACGTGGTTTTCGTAGTACGAAGTGCAAAGAATTAGCCAAGGCCTGCCAGTAAACATACACTGTAAAATTTTAGAGCAAACTTGGCATAATTTGTGCTCCGCACTATGCATTGCTAAGAGTTAGTGAATTCTGGCCGCGTCCGCAAGAGAGGCTTCGAGCTACGCCGCGGACGCCAGACCGAGAAACACTTCAGTTTGCAGAAGCCGAAGGGTCGATTCCCAAGTGTGTTACCTCCGGGCACCAGCGAACGAAACGGTTTCCCGAGCAATGTGAACCTCTTCTCACGATGCGCAGTCATTGTCTCAGCTTTAATCTATCAATAATAGATTCTGGACAGCATTCTCATTCTCACATAAAACAACACACCTATCACCAATAACCACTCATAACTAGTCTGAAAGAGCTCAACTGGTTTGTCTTGCGCCTATAGTCAGCTTCCGCTTGAGACGGGTATTATAATTTACAATTTTTTTCATTCAGCTATTCATAGAGCCACCTCCACAGCCCTTTCTTCTGAAAATCTCAAATCTGAAATCAATCTGATTAAAACAGTGGCTTCCAATAATGGCTATGATCCTTCTATAGTAGCAGTATTTTTAGTAGGAAAAACAATAAGAGTCACTACCCTAGGCCTTTCTAATAACGAACCTAATGAAAAGAAAAAATTTTTCTCCATACCGTATCTGGGTCCAATTTCTTACAGAATACAGCCTTTACTTGAAAATAAATATAACTGTAGAGTAGGCTTCTCTACTAATAATTCTTTAAAAAGTAATATCATACATAACTTGAAACCTACGCTTTCCCTTTGCATAATTCTGGTGTTTATAAAATAATTTGCGGCAATTGTGGCCTATTACATAGGCCAAAACGGCCGAGCTATTGCGACAAGGTTCAAGGAACACCTTCTCGGCAAAAAAGGGGCCAATGTTCATAATTCAACTTTCGTTGACAATTTGTTAAGCACAGGGCATAATCCTAAAGATGTAAAAGAAGTCTAGATCCTGCACTCGGAGAAAAAAGCTTTATGTTTAACATCTTAGAAGAGCTAGAGGCTTTTAAACAGCCATCTGTGAAGGACGATCTCATTCTGAACGAACAGTTGCAATTACGCAATTAAAACGTTTTTCAAGGTATAGAGCCGCTAATTAAAAATGGTCTGAATGGCGATACTTTCCTCAATGTAGAGTCATAAACATCGTATTCCTTTACAGTTCCACATTTCTTTATCTACGTTTGAACTATATTTCATTTATAAAATAAGACCGTTGCGGTATGTTGTAATTTTCCTGCACTGATCACCGTTATTGCCTGTAATGTTAAATTGTCTATACAGTGCCTCAGTTGCTCTTGTCTGTAATTCGATCACTTTTTGATAGATGGACCGAATCTGTTTTCGTGTCCAACTCGTGGCTGCCTTGGCCTGTTAGCCATCTAGTCTGGCGGTAGCGGCGGTTTGATGCAGTTATTTGGCTCTAAGCGACCTCGTGACTGCCATTGTATTTCGATAGAACATTTTATTCCAACTGACAAACATGTTACATTTTTACAGTATAATTTTTATTTTTGTGATTATTTCAATTTCACAAGAGCTTTTTTGGTCAGATGTTTTTCACGTATGGTGTGACTACATGTAAACACACTGCTTGTGCAGTATATGGAAGTAATCCTATTAATTATATTGTATTATTGAGCTATATCATTATACTTTCTAGGTAATCCTATGTAATTTTTATTCTGATGAAGCCGGCCGTTGTGTCCGAGTGGTTCTAGGCGCTTCAGTCCCGAACGGCGCTGTTGCGACGGTCGCAGGTTCGAATCCTGCCTCGGGCATGGATGTGTGTGATGTCCTTAGGTTAGTTAGGTTTAAGTAGTTCTAAGTTCTAGGGGACTGATGACCTCAGATGTTAAGTCCCATAGTTCTCAGAACCATTTGAACCATTCTGATGAAGACCGCCTTAGAGCTGTCGAAACCATGGTCAATTTGACAACAATTTTATGCAGCCGAGGTGACTATACGTACATTAAGTTAACGCACGGTTGCTGGACTTCAGCCTATAACAATGTTTAAAATTTCAATGTACAATGCGTAAAATATTTTACTTCGGAAATAAACACTGTTCCCGTAAACCTCTGATTCTTCCAGCGCTGTTAAATTATCTATTTCCTGTGACGTAACAAATTAACACAGTGTTCCGAAATTCACAGGACGCATTCTGTAGCATCCAGTCCATGGAAATTAAGTCAGTCACAGATTATTTTCTTTTATTTTCCATATTTTACACCTAATAATCACACGAGAATTGTCCAACGCCGTAACTATTTTCAGCCACGCAGTCGTCATCTTCCGACAATCAATATATGAAAGTAAGAGACAAAAATTACTATAGATTCGATAAAATCTGCTAAGTAACTATTTCCATAATGATAAAGAAAAAAAAGGTTGTACGTATAGGCACATGCTGCAAGCCGTGACGTACCGTACTCTTTGCGTTGTCAAGAATTCTGATGGCAACAGTAAGCAGAAGTCGAGGTTTTATAGGCACAGTATCTATTCATACATATCTATAATCTGAAGGAATAGTTACTTTGTCAGATTTTGTAGTTACATTCTTTTATGTAAAAAGTTTTAAAAATGGTTAAAAATCATGACACATTACTCTAACAAATGTAACTATAAATTCTTCCGAAGCAGGTTTTGCTTTCGCTTACATACGCATGTACGAATAGTCAAAGACACGTTTTGATAGGCGATGCAGTAACAGTGGCAGCCGATTGCATATTAGGGTCTTTAGAGTACCCCATATCAAGAAAGCAACTGTGAGAAGCAGGTTTACACCACAGTGTGATACATGTGTTCTTGATTACGAACTAACCGTCGGAGGCGGAGCCCGTGTCGGTATATATCATGAAACTCTCGAATAGTAATCAGGCTAGGGCCGGAATCGCAGAGTTTAACGACCACATCCAGTCGACCGATAACTGTCAGCAGTGTCGTATGTTCTCAAGACCTAAACATTCGACAGAAAGGGACAATATGAAAGTTCCAAAATGAATAGGCAAAGGAAGCAGTCTATAGCACAAAAGGCTTTCACATGGGTGACATCTGCTTTGGCAGCCAGTTGAAGTTAATTCACTGTTGGAAGGCGCAGTAAGGCTATGAGAATTTTGATGTTGAACCAGCTATAGCCGTCGACGATTTTAGCTTGTCATATTGTAACTAAGATGAAAAGATGTAAAAATGGGCCATAACGGCTAAAGCCTGTGTACGCCTACATTAAATCGCAGTTGAGATTGAAATCAGTAATCAGCTATTAATACGAATACTTCAAATTTGTTTCCATTTCGACTGCTTATTTGAAGAAAACACGCTGAGTTTTTATTTGTGCAATTAATGGGTAGACATTAGTTACGGGATAAGAGACGCTCCTGCCATAGCGATAAACTAACATGAAGTAGAGAGTCATCTATCTGGCAATATTATTCGATTTTGAGTTTCACTATTATAGAACGCACGAAAATGTCATGTTGACAAACAAAACCGCTAATGTTTCACTATACAGTGGAACAGATTTAAACAGACAGTTTAATTTTGTTGATGTTATTCGTTTTAATACCAATACGCATACTTTTATTGATTGAGAAATTGGATTTTTGCGTGCAACGTTTCTGGCAATAGAAAATGTCAATAAGTTAGCAACAATCAGCATTAGAAAACCAACTCACCAAACGTACGATGCAAAAACTATAGCTTCGGCTTATGAGTGAAAAACGTGGCAGGGAAGTAATACATGTAGTTGCGGTTAAATCCGCACGTAACAATAATTTATATGCAAGCACATTTTTCTTCCTGTTGTTACGACATACAGCGCAAAATATAAACACTGAAACGAAGAGGCTGACTGTGGCTGTCGATGGTGCTAGACCGTTTATCTGCCAGAGAAAACCGGTCCCGGAAGCGTCTATTGCCCATTGGGAGGATGTTTACTTTACTGGAGACTTCAATGCACGATACAGACAAGAGCGCGTAAGAAAGCATGAGCACAATATCTCACTATATTAGGCGCCAATGTATTCTCTGGCGGAGCAAGGAATATTTTGGCTTGTCAAGTGACCTGTATATGGTTGGTTGGTTGGTTGGTTGGTTGGTTCAAAAAGGGTGTGAAACAGACCCAACTGCGAGGTCATCGGTCCTTTGTTTCCAGTGGAACAACTACCCAAAGGAAAGAAGAAAGCAAAGAAGACGTACAGCAAAATAATAGGAGAAAGGAAGAACGAGAAGAACGACAGGAGGACAATAAATGGCTCTGGGCACTATGGGACTCAACTGCTGAGGTCATTAGTCCCCTAGAACTTAGAACTAGTTAAACCTAACTAACCTAAGGACATCACAAACATCCATGCCCGAGGCAGGATTCGAACCTGCGACCGTAGCGGTCTTGCGGTTCCAGACTGCAGCGCCTTTAACCGAGGAGGACAATAAACACTACAATAGACAAAACAGGACAAGAAAACTAGAGAGACGCAAGAAGCTGGGAGAAGAGACTAAAAACAAGTAAGCATATTACCATGGCTGGCTGACCATGAGAATATACCGAGCGAGGTGGTGCAGTGGTTAAACACTGGACTCGCATTCGGGAGGACGACGGTTCAATCCCGCGTCCGGCCATCCTGATTTAGGTTTTCCGTGATTTCCCTAAATCGCTCCAGGCAAATGCCGGGATGGTTCCTTTCAAAAGGCACGGCCGACTTCCTTCCCCGTCCTTCCCTAATCCGGTGAGACCGATGACTTCGCTGTCTGGGCTCCTTCCCCATAAAAACAAACAACCATGAGAATAAAAAAGGAGAAGCCAGCCACTCTGCAACAGATTAAAAGCCCTAGGGTGGAGACACAGAAGGAAAATGGACATGCGCTAAAACTCAGATCAAATGATAAAACCAACCCTCACGAATAAAAAGTAAAACTAAAGCTGCTATTGATTCATTGTCACCCAACACCGAAGGTAGGGTGCTGGGAAAGTTAAAATTCAACCCCAGAGTGGCTAAAAGTGGGCAGTCGAGCAAGAGATGGACGACTGTCATTTGGGAGCCACACCGACACTGAGGCCAATGCGGAGCCGACCAAGGACAACTGATTCCCTGCGAGAAGCACGCAGGGAAAGCTTCCACACATTCGCAGTCTCCTTAATGACACGCAGTTTGTTCTGTAAAAGCTCTTGGTTGACGAGTCGCACGAGTCACTTCTCGTTCCATCACATACCACACGTTCTCGATTGGAGACAAACCTGGAGATCGTCCTGGTCAGGGGTGTCTTGCAGAGCACGTTGAGTTTCACGGGCAGTGTGTGTGCGAACGTTACTCTTTTGGAGCAACACCTTTCCTGCTGCAGGAACGTCAAAAGAACGGGTCTGACAACATTCTGTACGTACCACGCGCTGGTTAGCGTCCGTTTCAGCGGCGCCGAAGGTGAATGAGAGCTTTAGCTTACCGTATCCCAGACCATACAGCCTGGAGTGTGGTCAGTGTGTCTCGGATGAATGAATTCTACGAGAAAGCGATCGTCAGGGTTACGTCGTACATGCAAACCATCATCACCTGCGTTCAGGCAGAATCTGCTTTCATCGCTGAAGACCAAGGTCCACCATTCCATCTACCAGTTCATCCTCTGACGGCACCAGTGAAGCCGTGCACGTCGATGCTGTGGCGTGAGTGGAAGATGGGCTAGAACTGTGCATGCCTACGGTCCCACTGGCAATAACAGGTTAGCAACAGTTCGTGTTGACTTGTCTGGGCTCGCAAGCCCACTGATCTGTGCTGTGGTAGCTGTACGACCAGCGATTGCTGCCGTTACATGCAACGATCCTGGCCGGTGTCTGTGCTACGTGGACATCCAGAACCTCGTCTGTGGTTATGAGAATGTTCGCGTGACCACTGACACCGGTGTCGTTGCACAATTTACGCAGCATGTCCAACTCAGATGGCAGTTCTCCAAAAGGAGGACCATTCCCCTCCTCGGAAGGCCACAGTCTGACCCCTTCCAGACTCGCTCAGTTGGCTGTAGGAAGCAAGAGTGCGTCTCTGTGGCATGGTAGCCTACTTTCTTCACACGTCTGCGCCATACTGACAAGGGAACCTCCCCATCGCACCCCCCCTCAGATATAGTTATAAATTTTCACAGTGGATAGGCCTTGAAACACTAAACACAGATCAATCGAGAAAACAGGAAGAAGTTGTGTGGAACTATGAAGAAAATAAGCAAAATACAAACTGAGTAGTCCATGTGTAAGATAGGCAACATCTAGGATTCTGTAACGTCAGGAGCTCCGTGGTACCGTGGTTAGCGTGAGCAGCTTCGGAACGACACGGGTTTGGTTCAAGTCTTCCCTCAACTGAAAAGTTTAATTTTTTATTTTCATAAAATTATCAAAGTTCAGGCACTCACACATAATCGATTTCGCTTTCCAAAATTCCAGGACATGTTCAGATTTGTTTGGACATATGCAGGATTTGACGGTCTACACACGGAAAAATTTGAAAACGTAAAAAACATATCTTTTGACAGAGCACAGGGAAAACTGTGCGACTGTGAAACTGTTGCATTCATTTGTTGGAGTTTATGTGACAATCTCTTATGTTTTCATCACTTTTTTGGGAGTGATTATCACATCCACAAGAAAACCTAAACCGGGCAAGGTAGAAGAATCTTTTTACCCATTCGCCAAGTGTACAAGTTAGGTGGGCTGACAACGTATTCCTGTCATGCGACGCACATGCCGTCACCAGTGTCGTATAGAATATATCAGACGTGTTTTCCTGTGGAGGAATTGGTTGACATATGACCTTGCGATCAAATGTTTTCGGTTCCCATTGGAGAGGCACGTCCTTTCGTCTACTAATTGCACGGTTTTGCGGTGCGGTCGCAAAACACAGACACTAAACATATTACAGTGAACAGAGACATCAATGAACGAACAGACAGATCATAACTTTGCGAAAATAAAGAAAGCAAACTTTTCACTCGAGGGAAGACTTGAACCAAGGACCTCTCGTTCCGCAGCTGCTCACGCTAACCACGGGACCACGGCGCTCCTGACGTTACATACGCCTTGATGTTGCAAATCTCGCACATGGACTACTAAGTTAGTATATTTTGCTTATTTTTTTCATAGTTTCACACAACTTCTTCCTGTTTTCTCGACTGATCTGTGTTCAGGTTTTCAAGGCCTATCCACTGTGCCAACTTATAACTAAATCTGAGGGGGGTGCGATGGGGAGGTTCCCTTGTGAGCCTTCTGGATGCGGACAATCCCTATTAAAGGGAAGACACAAATGGGCGGTCTGGTAGCTATGCCATTGCGTTGTCTCTTGGCGAACGACGCTGAAATTACTATCAGAATATCTACTATCAGCCGGGTGACATATTCCGCCATCGGATAAAAATCGACGTCGTCTTTCTAGGTGTACTAATTTTTTTCTGGTAGTGTACTTCGACTCTAGCACTGCTCACGAAGACCCGCAGCAAGACAGCAGGACTAGACAACGAATTTGGCCGGGCGAAATCGTCCAGAGGCAACGAGGAGCAAGTCAAAAATTGGACGTCACTATGGCTACTTGTATGTCCCTAAACTACCCCAGTAATCCTATTGGAAAAAGGGACCTACAGTTTACTTTGGAACCTGAACGACGTGTCGTTCCTAGTGAATCTTCACCTCATTGAGAGCTGAAGGCTAAGCTAAAGGTAGCTGGAAATATTTCCGTATTTGATAGCTCAACTTTTCAGTTTCCAGGCGGACGCTTTACTGCTAGACCACCTAGTCCGACGATTGATATGAGAAAGTAATGGTTAAGCGTAGGAGCTGCTGATCTGCTTGAAGTGACTGCCCTGCGACAGGTTATATCATATTCGTAGTTCCTGTTTGCGGCGTAGCTGCTAAACGTAAGATGTCCATGGTATTTGCTATCAATGCGTCTTCGTCTATTGGTGGAAAGGATACAAGGAGTATAGCTTGTACTACACCCAGAATTCCTTGCTCTTTTCAACAATCTTAGTTCTCGTGCTGCTTTATTGTCTGAATGTTATGAGAATATTGGACGTTTAGGCTATATATGTAAAAATACAAATACTAGCCGTAAGCTATTATTTTGGGGAGGTGGTGGGGTGGCGGGGATGGGGGTGGTGCGGGTTGGAGGGAAGGGTCGGGAGGGGAGGCGGTCCTGACCCCATTAACCAACCTCGGATCCTCATCTGGTCAAGCGTACATCCATTATCCGTGAGGAAACAGGCGTCATTTACCATTTCCAAAAGTTCCTACCAGGAAGTTCACAGAAAACTTCTCGGGCTGTCAAGCAGCGTGACTCTGCCGAATGTGAGAGGCAGCGCAATGCGACGGAGTGGGGACGGGTGTCCCACTGTACGTCGGGACCTTCGGGGGAAAGCCGGCCCTACTCCAGCACTCCAGACCTCTCCTCTCCAGCGTCTGTTTGTAATTAATGTTTGCCTTTCGGTAAGTCAGTGTCTCTGTTTATGAGACTGCATTCCGCGGGAGAAAGCCGTGGCTATTTGCATGGCCGGTGACTGCCGGGAGGGTGGGGGCATTGCCACGGCGCGAACACGCACGCCGCGCAGCCGGCCGCGGGCTCCACGCCCCACTTTGGCCCTGCCGCGCATGCGCCGTACGTCCTTCACCGGCCTTCACCGCCACACCCAAGTTCTTGCAGCGGAGGACGCCATATGTGCAACCGCGTTCGTTAAAATTGCAACATGTACCAACGAGTGCCCGAATCAAACACGACTCGCAGGATGTGTACAGCTGTGTACCAGCTGTAGCTAAGTTTACGGGACTTCTACACACTGTTCAGAGTTACTTTAGGACAGACAGGCAGAAGCACGTCGAAGTTCTTGCGCAACGCAGCTAGCTCTTTATTCGCACGAAGTAATGGCCGCTATCGACAGGGGATCTCAAGTTGATTCCGTATTTCTAGATTTCCGGAAACCTTTTGACACCGTTCCTCACAAGCGACTTCTAATCAAGCTGCGGGCCTATGGGGTATCGTCTCCGTTGTGCGACTGGATTCGTGATTTCCTGTCGGGAAGGTCGCAGTTCGTAGTAATAGACGGCACATCATCGAGTAAAACTGAAGTGATATCGGGTGTTCCCCAGGGAAGCGTCCTGGGACCTCTGCTGTTCCTGCTCTATATAAATGACCTGGGTGACAATCTGAGCAGTTCTCTTAGGTTGTTCGCAGATGATGCTGTAATTTACCGTCTAGTAAGGTCAGCCGAAGACCAGTATCAGTTGCAAAGCGATTTAGAAAAGATTGCTGTATGGTGTGGCAGGTGGCAGTTGACGCCAAATAACGAAAAGTTCCTGCTGGAACATGCAACAAGTCCACTAAAGAGACAGCTTACATTACACTCGTTCGTCCTCTGTTAGAATATTGCTGCGCGGTGTGGGATCCTTAGCAGGTGGGATTTACGGAGGACATCGAAAGGATGCAAAAAAGGGCAGCTCGTTTTGCATTATCACGTAATATGGGAGTGAGTGTGGCAGATATGATACGCGAGTTGGGATGGAAGTCATTAAAGCAAAGAAGTTTTTCGTCGCGGCGAGATCTATTTACGAAATTTCAGTCACCAATTTTCTCTTCCGAATGCGAAAATATTTTGTTGAGCCCAACCTACATAGGTAGGAATGATCATCAAAATAAAATAAGAGAAATCGGAGCTCGAACAGAAAGGTTTAGGTGTTCGTTTTTCCCGCGCGCTGTTCGGGAGTGGAATGGTAGGGAGATAGTATCACTGTGGTTCGATGAACCCTCTGCCAAGCACTTGGATGTGAATTGCAGAGTAATCATGTAGACGTAGATGTAGAAGTGCGAAGAAGAGTTGCCACATTCCGCACGGAACACACCCGCAATCCCATATTTGATTCCACTTACTCAATCTCGCAAAGTAGTCGATGTCCAAAGATGGAAAAGACAGTAGTGTGTTTTGGAAGAGAGTTACTAGCTTCTCATTTCAGTTTTATTCACGACAATGAACTTTTAAGATGGCGTACGGGAAGTTTACGAAAATACATTTTTTGATGACGCTATTGAATTTTCTATAAGCGAGGAACCTTATTGATTGGAGATGGGTGAACACATTATGCAAACGTATGTTAAGAATAAATCTCTCCTTTTTCGACTATTAACGTCATCGTTAGAGGCTTCCAGCACAACATAATTTGAGATAAATGTTACGCATTATATTGCACTCGCGCGTCGAGATCTAATCCGACGCTGATTTGGTTTCATTGCGCGAAACAGGTCCCTAGATCGAAGAGCCAAGGAAACTAGTACACCTGCCCAATATCGTGTAGGGCGCCCGGAAGCATGCGGAAGAGCTGCAGCACGACCTGGCATGGACTTGAATAATGTCTGAAGTAGTGCTGAAGGGAACTGAGACGATGATTCTTGCAGTGCTGTCCATAACTCCGTAAGAGTACGAGGGGTGGAGATCTCTTCTGACAAGGGAACCTCCCCATCGCACCCCCCTAAGATTTAGTTATAAGTTGGCACAGTGCCAACTGAGCAGCACGTTCCAATGCATCCCATATATGCTCAGCGGAAGTGTTTAAACTCAAGAAGTTCCTGGAGCCACTATGCGGCAATTATGGACGTGTGGGTGTCGCATTGTCCTGCTGGAATTGCTCAAGTCCGTCGGAATGCACAATGCACATGGATGGGTGCAGGTGATCAGGCAGTATGTTTACGTAAGAGTCACATGTCTGAGTCGTATCTAGACGTATCCACCTGCACACGCACCACACCATTACAGAGCCTCCTCCAGCTTGAACAGTCCTCTGCTGACATGCAAGATCCATGGATCCATGAGGTTGTCTCCATACTCGTACACGTCCATGAGCTCAACGCAATTTGAAACCGAGACTCGGCCCCAGACGAAGCGTAAAGCTATGTGTCCTACAGTCATCAAGAGTACACGAGTGGACCTTCGGTTCCGAAAGCACATATCGATGATGTCTCGTTGAATGATTCGCACGCTGATACTTGTTGATGGCCCAGCATTGAGATCTGCAGCAATTTGAGGAGGGGTTGCACTTCTGTCACGATTCTCTTCAGTCGTCGTTGTTCCCGTTCTTGCAGGCCGCAGCGGTGTCTGAGATTTGATGTTTTAGCGGATTCCTGATACTCTCGGTTCACTCGTGAAATGGTCGTAAGGGAAAAATCCCCACTTCATCACTACCTCGGAGACGCTGTGTTTCATCACTCGTAGGCCAACTATAGTCAAACTCACTTAAATCTTGACAACGAGCCATTAAAGCAGCAATATCCGATCTAACAACTGCGCCAGACACTTCTTGTCTTATATAGACGTTTACGACAGCAGTGCCGTATTTTGCCTGTTTACATATCTCTGTATTTCAATACGCATGCCTATACCAGTTTCTTTGGCGATTCAGTGTATAATAAACTTTCAACTTCTTGAGACGGGAATAAACAAAAAGAAAAATGGACGATTACCCCAATGCAACATGCTGCCTGAAACTGAAGCACAGTATAAACGGGACGTGTTATAGTGGTGGGGAGGTTGGACTTCAGGTCTCGTGGAAGTGGCCGTAGCTGTCAATTCTAATTTAAGTGATTGAAACGATCAGTGTTATACTGAATTAGTGAGGGGCAGACTCGATAGTTTCAAAAGACCGAAAACTGTATTCCAGAGATCTAAACGAATCGAACGCCTATGGGGCAAAACGAATTGGCTAAACTATTAATTAAAAGTAGTAGATGTTTATGTAGTTAAGGAAATCATTTTGAAATTCCATTCATATAAAGTTTATTTAAGATTCTAAACAATTTAGTCATGTTTCCTTCGGCTGGGCGCGCCTAAGGTAGTTGCCAAACAAAACGGTAGCATGGTATCCATAGCCAACGGGAAGTCGCCTTTTGTCGACGTGCGGTAGTTTAAATCATGCGCTCGCCGTATGAATGTCGTCCTATGAACTGCTCGTATTTGGCGGATGCGTCAAATAGTTCCCGGTTTTAGCACTCTCTCTAGTGGCAGAGGTAACTATTGGAAGCATGAACTACTTCCTGGTATGACCATAAAAAAAAATACATGTGAGGCACCACGAAGTGCGTGTTTTATGGCGCAGTCTTCCATAAAGCTGTGTACAGCGTCTGGCGGAGGCACAGCACCTTCAACGAAAAAGAGTTCACATTTAGAAACAGCGTCCTTTATACACAAAAAACTGTATGTAAAATTTTGTTCTTCGCTTTTCTGTACAATTTCAAGTTCGCACAAGACAACACACCCTGACCTCAAGGTGCTAACTGCGCGTGATGGGTTGACACAGGGAGCCGAAAGGCTTCCTATTTCAGCGACAAGGCAGGAATGGTATTGATTTTTTTAAGTCACTGGAATTTTAATGGCAGAAAGAAATGTTTTGCCAAAAAACCTGAACATTTTTCTCACCGAAGTCTAAAAACGAGGTAAATGTCACTTTTATGTTGGTGAAACACGTCATATTAATATGTTGATTGATCGATTGATTTTTATATGATCCTGTTAAATAACAGTGTGTACAAAGGTCGTATTTTAATGTAGAACAAGTCAAAGAATACATTACATGGGCAAAAAGAGAAGAAACTAATAACGCTGTAAACAATATAAATAAAAGGTATACAACATTACATTCAAGGTTTCAAGAAAATAAAAACGATACTGCAGACAATATATATATGCAAGATATACAATATCATACAAATTAGCGTACAATAGCATCCAGGATGAGATGTATGACTTGTTTGAATGGTACGACTCCTGTAATATTGTAATAGTGTTATTTCAATAGTTACGTTACATAACTCCAATCTCTATCGTGTACCGAAAACAGAGAATTTTTGCGAATCCAGCCTAGCTGCTGTGGCCACCGTGCGCTCTGGCAACACATCCGGTTGTAGTCGAAAAGTTCTCGGATACGTGAGGCAGCAGGAAACAAACGGAAAAGAAAAAATGTCCAACAACTGAATGTTTCTCATTCTGGTCTCGAATGCTACCCACCGTCAACATGAAATGGGAGCTCTTGCTCTCTGATTTGATATTTCAGTACCGGATGTCAGTTCTCGTGAACACGAGGACTACGTTGATATTGAGAACTTCTGAATTTCAGGTTCTTCGACAGATCAAGTCCAATCAGGCTGGAGCCATCAAACGGAGCGGAAACGTGAAAGCAGCAGCAGCTGGAAGTCGTTACAAAATGAATGAGGCCATATTTAGAAAAAGATACCGCCGTTCTACAGAAATGTTTAACGAAAACCGCACGGAATCCTGAATCTGGACGTCCATACGGGGATTTGAAACCCAGTCCTTTTGAAAACGGCTCCATTGTCTTACTGCGTACCTCACGTGGCCAGAAGAAAAAACGCTGAATTAAACGCCCTCTCATCTCAGTTAGCTTTTTTGCACGGTTTTTCAGTCGCGATGAAATTCTGAAATGCTGTAAATTTCTTTATTTGTATGTGTGAAATGCAAGTTTGGATCTTAATGACATTTAGAAGCAAACACTGTACATAGCATCGTATGTTGTATGCAGTCACTCAATACAATGGCCAATGGCTACAGAGATCGGCGATATTTACAGTGTACAGACGAAAATATCTTCAAACTTCCTGGAAGATTAAAACTGTGTGCCGGACCGCGATTCGAACTCGGGACCTTTGCCTTTGGCGTGCAAGCGCTCTACCAACTGAGCTACCCAAGCACGACTCACGCCCCGTCCTCGCAGCTGTACTTCTGCCAGTACCTCCTCTCCTACCTTCCAAACTTTACAGAAGCTCTCCTGCGAACCTTGAAGAACTAGCACTCCTGAAAGAAAGGATATTGCGGAGAAATGGCTTAGCCACAGCCGGGGGGATGTTTCCAGAATGAGTGAAAATCTCATTCTGGAAAATATCTTCGCTCATATCAGCTGGATAAGTTTAGAGCAGGAAGGAATCGCTGGACGTCACAGTCAAGATAAGTGGGTAGAGAAAATGGTAACTGATTCTTATACACTGAAAGTTTTCAGTGTATCTGATCTTTTTTCTTGTGAGATTGTATAATTTATTTCGGTTCCCAACTACGGCTCTGTTAAGGAGCAAACTAAAATCACATTCTCGTTCGTAATTTTCGTTGTACGTTTTTATTTTCAATTTCTGCTTTTAGTAGTGCTGTTTGTCTACGAAAGTGCTTCGTTTAAGGAATGTCGTAGTTACGAAAGTAGAATGACACGATTTCTTTCGCTTCTGTGTTATGCGTGACGTGACACTCGCAAGTAGTTTACCCTTAAATTGTATGTTAAACAGGTACAGACTGTCATTTGCTTTATTTGGAATCATTAATTACGCCATCGTGAACGTATAGTGGCCGTTTACTAGCGTCAACTTACTTAGCTAGTGGGTCTTCCCGGAGGCTGGTGGTTCTAAATCATACAGGTATGTTTCGGGCCAAATTAGAGATGGCTGCGAGCCGTAAACTAATTATTGAGGCAGAACAGCAGTTTATGGCGCCAACGGGAGCCATCCGAGTGAGGAGGCGGCGGCCGAGCGGAACCTGTTCCGCAGGATCTGCGCGCACCTGCCGCCCACTCGGCGCGCGTGTACGCGAGGTCCTGCGCTGCTCCTGGCCACAGTCGCATCACGCTTCTCTCTCTCAGCATCCACAGCACGCAGACGCTCACACGGATCGTGCGCAAAATCAACAGTGGCCACACACATACAGTGCGTTTCGAAACTTTAGTACATCCCTGGGAGCAAAAAATCGCAAAAAGGTTGAAACTACGATACAGATTTCTCGGGTTATCAGCCGTCAAGGTGTCGTTCTGCAGCAACGTTTCGACAAGTTTCCTACTCGTCATCTTCATGCAAAGCGTCGGGTTCATGCCTATCGCGCTTCACATGCACTGGACATTTCCACACGCAATAGACATGAATTCGACACTTCACCTGAAGCAGTGTGCGATTTGTGCTTTTGCCAGGGGGGGGGGGGATGTCTTAGGGGGTTAGTATAATTATATATGTTACTAGCTTGGACCGTGGCGTTACCCATGGATAAACAGTTCAAAAAATGGCTCTGAGAACTATGGGACTTAACATCTTAGGTCATCAGTCCCCTAGAAGTTAGAACTACTTAAACCTAACTAACCTAAGGACATCGCACACATCCATGCCCGAGGCAGGATTCGAACCTGCGACCGTAGCAGTCCCGCGGTTCCGGACTGCAGCGCCTAGAACCGCAAGACCACCGCGGCCGGCGATAAACAGTTATTTATAAATAGATGTTAATGCCGAAACTCACTATTCACGTGTATGTACTATCAGAAAAGCCACTTTGTGAGATGTTTTAGTAAACCTTCGAATTTAGATCTCTCGTGAGTTGATCGGGAACCATCATGTCTCAGTTTTTCAAAGAGATGGACAAGAGAACTGTGACTTTCAAGAAAAGCTCTAAAAGCATTAAATGAGGAAGCAATCCAACGTACGCGAAAAATATGGCCTAGTTTTAATAGCTGCGAGGATAATTCATAATTCGTGTGAAACACTTTGTAGTAGTCTGATTTTTGGGACTTCGAGAAAACATAGAATATAAGGAATCTAAAAAATAAAAACCTTTATATGGTATACATCTGTTACATCATTCATAACATCGTGGACAGCTGATTTCATTTTGTGGTTCATACAATGAACGACAGTTAAATCCTTATGCAAATGACTACGCAGTAGAGCGGCTACGCCTTTGTAAGGTGCAAGCATTGTTGAGCCACCATCTGTTGCGACACCTACAAGGTGGTTTTTTAGTTCATCATTTGTAATGCCATACTTTTCAAGAGCTGCTAACAGTGTGCTGAAAATGCATTCTCCTGTCCCACTTTCTCATTCAACAATGTCAAAAAAATAATCGCAACTCCCTCAAAGGACAAACGTATATATATTATTAAACAAGTTTTATTGGAAACCGTTGTACTTTCGTCCATCATGATACAAGATCGCAAGTAAACGGATGACGCACCTTAGACGAAAGCAACAATGACAACATGTTAATGATGATTTAGTTCTAAACGTTTTGAAATGCTTAGCTACTACATGTATGGAGAGCTGCATCAAATCAGTCTCTGGACTGAAGACAACAACAATAACTACTAGATAACACTTTTTCAAAATTAATAAGCAAACATTTTAATAGTATTAATAGTAAGACTGTATTAAAAACTTTCAGTGTTCGGCTCCACAAATTTAAATTATATGTTAAGTTTTACTCCAGTGTGTGGGAAACAAACATCCCAGGTTGGGATGCATAAACTAAAACCAGAGGAGGGGATGGTCTGATGCAGAGAGGGGGAAATCCCCCCATCCCCCCTGCAAATCGCACACTGACCTGAAGATGACGAGTAGAAAACTTGTCGAAACGCTGACACAGGAGGACGATAACCAGAGAGTTTCGCCGAGGAAGCATGTATTTCCATATAAGACAGAAACTTCCTGTCAGATTTAAACTGTACGCCAGAACAGGACTCGAACCTGGGACATTTGCCTTTCGCTGCCAATTGCTTTGCCTACTGAGCTATTAAGCACGAGTCACGACCCATCCTCACAGTTTTGCGTCCGCCCGTGCCTCATAAACAACCTTATAATTTCACGGAAGTGCTGCTACATAACTTGCGTGAAAAGTACTCTTGGGAGAGAGGATAATGTGGAGACAGCCTAGCTACAACCTGGCGGATTGTTTCCAGAAGGAAGGTAGGAGACAAGGTACTGGTGGAAATATAGGTGTTAGGGCGGTTCGTGAGTGGTGTTTCGATAGCTCACTCCCTCAATACTTGTCCGAAAAAGGCAAAACTCTCAGGTTGGAATTCTGACACAGCAAACAGTTTTAATCTGCCAGGACGTTCCAAATTGGGGTACACTCCGCTGCAGGGTGAAAATTCTCTCTGGAAGAAGAAAAAACTGTGTCTGTATATCCCACAGTGTGTCGTGATTGAGACGTACATGTTGCACAAAAAGGTTTTAATGAGCCCTTACTGTAACGTTTCGTCCACTGAGTACCTACAACTGGAAAATGTGGCCCGCTAAACTCGCACGTGGGCAGGTACAGTATAATTTACATGTAACGTCTTGTATTCTTATGAAGTCCACCTTTGTTCAAGAGAAGCCTATCAATGCAGTTGTATCGATATTTTTTATTCTGATATTATTCACTATTAATATCCATAACAAATATCGGTCCTAGACCCTGCATATATAGATTGGCCACTTTTCAACTCAATAATTGCGGCCGTAACAGTAACAGTGTAGCAGCCTTCCAGAAAAATGTTCGTCGCCTGTTTGTCGAGGCGGGTGGTCTCGCTGATCCCTTATAGACAAACAAGGAGTCGTACTACAGTCAGGCGTTGTTCTAGTATACAACAATGTCCGTATACTGTTCCATCAAGACAAGCAGTAGGTGATGATTGACGTATCCCATAGCCCGGAAGTAATTTACACTTTCTTCCGAAAATGCAGGAGCGGTTGAGCGGACGACGTACTGAAAAACACCGGGCGACATGCTTAGCTCATGGGCAGCAGTCGTTTCACAAAGACAACTGGAAAGATGGTACACCATTACTAAATATGACTCAATAGCCACGATGATTAGGTTCAAAAGTAATCATCACCAGTATACTAAGTACGTACATAAACACATTCCTGTGTTTATACTCTTTTTTAGCTTCCACACTTCCTATAAGAACTTGAAAAAGGACAACTCTTACTGCCTGCGAAAAACATACAGTTATGAAGGCACAAATTCCATATTCTCTAAAGCTGTGACATGAAATGTTCAGGAGAATAGATGGGTCGTTCGCCTGCTAACAATATTTGTTAGTATACTGTGCCAGTGGCACAGATTTTATACTGCTTCTCATATTCAGAAAATCACTGCAAGAAAACTTGTCGACAGACTGGAGAAATATTGCCTTACGCGTTTACTGCAGGGAGAAGGTACCACAGGAGAACGTTCGCAGTTTGTTAACGAAACATTTATGATGGGAGCACTCCATGTATGGCAGTAAGTCATCCACAGACGGAGCAGCAATTCTACGCCCAATCTGGCGGAGAGTATAAATTTTCAGCTTAACAGCAGTTCACGCGTCGTTAAAGTGAGAATTCACATGGCTGTGTAGTTTATGGTCAAAGGATCTTCTCGAAGCCTTCAACTCGAAAATCTATTCTGTTTCATCCAGTACCAACTCGAGCGTCTACGAGTGCTCATTCATGCACCTCATATTCATAGGTGGCGGAAGTCCATAGCTTTGTACTACTTTCAAATAACTTTTCTAGAGATTTTATCGTTGCGTTAGGGTATTTTATTGATAAGTGGTGATTCGGCGTAACTTACTGTTTCATCTCAAGTCAGTAGCGTCATATCTCTCCATGCTGAAACGCGAAATAAATGAAAAAAACTAGTAGGGGGCAGAAGATAGTGGTGGTAATTGTGGTGGTGGTGGTGGTGGTGGTGGTGGTGGTGGTGCTGGTGCTGCTAACTTCCTGTGGGACCAAACTGCTGAGGGCATCTGTCCTTAGGCTTACACACTACTTAATCTAAAGGTAAGGACAACACACACGCACCCATGCCCGAGGGAGGTCTCGAACCTCCGACGGGGGGCAGCCACGCAAATTGTGGCAAGCTGCATCCGACCGCGTGGTAGAAGATAGTGGAATATTCGAGAGGTGCTGTATGCTGTGGATTATTGTAGATGTAGCGACTACGTACGGATGGAAAGAATAGAGCATTATAGGAAAAAGACTAGCGCAGCATGAAACCAGTTGGGAAACTGATTACTTAAAAAAATATTCAAACTGAACTTCGCTCATCCCGTGTGAATTCTATGTCGCGTTAAACTATCAATGTTACATTTTCCTGTAGTGCAGGAGTACAGGTATCGTGGTCATGAAAACTGTCAATTACGCTGAACCATTGTGTCACCAGAGCAATAGAGACGGGACGATCGAGAAATCACAGACCATTCCAGACATTTATTCCAAATAAGCGTCCGTATCTAGTGATCACGGTACCAATTAAATATTTGGGCGTAACATTGCAGAGCGATATGAAGTGGGACAAGCATGTAATGGCAGTTGTTGGGAAGGCGGATAGTTGTCTTCGGTTCATTGGTAGAATTTTGGGAAGATGTGGTTCATCTGTAAAGGAGATCGCTTATAAAACACTAATACGACCTATTCTTGAGTACTTCTCGAGCGTTTGGGATCTCTATCAGGTCGGATTGAGGGAGGACATAGAAGCAATTCAGGGGCGGGCTGCTAGATTTGTTACTGGTAGGTTTGATCATCACGCGAGTGTTACGGAAATGCTTCAGGAACTCGGGTGGGAGTCTCTAGAGGAAAGGAGGCGTTCTTTTCGTGAATCGCTACTGAGGAAATTTAGAGAACCAGCATTTGAGGATGACTGCAGTACAATTTTACTGCCGCCAACTTATATTTCTCCGAAAGACCACAAAGATAAGATAAGAGAGATTAGGGCTCGTACAGAGGCATATAGGCAGTCATTTTTCCCTCGTTCTGTAAGGGAGTCGAAAAGGCAGAGAAGATGCTAGTTGTGGTACGAGGTACCCTCCACCACGCACCGTATGGTGGATTGTGGAGTATGTATGTAGAAGGGGATATACATCTACCCATGTGTTCCTAGTTTGAATAACACATCACGTATCATCGGCTATCAGCTGCCTGCCCTGCTGCACTACCCTTGTAAAACTGTGTCATTCTTCCAAAGTACATGCTGTCAACGTGAATGACCACATGTGCCAGCTGCATGTTACATACCGAAACACGTTTGCTCTGTACATGCTTGTGGAGTACTATTCATGTCTCCACAACAAATGTAAATTGTCACCACGATACATTTCGGCAGGCAAGCACGATATCACATTTTGTGAAACGAGTATGCTTCACTTGCAGCGTGTTAGACATATGACCAGAGGAACATTTCGTCTTGTTTTGATCTGAGGAACAAGTCCCGATGTCTGGTACAGGTATTTAGAAACGTCCTCCACGGTACTAACTGAGTTGTAGCTACACGACAGACAGGCGCCTCCGCTAGCGCGATAACCGTCCCTCTCCTCTGGTATCTCCAGCGATCGGTGGGAGACGGAGAGGTCCCGGCACCCGCGTCTGACGCCTTTAAGGCCGGGTTGGCCTTCTGTGACGGCGCCGCGTTACACAACCACGTAACACCGGAGGCCAGCGAGCGCCTGTCGCCCTGGAAACGACGAAACAACGAGACCAGGCGGGGCAGACGTGGCGGCTAACCGGAGCTGAGCGATCCACAGCCAGTTCGGCGCGTCTCAAGGCACACTATAAAAAAATAATGCCCACAATCCTACTGCCTAGCCGCCCATCAATTCATACTATAATATTTTCGCCCTGTTTCTCAATGAGTGGCGAGGAGAACACAGCGATTGCTATACCCCGAATTTCCAGAAACTTCACTCAGAGGAAGAGGGGTGAAATTAAGCGAACATGTCTCTCAGCTTATCCGCAGATACTGAGAAAACGACGATCACGGTTTTTGTTGGAATTTAGATACTTTTTATCAGGCGATAATATTAAAGGGAGGTTTACTATCTTCGGTTCAAAAAATCGATTTTTTTAAATTGCATTTTTGGATCCATAAAATGTTTAGAATCCACCCCTGAATTGGTTTTTCCGAATACGGAACGGAAATGTTTGTTATTCGCGGTTGAACAAAAAAATGAACTGCCTGAAACCAGCCTTTTTCACGCACTAGTTTTTTTCTTTCGGATGACGAGTTATTGTAACGGTGCTTGGGAGGAAACACACAAAATTCAAATGAAAGTTTAAACGCGTGTGTTTGGAAGTTAGCATCCAAGCATTTGCATTCTGGTGTAAAGAATGTGGGGATTGCGACTTTCCTGGCAGTGAGCAGCTTCAACGAAGGGTATTCAGCAATTCTGAAGACCATGACAACGATGGACGTCACCCTGGGACTCTATTCGACGCAGTTCGCCAAGCATTCGGATGACAACCGGATTCAAGCGGCCGAAAACCGTTTGCCACCGGCCGTACGAGCGGCTCTGGAGCAGCGCAGGATGGCCCAGATCGAGCAGAACGCCCTCTATGAGGAAGAGGAAGGACTAGTTTATGGACCCGGAATAGCAGATTAAACGTACGTTGCATAATATTGCATTTATATGTAGTCAAAACTTCAAACGCGTTTTTCTCGAAATGACGTTTTTTTATCGCGCGGTATGGTAACTTCAAATCTACTGAACCGATTGGCATGATTCTTTGTTTCAAACGAACCTAACTAAATTGTCTAGGAATTGTACCACTTTTCTTCCGATCAATCAACTATAAATATTTTTACTGGCCGACAAAGTCGAAAAATCGATGAAAGAACTCTATTTTTTTTTTTCAAATGGCCGCTTATTTGTTGCCTATGGTCCACATAACTTAAGCGAGGTACAACTGCTAAAGAATCTTATATACTTCGCTAACGTCAACAAAATTTCGATTTCAGACGAGCCGGCTGACCTGTGACATACCGCGCGTGGAGGTCTACATCGAAATTTTGTTTCGTTCCGACGGTACTTCCGCCTTTGCCCTTCTTCATTTCCGGTCGAAAAAATTCCAGTTTGTACAGGAAATATCAATTAACATTTTTAGCAAATTTGACATTGATATCTATGACACATCCCGAGGTAAAGATTATCGAAGAATATGCTTTTTTCGGGCCAAAGATAGTAAACCTCCCCTTAATGGTAGCGTTGGCACAGTTGGTAGTGTTGCGGCTTCACACTGTAGCGCCTCGTATTAGAAACCCGATTATTGTTTTGATGTTATTTCCTTCTTTCTAATTTATCTACCCATATCCGTAGAACGTTACTCACGAATGTTTTCTTATCTCATGAGATGCAAGAGCCTCATATTAATTGTAAAATTACTACTGGATATCACAATAGGGAACATACATTTATTACATAACATACGTGTGTAAGCCCCATTGCTGTCTTTTCGCTATGAGAACTAATTCGGCAATGATGTGTTTTCCTTACTGATTCCCTCAAGAGGACGAAAGCAGCGGGGCAGATCAGAATCGACCGAATACAAATCCTCCTTGCAGGCTGCACGGATAAACGCTTATACTTGCCGGCCGACTGAAACCCACTTCTCGGCAACGACTACGCAACACCACCAACGACAAGCTGCAGAAAACGAATTTCACCGAAATATATTTCAAAATTTTCTCATTCGTTTATTGTTCTACGCATTCTCGTAGTAATCTTCTGCGGAAATGAGTAGATAAGTAAATAAATAAATAAGTAAACGAAAGCAATACTCGCGTTTTGAACACGGAGCGCAAAAGTGTGAAGGAGCGACGCTACCAATTGTGCCAAAGCATCAACTGTAGTGGTTACGTCCTGAAAATAAAGTACCTCAGACATTTTGACTGTCGTTTTCTCGTAAACAGTCAGTATTTATTGATAAGCTGACACGTGTTCCCTTATTTTGACCTCCCTCCCACTGAGCCAAGTTTCTGGGAAGTCTGGTTATGGCACTTGCTGCGATCTCCTAGTGAGTTAAATCTTGCGCATAGGTTCACTATAATATCAAAATAATCGACTCTAATCACCTGTCGAATGACCAGGTTAATGGCGACAGAGAACACTTCCAGAGAGAAAAAATCATGTCCAGGCGTAACCCAGATTGTAAGGAATACGTGGTAAAACTTTAAAACTTCCGACTCTAATTCGCTCAGCTTTCAGATTATGAAATCTCATTCATAGTGGCCCAAACTTGAGGAAATGAGTTGGCGAATCGTGCTAATTTCTGTATGAATTCTAGATGACACTTGTGTGTCGAACTCTGTCATACCTTGTGCATCATATGGAATGATTTTATAAGAATGCAGAGGTGTGCAAAGGCTGGTACCTTGCTTTAAATGGAAAATTGTGCATCTCGCAAAACCCATAAAATTGGTATTATACGAATATAATATCAATGAACGATAGTAGTGAAAGCATACAGATAGCTGGTTGTAAGAAATAGCGAGATTTTCACACGGAGCCAATGTCAGGTAAAGCAAATGGCAGAATTAAGGACTACAGTGGTAAAGAATTGCAAGGAGCAGCAAGATCATTTTATGTTTGACCTCTGCTTAGCCGCGCAGGATTAACCGAGCGGTCTTGGGCGCTGCACTCAAGGGCTGTGCGGCTGGTCCCGGCGGAGATTCGAGTCCTCCCTCGGGCATGGGTGTGTGTATTTGTCCATAGGATAATTTAGGTTAAGTAGTGTTTAAGCTTAGGGACTGATGACCTTAGCAGTCAAGTCCCATAAGATTTCACACACGTTTTTTTGAAGAACCTCTGCTTAAGACAGTATTACTACCCAGGGCATATATTGGTTGAAAGCACCGATGACGGCTGTTAATCAGTTGAAATCGATTTGCAAAAGTGAATAAATAAAACATGATTTCGCGACTGGTTGCTGCGTATTTGGTAATTTTATGGTTTACTGCCGCTGCACGACTTGGGAACCTCATGGAGCCCACCATTAATTTTTTAAATTTCTTCTTGTCGTTTATACTTGTATGGCTTCTAGCCATTTAAAAAAAATTAAGGCTGTTTTGCCCTTAAGGCGTAAGATCCTTTGGGCCTTCAGCCTAATTTAAAGAACTGTTTTAAGATAAGGCTTTTCCTTTTAAATTTCTGTTTTGGTTGACTTTTGCCTAACTAAGAACTGTTTTACGTAAGGCCTTCTTTAATTTTAATGTTGTTTAGCCTTAACTGTTGGGCTTTCAGTCGATCTTTAATTCAAATTGTTTGCTCTGAAAATTTCAGATTCTTTGGACCTTCAGCCTAAATAAATAACTGTTGTAAGATAAGGCTCGCCTTTTAAATTTCTGTAAATTTCTCATTATGCTTGCGTTGTAAGTTACTGGCCATCAGCCGTTTTTAAATTAAAGTGGCTTTCAGCCGGTAATTAAGTCCCAAAGATTAAAGCTGTGTGTTAGAAAAAAAAAATTTGGGCCCTTGTGATGTTTGATCAAATAATAAAGTTGTATGTTCGAGTGTAACTGACAGCCCCCTTACTTTGTCCCCTTTCCACAATTTAAACTACCTGTTCTGTCGTGCGGGTTAAGCTGGGCGTCTCAGACACACTTTCGCAATTTTGGACGGCTATAGTGGTGTCATGGCTCAGTATTTCTGCAGGGGACTTGCAATGACTTATTGAGTCAATGCTACGTCGAGTTACTGCACTACCGCATGCAGACGGCGTATTAGGAGGTATCCTCGTAACTTTTGTCAACTCAATCTGAGTAACACAGCAAAAACTGAACTATAGATAATAAGTTCAAATGGTTCAAATGGCTCTGAGCACTATGGGACTCATCTGCTGTGGTCATAAGTCCCCTAGAACTTAGAACTACTTAAACCTAACTAACCTAAGGACAGCACACAACACCCAGCCATCACGAGGCAGAGAAAATCCCTGACCCCGCCGGGAATCGAACCCGGGAACCCGGGCGTGGGAAGCGAGAACGCTACCGCACGACCACGAGATGCGGGCAGATAATAAGTAAAACACAGAACGTACATGCTCGTAAAACATACCGAATCGTTCCGAAACCGATGGACAGCGCAGAATAAAATAAAGTTATTAATTCTAGATGAACTGCCTTTGCAGAACTGGTGATGTCATTCTTGGAGTTATTATATCGCAGGTCAAATCAGGAGTGATGCATAACCTGCTTTCGGCCATAAAGAGTATCTACAGTCCTGAAGCGAAGGGAAGTTGGACTGCAGAGGGAGCGGCTAAACCAGAGAGCAACGTCCGCCCGCCTTAGTCGTTCGCACAATAGAACACATCCGTCACGTACAGCGGGTATATAAAGTCGTCGACTGGTGTCAGTACAGAGAAATGTCCTTCCCGAACAGAATAGGCAGCCTTTTCGCGGAGGCATTAAAATTTCCAACCGGTCCCCAGAGCCACCTGCCAGCCAGAAAATAAGCTGTTTCGGCCGTGCCTAGCATCTTCGGGGAGTGGAGTGATTCATGGCGTCTCTAGGCAAACGACATTCGAAAGCTTTTGGCATACACAGGTGGCGGCGGGGACCTCGTCTCTGTGGTGGCCGCGACTCGTTTCAGCGCGTCGTGTATTTTATGCTAAGTACATCCGTATTATAAGGCCGGCCGGCTGCTAGCTGAATGCTAAGGCGGGAGATGGACGGACAATGGTGCCGCAATAGGCTGTTTGGGGAATCGTAATGGCAGACGCGGACCAGTAGCGACAAACCGAGCGCCGCGTCGCTTCCCCGCAAGTCGCCATCGCATTCCTCAGAGGCCGCCGCGCCAGCCGTAGCCATCAAAACGCTCTTTATTGACTGCCAACCAGTTCCACTGCGGTTACGATCGCTGGAATTTTCCAGTCCGAAGAGAACTGCTTCTCGACCCATATGGTTTTCGGCCAGGTCCGCGAGAAGAACAGGTCTTCATCTGCAGAGTGATCACAGTAAAACTGGCCCTAAAAGTGTTTTCGACACTCTACGGCTACATAACAAGCCACTGTGGTGTTGGGCATATTGTAACACATCGTGTTGCGAACCCTGCCAAGAACGCCAAGGGCAGTTCTGAGCGTGTGGGGTTGATCTGTTATTCTGTTATTCTGCGCAACGGATTAATCTGAGATGAACCCTTTACCCTGTGGCTCCTGCAAGATGTAATTTTCACCTCCACACTACTACAGAAGTCAGACAGACGCTCCTAACGTTCTAAAGAGAAATGCCTAAAAAACTTTCAGCAATAAATATCTTCTGGAGTCGTCCACTGTAAGGAAATGACACAAAAATTCACAAAATTTCTTACATAACTAGTGGGATACTTGCGTACTGGAGTAGTGCTAGTTAGTGTAAGAAAAGCATGAAACTAACGAAAGTTATTATTTATTTTGCAAAAATTCTGAGAAATCACATTGGCACTTTTAGTTATGAGTTGAACAAGTTATATCCTGGTTCTTTTCAGAATGTGAAGTTACCTCTCAAGGATAGGATTCGCTAATGAAATTTCTATACAAAGTTTAAGATGGTTGTTGACTTGGCAGAATGGCAAAGAGGCGCGCCTACTCAACTTGAATAATTATCCTTTAGAATGTTGCTAGGTACGGTCGAGGCTGTCGCATGTGGAATGCAGTGAAGTGTACTGCTGTGGAGGAAATATAGGGCTCGCAATAGCTGTAGCGCACAATACCGTAAGCTGCGATGACTGCTGTCTGCGCCGCCCGCTGCTGACAAATAAGATAACTCTCGTTATATCTGGATTGACCTTCACTGATCAAACTCTCCCTATGCCTTGATGAAGTCAAGGATTCCTATTCGCCCCTAATCTGACTATTAGCGTGGTACACCGGTCAGATAACCAGTCCACTGCGATACCACTCAAAATTCGCTCGAACGCATTTAACTATGTCCGTTCGCACCGCACAATAAGTGTGTCGGCCAACAAAGTGAACAATGCTTAATCGCAAGGACTCAATAGAGAGTAGCACTTCGATTCGCTCTCGACAGAGGTGCTCTCCCAGTAAAGTACTGAGGAGAGACTTGTTCCTCACTCCAACAGCGACAACAGAACGGCGCCTCTCCACACCAGACTTGAAGGGGTATATCTTTCGGTCTCTTCCATTATTCATTCAGCTCAAGGCATCAGAAATATCGTCTGCCAAATCAATCTGTATATTGAGCAAGCAGTAAAGAGACAAAAGAAAAGTTCAGAGTATGTATTAAAATCCATGGGGAAGAAATAAAAACTTTGAGGTTCGCCGATGACAATGTAATTCTGTCAGAGGCAGCAAAGGACTTGGAAGAGCAGTTGAACGGAATGGACAGTGTCTTGAAAGGAGGATATAAGATGAACATCAACAAAAGCAAAACAAGGATAATGGAATGTAGTCGAATTAAGTCGGGTGATGCCAAGGGAATTAGATTAGGAAATGAGACGTATAAAGTAGTAAAGGAGTTTTGCTATTTGGGGAGCAAAATAACTGATGATGGTCGAAGTAGAGAGGATATAAAATGTAGACTAGCAATGGCAAGGAAAGCGTTTCTGAAGAAGAGAAATTTGTTAACATCAAGTATTGATTTAAGTGTTAGGAAGTCGTTTCTGAAAGTATTTGTATGGAGTGTAGCCATGTATGGAAGTGAAACATGGACGATAAATAGTTTAGACAAGAAGAGAATAGAAGCTTTCGAAATGTGGTGCTACAGGAGAATGCTGAAGATTAGATGGGTAGATCACATAACTAATGAGGAGGTATTGAATAGAATTGGGGAGAAGAGGAGTTTGCGGCACAACTTGACTAGAAGAAGGGATCGGTTGGTAGGACATGTTCTGAGGCATCAAGGGATCACCAATATAGTACTGGAGGGCAGTGTGGAGGATAAAAATCGTAGAGGGAGACCAAGAGATGAGTAAACTAAACAGATTCAGAAGGATGCCGGCCGAAGTGGCCATGCGGTTAAAGGCGCTGCAGTCTGGAACCGCAAGACCGCTACGGTCGCAGGTTCGAATCCTGCCTCGGGCATGGATATTTGTGATGTCCTTAGGTTAGTTAGGTTTAACTAGTTCTAAGTTCTAGGGGACTAATGACCTCAGCAGTTGCGTCCCATAGTGCTCAGAGCCATTTGAACCATTTTCAGAAGGATGTCGGCTGCAGTAGGTACTGGGAGATGAAGAAGCTTGCACAGGATAGAGTAGTATGGAGAGCTGCATCAAACCAGTCTCATGACTGAAGACCACAACAACAACAACAACAACAACAACAATCAGCATTGCTCTTCTAAAGCGGGAGAATGACGTTTCGTTTAAGGCTACCAATCGGGAAACCTGTAGCATTGGCGTTTTGAGTTTGCTGTCTCCCTGTGAAAATCTCTGAAACTGCATGCTATGTGTGAAGAGTGCATAGGCTGGGCGCTCCCACACAATGTATCAGAATTTGCTTTTAAGCCGAACACGGGGTCGTTCCCCCTTTTCACTCGGGCCCACGCTGTCTGCTACACGGGCGGTCACCGGCCGACATAGGCTTCGTTGTCCTCTGAAGGGACCGGCGTCCTGCTGTGCGGTTTCTTTCCCGAACTAAAAGCTTCTGTGACCGTCGTGTCTGGAATGTATGTGTGTACGCCAGCCTCGAGTATTTCAACCACGGTGCGCTTACTTGTTAATTGCATATCGTTTACATGAATTCATACAACATTGACTTTATGTCTTAATGTGCGGAATATGATTGTGAGGGCGAAATATGTAAGCAATGAAGGTCAGGAGACCACGACATCTTACACAGTGACGAGCACTTGTGCGGCGGCGCAAGGTCGGAAACGAGGAACAAGTCGAGAAGTAATTAATGAATACACAATCAGTTGACAGATTCGGGTCCTTTTGTCGAGGAATGAACCGCGGCTCCATCCATAACTTGCAATATCAATTTTATTTGGAAGTATTTAAAGATTCAACCGCGAAATAAAGCAGCTAAATCGCTACAAAATCGAAATAAACTTTGCAACAATAATTTCCTACGTACAGAGGAACCGAAATTTTTAAACAGATCTCGGCTGCAGTTATCTTGAGTGGAATTAATGAACTGTTCACAATGGCGGCGGCGTTAAAAATATTCCAGTTCAAACGGAGCCTGTTCTTCGTCTTGAGGCGCGCCAGAACACAGAACATCTCGCCGTCTCAACGGCCAAGGGTGCGCCAGGTCAGGAGACTTCTGGGGTAAAAAGGAAGCGGCCTGGTCTGTGGCCCAGTAGGTGACAGCTAGCAGCTTGACCACCCAGCAAGTTGGCACCGAAGCTACTTTATCGAGCTGTAGACACACTAGTGTGAGGTGACGACCAGCTAACAAAAACCCTGAGCATCACCGCTCCAGAGGATTCTGGGATGTCTTCTTGGAAGGTCTAGCAACTACCGTCTCGCCCGCGGCCGCCTATTGTCCACAGGTACGCTCCGCCATGCGAGGTAAAGCTTATCTGTTGGTCACTTCGGGCACAGTCTAATAATGATACTCGGATTCGCCATTTCGGCCGTTTGGCGATCGCGGGTGTTTCGCCATACTACGTGAGAGCAGTAGGGTCAGCCACGTGGTAGGGTTCTCCGAATTATGCCACCCTGCCTTTGTTTACTGAAACCTAGTTCTCAAGGGTTCAGGATTGTCTCTCAGGAGTGTTCTCAGTTCAACTTATGTTGCTTTAGGTGAACGCTACCTCTATGACATTCTGCGAATGCGTCTGTGTCAGTCGAACTGCCCTCGGTTAAGAGGGCTAATTTCTGAATATCTCTCTTTAAGCTAATTTCTAATCTTTTATTTGTGATACCATTTCTATCAGTTTCCTCCAGTATCCATTCAAGTCCGTTGCTCCCTGCAAGTACGGTCATGGTCCAAGCTTTCCCACTGTCTGACACTGGAGAGAATACTAACATGAGATCGCGATGGCCTATCCATATTTATCTCACCCGGTAAGTGGGGCAACCTCCTTTACTTCACGCCGCCTGGTATAAGAAAACTGCGGCAGTCAGTTTACATGTGGTAGAGCAGTATCATATCACTCTAGACGATTTCCTGTCAATTCGCGTATGACACGAAGGAAAAGCGACTTGCTACATGCCTCTGTATGCGCTCTAATACACTGAACAGTCAAAGAAACTGATACACCTGCCGAATATCGTGTACGGCTCCCGCGAACACGCAAAAGTGCCGCAACACGGCGAGGTATGGACTCGACTAATGTCTGAAGTAGTGCTACAGGGAACTGAGACAATGATTCCTGCATCGCTGTCCATAGCTCCGTAAGAGTACGAGGGGTGGAGATCTTTTCTAAACAGCACGGTCCAATGCGTCCCAGATATGCTCAATAATGTTCACGTCTGGGGGGTTTGGCGACCAGCGGAAGTGTTTAAACTGAAGAGATTTCCTAGAGCCATTATGCAGCAATTCTGGGCGTGTGGGTGTCATGCTGGAACTGCCCAAGTCCGTCGGAATGCACAATGCACATGAATGGATGCAGGTGATCAGACAGGATGTTTACGCATGTGTCACCTGTCATAGTATCTAGACGTATCTGGGGGTCCCATATCACTCGTCTTGCACACGACCCACGCCATTACAGGGTCTCCACCAGCTTGAACAGTTCTCTGCTGACATGCAGGGTCCATGGATTCATGAGGTTGTCCCCGTATCCGTACACGTCCATCCGCTAGACACAATTTTAAACGAGACTTGTCAGACCAGCCAACATGTTTCCAGTCTTCAACAGTCTACTGTCAGTGTTGACGGCCCCAGGCGAGGCCTAAAGCTTTGTGTACTGTAGTGATCAAGGGTACACGAGCGGGCATTCGGCTCCGAAAGACCATATCGCTGATGTTTGGTTGAATGGTTCACGCGTTGACGCTTGTTGATGGCCCAGCAATGAAATCTGCAGCAGTTTGCGGAAGGGTTGCCCTTCTGTTACGTTGAACGATTCTCTTTGGTCATCATTGGTCCTCTTCTTAGAGGATCTTTTACCGGCTGCAGCAATGTCAGGGATCTGATGTTTTAGTGGATTCCTGATGTTCACGGTACACTTGTGAAATGGTCGTACGGGAAAATCCCCACTTCATCGCTACCTCGGAGATAGCGTGTCCCATCCCTCGTGCGCCGGCTATAACACCACGTTGAAACTCACTTAAATCTTGATTACCTCCCATTGTAGCAGCAGTAACCGATCTAACAACTGCGCCAGGCACTTGTTGTTTTATATAGGCGTTGCCGGCCGCAGCGCCTTATTCTGCCCGTTTGCGTATCTCTTATTTGAATACGCATGCCTATACCAGTTTCTTTGGCGCTTCAATGTATCTCTTATTTTATTATTATGATCTCCAGGAGACATATATGTGAGCGGTAGGAGAATTTTCTCTCAGTATCTCCAAATACCGGTTCTGCAAATATACCCAACAGAATTTCACGAGAACAACGTCGCCTCTCTTCCAAGGACTCTTATTCAGTTAATTCTAGCGACCCGTCCCTGCTTCGCACAGGTACCGCGCTTTACGGACGCACGTCTTGTCTGCCGTGGTGGTGAATTTATTGTCGGGCCACTTCGTACAGTTATTCATAAAATTGTGAAAGCAATGTTAGGTAATTGCATATCGTCAGTTCCATATAACCGAAATTATGTAAGCATCTCACGCCATGAAAGCTCTTAGGAAGAATGAATGTTGTAACTTACTTCAATACACAAAGTCGTGACCGCAATTATTGTTAGATGAGAGGTTTCGGTCTTCTAAGAGTTGGTCTTCAGGTCTTACATTTTGTGAGGAGGAATAAAACATAATGCTTCAGTTACAGTCGAAACGGACATTGAAATAAAATAATGCAGCAAAAGGCAACGATAGGTACCGTTGGCGAGTAGCAAGTCCATCAGTGGAGGCGTGGGGAACACTGCTACATACGGCTCGACTGCCGGTAGCTAAATAGCGGAAGCCCTGCCCATTGTCTTTGGCGTGACGTCATTTGTAGCCAGTAGCCGTGAGAATTGATTATATTGTGCGAAGAACATGTGCTACATGTGTAATTATGAGTTTGGTCCTTGGCAAAACAGCGAAGAATGTTTTGATGTTATAAAATATAACATGCGTTGCAGAACGCGTCAAAACAGAAAAATAGTCGCTACCCAACAACAGGGCTCGTTTAAACGTGAGCTGCCTTCTGCAGGGCCTTTTGGTAAATGTAAGCGTAGCGAAGACGCTCGGTACGGCACCAGCTTGATAATCAAGGAGACGATGTACATTATACCTTTAGTCAAAGCTGTTATGAATTCCCATGGACCTCCTCCTTGCGCTACCATTGGGCAGTAACTGTCTATTTCGACGTTTTTTTTATAAACTATGTTCGTCTTCCTAACATCAAAATATTCTTCGTTGTTTTATGAAGGACCAAACTCTTACTAATTACACATCTAATACATTTTCTTCAAACAATCTAATCAAGTCTCACCGCCTCTGGATACAAATAGCGTTACGCCAGAGACAATGGACAGGGCTTCCGATATTTACGTACCTGCCAGCAGAGCCGCGTGTAGCCGTGTTCTCCACGTCTCCATAGCTGGACCTGATCCACGCCAGCATAGTCCTCAAGGTTATATCTGATACGCTTTTTCACTTCGTTATTTTATTTTTTGTAACTGAAGCATTATGTTTTATTCCTCTTCACAGAATGTAAGATTTGAAGATGACCTCTTAGAAGATCGAAACCGCTCATCTGCAAATAAAAAGGAACAACTTAAATGCTGTCACAGGTCTGTGTATTGAAATAAGTTATAATATTATGCAGATCGCTGTTTTTCCTGGAACAGTGTTCCAAAAACATTATAAAATGAATGTTATCTGTTCCTTACGAAATAGGCGTCTGGAGTGACACTTCCGGGCTTGATGGCAATCCATCACGATTTAGTTAATATGTTTACAACCAATGCGAATTCTCCATGGGCACCATGAGTGTACGTGAGTGAGCGAGTGAGTAAATAAGCTGCAAAATGTCTGAGCGTTCGGAAAGATAGATGCGAACATTGGTGACAACAAATGTTTGAATCAGGCCTGGAAATGTGCTCGGATAGCCGAATGGTTTAGCGAAGTACTCGCGATATGTCGCAAAACTAGGTTTGACACAAAAGTCCTGTTGTTTCTGCATATTCATTACATTGCAGGTTCAGGATACTCGAATGATTTGAACTGATAATGCAATGAACGACTCTTTCGCGTGATTAACGGCTCTCTCTAGCCGCGAAAGACAACCAACAGGCCCTGGAAAGCGTAAATCACTAACGTCCAGCAGCGAGCTGATAAACTAAGCATTGTGAGAACTGACCTACTTCAGTGAATATTTCTCTGTTCATGCTAACAGAATCTTCCGTCGGATCTTGGTAGAACAACATTGTAATAAATGAAAAGCAACAGTTTGCTTTTGTTCTACAATATTTTTACTATGTTAACACAATAAAAGTAATATTGTAGAACAAAAGCAAACTGGTGCTTTTCATTTATTATTTATTTATGGTCATGTTTAACCCTTTAGGATGAATACATAGGTCGAAAGGCGTGTGAGTTCTCCAATGGATTGTGTTTAACTGAACGTCGTTGAAACTTCCTCAGGCGATTATGATGAAACAAAATGGAAAGAGAGGAACGAGATAAGAGGAAATGGAAATCTGTTTTCTTGTATACATCATTTACGGTGATATGAATACAATATCAGGTCAGCTAACACCACCATTTGACGTTATTCTAGGAGACAGTATAGTAAACTGTTATGCATCCTAAGGAAAAACCTAGAGATTTTTGCTGCGAGCAAAGATTAGAAAATTTTTTGATAATTCAACTACTAATGGCTGACCACCACAGCTATATAAGAACACGGTAAGTACAACACGAAAAGTTGTTGAGGAGGAGCGGAAGACACTTCCAAACCAAGAGAATAATTTTATTTTAATGGGACTGTTAGTTTACTTTAAATGGGTACTGGTTTTTCGCTTTTAGTCTTAACGTTTTTCTCGTTTGTTCTTTTTATATTCATTTATTGTTTAGCATTTTCAACTGCATTACCATTGCACTCTCAGAGATGGCATTTATACTGTTCTCTTACCTTACTCGCCATGTGTCCCATCCATTTCAACGTTGCTCACGAAAGTTGTATCCTTTTTAAATATGATCGGCAGTTAAAATGTACTGAAACTCGGTTGCTGTAGGACATACACAATATTATGTTTCCCGTTTGTAATTATGAAGTTATTGTACCAAGAAGAGACAGATGAATCAGTTAACAAAAGAAACAAAGACTTTTCACCATGTTAGCAAACGAGACACTGATAGCATACGAAATGAAGTTGTTGCTATTGTCAATAACCTTTCTCTCTATAGTTATTACACCGGCGTACTGACTTCATTATCTTTTAAATTTATTACCTCACTTAACCTCTCACTTCATATAGGACGGCGTATGAAATATACCCTGGCAGGAGTCCAATACCACGTCTTATATGGTCGCTGCAACTGATTCCACTTAAGATACGAAATACTACTGCACATGAGAATACGAACGCATATTCCGCACAGGCAAAATCCTCCGGTAATGCGAGTGTCACGTTTAGCTAAGGGGTCAATGACCTGTTTGTAGCAGAGTGAATGCAAATGCAAAGCCAGTTTTGCCCTGTAATTATTTTCACATCGGATTTCAGAACTTACGTGGGAGGGGCACTCGTTTAGCCGAGAACAGTCTGGCTCCGGCAATGCCCGCAAATAAATGAGAAAGTGTTTTGCATAAAAGAGCTCCGTGGGGCACTGTAAATTATCGGACTTCCCTTTGCGATGCATGCAAATGTCGCTCCGTCTTTCGGGATTATTACAATGCCGTACCAGTCTGCAGTACATGACACTTTCATTCCACATTTATAACTGAGGAATATTAAACTGCTACTTCCTGGTGAGTTCTAATTCACCTTAGTATATTTATGGCACCATAATCTCGTGCTGTGTTTATGATGTACCTTCCCAGAAAAAATGTCTCTGATCACTATGGGACTTAACATCTGAGGTCATCAGTCCCCTAGAACTTAGAGCTACTTAAACCTAACCAACCTAAGGACATCACACACATCCATGCCCGAGGCAGGATACGAACCTGCGACCGTAGCAGTCGCGCGGTTCCAGACTGAAGCGGCTTTAACCGCTCGGCCACCGTGGCCGGTTACCTTCCCAGAAAGCTGAGTTTTAGTTGATATTATTGGAATAGTCTTACGTTCGAAGACTTTTATGCTGCAGTTCTCCATGCTAACGTATCCTGTTGAAGTTTTTTCATCTCTGCATAGCTGCCGCAACCTAACACACGCCTGAACCTGCTACAACGGTAGTCAAGTCTTTGTCTCCCTCTGCTTATTATTACCTCCCTTGAACACCCTGCCCTACTTCCCGTCGCTGCCTAATTAACTATATCTTGATACCTCAGACTTTATCGGGTTATCTCTGCTTTTAGTCAGTTGTGCCAGAAGTCTATTTTTCACCAGATTCCGTTCATTATTTCTTCATTAGTTATCTAGATATCGACTTAATTTTCAGTACCCTTAAAAATTTTGTTAGTTCTCCTCTGTTTATCCCTAAATTTTCACTTCCATGTACGTCTACACTGCAAGCAAATACTTTAAAAACTACTTCTTGATACATAAATTAATATCCGAGATTCAAACTTAACCCCCTCTTCTTTTGAATAAAAGCTTTTCTTCCTGTTACTATTGACGATTTGTATTTTGTATTCTCTATACTTGAGAATAACTAAGGATAGAAGAAGTAAAATGAATTTTTTCAGTACTTGGTATGAATTTCGCAACATCGACGGCAACACTTAGTTTCCCCCTGTGAAGCCACCGACTGATTTCTATGTACGGCGTCTGGTTCAAATGGTTCAAATGGCTCTGAGCACTATGGGACTCAACTGCTGTGGTCATAAGTCCCCTAGAACTTAGAACTAGTTAAACCTAACTAACCTAAGGACAGCACACAACACCCAGCCATCACGAGGCAGAGAAAATCCCTGACCCCGCCGGGAATCGAACCCGGGAACCCGGGCGTGGGAAGCGAGAACGCTACCGCACGACCACGAGATGCGGGCTACGGCGTCTGTCGATTCACTGGTTACATAAATGGAAATATTATCGACTGAACTCACTCAATGGTGTACAGAAGATCGTTCCAGATTATGAATGACAGGATATACAGCTAGAAAGAAAGGCAACATAACGAGCAATAACCACAGAAACAAGAAATTCGTTTCACACATGCCCGTTTGGCGAGTTAAAGAAAGGACTAATCCGTTTCGCTGTGTCTTCGTAAGCTTTCCAGATGTGGCTCTGAGCACTATGGGACTTAACATCAATGGTCATCAGTCCCCTAGAACTCAGAACTACTTAAACCTAACTAACCTAAGGACATCACACAACACCCAGTCATCACGAGGCAGAGAAAGGTTTCCAGGTGTCATAATACATTGTATACAAGTAGAATTTGCCGAAGAATCCTGCATTTAGATGCGCTAGATATTTCAGCCATCGTCGGACCGCAATCTTACAATTATAGACGTGACGGAAGTGGTTTTATCGGAATTTAAAGTGACGGACGGAAGCAATGCAGCTGTTTCACTGGAGTCGACATTGGTATATATGTAATTCACTTCTTCGAACAACAGTACAATCTGAAATCGTAGGTTTCTTTATTAACGTATATAACAAAATTTATTTTATCGTAAATTACTTATGAAAGAAGCAGGTGAAGATATAACAGTTACAAGATATAAATCAAATCAAGAGATTGTAAAAGTGGCTAGTTACAGTAAATAAAGCATAACGTTCTGGTTTTGCGTGGTTTTAATCTGTTTCTTAATGAGACTTCCATTAACACAGACCCGCTAAATAGTTTGTCATTTGACACTGAAGGAGACCCTATGACATCCGATATTCGTTAAGTTTGTTGTGTTTAATTTGCAGGACGACAAAGGAGCATCAGACATAGAGATACATTTTTAATTATTATATCTCTGAATAAGCTGATCCTTAAAATAAATTTGTCGACAAGATATTTGGTGCGAAAAAATGGTAAAGTTTTTATTACCTTCGCCCTCATCGTGTCTCACTAAAATACTTGATGAAGACAGAACATGGCTTTTTCATCCTTTTTGTCAAAGTTTCAGAGCTACTGCCAGGTTCACCAACTGCTGCTGTATTAATTTCCCGATGCCATAAGCAAATTGAATGTAAACAAAAATAATTAATATGTGCCTACTATGAGGAGTACACTGCGCTTTACAGTTTACTGTAGATGTATATACACTGATGAGTCACAACTGCTTAATAGCCTTTGGAACGAAATACACCCTGATTCTGCGTATCAGCGATCCGACAGTTTGTTCGTACGTTTGTGGAGATATGTGGCACTAGAAGTCCATGCACAGGTCACGTAAATCGCGCAAATAAAGGGCCGGGGATCTGCGTACTCGGTGATGGCGCGAGAGCAATCCAGAAGGATTTCATAGAACTTACATCAGGCGAATCAGGTCGCCAAGACAGCAGCTTGAGTTTAGTATAATGCTTCTCAAACGACTATAGCACGATACTGGCTTTGGCAAACGGACAATGATTCTGCTGAAAGATATGACTGTCGAGGAAGACATTACGCATCAAGAGATGCAGGGTGGTCCACAGCTGACATAGTCTCTTCGATTACTACCCCGCTTCCCAGAACACCTGTAGATAGACGTTGACTGGATATTGTACCACAGACACAGTCCCTTTGACTGTTCAGAGATGTCACTAAGCCCGCCCAAAGATGTAAACAACCATGCATGAGCAACGCCTATTAGACAGAGGGGGTCCGACAGCCGATCAGTAATAGTCACTCCAGCAGGAAGGAGGTACACGGCTCGTGTTGTCTGTAGTTCAACAATGCCTAGACGGTCAATACCGCGGTTCGATCGCGTCCAAAATGGTTCAAATGGCTCTGAGCACTTTGGGACTTAACATCTGAGGTCATCAGTCTCCTAGAACTTAGAACTACGTAAACCTAACTAACCTAAGGACATCACACACATCCATGCACCAGGCAGGATTCGAACCTGCGACCGTAGCGGTCACGCGGTACCAGACTGTAGCGCCTAGAACCGCACGGCCACACCGGCCGGCTCGATCGCGTCCTCATTGTTACTCTGTGCCAGAAAGGGCTCTCAAGAAGGTGTGTGTCCAGGCGTCTAGGAGTGAACCAAAGTGATGTTGTTCGGACATGGAGAAGATACAGAGAGACAGGAATTGTCGATGACATGCCTCGCTCAGGCCGCCCAAGGACTACTACCCAATGGATGACCACTACATACGGATTATGGCTCGGAGGAACCCTGACAGCACCGCCACCATGATGAATAATGCTTTTCGTGCAGCCACAGGACGTCGTGTTACGACCCAAACTGTGTGCAATAAGCTGCATGATCCGCAATTTCACTCCCGACGTCCATGGCGAGGTCCATCTTTGCAAAAACGACACCGTGCAGCGCGGTACAGATGGGTCTAACAACATGCTCAGGATTGGCATCACGTTCTCTTCACCGATGAGTGTCGCATATGCCTTCAACCAGACAATCGTCAGAGACATGTTTGCAAGCAACTCGATCAGACTAAACGCCTTAGACACACTGTCCAGCGAGTGCAACAAGGTGAAGGTTCCTTGCTGTTTTGGGGTGTCACAATGTGGGGCCGACGTACGCCGCTGGTGGCCATGGAAGGCGCCGTAACAGCTGTACAATACATGAACGCCATCCTCCGACCGATAGTGCAACCATATCGGCAGCATATTGGCGACGCACTGGTCTTCATGGACGACAATTCGCGCCCCACGCGCCCCCCTTCTGGATAACGACATCGCTCGACTACAGTGGCCAGCATGTTCTCCAGACACGAACCCTATCGAACATGCCAGGAATACACTGAAAAGGGCTGTTTAAGGACGATGTGACCCACCAACTACTCTGATGGTTCTACGCCGAATCGCAGTTGAGGAGTGGGACAATCTGGACCAACGCCGCATTGATGAACTTGTGGATAGTATGCCACCAAGAATACAGGCATGCATCAATGCAAGAGGACGTGCTACTGGGTATTAGACGTACCGGTGTGTACAGAAATCTGGCCCACCACCTCTGAAGGTCTCGCTGTATGGTGGTACAACACGCAATGTGTGGTTTTCATGAGCAATAAAAAGGGCGGGAGTGTTGTTTATGTTGACCTCTATTCTAATTTTCTGTACTGATTCCGGAACTCTCGGAACCGACGTGATGCAAAACTTTATTGATGTGTATACGAGGGTTGGAACTTAAATAGTGGCAACTATTTATGAACAACCGATACAAAAGTGTTACATGTTTTTACCTATTACTGTCCTTCAAAGTAGTCACCAGCGTTGTGTAGAATCCGTTGCCAGCGATGTGGAAGGCGTAGTATACTGTTAGCAGAGCCTGCTCTGTTGATGGTGGGAATGGAGCGGTCTAAACTTATGGTGATTCTCGTGTACGAATATGATGGTGTTATCCTAACGCATTACCTTCCTCCACGGCAGATCGTCAATGCACAGTATTAATTTTCGTTTTTGGAGCATCACCTGCTATCAGCTCTGCGAAAGTAGCGGCGACAGTTTCTGCGCAACCCACCCATCATTTTGCTGGACAATGCGCGGGCGCGTACAGCGCAAGCTGTGGCTGCTCTGTTAGGTCGATGGCACTGGGAAGTACTGTACCATCCACCATACTTCCAAGACTCAAGTCCTTGCGACTTTGATTTGATTCCGAAGAAGAAGGAACCACTTCGTGCCACTCGCTTCAGAACTGTTCCAGAGATTCGACAGGCAGTAGACCGCTCCATTCTCACCATCACCAGAACATGCTCTGCTAACGGTATAGTACGCCTTCCACATCGCTGGCAACGGTTGGTTCAAATGGCTCTGAGCACTACGGGACTTAACTTCTCATCAGTCCCCTAGAACTTAGAACTACTTAAACCCAACTAACCTAAGGACATCACACACATCCATGCCCGAGGCAGGATTCGAACCTGCGACCGTAGCGGTCGCGCGGTTCCAGACTGGAGCGCCTAGAACCGCTTGGCCACCCCGGCCGGCCGCTGGTAACGGGTTCTGCACAACGCTAGCGACTACTTTGAAGGACAGTAACAAGTGCAAACATGTAACTAAATGGTTCAAATGGCTCTGAGCACTATGGGACTCAACTGCTGTGGTCATAAGTCCCCTAGAACTTAGAACTACTTAAACCTAACTAACCTAAGGACAGCACACAACACCCAGCCATCACGAGGCAGAGAAAATCCCTGACCCCGCCGGGAATCGAACCCGGGAACCCGGGAGTGGGAAGCGAGAACGCTACCGCACGACCACGAGATGCGGGCAACATGTAACTCTTTTATATAGTCGCCACTATTTAAGTTCCAATACTGCTCCCACCAGGGTGCGTCAGTGACGCGCTCCACGTTTCGAGTTGCCATTCGCGTGGTTGACGGCTTTTGTGGAGACGACCATTAACCTGCTGGTGCAAGAAACGTGAGTCATCCGCTCAGCTGAAACGTTCTGATTGATGATCCTGTCCCCACTGAAATGATAACTGGCGATTCCTTTGGGTCAACGTATGAAAATGTATGGGTTGTCTGCTGTGGAGCCCAGTGATCAACAATGATTGCTGAATGGTGTGCTCCGAAACACACATGCGTGCACCTGCATTATGCTCCTTCACCAGAGAGCTACAGACCGCCATCTATCCTAATTTACCAAGCCGACAAGCCTCTGAACCTTGCACAAGAGTCGTCGACACCCAACAACTTAGCGCCTAGTGGTAGTTTCAGTATCCTTCTACCACCTTTCATAGACGCTCACGACTGTAGCACGTGAACATTCTACCAGTTTCGAGATACTCGTTCACAGGCTCCGGGCAATAATAATCTGCCCTTTATCAAAGTCATTTATGTCAGCGGTTTTCTTCATTTTCGGTTCGTGTCGTCGCTAGAATGATTCCCCATCTGTCTCTGCTCCGCTTACGTAATTCCATTGCCGTCTCTCGTTCCCGCAAAGTCACCAGGCGACATTCAACCTCGCAGTGGGCAGGGTCATAATGTTGTGACTCATCAGTGTAGATATACAGGGTGGTCCATTTAGTGACCGGGCCAAATATCTCACGAAATAAGCATCAAACGAAAACAACTACAAAGGACGAAAGTTGTCTAGCTTGAAGGGGGAAACCAGATGGCGCTATGGTTGGCCCGCTAGATGGGGCTGCCATAGGTCAAACGGATATCAACTGCGTTATTTTTAAATAGGAACCCCCATTTTTTATTACATATTCCTGTAGTACGTAAAGAAATATGAATGTTTTAGTTGGACCACTTGTTACGCTTTGTGATAGATGGCGCTGTAATAGTCACAAACGTATAAGTACGTGGTATCACGTAACGTTCCGCCAGTGTCGACGGAATTTGCTTCGTGGTACATTATCCGTGTTAAAATGGACCGTTTACCAATTGCGGTAAAGGTCGATATCGTTTTGATGTATGGCTATTGTGATCAAAATGCCCAACGGGAATGTCCTATGTATACTATTCGGTTTTTTTCGTTTGACGCGTATTTCGTGAGATATTTGACCCAGTCACGATCAATGGACCACCCTGTATAAGCTGGATTAAAAGTGTCTAAATGTGACCCAGAACAAGAAATATGCTTTCCTGGGGAAAGTCAACTGGTCTAATTGTAGCGTTCAGGAAAAACTGATGAGGAAAAACAAGCGAGTGTACCACATAACGAAGTGAATTGCCCACTGGCCTACAACAGGAAACAGTGCAGCCTCACGAAAAACCGCATTTATCCACAGAAATCAATGAGCAGATTGGGCTACATGGGAGTGTAGAGGCAGATTTATGCTGGCGGCGGCGTTCACGCAGCTATGAATCTTCTCTCTCGCGACCGCACTAACTGGCAGAGGGCCGGCGGAGCTGTTTTATGGTCGATGTTCGCGAAACTCTGCTCTACGGGCGCTCTACGGCCGTTCTGAGGAAAGCCGCCATCCGCCATCAGCATCTGCTGCCGGCAGTAAAACCCGAAACATACGCGGTCCGCTCCGTGTTCTCCATTCACGACGAGCTGAAGAATGGCACTGGGAATGCCGCACCATACCGCCCCTGTTCTCAGTCTCCGTGGAGCTTTTACGAGACCAATGTAACCCAACTCGATTACAGAACACATTTCGTGGTATGCAGATATGTTGTCCTATGACGCACTCTAAATTTATCCGGCGGTCTGTTGAACGACCACTGGCTTTTTTTATACCCGCACCTGTTGTAGAAGAGCAGTAAAAAGTCCCCTTAACCAGGGACTAACAATACTGTTTATTACTGACGACACGTTTCTGAGGCTTATGTTTGACGCCTGCTCTCGGAAGCGCTCTCGGAAGCGCGACACGCTTAGAAATTCAAAATTAATTGAAATTCCCGTTGAAGATAAAAAATAAACATTATTTTATTGCAAAAGATCATTTCTTTTGAAATGCTACTGCATAAACACCAGGCGTTGTATTTAAACGTACCATCGTTGATGGGAAACACAGTCGTGTAGTTAATTAGGAAAAAATATAAAAAAGCTACTTGGACTGCAAATAAATGGTATTCATTTTATTATATCATTTCGCTCCCTGTATACAGGGAGCGAAAGACTGTTTACAATTTGTACAGAAACCAGATGGCAGTTATAAGAGTCGAGGGACATGAAAGGGAAGCAGTGGTTGGGAAGGGAGTGAGACAGAGTTGTAGCCTATCCCCGATGTTATTCAATCTGTATATTGAGTAAGCAGTAAAGGAAACAAAAGAAAAATTCGGATTAGGAATTAAAATCCATGGAGAAGAAATAAAAACTTCGAGGTTCACCGATGACATTGTAATTCTGTCAGAGGCAGCAAAGGACTTGGAAGAGCAGTTGTACGGAATGGACAGTGTCCTGAAAGGAGGATGTAAGATGAACATCAACAAAAGCAAAACGAGGATAATGGAATGTAGTCGAATTAAGTCGGGTGATGCTGAGGGAATTAGATTAGGAAATGAGACACTTAAAGTAGTAAAGGAGTTTTGCTATTTGGGGAGCAAAATAACCGATGATGGTCGAAGTAGAGAGGATATAAAATGTAGACTGGCAATGGCAAGGAAAGCGTTTCTGAAGAAGAGAAATTTGTTAACATCTAGTACAGATTTAAGTGTTAGGAAGTCGTTTCTGAAAGTATTTGTATGGAGTGTAGCCATGTATGGAAGTGAAACATGGACGATAAATAGTTTGGACAAGAAGAGAATAGAAGCTTTCGAAATGTGGTGCTACAGAAGAATGCTGAAGATTAGATGGGTAGATCACAAAACAAATGAGGAGGTATTGAATAGGATTGGGGAGAAGAGGAGTTTGTGGCACAACTTGACTGGAAGAAGACATCGGTTGACAGGACATGTTTTGAGGCATCAAGGAATCACCAGTTTTGTATTGGAGGGCAACGTGGAGGGTATAAATTGTAGAGGGAGACCAAGAGAGGATTACACTAAGCAGATTCAGAGGGATGCAGGTTGCAGTAGGTACTGGGAGATGAAGCAGCTTGCACAGGATAGAGTATCATGGAGAGCTGCATCAAACCAATCTCAGGACTGAAGACCACAACAATAACAACAATATCATTTCGATGCTTGTAGCGTCACCAGACGTAGCTGACACATATACATCCAATGGAAGTGGGTTGTAAGTCTTAGGACAACGTCGTTCGGTTACGTGCACTGCACAAGAGACAGAGCACCTCTCAAGAAGCGATCAAGAAGCGAAACCCGCAACGGTTGGTTCCAAAATAAAACCATCCAGCTGCTGTTAAGCGCTCTGATGGGGGACTGGAACGCCCTTCCTCAAGAACGTCTTGTCAGCAAGCATTGCCATCCATGCTGATCACACGCCGTGTTAAGAAACATGTCCCGCCTTTTGTAACGTCCAGGGGACCATCACAAATCGCAGTAACTTCAGTGTAATTATTATCTTTGAATAAAAGTATTTCTGTTCGTCTCACGCTACGGTCGCAGGTTCGAATCCTGCTTCGGGCATGGATGTGTGTGATGTCCTTAGGCTAGTTAGGTTCAAATAGTTCTAGGGGACTGATGACGTCAGATGTTAAGTCCCATAGTGATCAGAGCCATCTGAATCATTTATTCGTCTCACTGCGTATTTCTTTCTGTTACTCTAGTAGTTGTTTCTGTATTTGGTCCAAGTTTCAACGAGAGTTATTACTTGGCAGCGACGCGTCGTTCGAAAGTTGCTTTCGTCTTGACGTTTCGCACACCAGTGTATTATGATCCGGCGCCTTGGACTGAGCATCTTTGAAACGGAGTCGCGCATCTACGGAAAATTTCTTGAAGAACGGCGAACCGCGAGTAGGCGACCTGATGAATTCCAGGCAGCTCTTTTCAGAATAAATCAGCTATTCTCCTGAAGTCACGCAAGCCACTTCGGGCCGATCTTAGAGTCACAGTCGCTTTCGACGTCAACGGGAAGTGGAAAGAACGCTGGAATAAACATCCGCACCAGAAGGCCCACCAAATCGAAATCCAGCGATGGAGGTAGCAGAGACTGATCTTCATCACCGCAATTGGTCGAGACACAACCATATCCGTATGGGACAAGGCAGATGATGTCACGTTTCGAAGAAGTAGCCTTATTGTGAAAGTACTGTTTGTGGCTGTAGTGCGGAGGAATAGACAGTAGTACATTTTGGAGAACTGTCTATTCCATGCTTTTAAACGGGATGTGAAAAAATTTGCTCGTATCGGAGAGCAGCCGTAGAGTTATCAGATTTGACATTAAACTGTAAATTTCATTGTGTATGTATTAATGTTCGTCTTACACTACTGGCCATTAAAATTGCTACACCACGAAGATGACGTGCTACAGGCGCGAAATTTAACCGACAGGAAGAAGATGCTGTGATATGCAAATAATTAGCTTTTCACAGCAGTTAACCGGCGTTGCCTGGTGAAACGTGTGTAAGGAGGAGAAATGCGTACCATCATGTTTCCGACTTTGATGAAGGTCCGATTGTAGCCTATCGCGATTGCGGTTTATCGTATCGCCACATAGCTGCTCGCGTTGGTCGAGATCCAATGACTGTTAGCAGAATATGGAATCGGTGGGTTCAGGAGGGTAATACGGAACGCCGTGCTGGAACCCACGGCCTCGTATCACTAGCAGTCGATATGACGAATGCCGGACGTCTGCCACGCCGGACATTTGCCACGCCAGACATTTGCCACACTTGCCCCTTCGCCAGGTAGCGATCCCTCAGATAAGGGACGCCCTTCCTCGTACTTATTCTGTCCGCTTTAAAACCGCCGTCTCCACATCTTTCTCTATACAACCAGTACGTAAGGAACCTTCTTCTTCGACATCTTGGCGAAATACAGAGCTTCTTTTCCGAAATCGAAATATTTATATCTTTTGGGAAACGAAAGCAATTCCGGCGATTATGTCAGTATGTAATTAGTTCTGCCAAGTATAAATATAGATCCCTCTGTCTGTACGGTAGCTTCCTTTCACACTTTGCGATAGAAACAGTCCATCGCCATGAGAGCAACAAGAAAGGATTGCTGTAAAGAGAATGCGAATGTACGCTAATCATTTCTTTTTGATCGCTGCATTTGTGCCTACTTTAATTACTACAACTGCATTCCTAAAAGACAATAAGGAAAGAAGAAATGGGTATGTGAATGTTTGAAAAGACGATCGACATACTCCATATTAATTTACTCTCTAAATTCCGACATCACTTCCGGCGAAACATTAGTTAATAAAGTGTAGCGGGACAATGTTCAAAACATGATTGAAATTTCGTTCATAAACAGAGATAAGAACATTTATGATTGACATGTCATCTAAAGTCGACGTACAATTTTAAAATGTTATAAATAAGGAAATGAAGTAATACAGAATGCTATGCTTGTAACGTACGTTGTTGTTCAAACAAAGCTCTGGTATTAACAGTGTCACAGAGAAAGCATCCTAGATTTTCGAGGGAAAAGGTGTAATTGTAATGATCTCCATACAACAGAAACAAGAAGCACAACTTAAGGAAAAATAATGTAATGTGTGTTCAAGCTCACAAGTGACACTGAAGCAGGTAGTTCCTGTGACTTAGTATGGACAGAATAAAATAATAACTTGCTCCTTTTACCGACCCCCGATCTCAGATGAAACAGTTGCTGAACATTTCAAAGAAAACTCGAGTCTCATCGCAAATAGGTACCCTACTCATACAATTATAGTTGGCAGTGACTTCAGACTACCTTCCGTATGTTGACAAAAATACATTTTCAGACCCTACTGTAGATAGAAAACAGCTTCCATAATTGTTCTAAATACTTTTTATAAAATTATTTTGAAGAACTAGTTCACGAGGCCATTGAAATTGTAAATGGTTACGAAAACACAATTGACCTCTTAGCCACCAATAACCCTAAGCATCACGACGGGTACAGGAATTAGTGAACAACAGCCGTAGCGAGGCTCAATTCCGTAACAAAGAAATTCACCAAAACTAAACGCGAAATATATGTATTTATAAAAAATTCGGTTGACGTCATTCTAAGAGACAGTCTCCAATCCTTCCAAACTATATAAGTGAATACCATGTGTGGCTTAAGTTCAAAGAAATAGTATCAACAGCACTAGAGAGATTCATACCAAATAAATTAATATTAGAGGGAACTGACCCCACATGATACACAAAACACGACAGAAAGCTGCTGCAGGAGCACCGATAAAAGGCACGTATAATTTAGACGAGCTCAAAATCTCCAAGATTGACGAAGTTTTACTGTGGCTCGAAATGTGGTGCGGATTTCAATGAGAGATGCATTTAATAGTTTCCACAACGAAACTCTCTCTAGAAATGTGGCGAACAATCCATAGAGATTATGGTCCTATGTTAAGAAAACCAGCGGAAAGGCTCAGTAAGTACCTCTACTGCGGGTCGGGTGGCGAGTGAGGAGGAGCAGCAGGAGGAGCGGGAGGCAAGGGACCCAACCCTTCGGAGCAGGTAAAATCGTGGCAAATGTCCGGCGTGGCAAATGTCCGCACACCAGATGACAGGCATCTTATCCGCATGGCTGTAACGGATCGTGCAGCCACGTCTCGATCCCTGAGTCAACAGATGGGGACGTTTGCAAGTCGCATCCGTGTTTGGCGACATCGCGGTGAACGCACATTGGAAGCGTGTATTCGTCATCGCCATACTGGCGTATCACCCGGCGTGATGGTATGGGGTGCCACGGTTACACGTCTCGGTCACGTCTTGTTCGCATTGACGGCACTTTGAACAGCGGACGTTACATTTCGGATTTGTTACGACCCGTGGCTCTACCCTTCATTCGATCCCTGCGAAACCCTGCATTTCAGCAGGATAATGCACGACAGCATGTTGCAGGTCCTGTTCGGGCCTTTCTGGGTACAGAAAATGTTGAAAAAAGAAATGTGTGTGAAATCTTATGGGACTTAACTGCTAAGGTCATCAGTCCCTAAGCTTACACACTACTTAACCTAAATTATCCTAAGGACAAACACACACACACACCCATGCCCGAGGGAGGACTGGAACCTCCGCCGGGACCAGCCGCACAGTCCATGACTACAGCGCGTAAGACCGCTCGGCCAGAAAATGTTCAACTGCTGCCCTGGCCAGCACATTCCACAGATCTCTCACCAATTGATAACGTCTCGTCAATGGTGGCCGAGGAACTGGCTCGTCACAGTAGGCCAGTCACTATTCTTGATGGACTATGGTATCGTGTTGAAGCTGCATGGGCAGCTGTACCTGTACACGCCGTCCAAGCTCTGTTTGACTCAATGCCCAGGCGTATCAAGGCTGTTATTACGGCGAGAGGTGGTTGTTCTGGGTACTGATTTCTCAGGATCTATGCACCCAAATTGCGTGAATATGTAATCACATGTCAGTTCTAGTATAATATATTTGTCCAATGAATACCCGTTTATCATCTGCATTTCTTCTTGGTGTGGCAATTTTAATGTCCAGTATTGTAAATAGGATGCTCTTTTTTTAACGCCCTGTGTAAAGAGGAGGGAAAATATTCTGGTAATAGCTGGTCTGTAAAGCACGTTACACAGGTGCTGAGGCGTGCAGCACGAGTCTCGGGTTCGGCGGCTGGTTGTCGGCGCAGTTACACTGGAACACGGCGGAGCTGAGGTCAGCTCAGAGCGACGAAGCGCGTCTCGTCCGCAGGAAGCCGTAAATCTGCTGCTCTCTCTCTCTCTCTCTCTCTCTCTCTCTCTCTCTCTCTCCAGAGGCGCTGGCCTTCGGCAGACAGGTCTCTTCCGGCGGTCGTCTCGTCGTCGCCAGCAAAACTCGGCGCTACCACCTTAAGAGTTGCCGCCGATTTCGCAATGGGACATCGCAGAATGTGTTGCCACTGTTGTTGAGTCCACCCGTTCGCAGAACAGATCCATCCTATCACAGTACTTCCCTGCAATTAAGCCCGTATCACACTGTCTGACCAGGACCACATTCCAGCTTTCATAAAAGGCATGACGAAAAAGCTGATTACGACACCATATTGCAGGACCCGTGTTATTGTTATTACGATGCAACTGCGGCGACCACAGCCGCTAGGGAACACCATGAAATGAATTCGCAAATGAATATGTAATATCGCATTTGTCTGCCAATACCGGGCAAGCGACTTTCGAGTACAGCGTCTGACCTGTACGTGAATATACATAGTGGATGTACGAGTTCAGCTCGTAGGCGCATGGTTGACGATATATGGAAGTTTGGGTCTGGCCGCGAGTCATGCACGGATAGCCAATGGCGAGGCGACCGCTCGCGATAAGAGGGAAATCCGGGTTAGAGTCCCGGTCTAGTACAGATTTTCATTGTCGTCATTTCATTCTACAGTTGATGCTCGTCCTTATTCACAGTCGCGAATTAAATTGATGTGAAAAACCTATCTCGCCGCAGTATATGTTATTTAAGGTCTTTTATAAAAGATCTTTGGAAAAGTTATTTTACAGATTACATACTGGGTCGTTTCTCATTTCCATAGGTACTAGTCGTAAAACCGAAATTCAAGCAGCTGTCTACATAGTTCCTGCACTTTTGGCTACACATGTCTACAGAACTGTGTGGTACACTTGAAGTATCACTCTTTTTACTCACGCTGAAAAATATGTCAGTGCTAGCAAACACAAATCAAGGGAAACAAACAACTGACAGTAACACGTATTTGATAAAACTAACCTTCAAATTAATTGTTACTAAAGAGAAACAAATGAGGGACGTAGTAAGATTGGACTGCTATCTACCACGCTCCTAAAGTAAAAGGACATATTTTTTGAAGGACTTTATATTTATTCCACAACTGCAGTTTCGGCCTTTGGGCCATTTTCAAGTTGTACTGTAATAGATTTTGCATGGGCACATGTCAGACTTAAAAAAGTATACGTATGTACATTACGGAGTATTTTAAAATCTTACATTTGTTAAAGCAACGTCTTTTGCAGTACGACTTTAAAATGGCACAATGACTGGAACTGCAATTGTGAAATAAACAGCTTATACACTGAGCAGTCAGAGCATTCTGACCACCGACCTGTTATCGATATAAACCAGGCCAGGTGCCAGAAGCGTCACCTGGTGGAGGATTACTGCCAGTCAGACACACACACAATGCATATAGTATCAGTGAGCATGCTGTCCGTGTGTAGAATGATGCAGGCGCACGGTATGTCTGCGTTTGTCATGTCCCCGAGGCTCAGGTTGTGAACCCGCGCGACTTGCCGGGTGTTCGAGGAGTGCTGTGGTGAATGTCTTGAACGCGCGGAGAAACCAAGTTGAAACCAGGTCCAGACGCCGTGTGGCTGGGCGGCCACCCCTCAGTACAGATACCAAATGTGGTAGGCTGGGCAGACCGGTAAAACAGTACAGGCGGCGAACTATGGCGGAACTAAACCAGACTTTCACTGAACACTCCTAACGACGGGCCGCCGCAGCTGACGACCCACGCATGTGCCAATGTTAACACCATGACTTCGGCAACTATGACTGAAATGGGCATGCGACCATCGGCACTGGACATTGGCGTAGTGACAAAGCGCTGCAAGGTCTGGTGAATCCCGATAGCTTCTTCATCTTGCCAAAGGGAGTGTGCGAATCCGTCGTCTTCCAAGCGAACAACTGCAAGACACATTTAGTGCGGGATGGAGACAGGCTGGCGGCGGCTCCATTATGCTCTGAGGAACATTCTCGTGGGCGTCCATGGGTCCAGTGGAGCTCCTGCAAGGCTATGAAGTATCAAATGGTTCAAGTGGCTCTGAGCACTATAGGACTTAACAACTGAGGTGATCAGTCCCCTAGAACTTAGAACTATTTAAACCTAACTAACGACATCACACACATCCATGCCTGAGGCAGGATTCGAACCTGCGACCGTAGCGGTCGCACGGTTCCAGACTGAAAGTGCCTAGAACCGCTCGGCCCTATGAAGTATCATATACTGCTTGAAGACCACGTACACCCCTTCATGACGATCATGTTTCCCGACTACAGTGACACTTTTCAACGAGATAATGCGGCACGTCACAAGGCCAGGAGTGTGATGGGGTGTTTCGAAGGACACAGTGGCTAGTTCCAACTGCCGTGCTGGCACCTCAATACTCCACATGTGAATTGGATCGAATACATCTGGGATGTGATTGAACGTGGCGTCAAAGCTCATCGCACACTCCCTGGTGTTTGTGGCGACTTGTGTGTACAGGTGTGGTGCAAGCTCCCTCCAGCAACCTACCAAGGCTTCAATGCCACGACAAGTCGCCACGGTTATTCGTGCCAAAGGTCGTAATATTCTGGCTGATCAGTGTACAGTCAACGACGAATAACACGTCCATCAAAAAATTCAACATGATGGTGGACACCAACCATGAGAAATTAAAATCACTTACATATTGGTCTGCTAGATACCACTACTAACGCACATGTTCCTTAATCATGAAGCAAATCGACTACATCAGTAATTTTAGGAAATCATCTCGATGCCGCTACAGTAAGGTCGCAACGCCTCTGGGAGGCGCGATGCACAGTTTGAAAACCCCTAGAATACCGGATTGACAACGGCCTTGCCGCAGTGAATACACCGGTTCCCGTAGAATCACCGAAGTTAAGCGCTGTCGGGCTTGACCGGCACTTGGATGGGTGACCATCCAGGCCGCCATGCACTGTTGCACTCAGCCTCGTGATGCCAATTGAGGAGCCACTCGACCGATTAGTAGCGGCTTCTGTCACGAATACCATCGTAACGACCGGGAGAGCGGTGTGCTGACCACACGCCCCTCCTATCCGCGTCCTCAGCTGAGGATGACACGGCGGTCGGATGGTCCCGATGGGCCACTTGTGGCCTGAAGACGGAGTGCTAGAATACAGGATTAAATGGTTTCCTGAGAACCTAGAGAGAACGAGTTCGCGTACAGGTGAATGGTCGAGCGCCTAGAAGATGAATGAGGAGCTGCGGCGCGTCGCGGCAACGCTATAGCATGGGACCGCTCGCGAAGCACAGGGAGATCGACAGGCAGTGACGGCGGTGGGATTGCGGAGGCGCGCCCGCCGGCTGATGCAACAGTCCGCAGCCACAAGACAATGGCTATTCTGGGCGCGTCTCGCTCATAAGCCGCCGCGTATCGCCGAGCTGCCCCGTCATCTTTCCCGGTAACTCAATTGGCCAGGCCGGCCGAGTCAACGACTGCGCGTCTACAGCGCGCGCCGTGGCGCCACTCCGGAGCCGAGGCCGGCTGGCGCCTCCCGTCTGCGGTTCTCACGACTCTTCGGCTGTCGCTACGATATCGTGTACAAGGGGCGTTCCATAAGTAACGCAACACATATTTTTTCTCGGACAGTTTCGGTTTAAAAAATGCGGAAATTGTCGTGGAATGTCGTGGAATATTCCCTTTGCAACCCGTTACAATTTGATGAAATTGCGATAGGTGGCGACCCTGTACGTAGTCTTTAAAATTGCGTCTGCAACAGTGGTGCGTTCCAGGCAGGGGAGCTGTCACTGAGTTCCTTTTGGCGGAAAACCAGAGCATCGCAGATATTCATAGGTAATTGCGGAATGTCTACGGAGACCCAGCAGTGAACAAAAGCACGGTGAGTCGTGGGGAGGAGCAATGTTGCGCGAAACAGTCGGACTCCCACGTGCCGGCCGGCCGTAAACACCTCTGACTCCTGCACTGATGGAACGTGCAGACACACTCATTCGAGGTGATCGACGAATCACAATCAAACCTCTCGCTGCACGACTGTCGGTAGCGCTCACACACCAGTTCTGGTACTCAAAGGTGTTTCCCGCTGGGTTCTTCGCCGCCTAAGAGAAGACCATAAAGAGCAAAAGTGGACCATCTGTGCGGAACTGCTTGCGCGTTCCGAGGCTGATCGTGTCAATTTTTTGAGGAAGGTTGGCCGGCCGGGATGGCCGAGCGGTTCTAGACGCTACAGTCTGGAACCGCGCGGCCGCTACGGTCGCATGTTCGAATCCTGCCTCGGGCATGGGTGTGTGTGACGTCAATTTATGGAGTGGTGCCACATCACCTCTCCTCCGAATAAAAAGTTTAAAGCTGCACCATTGGACGGTAATATGATGGCGACGTTCTTCTGTGAATCTGAAGGGATTATTCTGTTTCATGTTCTCCCTCATCGTGGAACGATCAACTCTGAAGTGTACTGTGCTGGGAAATTGAAGAAAAGACTTCAGAGTGTTCATAACCACAAAAATGGAAATGTGGATCTCCTTCTCCTCGCCAACGCAAGGTCTCACACAAATCTGTGTACCCGAGAGGAGTTCACAAAACTTCATTGGACTGTTCTTGCCCATCCATCCTAGAGCCGGGATCTCGCACCTTCCGACTTCCATCTGTTTGCCCCACAGGAAGGAGCACATGGATGATGGGGAGGTTATCCGCTGGCTCCGACGTAGACTAGTAGAGTGTTACCATATAGGCCCTGCCAGGAAAGTAGCGTAAGGCCGTCGCATTGAAAGGAGATTATACGAGGGGGTACCCAAAGAAACGGAATTATTTTTTAAAAGCTATACGTTATCTTACTGTTTATACCTTATCCCCTTCAAAATACTCCCTGTTACAACTAATACGTTTGTCCCACCGGTGCTTCCACTGTTCGAAACATTTTTTGCAGTCATCTTTACAAGTGGCCAACAGCACCTCCCTCGTTTTCTTCTTGACTTCTTCAATGATGTCAAATGGATGTAGTTTCATTCTCCTTTTCATAAGTGGAAATAAGAAAAAGTTGCGCGGACTCACAACAGGCGAGTAACGTGGGGCAGCGGAACCAAGCCATTTTTAGCCAAGAACTGTCTGTGTGTGTAGGTGCGTTGGCAGCAACCATTTTCATTCCCAAATGTCCGGTTAAAATTCGCTGAACCGAGCTCCAAGATAACCCGATACTCTCTGACAGTTGATCGATTGTCTGTCGACTGTTTCTGAGCACAAGCTCTCGAAGTTTGCCAATATTTTCGTCGATTCGGTCAACTGATAGACGTCCAGAACGAGGTCTGTCATCAATCTACGTGCCGCCATTTTTAAATCGAGCAATCCACTCGTACACATGAGCTTTTCCCATATCGTTATCTTGGTAAGCTGTCTTCAGGATTAAAACAGTTTCAGCAGCATTTTTACCGAGTAGAAAACAAAATTTCGCAGCTGCACGTTGTTCGCTTAACCTTGTCATCATAGAAAATGAAACTAGAACGAAACGGCACTAGCAAAAACCATCACTGCAGATGAACACAAAAATCCAGGTTGACAACGCAGGCGGCGCCGAACTGAGAATCAGTTGAGCTATACAGAAATGCGTACTACACAAGCTCCGCACATGACAATGTTATTCCGTCTCTCTCTCTTTTTCTTGGGGGGTGGGGTGGGGGTGGGGGGTACCCCTTCGTATTCGAATGTGTAACACACATGCCTGAGGGAAAATGGAAATGTCTGGAAGAAAGGCGACCTTGTTTTCGCGAAACGTTGGCGGGTACTTTTACAGAACGGGCATTCCAGGAACTGTCTGGGACTGCTCTGCTACCACTATTGTATGCCTCAAGTAGGGGTCATGAGAATTAGAGAGATCAGAATATGTTCAGAGACGTATTAAGAGTCACTTCGCTCTCGCTCAAAACGCGAATGGAATAACACGGAAATAAGAGAATATTCCGAAGAATCACCCATCTGCCAGGCATTGTAGAATTGGTTTTGGAGTATATATAACGCCTGAAAGAAAAAAGACAAGCACCCACAACACATGGTCAAATGTCACGTACGTACACACTATCAGTGGACATTTGCAGTGACAGGTAGAACGGTCAATAGAATGCATTTGTACTGTTCGTGTTTAGTACAGTTGCCTGGCCTGGAAGGGCACTCAAGGCGCGTAATAAACCTCAGACGTTACACGATCACTGTTAAGGACATGGAGATACCGCGCACTAGTGTGAGACCCGTTATCAGCACCTTCCATAGCTTGAAATGGGCCTCACTGTATGTCTCATTTGGTTGGCTAGTCGAATTGAGCAGTATCCAAGTTTCTTTTGGCATTCGAGTGTTACAGGGGTCCGATGTTGCACTGCATGGGAACGTGAGGGCAGCTGTACTCGTCGTCAGGGATCGGTCGGCCACGTCTGAGCACCACAAAGGAGGAGGGATCCATTATCGTGCACGAAGTGCGTCGTAGCGCCTTCTGCACTTCCCGTCCCGCACCACTGGTGCAGAAGCCAGACTAGGGAATTACAGTCCCAACGCAGACTGACACAAACGGCTGCGTCTGGAATGCCACCTTGGACAGGATGCGCGGACTGCATGTGAATGGCGTAGGGTTAAATGTTTAGCAACGAATCGCGGTTCTTTTCTACCGCCGAAGACCATCGTCGGTGAATACGGTGGCGACGTGGGGAGAGGTCCCACTCTTTCAATGTTTTGGAGAAGCACAGCGGTTTCACTCCTGGAGTCAGGGTGTGGGGACCTCGCGGGTGGGATCTCAGGTCACTACTGGCAGTGACTGAGGGAACTCTGCCTGCATAACGGTACGTCACAGTTACCCTGCGTCTTGAGGTGTTATCTCTCATGCTACATTATCGTGTTGCCATTTTTGAGCAGGACAACGTTCATCCTCACGTGGCGCCTTTCTCTATGAACTGTCTGCGTGACGTTGAGGTATTCCCGCGACCACCAACATCATCAGATATTTCCCCGACAGACGTGTGGAACCAGTTCGAACGTCAACGCCATCCCAGATCCAGTGTCCATATCAAGGGCCAGATACAACAGTTGTTGGCCACTTTGCTTGAGGAGGGGCTGGAACAGCTCCATGACACCCTACCAATCGAATCAGTGTATGCATATCAGCAAGAGAGGGTGGAACGTCTTACTGATAAATGGGGTCATATTAACAAGTATCTTGTCATTCTGACAGTAATTTAAAATTGCTGAAATAACATCACATACCATCTCACCCCTTGAAATTTCAGATCGTTTCCTCCTTCCCCCATTGATGCCTTACGTCTTTTGTCAGGCAGTAGGTGTAGTTCCTTCCCCGTCTCCCTCAGAGTCCAGGTTTCTAATCTATAAATGTTTGATCACAGTCGATAAGGCAACTGCTATTGAGCCAACCCAAAGAATGAACTAGTAGAAAATGAATGACTAAAAGTTTGTATTAAATATAAAGGATGACGATGTAAGTCCCACGGAGTAGTTACATGCGTCAGTTCCCTGCCTTCTACATGATCGAGTCTATTTTGACCCTCATCTCTGGTGATTTTTAATTTAATCTCGTACTTCCGTATCATTTGTCTCGATGGTTCAAAAATGGGTCAAATGGCTCTGAGCACTATAAGAATTAACATCTGAGGTCATTAGTCCCTCAGACCTTAGAACTACTTAAACCAAACTAACCTAAGGACATCACACACATCCATGCCCGAGGCAGGATTCGAACCTGCGACCGTAGCTGCCGCGCGGTTCCAGACTGAAGTGCCTAGAACCGCTCGACCACACCGGCCGGCTCGATGGTTCCGTTGATAAGTTTTAGACCGAATATCGTTGACTTTCGATCCCCAGTCGGCTATAGTGACATCTCTCTGATATCGTTTCCTTCACACCTGGAAATCATTTGTTGACGTAGAAAACGCCAAACTGCAGTGTGGTTCGAAGAACGTTGTATACTGCAGGTAACTTGTTAAATAAGTAAGTTCAAAGATTATTGGAAGACAAGGCGAAACCACCTCCAACAGGATCATGCCTAGGAAACTATTTATGACGTTCAAAACAACCTCACCGGCTGCTGTGGCCGAACAGTCTGCTATAGGCAGTGGCGCGGCACGGACCTGCTGTCCCGGCCGCGGGCGCGCGTGAACGAGGAAGTGTTTACACCGCCGGTACTCGCGCGTGGTGTTGTCTGACTCGATCGCCATGGCACACAATTTTCGAAAGACTACGCTCCAATTTACGTTCGACAACGAATATGCCAGACCCAAAGCTTTCGAAATAGAGCGTTTTTTGAGGGACGAAGTTCGTTTACCTGCTGCAGACATAATTGGAATACACCTGTCCATTGTAAGCAGTACAATGTACGTAAAGATGACCGATGAAGCTGCGTGTGAAAGAACTCTCTCCGCTGCTCAAAGAGGATTTAAATTTCGACACTCTGATGGCCATATCAGCGATGTAACAGTAGCTCCTTCAGGATTGGGTGTGAGGGTCGTTCGGATCTTTGAATTGCCGTTTGAGGTGCCAGAATCGATGGTTACTGAATCGCTGCGACCATATGGAACGGTACTTAGTCATACGCCTGAACGCTGGGCTAGTTTTAATACCTATCCTGTGCTAAACGGCGTGCGACAGGTGCGGATCGTCCTTACTAAACATATCCCGTCTTATTTATACATTGGCGGATGTCGAGCTATTGTGATCTACGATGGCCAGCCACGCACCTGTTCTGGCTGTGGTAGAGAAGGACATATCCGCTCGGAGTGCATACAACGCCGCGTCGTGCAACTGCCACATGGAGACGCGTCACAGCGAGAAGTTCCCACGCAACTGCCGATGACGTACGTGTCGGTGGCCCGCCGGGAAGTGTTACCAAGTTCGGAGCGTGACAAGGACGTGTTTATGCAAGAGCAGACCGAGTTACGGGAGCATGGAGGTGACTCGGAGATTGTCCCTACACCCATATCACGACAGTTGAGGGAGAAACCTTCCGAAAACTCACATGTAGCACGCGACGTGGAAGTGGAGGTCCAGCCGGTGGCGCCGGCAACGGACCAACGAACGACCGACGAACACAGTGAGGCAGCAGAGGGCAGGGCACGCGAACAGCGATCGCCGAAGCGTCGCAGAAAGCGTCGCCATAGTTCGGGTGACACGTCCCCCTCTAGCCTAGGGGACACGGAAGGTATCCTAGCGGAAGAACTGTCTGACACAGAACACGTGCCTTTAGAGGACGCTGACAGGATTCCGTCCGATGGTGACCGGATGTCCTGCCCTTCAGATGGTCCCTCTTCATTGACACCGACTGACCCAGCGCTGCCGACGAAGGAGTCAGGGACACCAATGTCCCGGCAGCCACGTCGAAATACATCAGAGGACGTTTCTCGGATGGATGACCACTGCGACTGGGCGGAACCAGTCGAAGACCTACAGGAATTGCCACCCCCAAATCATGACCACTCACCTACAGGATGCACACCACGGAACGACAACGAAGGAGGGCAGCCCGTTGGCGGGCACCCCTCTGAGCACGAATAGTGGACTAAAGCCCTTGGAGTTCTCAATGACATGACACGAGCATGACAACGACAACGAACCAAGCATATAAGGTGGGCACAGTGAACATTAACACCGCACGTTCGCTTGCAAAGATGCAACTTCTCCGGGACATGATTTACGCCACAGACGTTGATATTCTGCTGATGCAGGAAACCTTCAATGCTGCTTTTCCCGACGTGCATGGATACACCACTTATCTAGCGCCGACTCCAGATGGAGGACGTGGCACAGCGATACTAGTCCGGGAAGGGATTCCGATGTGTGACCTCGATTACCTTCCTTCGGCTCGGGGTTTGGCTATGACCGTGAACGCCATTCGTATCGTCAACATCTATGCACCCTCCGGATCTGACAATCGACAGGCGCGTGCACGATTCTACTCGGAGGAGATTGCCCCCCTATTCCATGGGAGGTATGACCACATCTTGGTAGGGGGGATTTTAACTGTGTACTCACACCGAAGGATCAAACTCCTAATTTCAGCTCCTGCCACGCATTGAACACGATCTGCCGGGACATGGCTCTTATGGACACGTGGGAAAAGATCCATGGGCAGCGAGAGGGCTACACGTATTTTACTAGCCACTCGGCGAGCAGGCTGGATCGGATTTATGTTTCTGACGGATTAAGAGATCACGTGTTGGCTGCTGAACGTTGGCCCACAGCTTTTACAGATCACCTTGCGTATTTATGCACGTTAACCCTCCCACGGCAGTGGGTCTGGCGGAGTCGTAGTTCCTGGAAACTTAATTCCTCCTTATTGGTGGATCTCGAATGTCGCCAGCGGATCGAAGAAACATGGCAGACTTGCACTCGCCGTCTGCCGCTGCACCGTACGGTTCTTTCGTGGTGGCTGCAGTGTGCAAAACCGGCGATACGAAGAGCCCTCATAACGTATGGCAAGGAAAAAGCGAAATGGCTTCGAGATACACTTGACTATTACTACATGGTGCTCCGCGACCTGTCCTCCAGGGCCCCATCGCCCGAACGTCAAGCGGAAGTCCATCGCATTCAGGCCTGCATTTTATCGATCACGAGACGTCGACTGGAGGGACTTTCGATCCGTGCTCGGTGCTTGGACAACGTCGATGGAGAACGTATTGGCATGCATCATGTGTCCAAGGGACATGCGCGTAATCGCCGATCCCTAATCACAGTCCTCCATGATGACGATGGTCGGCCCTTGACGTCACAACAGGCCATTGCTGCTGAGTTTCTGGAGCATTACCGCCTCCTTTTCACTGGGACGCCGACGGAAAATCGGACAGAAGAAGAAATTTTGCGACAGATGCAAACGGAGGTGGATGGTCCGGATGCAGAGGCGCTATTGGAACCCCTAACGGAAGATGACATCCGGGGCGCACTCGCGAAGGGTGCGGTGCATAAATCCCCTGGGCCAGATGGGTTGACACTCGAATTTTACCGCGCATTTGCGGATTTAATGATGTCCCAGTTGGTATTTATGTATAACGAGTTATTGAGCCCTGACACGGACGTTCCGTCGCAGTTCATGGCGGGACTGCTTATACCAATACCGAAATCGACAGCGAGTGACAGCGCCCATCAATTTAGACCGCTCACGATGCTCAATACTGACTATAAGATCTTTGCGCGAATGTTGGCGGCAAGGCTCAAGATTGTAATATCCAAGACAATACCACCAGACCAGGCTTGTCTAGGGGTTCGGAGCAACATACATTCTATCCTCGGCGAATACCGTGACGTAATTTCCCTGACGGAAGCTTGTCGCATGCGAGCGGCGTTCGTATCGGTGGATTTTGATCGTGCCTTTGACAGGATCAACCATGATTTCCTTGACTCGACCATGAGACGCATGGCGATACCACAGGATTTTATTACCGTCCTCATGCGCCTCCTTCGCGGCGCTTCTTCGACGGTGAGAGTCAATGGCAGGGAGGTAGGAACGATTCCTGTTCGCAGCTCAGTTAGGCAAGGATGTCCCTTGTCGATGATACTGTTTACAATAGCGCTCGAACCATTGATGCAGACTCTTAGACGGACTCTAACAGGCGTCCGACTCCGTGCGAGCTCCTTCACGTGTCGTGCATATGCCGACGACTTGATGATACTCGTCCGGTCGGAGAACGAAGTCAGTCAGGTGGTTACCCTTCTTACTACGTACGGGGTAGCTGCGGGAAGCAGGGTCAACACGAATAAAACCAAGATCATGCACATCGGTCGAGGGCTGGACGCTCTGCGAAGTCCGTTTACGACGGTGGACATCTTGCGATGTTTAGGTGTCTTGTTCACCCGATCGCTACGGCAATCAGCGGCGGCGAGCTATCGACGTCTCCTCCAGAACGTCCGACTGCACATACGCAACAATTCACTCCGAACGCATGACCTGCTCCAAAGGGTGGACTACACTAATGTTCACCTGGCCTCGCGACTGCCGCACTTGGCACAGGTACTGCCAATGCCACTTGGTATCGCTGACAGATTAATGGCGGCCTTTGGATACTATGTCAGCCAAGGAATGTTGTTTAAGATCAAATACGAGACTTTAACTCTCCCACACCATTCTGGAGGACTCAACCTCACGGATGTGCGGAACAAGGCTCTAGCTCTATACCTGCGAGCGACGCTACGAACTTGGCACCAGCGGCAACACGCCATCACGTCGGCCATCCTGGATGTGCTTCTTCCAACGTCCTCAGCAGTAGGCACCATCTCGCCCTCGTTTTCTCACGTCGCGCGATTTTTTGTTGATTTTAGTTATGTTCAGTTACAGATACCTTCTACCAGAATCCCCACTACCCGTGAGATATATCGATACTTGCGGCGTCGTCATGGCAGCAATGTTGTCGAACTTAAATACCCAACACGAAACTGGCGACAGATTTGGCGAGCTGTCCACACACCACTCCTCACCACAGCAGCGCGATCGTCATGGTATACATTAATCAACCGAAAGACGGTCAACCGCCAACGATTGTACGACATTCGCATGGTGGATTCCCCGCTCTGCCTTAGATGTGGCATGCAGGACACCGACGAACACTCTCTGCAGTGCGGTGAGGCAAAGGATGTTTGGCGGCTGACGCAACGCATCATGGCCCTCCTCCGACACACCGACGAATCAACGATCACGACGGACGCTTTATTTTTCCCTGACCCTGTCTTTTTCCCCTCACAAAAAACACCGGCAATCCGATGGATTGGAGGACACGCATCGCACTACGTGCTCTCGCGGACCTTGATATCGGTCATGGACTATTGGCATTATCTACTAGAACAACACGAAATCATCAGACGCCACTCTAAATATAAAACGCATTTTGCGAACTTTCTAGGCAGCATGTTTCATAACCCCCCGAAGCGGTGGGGAGTCCCAGGTTTACGTTGTTTCGAGGGATAGGTTTTACTCCCAGTGAAGTGACGAGGATGTCACTTCGGCCCTATATTTATTTCCCTTCTTTTTTATATATGTTTTTTCTTTTGGGACATTAAAATTAAATGAATAAAAAAAAAGCGGTTCTAGGCGCTTTAGTCCGGAACCGCGCTGCTGCTACGGTCGCAGGTTCGAATCCTGCCTGGGGCATGGATGTGTGTGATGTCCTTAGGTTGGTTAGGTTTAAGTAATTCTAAGTCTAGGGGACTGATGACCTCATATATTAAGTCCCATAGTGCTTAGAGCCATTTTTTTCAAAACAACCTTTCCGTTATGGACGACTTTACTTTTACTTCATCTATAGGGATTCGATTCATCTGGTTAGCAGCATAGTGCAGCTCGTTCCTATCACTGTTCATTAAAGCAATGTCATTTGAAACTGGATCATTTTGAAGCATTTCTCATTAAGTGTTACTGGGTGGCAAACACAAATTTGAATGATTGGGATTCAATATCGCTTTCCCCAACTGTAGTACCACTTTCATCAATTGTTCCGTCATACTACGAGGTGCATTCAAGTTCTAAGGCTTCCGATTTTTTTCTCCGGACTGGAAAGAGATAGAAACATGCGCATTGTTTTAAAATGAGGCCGCGTTCATTGTCAATACGTCCCAGAGATGGCACCACCGTACGCCAAATGGAATTTTACCGCCAGCGGCGAGAATGAGAACTGTTTTAAATACTTAAAATGGCGACGTTTTCCTTACTTGAACAGCGTGCAATCATTCTTTTTCTGAATTTGCGTGGTGTGAAACCAATTGAAATTCATCGACAGTTGAAGGAGACATGTGGTGATGGAGTTATGGATGTGTCGAAAGTGCGTTCGTGGGTGCGACAGTTCAATGAAGGCAGAACATCGTGTGACAACAAACCGAAACAACCTCGGGCTTGCACAAGCCAATCTGACGACATGATCGAGAAAGTGGAGAGAATTGTTTTGGGGGATCGCCGAATGACTGTTGAACAGATCGCCTCCAGAGTTGGCATTTCTGTGGGTTCTGTGCACACAATCCTGCATGACGACCTGAAAATGCGAAAAGTGTCATCCAGGTGGGTGCCACGAATGCTGACGGACGACCACATGGCTGCCCGTGTGGCATGTTGCCAAGCAATGTTGACGCGCAACGACAGCATGAATGGGACTTTCTTTTCGTCGGTTGTGGCAATGGATGAGACGTGGATGCCATTTTTCAATCCAGAAACAAAGCGCCAGTCAGCTCAATGGAAGCACACAGATTCACCGCCACCAAAAAAATTTCGGGTAACCGCCAGTGCTGAAAAAATGATGGTGTCCATGTTCTGGGACAGCGAGGGCGTAATCCTTACCCATTGCGTTCCAAAGGGCACTACGGTAACAGGTGCATCCTACGAAAATGTTTTGAAGAACAAATTCCTTGCTGCACTGCAACAGAAACGTCCGGGAAGGGCTGCGCGTGTGCTGTTTCACCAAGACAACGCACCCGCACATCGAGCTAACGTTACGCAACAGTTTCTTCGTGATAACTTTGAAGTGATTCCTCATGCTCCCTAGTCACCTGACTTGGCTCCTAGTGACTTTTGGCTTTTTCAAACAATGAAAGACACTCTCCGTGGCCGCACATTCACCAGCCGTGCTGCTATTGCCTCACCGATTTTCCAGTGGTCAAAACAGACTCCTAAAGAAGCCTTCGCCGCTGCCATGGAATCATGGCGTCAGCGTTGTGAAAAATGTTCACGTCTGCAGGGCGATTACGTCGAGAAGTAACGCCAGTTTCATCGATTTCGGGTGAGTAGTTAATTAGAAAAAAAAGCGGAGGCGTTAGAACTTGAATGCACCTCGTAGTTCTCACCGAACGGAGGGCTCCATATGGGCGTTCACTTTGCTGTTTCCTGGAGCCGGCGCAGAACCAGAGTTGGACAAAGATGGAGGGAAGGCACTGGAAGAGCTTTCACTGAAGGAGTCACCCTGAAAAATTGTTTCACATAAATCAGGATAACCGAGTGATAAATTTTAATCACATTCTTTCGGGAAACGGTTACAGAATATTAACCAGTGCGAAAAATCGTTCAGCAGACGGAGAAAGAGGCCTTGTACGGTACTGCCGTAAGCCATTGGTCCCGAAATGCTTGTTTATTGGTGGTAGGTGCTCAGGCTTTTCGATATTCAGCTATATCTCGAAAGGTCCCAACAAAGGTAACGTAATGCTGCTATTAATTTTCTCCCGTTATATTTATAGGTGGACCAACTTGAAACGATGCTCTCAAAAACAGGTATAATGCAATTTTTTATTACGCTCGACTGCGATAACTACACAGGGCCATCACGGACGGAAAAGTCGTCGTGAAACTTCTGGGCGCAGCTTATCGTAAAAGTCTGCGTGAGATCTGCTTCTGCTGCCCACTCAGATACTGCCCTCCAAAAGTATTCGCAGCAGGAGGAATACATCCGCGTCCGGGCTGGGAAGGGCAAACGACTCTTCTTCGAAATTTCCCGTCTGTCTCCTGGTCGAGGTTTCCACAGTACGAGTTTGGGAAATATGTGACACTGAGGAATTCTAGGTAGTATTTAGAGCGCTGTCTTCCAAGCCTGGAGCCCACGCATTCACATACCTATGTGGTGACTGGTGAGGCTAACTTTTACCCAGTTCACCAAATTCGTTCGTGTGTCTACTAGACTCATTTATAATTCAGGGTTTTTGTAGCCTGGTCAGTTTCCCGTCTCTGTACCAGAGGTCGCCAAAACACACCTGTGTCAAGTCACCTACCTAGAGGTGACTTGTGGAGAAGAAAAGTTCATCACTAGTATTTGAGCGTCATGGGAAAGAGTGTGGTGGCGGAAAGTTTCTTGACGCCGGATTACACAGCAAGTGGTTGCAATGACATCGTAACCTCTCCGCAGTGTCTCATGGACTGAGGACATCCGACAGATGGCTACGTTCTGTGATCGCCTCGGTGCTTTCACTCTGATGCGTTCTGCTCCGGTATTTAAGTAGCAACGTCTGTAAAAATGAAATCAAATGAATTTAATTTCTCTCTTATCGAGCAATGGAGCAAAGGTCATTGTTGCTGGTGGCACACATCCTTCCTACTGCATCTAATACGTGCCTAAAAGGAATGTAATGATTTCAGAATAAAATTGTTTCCTGAAGTTTATACCATTTACGTCTATCACACCGCCATCAGTACTGTGGGGCCTGTATCTGACAGGAACGAGAGCAGCAGATTCATAGTTCCGAGATGATGGCCAGATCATACGTAATTTACACTTGCTCAAAGGGATCACAAGTCACTGTTAGATGGTCAACAAATAATCTCAGAGACGCGCTTTGCCTGTAGCAGAATAAAATCAATGGAATCGTGGTTCTGTTTCCAGCTACAACAACACAATGGTGGAGCTGGTGCTCCCAGAAAACCAGGGGCATTCTATTTCAAATAATTTTATTTCTAGCGAAGTCGTTAGTATGACAAACTGTTGGGCCTTTTTCCCTTATAGCTAATGCAAAAAAGGACTATTTCACCACAACAGAGGAGTGCTGCATTTCTCTCTCTCTTTTCCGTTATCCTTTCTTATCTTTTTTTCTTTCCCTCTTTCATTTTCCGTTTCTTTCCTTTCCAGTTTCATATTTTTCATTTCTTCTTCCATTTTGACTTCTCTTCCTTTCCTAACTTCCACTTCTTGTCTCCTATTTTTCTCTTTCACATTGTCTTTCACTTCTTTTCCTGTTCTTTAACTTTCCGATTTACATTTTCCCTAACTTCCCTATTTTTTACTCTCCATCTATTTTGCATACATTTTTCCTTGATTTCTTCCATTCTGTGTTTCTCTTTCACTCTCTTCTCATTCGTTTTCTCTTTGTTCCACTCCTTTTTCTTTCTTTGTTCTGCTCTTCTTCCTTATCATCTGCTCTTTCCTTTCCTGCTTGTGTGGATATCCCCTCTTTCTCTCTGTGATCTACTCCTTTGTTCTCCTAAAGTTACCTTTGTTCTCCCAACTTGGTACTTCAAAGAACAACTTCTGTTTCCGATTCTTTTCTTTGCTTACCGTTTTTATGAATTTCTTTTCATACGTTTCTTTTCAAACCCTTGCCTTTTCTTTCCACCCCTTCCTTTTATTTTCTTTCCTTATCTTTTCTCTTGTACTATTTCCTTTCCCCATTCATTTTTCTCCTCCCCTTTTTCCTGTTTCGTCTTCACGCGTTATTCCCTATTTATCCTTCTTTTCTTCGTCAATCTTTATCCTCATTGCTGCTCCTCCTATATCGTTTTTCTTTATTTTTTTCAATAAATAATGTATATTTAAATAAGAATCTAGAATGAAAATTCCAGTCGTGCATTTTTCGCTGTTGAAGTCGCGATTTTCAAAGCATCTTGTACACGTGGGGCTGGCTTCCACCGGCTAGATGCCATGTCCCCCACAGTGAGAGGCGAGACAGGTGAAGCGTTACGGGTTGAGCGCGCACCACCCACCTGCCGTGGGCGGAATGAGCGATGCAGCCGCCAGCCTAAGCCGAGATCATCTCGCCTGTTAATCATAATTGGTCGCGCTGAGCCCCTCTATTGCGGCAGTGGCTTATGGGGCGAGACGCCGCCTCCGCGATGGAGAGAAGAGAAGCTGGCCGACCGATAAACCGGCGGACACGTCCGCGGAAGGCTTAAGAGCTTATGCAAATGAGCGCCGATCCTGGGGAACAGAAAGCAGTCGCCCAGTAGACAAGCTTCCTTAAGATAGGCGCCTCGCCAAATGCGGACATTTTTCACGCCTTTCACGGTCAATTTTCAACAAACCGTTTAAGCAGAATTAATAGCCTTTCGTTTCGAAAGTCGAGACCCTCTGGCGAATACCGACCGTGTGACGTGTGCTAAATGACGACGGGAAATAGCGGTCCTTTGACTGTGAAATTCGGCAGCAAGTTGGGAAATACTTTTAAGGAATACAGTCTGACTCATCTGCTCCTATGAGCTGGCGTTTATCTTATCGTCATTACTTCTTCGCAGCTCGGATTTCCATTTGTGGTGACAGTGTAAGGAATTCTTGCTGCGGTTAATCTCTATTACGTCGTTTTCTGAGAGACACACGTAAGCAGTTGCTTCTTCTTCGATAAATGATTGAAATAGTATATCTGTTTCGTCTTATTGCTACTAAACTCGAACTATCGAGCTGCCCATCCGCAATTGACCAATTTACCTTTGCTCCAGAAAACAACCATCCATCTGAGTGCCGTCATAATCTCCAACGGATCAAAATTTACGATCGATCCGTACTTTACCTAGATGCCACATCCACATACTCCTAAGATCACTCCGACTTCTTTTCCTACCGTGCAGATACCCTGAGCTGCACAGTCTTAGGAGCAACAAAAGCAGTATCTACGAACTGCAGCTATTTGGTTCCTAGGTCATTGGGTGCTGCAGGAGGGTAAAGGTGCTAAACTTCTGCCACATAGTGTCATGCAGGGACAAACACCAGTATTATAAGTCCAAGAAAATATTACCCAGGTCTCCAACGACGCTATCTTTCACTTATGCTTCCCACTGCAAAACACTAAAGAGTGTATAAGAGGGTTACCGTCCCTCGACGAGGTAGTAATTGTGTACCGACTACTACCTAGTAATAGGGAAGGGTAGGGAAGGACATGGGCCGTGCTCTGTCAAAGAACTGAACTGGAATCCGGCTCAACTGATTTAGGGAAACCACGTGCAACGTGGCGAAGTCGTTCATGATAGAAAAATTACGAAGTGAAACTAATCGTCGGAAGGAACGAAGATGTTGCAGGAAAGCGAATAACATGTGACCGCACGAAGCTACTTGTGCGTAATAGTAGGCGAAACTGAGATCTGAAGCAGCCTATTACTGTTACAAGCCAGCAATGGTATTGATTTGTACGATATTATTGATATTTTAACGGTAAGAGGAGAAGCATTGTCATAAAAAACTGAATCGTTTTCTCATTGCTATCCAAAAACGAGGTGAATGGTAAAAATTTGGTTTTCTGTTAGTGAATCCTACCACAAGAGTAATCCAATAGGTTTTAGCGTGGAACGTAATACTTACTTAACAGGTACGACTCAACAGCAGCATTATTTTTATAGTTACATTAAATATTCCCCATCTAAGTCTCTAGGTTCTCCCTTCATCATCATCGTCATAGCCATCACATCACAATTACCCGGTCTTAGGCGCTGCAGTCATGGACTGTGCGGCTGGTCCCGGCGGAGGTTCGAGTCCTCCCTCGGGCATGGGTGTGTGTCTTCGTCCTTAGGATAAATTAGGTTAAGTAGTGTGTAAGCTTAGGAACTGATGACCTTGGCAGTTAAGTCCCATAAGACTTCACACACATTTGACCAATTACCACCACCACCACCACCACCACCACCACCACCACAAACAACAACAACACCTGCAACAACAACACCTGCAACAACAACACCTGCAACAACACCACCTGCAACAGCAACACCTGCAACAACAACAATAACAACAACAATACTATGACGACACTATACTATCCACGTACTGATCAGTCAGTTACACGATATAAGGAAGATTGGTATGGAAGGAGGGAGGGAGGGAGTAAAGGAGAAAACACTTTTTTTTTAAAGTTCTGTGGATGACTAGATCTTTAGAGAAGGAATAGAATCTCAGACAGGACTACGATGATGACATACGAATAACTTAAACTGGAATGATCATATAGATAACGTTGTGTGGAAAGCGAACCAAAGACGGGATTTATTCGCAGAACAATTAGAAAATACAACAGGTCTACCAAGGAGACTGCTTACACTGCAGTTCTGCTCCCTCTTCTGCGTATTGCTGTGCAATGTGAGATCCACATCAAAATAGCTGACGGAGGACACCGAAAAAGTTCAAAGAAGGGCAGCTAGTTTTGTGTTACAGTAAAATAGGGGATAGAGTGAGTCGAATATGATATGCGAAATGGGGAGGCAATCATTAAACGAAGACAACTATTCTCATGAAATTTCAGCAACTAACTTTGTCCTAAGAGTGTAAAAAAATATTGTGTTAGTTCCCACCTACAGAGCGAGGAGTATCACCATACTAAAATAACAGAAATCAGAGCTGGCACAGAAAGATTTAAATGTTCGTTTTCCCCGCGCGCTGTTCGGCAATGAAACAGTAGATAAATAGCTTGTAGGTGGTTCGAGTAAACCTCTGCCATGCACTTACCTGTGAACTACGGAGTATTCATGTAGATGTAGATGCAGATGGAGATGGAAACTGGCCGCGAAATTTTGAAAGGAACCAACGTTTACCTTAAATAATCAATGTAAACCACTTAAATTCCTGGTTGGTGTCCAATGTTTTAATCACTGCACCACCTCGATCGATTATTTGAGGTTACTAGGAACCGGATTTGTCTCCTTTCTTCATATTTCATAACGACCCAGAACACAGCAATGCAATGCGCAAACACTCCCCCAGTCACTCGTACAGTAGTGTTATAAACACACTCCGTAGAATAACGAAGGCAGACTATCTCAGTTGTTTACTGTACTCCGCGAAAACCCACTCATGATGTGGGTGCCGTATTTCACATTCCAGGCAGGAACAATTGCATCAACCACGGCTGACATTAGAGCTAAAGTTAAACGCGTGCTAACTCGTGACTGCGCACAAGACGTTTCTCATTTTGGTACAACTTACGAGTTGTGGGCTGGCTGAAGAATTTGCTGATGGCTTATTGTCGACTGTGCGCTGGCAGACTATCAGAGCTGCAGATACCTGTGGCCTCGCTCTTGGCAGATTATGGAACCACATAGACAGCAGGAGAGGAGTGGCTAGTGGAGAACGGTATTGACCATTGTTCGCGTGTTGCAAGCTCCGTCTTCATTCACAGTCACTCTATACATAAATTACATTGTTCAGTTTTTCGCAATGCCCTCAGCTTTTCTGTCTGTAGGTCGTCATGCCCATTTCCAGTACAACAATTAGATTTGTACGACTCCCCCCCCCCCCTCCCTCCGGAAATGTACTTTCCATCTCTTCTCAATTCGCCCGCGTAATCAGATAATACCACAGATGAAAGAACTTTGTAAGGAGGCAGACGGTAAGGCGTGCCGCATCAGACTTGGTGAGACGGCAATTCATTTGCCACTTTGCACGACAGGGGTCGAAACAGCTTATCTGCATATCTGTCACAATCAAAACTGAAAGTAGTCCCTTCACTCAGGGATGAGCGTAGGAGAGTGGATGCAGGATTCCTGCATCGTCGTTCTAGGCAAGGTCCTGATGGAAGTAGTTTGCCATTGTCTTCCTCAGGTCTATTATTAAGTGTATCTGTGTCGTGTGGATAACTGTAGTGAGTGCTTGTGCAGTGTAGTATAAGGTTCTTACTGCATCGAGCGATGTGACGGAGTGATTAGCAGTCTAAACTAGCATTCGGTGGTTCCTTTGGAAGGATACGGAGGATGCCCTTCCCCAATCCGAGTTTGTGCTCCGTCTCTTGTTGTCGAAGGGACGTTAAACTCTAATCTCCTAATCTCCTACCGGTTCGTATTTTTATGGGCAATCTGTCACCAGATGTTCTCAGCGACTGATAGATCTGCCCAAAACAACATACTGTCTCTGTACCGACGTACACTAGGACAATTCAAGCAACATGTGGTCTCATGTTACTTTGTTGAAAGATAACGCCACGGAGACCCGTAAGATAGGGCACAGTCAACGGCCTAAACACATCAGACGTTTAACCGCTGCTGCCTAAATTAGCGACTATGCGAACAAGAGCTGTCCCAATGGCACCCCTGCTCTTTGCAGTGCCCGACGAACCAATCGGTACCAAACAACTAAAGTGTCGTGCAACATTATGCCTCCTCGCAACCTGTGACAAAACGAGCTATAAGGAAGTGAACGTCAATGTGACCCGGCATCTAAATGTGTCAAATTAAAATTACTGTATGTCCACAAAAATTTCCAAGATTGCCCACTTTTGTGGAACAGCAGATATAAGAACATTTCTGTACTTAGCGAACGCTCTATACACAAATTATTAACATATTTATACGTCGTCGTGTTTAGCGATCATTAAAGTTTAAATGTTTGTTTATTTATGATGTATAAAAAGATTGTTAAATAATTTGTAATTTTGGTTAAACTGGGATATAACAGAATTTGGCACACACTTATTTAGCGACAGCATGTTGACTTTGCAGTAGCGATTAAGATGTAATAATATATTTAAAATGATTTATTATGTTCGTAAAAAGATCGAAAAGTGTGCTTTGAGTCTCGTAGTGGCACGGCAATAAGAAGAATATGGACACGTATTTGACTAGCTTCAGAGATTTCCCTTCGAAACAAAAGTAGCAGTAATAAAATCATAAAGTGTATACCTAGTTATGGAATGAGATGTACACATGAGTAGATTTAAGATTATGTATATTAAAAATTTGAAATGTGAACAAAAGAGTTTATTCCGGTAAGTTAGGGTCAGGAAAGTAACGAACCTGATTACTGTAGTTGGTCATGTGACCAAGTTCTGGAGGGGGCAAGCAGAGTAGCCTCGTGGTCGTTCGCCGCTGTCGCTGGAGGAGCGAATAAGGGCTCTGATCTTTGGCGCTGGAACAGCGGAGGTACTTTTAAATGAATGTCAGTGGAAGTTAGAAAACTATGTAAGGTGTCGAAATGTTTACATGTGCTACAAACTCTGACCTACGTTACTGTTCGGATATTTCATTCGATGCTCTGCTTGCTTTGCTCTGCACTATAAAGTGATTCATTTATCTGCTGCAGGTTTCAAAAATGGTTCAAATGGCTCTAAGCGCTATGGGACTTAACATGTGAGGTCATCAGTTCCTAGACTTAAAACTTCTTAAACCTAACTAACCCAAGGACATCACACACATCCATGCCCGAGGCAGGATTCGAACTTGTGACCGTATCAGGAGCGCGTTTACGGACTGAAGTGCCTAGAACCGCTCGGTCACACCGGCCGGCTGCTGCAGGTTTGCTTAGAAACGTAGTTACGACCATCTTTACGCGCTTCATTTCCATAGATTCTTTACTTGCAACTAAAGCTAAAAGTTGAACTGAAACCAACGCATTACTTCATTATCATTTGGGATCACCACATTTCATTTGTAACAATTCGATTTAATATAGTTTAAAACATTTACGCAGCTCTGTAAATTTTTACTGATCAGTATGCTCAGCTACCTCAATGGATAATTATTTGGGCCAAAAGGCAGCAGCATATAACCGACCCTTAGATGTAGTCGAGTCAAAATTGTTGTAGGTTGTGCGCTTGCCCAATCACTGCAGGTTGCTGCTGATAGGACCACAGTGAACATGCAAGTAGTTCTCTTGTCACGAAGCCGGTGAGCTCGCAAACATAACACCATGCCACAAGAACGATCATATTAGACAGTGTGAATGAATGCATTTTGTGTTCCCACGTCTCGCCTTATGAGGGTACGTACTGCACCTAGGAATAATGTCGAACATACTTGTCTTGTTGTTCCTATTGCTATGGTGTGGGAACGCATAATGCTGCATGAGTGCAGTGACTTCCAAATCTTTGAAGATGGTACACTCATCGATCAAGGTTATTGTGGCATTGTACTCCTGCGCCATGTGCGTCTCTGCAGTGGTGAATTAGAGTCTGATTTGGATTTTATGGATGACAACGTACGACCGCATTGAAGAGTGCAGTGGGGTAGCTCTTGGAACGAAATGATATTCGGTGAATAGACTAGCTTACCCGTTCCCCCGACTTAAAACCTATCGACCACGTGTGGGATGTATTGAGGAGACATGTTGTCTCACTTTTTAACAATGAAATTAGTCAACAGCCGTGCAGTTGAGGCGTTATTTTATTTTATTTTTACTTCCAGTTTCGGCAACGGCCCGTGAGATCATCGAAGTTAAGCTCTGTCGGGCGTGGCCGGCACTTGGATGGGTGACCATCCGGGCCGCCATGCGCTGTTGCCATTTTTCGGCGTGCACTCAGCCTCGTGATGCCAACTGAGGAGCTACTCGACCGAATAATAGAGGGTCCAGTCAAAGAAAACCATCATAACGACCGGGAGAGCGGTGTGCTGACCACACGACCCTCCCATCCGCATCCTCAGCTGAGGATGACACAGCGGTCGGTCCCGATGGGCCACTTGCGGCCTGAAGACGGAGAACAGTTTCGGCATTCCAGTGGATTCGGCATTCCAGTATGCCATCTTCAGGCGACACATGCATCTCTCAAATATAAACGATATTGGCATAGTGGGCCATATGTTCCTGGATGTCGTCAATTTTAAACAGTATCCCAAATTCTTCGTTCGAAGACCTGATTGGTCTTCAAAGGAACTTAGTCAGTTGCAATCAGGTCTCCGAAGTAAGTGCCTGAGACACGGTTTAGAATTGACGACATCCAAGAACCTATGGTCTAGTATGCCAATATCGTTTATTTTTGAGAGATGCATATGGAGCTTGAAGATGGAATACTGGAATGCCGAAACTGGTAGTAAAAATAAAATAAAATAACATCTAAACTGCACGACTGTTGGCTAATTTCATTGTTAACTACTTGACCATCCGCTGTCCCATGTCCACACTGGTCCAACAGAGAGTACTGTAGCAAGTTCACAAGCACCTGAGACCATCCAGCAGTTGTGAACCGCGCTTATGGAGGAATGGAATGCCCTATTTGCAGAACTTATCAACCTTGTGGCCAGCAGGAGTACACGTTAAAGACCGTGAACTGCCGTCCGTGGTGATCCGACGCCCCGTTAAGATCTATGTCCCGCTTTTTTTAATGTCAACGGGACCGTCTTAAATCGCGGTGCCTTCAGTGTAATTACTATCATTGAATAAAAGTGCATTTCTCTTCGTCTCATAGCGTAATTCTTTCACTTACCTCCTGTACTATACCGTAGCAGTTCATCCTTTGTGTGGTTCAAGTTTCATTGGGCTAAGTGAAATATCTTTCGTCTTTAAGTTTTGCACACCACTATATATTAGTGAAACTTTCTTTTGGCGGGGCACAGAAACATGGTCTTACCATCCAATTAAGGCAGGAAATATGGCAGTATGTGGGGGAGTCTTGTCCGTTCATGAACTACATGATACAGAGGTCATATATATATATATATATATATATATATATATATATATATATATATATATATATATATATCAGTACCATGCAAAGAACCAGTGTTGCAATTTGTTAGATGTAATATTACTACACGCTCGAGTAAATCAACTGCAAAACTCTCCTCTTCTCCTTACTTGCCTTTTCTGTTTTTTTTTCCGAGGTCGGCATTGTTATACGGGATAGTAGTTACTTAGCTGGTTTGTTAGTTAGCAATTATATGTTAGTAACAGCGGGCGTGTGAACGTTTCCTAAATGCTTGAAAGTTTGTGTAACGTGTATCTCTGACGGGACGTGGGTACCTGCCCGGAATTCAAGTAGCTGGGTAAGGGAAAACTCGTAAAAACCGCACGCAGGCTGAATGGCTCACCAGGCCTGATCGTTAATCCGCGAGGTGGATTCCATTCAGGCCAGGCTCACCTCAGCTAACCGCGCAAGCGGCGTGAGAGGGTGGTGAGAGAGAAGAGACGTTATTATAATACAGGGTGTTTCAAAAATGACCGGTATATTTGAAACGGCAATAAAAACTAAACGAGCAGCGATAGAAATACACCGTTTGCTGCAATATGCTTGGGACAACAGTACATTTTCAGGCAGACAAACTTTCGAAATTACAGTAGTTACAATTTTCAACAACAGATGGCGCTGCGGTCTGGGAAAAACTATAGTACGATATTTTCCACATATCCACCATGCGTAGCAATAATATGGCGTAGTCTCTGAATGAAATTACCCGAAACCTTTGACAACGTGTCTGGCGGAATGGCTTCACATGCAGATGAGATGTACTGCTTCAGCTGTTCAATTGTTTCTGGAATCTGGCGGTACACCTGGTCTTTCAAGTGTCCCCACAGAAAGAAGTCACAGGGGTTCATGTCTGGCGAATAGGGAGGCCAATCCACGCCGCCTCCTGTATGTTTCGGATAGCCCAAAGCAATCACACGATCATCGAAATATTCATTCAGGAAATTAAAGACGTCGGCCGTGCGATGTGGCCGGGCACCATCTTGCATAAACCCGAGGTGTTCGCAGTGTCGTCTAAGGCAGTTTGTACCGCCACAAATTCACGAAGAATGTCCAGATAGCGTGATGCAGTAATCGTTTCGGATCTGAAAAATGGGCCAATGATTCCTTTGGAAGACATGGCGGCCCAGACCAGTACTTTTTGAGGATGCAGGGACGATGGGACTGCAACATGGGGCTTTTCGGTTCCCCATATGCGCCAGTTCTGTTTATTGACGAAGCCGTCCAAGTAAAAATAAGCTTCGTCAGTAAACCAAATGCTGCCCACATGCATATCGCCGTCATCAATCCTGTGCACTATATCGTTAGCGAATGTCTCTCGTGCAGCAATGGTAGCGGCGCTGAGGGGTTGCCGCGTTTGAATTTTGTATGGATAGAGGTGTAAACTCTGGCGCATGAGACGATACGTGGACGTTGGCGTCATTTGGACCGCAGCTGCAACACGGCGAACGGAAACCCGAGGCCGCTGTTGGATCACCTGCTGCACTAGCTGCGCGTTGCCCTCTGTGGTTGCCGTACGCGGTCGCCCTACCTTTCCAGCACGTTCATCCGTCACGTTCCCAGTCCGTTGAAATTTTTCAAACAGATCCTTTATTGTATCGCTTTTCGGTCCTTTGGTTACATTAAACCTCCGTTGAAAACTTCGTCTTGTTGCAACAACACTGTGTTCTAGGTGGTGGAATTCCAACACCAGAAAAATCCTCTGTTCTAAGGAATAAACCATGTTGTCTACAGCACACTTGCACGTTGTGAACAGCACACGCTTACAGCAGAAAGACGACGTACAGAATGGCGCACCCACAGACTGCGTTGTCTTCTATATCTTTCACATCACTTGCAGCGCCATCTGTTGTTGAAAATTGTAACTACTGTAATTTCGAAAGTTTGTCTGCCTGAAAATGTACTGTTGTCCCAAGCATATTGCAACAAACGGTGTATTTCTATCGCTGCTCGTTTAGTTTTTATTGCAGTTTCAAATATACCGGTCATTTTTGAAACACCCTGTAGTAGTAGACATGGATTTGTTAGTAGGTGTAGTATCTGTTTATAATAGAAATTGTTTTTCTAATTACTGTTACCATTATTATTATTGTTACTATTATTATTTCTTTACTTTCTCAGACGTTAAGTCTGGTTGAGAATGGAAAGTGACACGGACCTTGATCAAGCGTCACTTCCTATTAACTGTACGGTATGTGTTATATTGCATTTAGGAACTTTCGGGTAATTGAACATGTATCAATAATTACGGATTTCTGTAGTTGTATATATATGTTTGGATGTAGCTGTATTGCATTGATGTACTGGTGGATATTGTGTGGTATGACTCCTGTAGTTGATAGTATAATTGGTATGATGTCAACTTTATCCTGATGCCAAATGTCTTTGACTTCCTCAGCCAGTTGGATGTATTTTTCAATTTTTTCTCCTGTTTTCTTTTGTATATTTGTTGTATTGGGTATGGATATTTCGATTAGTTGTGTTAATTTCTTCTTTTTATTGGTGAGTATGATGTCAGGTTTGTTATGTGGCGTTGTTTTATCTGTTATAATGGTTCTGTTCCAGTATAATTTGTATTCATCATTCTCCAGTACATTTTGTGGTGCATACTTGTATGTAGGAACTTGTTGTTTTAAAAGTTTATGTTGTAAGGCAAGCTGTTGATGTATTATTTTTGCGACATTGTCATGTCTTCTGGGGTATTCTGTATTTGCTAGTATTGTACATCCGCTTGTGATGTGATCTACTGTTTCTATTTGTTGTTTACAAAGTCTGCATTTATCTGTTGTGGTATTGGGATCTTTAATAATATGCTTGCTGTAATACCTGGTGTTTATTGTTTGATCCTGTATTGCAATCATGAATCCTTCTGTCTCACTGTATATATTGCCTTTTCTTAGCCATGTGTTGGATGCGTCTTGATCGATGTGTGGCTGTGTTAGATGATACGGGTGCTTGCCATGAAGTGTTTTCTTTTTCCAATTTACTTTCTTCGTATCTGTTGATGTTATGTGGTCTAAATGGTTGTAGAGGTGGTTATGAAATTGTAGTGGTGTAGCCGATGTATTTATATGAGTGATTGCTTTGTGTATTTTGCTAGTTTCTGCTCGTTCTATAAAGAATTTTCTTAAATTGTCTACCTGTCCATAATGTAGGTTTTTTATATCGATAAATCCCCTTCCTCCTTCCTTTCTGCTTAATGTGAATCTTTCTGTTGCTGAATGTATGTGATGTATTCTATATTTGTGGCATTGTGAGCGTGTAAGTGTATTGAGTGCTTCTAGGTCTGTGTTACTCCATTTCACTACTCCAAATGAGTAGGTCAATATTGGTATGGCATAAGTATTTATAGCTTTTGTCTTGTTTCTTGCTGTCAATTCTGTTTTCAGTATTTTTGTTATGCTTTGTCTATATTTTTCTTTTAGTTCTTCTTTAATATTTGTATTATCTATTCCTATTTTTTGTCTGTATCCTAGATATTTATAGGCATCCGTTTTTTCCATCGCTTCTATGCAGTCGCTGTGGTTATCCAATATGTAATCTTCTTGTTTAGTGTGTTTTCCCTTGACTATGCTATTTTTCTTACATTTGTCTGTTCCAAAAGCCATACTTATATCATTGCTGAATACTTCTGTTATCTTTAGTAATTGGTTGAGTTGTTGATTTGTTGCTGCCAGTAGTTTTAGATCATCCATGTATAGCAAATGTGTGATTTTGTGTGGGTATGTTCCAGTAATATTGTATCCATAATTTGTATTATTTAGCATGTTGGATAGTGGGTTCAGAGCAAGGCAGAACCAGAAAGGACTTAATGAGTCTCCTTGGTATATTCCACGCTTAATCTGTATTGGCTGTGATGTGATATTATTTGAATTTGTTTGGATATTAAGTGTGGTTTTCCAATTTTTCATTACTATGTTTAGGAACTGTATCAATTTAGGATCTATTTTGTATATTTCCAATATTTGTAGTAACCATGAGTGAGGTACACTATCAAAAGCTTTTTGGTAATCAATGTATGCGTAGTGTAGCGACCTTTGTTTAGTTTCAGCTTGATATGTCACCTCTGCATCTATTATCAGTTGCTCTTTACATCCTCGTGCTCCTTTGCAACAGCCTTTTTGTTGTTCATTTATAATTTTGTTCTGTGTTGTATGTGTCATTAATTTCTATTTAATGATTGAAGTTAATATTTTGTATATTGTTGGTAGGCATGTTATGGGGCGATATTTAGCTGGGTTCGCTGTGTCTGCTTGATCTTTAGGTTTCAGATAAGTTATTCCATGTGTAAGTGTATCAGGGAATGTGTATGGGTCTGCAATGTAACTGTTAAATAATTTAGTTAGATGTGAATGTGTTGAGGTGAACTTCTTTAACCAGAAATTTGCTATTTTATCATTTCCAGGGGCTTTCCAATTGTGAGTAGAATTAATTGCTTGGGTGACTTCATGTTGCAAAATTATCACTTCAGGCATTTGTGGTATCATCTTGTATGTGTCTGTTTCTGTTTGTATCCACCGTGCATGCCTGTTATGTTGTACCGGGTTTGACCATATGTTGCTCCAGAAGTGTTCCATGTCTGTTATGTTTGGTGGATTGTTTATTTTAATGTGTGTGTTATCTATTGTCTGGTAAAATTTCTTTTGGTTTGTGTTGAATGTTTGGTTTTGTTTCCTTCTATTTTCACTTTTTTTGTATCTTCTGAGTCGTTTGGCTAATGCTTGTAATTTCTGCTTCTTTTCGTCTAATTGCTCTGTCGCTTCTTGTTGTGAGATTTTACCTAACCTTTTTCGTTTTTTTTCCGAGATTTCATTTCTTATAAATTGTGTTAGCTGTCCGATGTCTTTTCTCAGTTTTTCTATTCTGATCTGTAGCCTGTGTTGCCATGCTGGTTTTGTGGGTTTCTTCTGTGTGTTGGTTGGTTCTGATCTCTGTCTAGTGTGTATATTTAGTGTAGTGAGTGCTCCTATATAAACCAGTAGTTGTAACTCTTCCATAGTTGTGTTTTCATTTATTTTGTTGTGTATGATTGTGTTGATAGTTTTTATTGTTGTTTCGACTTGTGGGTTATTTGGTGGTCTATGCAAGAATGGTCTAATGTCTGTATTTGTGTCTTTGTATTCTATATATGTTAGCTGAAATTTTTCTTCTATATCTAGCATCTGTGTCACTTCGTGTTCTATTTGTGCTTGTTCTGGTGGCTGTCTTAAGATTTCGTTTTCCTCTGATTGTTTAATTGGTGCGTGTTGTTCTTTGTTTGTTTGCTCTGGGATGTTTGAGTCCATTACTGTATTTTCTTCTTCTTCTGATTGCACATTATTTTGTTCCAGTATTTGTTGTACTTCTTGTTTGATGTTTTCTAATTCTGACTGGGGTATCCTGTTATTTTTGATTATTACACGGATCTGATCAGCTAGTCGTTGTTCTGTTAAAAATTTTAATTCTGGGTATCTGGTAATAAATGTTGTGTATACTTGTGATCTGTATCCAGTTGTGTTGGTTCCTAGGTTTGTTGCTTGGTAATAACAGAACATGAGGTGTCGATTAACTTCATCTGACCATCTCATCCTCTGTCTTTGTTTTCCTTCTAGGGTGGTTGCAGGAAGCATATCCTGCAAAACACCTCTATTTGGATTTAAATCATTTTCCAGTTGGCTAGCAGTGTCGTTACCATTGTGGGCGGGCATAGGGTTCAAGCGTCGTCCCCGACCATGACGGCGCTTGTCCGAGGCTTCTTTAGTTCTGTCCTGAACCAACTAATCACACTAAAAGGGGGGTTAGCCCTATTAGTGGTTTGTTCTTTTCGTCGCCTTTTACGACTGGCAGAACATACCGGAGGCCTATTCTTTTCCCGGGCCTCCACGGGGATTGTTACTATTATTATTATTATTATTATTATTATTACGAGGTACGTCCGCAAAGTAAGTTCCGTTTGGTTATGTAAAACAAACGTGTACAGATAAAGAAAAAAATATTTATTGTACAAAAATCTACAACTGTTAAACTACTTTTCTACATAGCTTCCGAAATTTTGCAGGCACTTGTCACAGCGTGGCACAAGTTTTTGTATGCCTTCTTCATAGAAGGTTGCCACCTGTGTATTCAACCATGTAGTAACATACTCTTTCAACTCCTCATCATCGTTGAAGTGTTGACTACCAAGGACAGGTTTTATGTATAAGAAGAGATGAAAGTCGCTAGGAGCGAGGTCCGGGCTGTACGGAGGATGATCAAACGCGTACCTGTCAAATTCCCGTCAGAGCTTTTTCGTCACATTCGCCGTGTGAGGTCGGGCATTATCGTGGAAAAGAAACAACACTTTTTGGCAGTAATCCTCAGCGCTCGTTCTGTATTGCGCGGGGCAATTCAAAAAATGGCGCTCAGCACTACGGGACTTAACTTCTGAGGTCGTCAGTCCCCTAGAACTTAGAACTACTTAAACCTAACTAACCTACAGACGTCACACACATCCATGCCCGAGGCAGGATTCGAATCTGCGACCGTAGCGGTCGCGCGGTTCCAGACTGAAGCGCCTAGAACCGCTCGGCTAGTCCGGCCGGCGCGGCGCAATTTCTAATGGTCTCGTAGTAACTATTTGCATTCATTGTTTGGCCTTATGGTAAGAAATCAATCAGTAAAATGCCTTTTCTGTCCGAAAAAACGGTGCACATGACTTTTCGAGGTGTCATGATTTGCTTAGGCTTAACCTTCGTTGGGGATGAAGTGTGCCTTCATTCCATTGATTGTCGTTTTGTTTCAGGGGTGTCGTACGATACCCAAGTTTCATCCCCCGTTTTATCCGAGAAAGAAAACCATCGCCTTCTTCATTGTAGCGTGTCAGAAAATGTAGTGCTCTGCCCATCCGTTGTTTTTTGTGTTGTCCAGTAAGAATTTTGGGTACCCAACGTGAGCAAAGTTTTCGAAATTTCAGTTTTTCAGTGACAATTTCATGAATCACTGATCGTGAGATTTGCAGAACTTCCATGGCAAGGGCACTAAGTGTAAACTTACTGTTGTGCTTAATCTTCTCTTCAATTGTGTGAACCAGTTCATCCGTAAATACAGACGGGCGTCCACATTGTTCTTCATCGTACACTTGATCACGTCCGTCACTGAACAGTCTGACCCATCTTCTAACCATTGAATCACTCATAGCCTTTTGTCCGTACACCTCGCAGATTTGCCGATGAATTTCCTTTGGTTTCAGTTTCTTTGCGTTTAGGAAATGAATCACAGATCTGATTTCATACGCGGCGGCATTTTCAATTACGGCTGACATTATAAAGAAGCACTACAGAGCACACGTCGGCAGCACCCGATCTTAAAATGGCGTACATGTCTTCTCCTTGAGTCAGAGTAACTGCTGTGCATGCTCGGAACTGCGATCGTAGCGCTGCCGCGCATTGAAATAGAAACGGAACTTTTTTTGTGGACAACCCTCGTATTATATTATTATTGTTAATAGTAGAAACTGTAAGTAGGCTGTTTATGTTTTCTTATTGGCAACGTTACGTAGCGCTCTGTATGAAAATCACTGGCTGTGTTGTGTGCAGTCTGTGGCTAGTTTGCATTGTTGTCTGCCATTGTAGTGTTGGGCAGCTGGATGTGAACAGCGCGTAGCGTTGCGCAGTTGGAGGTGAGCCGCCAGCAGTGGTGGATGAGGGGAGAGAGATGGCGGAGTTTTGAAATTTGTAAGACTGGTTGTCATGAACTGCTATATATATTATGACTTTTGAACACTAGTAAGGTAAATAAATTGTTTGTTCTCTATCAAAATCTTTCATTTGCTAACTATGCATATCAGTAGTTAGTGCCTTCGGTAGTTTGAATCTTTTATTTAGCTGGCAGTAGTGGCGCTCGCTGTATTCCTGTAGCTTGAGTAACGAAGATTTTTGTGAGGTAAGTGATTTGTGAAAGGTATAGGTTAATGTTAGTCAGGGCCATTCTTTTGTAGAGATTTTTGAAAGTCAGATTGCGTTGCGCTAAAAATATTGTGTGTCAGTTTAAGCACAGTCTTGTATAATTTTTCAAAGGGGACGTTTCAAAACAGTTATGATGATGGGAGGTAACATTTTGTAGGAGGTACACTGAACAATTTGTGTTACAATCTGTATAAGTATCAATACAACCCGTGTTAAAATTATGGATAACAGGCTGCAGTGTAATAAATAAATATTCCGAGCGGGTCGAAAATCACCTCTAACGCCCCCAAACGAATCAAGAACGCAGCGACTTTCCAACGCTTCACTAGATCATATACTGCGACTGAAGTAGGTGTCTACACTTCAGGTTCGTACCTTTAGGTTTTCTTTTCTAAAATCAGGAAAACCTCTCAGCAGAATTATTCGCTGCGTCATCCTGATTGGCGATACACACATTGCGCGTCTGAAGACGTCGTAAGCAGCTGCTATGACAAACAGAGCGCGTGTTTGCCTCTGAATGACCAAGCTGTGAGTAAGCACGACGAGCACGGCTTTCAGGCTCCACTGAGTTTGCTGCTAGTTCGCCCTAAGCAAAGCATGTTAGTTTCTTGGCTGTAAATCATGTTGTTGTGGTCTTCAGTCCTGAGACTGGTTTGATGCAGCTCTCCATGCTACTCTATCCTATGCAAGCTTCTTCATCTCCCAGTAACTACTGCAACCTACATCCTTTTGAATCTGTTTAGTGTATTCATCTCTTGGTCTCCCTCTACGATTTTTACCCTCCACGCTTCCCTCCAATACTAAATTGGTGATCCCTTGATGCCTCAGAAGATGTCCTACCAACCGATCCCTTCTTCTAGTCAAGTTGTGCCACAAACTCCTCTTCTCCCCAATCCTATTCAATACCTCCTCATTAGTTATGTGATCTACCCATCTAATATTCAGCATTCTTCTGTAGCACCACATTTCAAAAGCTTCTATTCTGTTCTTGTCGAAACTATTTATCGTCCATGTTTCACTTCCATACATGGCTACACTCCATACAAATACTTTCAGAAACGACTTCCTGACACTTAAATCTACACTCCATGTTAACAAATTTCTCTTCTTCAGAAACGCTTTCCTTTCCATTGCCAGTCTACATTTTATATCCTCTCTACTTCTACCATCATCAGTTATTTTGCTCCCCAAATAGCAAAACTGCTTTACTACTTTAAGTGTCTCATTTCCTAATCTATTTCCCTCAGCATCACCAGACTTAATTCGTCTACATTCCATTATCCTCGTTTTGCTTTTGTTGATGTTCATCTTATATCCTCCTTTCAAGACACTATCCATTCCGTTCAACTGCTCTTCCAAGTCCTTTGCTGTCTCTGACAGAATTACAATGTCATCGGCGAACCTCAATGTTTTTATTTCTTCTCCATGGATTTTAATACCTACTCCGAATTTTTCTTTTGTTTCCTTCACTGCTTGCTCAATATACAGATTGAATAACATCGGGGACAGGCTACAACCTTGTCTTACTCCCCTCCCAACCGCTGCTTCCCTTTCATGTCCCTCGACTCTTATAACTGCCATCTGGTTTCTGTACAAATTGTAAATAGCCTTTCGCTCCCTGTATTTTACCCCTACCACCTTTAGAACTTGAAAGAGAGTATTCCAGTCAACATTGTCAAAAGCTTTCTCTAAGTCTACAAATGCTAGAAAAGTAGGTTTGCCTTTCCTTATTCTTTCTTCTAAGATAAGACTTAAGGTCAGTATTGCCTCACGTGTTCCAATATTTCTACGGAATCCAAACTGATCTTCCCCAAGGTTGGCTTCTACTACTTTTTCCATTCGTCTGTAAAGAATTCGCGTTAGTATGTTGCAGCTGTGGCTTATTAAACTGATTGTTCGGTAATTTTCACATCTGTCAACAGGTTTTCTTTGGGATTGCAATTATTATATTCTTCTTGAAGTCTGAGGGTATTTCGCCTGTCTCATACATCTTGCTCACCAGATGGTAGAGTTTTATCAGGACTGGCTCTCCCAAGGCCGTCAGTAGCTCTAATGGAATGTTGTCTACTCCGGGGGCCTTGTTTCGACTCAGGTGTTTCAGTGCGCTGTCAAACTCTTCACGCAGTATCATATCTCCCATTTCATCTTCATCTACATCCTTTTCCATTTCCATAATATTGTCCTCAAGAACATCGCCCCTGTATAGACCCTCTATATACTCCTTCCACCTTTCTGCTTTCCCTTCTTTGCTTAGAACTGGGTTTCCATCTGAGCTCTTGATATTCATACAAGTGGTTCTCTTTTCTCCAAAGGTGTCTTTAATTTTCCTGTAGGCAGTATCTATCTTACCCCTAGTGAGGTAAGCCTCTACATCCTTACATTTGTCCTCTAGCCATCCCCGCTTAGCCATTTTGCACTTCCTGTCGATCTCATTTTTGAGACGTTTGTATTCCTTTTTGCCTGCTTCATTTACTGCATTTTTATATTTTCTCCTTTCATCAATTAAATTCAATATTTCTTCTGTTATCCAAGGATTTCTACTAGCCCTCGTCTTTTTACCTACTTGATCCTCTGCTGCCTTCAGTACTTCATCCCTTAGAGCTACCCATTCCTCTTCTACTGTACTTCTTTCCCCCATTTGTGACAATTGTTCCCTTATGCTCTCCCTGAAACTCTGTATAACCTCTGGTTGTTTCAGTTTATCCAGGTCCCATCTCCTTAAACTCCCACCCTTTTGTAAATCATATCCGAAACTAAATACTGCTGTTTTGTTAGTAATCGTAGGAATCTTCCAACGTCTAAATTATTTAGAGAGGTTCAATATGAGTCTCCAGGAGACTTCCAATTTGAGCGCTTACGGAAGGGAGCCTTTATTCATGAGAACAGGTTGTCAAGTATCTACAGCCAGAGGAGCAAGTCCTCCCGTCCTGATGATTTCGGCTCTTGCTTTGTCTGTGTCCACTGCAGAGTATGTTTCACTTGTGTGGAGTGCATCCACTCACAGCAAACAGGTTGATATTGCAATCAATGAGGCCGTCCGAATCTTGTCGGGATGTATGAAGCCAACTCCATTCGATAAAATCTACTGATTGTTGGAATAGCTCCTCCCACTGTTAGACGGGCTGTTGCTGCTCATGTAGAGAGGGCTAAGCAAACATACGATCCCCGACATCCACTGCATGATCATCAGGTTGTAGTCCGTCGACTGAAGTCGGGAAAGAGCTTCATCGCCAGGATTCAACCACTAGAGGGAACACCAGAGGCTAGACGCATCATCAGGTGAATGAGCAAGCCACCATCTGATATCCCTGTAAAGGAAATGACTTGCCCTACCCTATTTGGAGATCACTCAATCTTCTTAGGTGGGCATTCGTCTTTGCAAGACCAACATGCGAAAATGGGAAATTCTTCCAGCTGATGGAGATACATCCTGTGAGTGCGGAACAACACAGTACCTGGCCCACCTGCTAATTTGCCTCAACTTGAACAACCCTGCACAACACAGGATCTGATCTAGGGAAACAACAAGGCCATCGGAGTTGTTGCCTTCTTTAAATACTGACCAGACACGCACGCAGGATTTTTAATCATAAGACCAACAGATAATATCAATTTATTAATTAGTTTATGGGACTGGAAACAGATTCTTAATATTGTTGCTGTTGGAATGAAAGTTACCGTTAACAACAACCACGAAACAACGGAAGGATACCGAAGTATAAAATAACTGGCAGCGATGTTCTTACGCACACATAGGGGATGACGTCGTATGTCCGTAGCATTTCTGAACAATAATAATAATAATAATAATAATAATAATAATAATAATAATAAAGAAACCTGGAGTCTCATTCACTGAAGCAAAATTGACTTCAGTGATGAGTCGTGCTTCAGATTGATCCCCGATGTCCAGCGAAGACGTGTTTACCCGCCAGGTTAGCCGAGCGCTCTAACGCGCTGCTTCCTGGACTCGGGTAGGCGCGCTGGCCCCGGATCGAATCCGCCCGGCGGATTACCGACGTGGGCCGGTGTGCCGGCCAGCCTCGATGTGGTTTTTAGGCGGTTTTCCACATCCCGCTAGGTGAATACCGGGCTGGTCCCCACGTTCCGCCTCAGTTACACGCGTCGCAAATATTTGTAAAGACGTCCGCACTATTTCACGATTTACACTAGACGCAGACAGTTGGGGTACACTGATTCCGTCATGGGGGGCACGGGGTGGCGGCAGGAAGGGCATCCGGCCATCCCTAACATTGCCAAATCCGTTGTATCCACGCCGACCCTGCGATCGCTGCGGGACTATGGCGTAAGCGAAAGAAAGAAAGAAAGAAAGAAAGTCCAGCGAAGACGTGTTTGGAGACCCCCCAGACAGCGGTGGGATACAAACCTGCCTGTAGCCCGCCTCAAGGCACCCATAACCAGGAGAGGTGGTCTGGAGGGCCGTTTCTTTTCATAGCAGGACCCTTTTGGTTGTAACCAGAAGTGATGGTGCCATTTATTTTGACTGGAGGATACATTTGGTTGTCATCCGCGGTATCCTTACAGCGCAGAGGTACGTTGACGATATTCTACGCTCCGTTTTGTTGACCTTCATGGAAAACAACACTGGGCTACATTTCAGCAAGATAATGCCCGCCCGTACAAGGCGAGAGTTTCTACTGCTTGTTTTTCGTCCGTGCCAAACCCTTTCTTGCCCAGTAAGGTCGCTGGACTCCCCCTCCTCCCTCCAATCAAGAACGTTCGGAGAATTATGGTCAGGGTGCTCCATTCACTCTGGATTTTGGTGCACTAACGCGCCAGTGAGAAAGAATTCGGGGCAGTATCTCTCGGGGGGACATCAAACAACTTTGTCAATCAATGCCAAGCCAAATAACTGCTTGCATAAGGGTCAGGGGTGGACCAACGCGTTATTGACTTGCTCGATTTGTGAAGCTCTTTCTCTTTGATAAATCATCCAATATTTCTGACACTGAAATCATTTGTTTATCTATACATGTCCATCACATCTACCGATTTCCGTCCCATTTGGATAAATACCCCATGGTGTGTCTTCTTTTTTCATAGATTATATAACTAGTCGTGCTACACTTTCCTCCGTTTATCTTCAACAGTGGACTTTCATTTGAGTAATGTGGAAAATAAAGAATATATACTGTGAATATGCACTACATCATAGTGTTTTTCATTCATAAATGTACGCCAGCGTATTTCATAGCATTTATTTTTTCATATTTTGTCACTTTTGTGTTTCCGATTATGTGCAAAGGAGATTGCTTATAAAACGCTCATCCTAGACTAGTGACCAATAATTTGAAACTCGTATCAGATAGGACTAACGGGGCACACAAAGTATACAGAGAAGGGAAACACAAATGGTCACAGGTTTATTTCACCCACGTGATAGTGTCACAGAAATTCTGAAATAACTGGACTGATGCGTCCAGATTTAAGCCAGCTATCCCGAGACAGCCTACGAACCAAGTTTCAAGAACAAATATTAAGGGAAACTAAAGGAATACCCCCTATGTATCGCTCACGTATGTAGCGCGAGATAAGTTTGTACCAATTATAACGGGCACTCAAATGGGAAGGAAACAGATGTCAAAAACAGGAAGTAAACTTTTTGTTACTTCAAAAGTAATCGTCATAAGTGTTAATTCATTTTTTCCGCTGTGAGAACAAGATGGTCAATGCCTTCATGGGAAAATGTTCGCGGTTGCCTAAGGAAACGTGACTTGTACTCGAGCGTGCACCTCTTAGTTCGAAGCAAATAGATAGGGACGATGTCTTTCCTCGTGGCTCCAAAAATGTGGAAATCACACGGGGACCGTTGGACACTGTGGAGGATGTGCAAGGGCTTCCCAGCATGACTAGTGTAGCGTAGTCCAAACAACAGGCACGCCAGTTCCTCGAATGTCTTGATGCAAGGGCCCGCTGCTCACTGATTTTGTGGAATACGGCGCCACAATTAAGGCACGGCGATATGTGGACACTTTGCAAAAATGGAAGCGTGCCATCGAGTCTAAACGTCCAGGAATGTGCACGGACGGCATCATTCTTTGCAGGATAATGCCCACCCACATCTTGCCAAGGTAAATAATCTCTTCCATGCACTTCGCAATATACAGCACAGGGTGGTCAGAAACTGTCTCAAAAGCTTGGAAGGGTGTTGCAGGGTAGGTCGTGCTGAGAAATAATTGTTTACACAAAAATTCGATACGTTGCACCGTTTCCGAGTTAATTAGTGTTGAAGTTAGCCAATCAGGCCGTCCGTCGGGAAAATTCAAGCGGCCCGCCAGATACAGTTAATTATTTTCATAGCGCAGATTATAGCTCACAAGACTGCTCAGCCTTTGGCACGGCTTCGATCCTTACTACCGTCCCATTTCCAACTGTGGCATCGCTCTCTTCTCCGGATTTAGGAAATCAGACGAAGAAAACGTTTGGTGAAACCGTCTTTGGCGGGCCACTTGAATTTGGTCATGCAACGGCCTGACTTGAATGCTAATTAACTTTGAAACTGCGCAACGTGCAACATCCTTACAAATTTCGAAGGCTGTTTCTGATGATCCTGCATACGTAGATGCAATACAGGTTTTAAATTAATATAAATCGCGTTTCACCCACAACGTGAAGGCTCCTTCCGGTCCTAAACACATTTTAAATAAACTGGGAAATAACGAGTTCATTTTATTTGGAGATGGACTCGAAACAAAATTTGATTTTTTTTCATATGAATTGGTCTGCTGTTTGATATTATTGTTTCATAGTCTCCAAACACGAGAACATAGCAGTAGTTAAATTATCTTATCTCTGGATGAGTTGTAATCTGACGATACCCTACTCGAAAACAGATTAATCACTTTCTTGTGAGAGCATTTCCTACGGTGTTACTGAAATTATGACGTTCTTGTTTAGAGCATTTACAACACACCGGCAGGTGTCGTTGACAACTGTGTTAGTATTTCGAACAACAAATTCACTTAAGTACCTTGTGGAACGGTGAACACTTGTTACTCCATCGTATTGACCACTGTATTTGAAAGAGGGAAGATACAGTGTGTTTTAAAAAAGAATGACCTAATTTCAAAAGGTTTAGCTGCTGCTGGTGGTGGACACAGAGAATTTTTGTAATAGAACAGCTAAACTTTAACATTTTTTGAGTCTTTTGCAATTCATCTCCTGTTTGCAGTATGTTTCTATGAATAAATATGGAGTTTTGAAATCAAGTCATTCTTTTTGAAACATCCTGTATTATCTTTGTTCATTGGAGAAAGAGTGCTGTAGTATAGGAATCGAAGAAGGGAGTGATGGTGGAGAGTGGGGAGGAGTAAGGAAGGGGAGGATGGTGTGTCGTCCGAACAAGACACAGCCAGGGCAGAAGCACCACAGGCGCAAAGATGCGAGCTGGCGCCAGTGCCATAGAGACTCGCCATTTCTGAGAGTTCCACCAGCGCTACAGGCGACGCTGAGGATGAAGATAATGACTTCGCCTCGGCCAGTTGACGGGCGAGTACAATCCGCCAATGAATGGACGACAACGGACAGAAGCCTACCAGGAAGAGAGAAGAGCAGCTCTCGCCAACTTGTTTGTATATCATCGTCCAGGGCTGACTTAGACAGGGAACGTTGTTTAGTGAACTCTTCGAAGTGAACAGTGGTTGTAAATTGGCTCAAATGGTTCAAATGGCTCTGAGCACTATGCGACTTAACTTCTGAGGTCATCAGTCGCCTAGAACTTAGAACTAATTAAACCTAACTAACCTAAGGACATCACACACATCCATGCCCGAGGCAGGATTCGAACCTGCGACCGTAGCGGTCGCTCGGCTCCAGACTGTAGCGCCTAGAACCGCACGGCCACTCCGGCCGGCAGTAAATTGCATTTGTTATGTATTGTGAAGTTAACCTACGATTATTTGCACTTGGCCATTGAGGGCATTTTTTGTGTTATATTACATGCAGTGTTGCAGACTTAATCATCCAATAAGACACGAAGATAAGTCATCATCAGTGTTCTGCCAAAAGGCAGGTTTTCACATGGTAGTTCTCCAGACTGTCCGGTCTTTTACCATCCTCTTCAGGTCTGCATAATTACTTCTTCCCTTTATGTCGTCTGTCATCTTGTATCTCTTTCTTCCTCTCAGTCTTCTCCCACAAACCAATCCTTCCAAAGCATCTGCTAGCAAGCACTCCTTTCTCAATGAATGTCCCAACCAGTTCTTTTTCCTTTCTCTTACAACCTTCAGCAGACTTCTTCTCTCACCAGCACTTTCCAATACTCTTTTATTACTCACTCTTTCCATCCAGCTTATTCTCTCCATTCTCCTCCACATCCACATCTCAAATGCTTCTAACCTTTTTTCATCCTCTCATCTCCGCATCCATGTTTCTGCCCCATATAGTGCCACACTCCAGACAAAACGTTTTCCAAGCGTTTTCCTTAGTCCTTTATCTAATTTGCCACATAAGAGTCTCCTCTTTCTGTTGAATGCCTCCTTCGCTATGGCAATTCGAGTTTTCACCTCCTGGTGGCATCTCAAGTCTTCAGCTATTGTGCTTCCAAAATATTTAAATGCACTTACTTAGCTAATGGTAGATTGTCCTATTTTAATATTGGACAGTCTGCGTCTTGCACTGATGACCATACTCCTTGTTTTTGCTGTGTTTATTTGCATCCCATATTCCACACAAGCTTCATTCAGATCTTTCGGCATGTTATTCAATGTCCGCTCACTTTCTGCCACGATTACCATGAAGATAAGTAAACCTTTTTAGCTCATTTGTGTGACTTTGTTACTAATTTGTTGGAGTTATCCAGTTACCTGACCCTGGGGCATAGCTGTGTAATAGTAGCAGGAAGAAATTGTCTTAGGTGTGTACTGCACCACAAGCCGTTTTACGAACCCTCAAGCTCGGCCTACCGTAACGGTGGTAACTTGGCCTACGTATCAGTAGCGACGAGGCCTTCACAAAACTGGCGACGAGGATATACAAAAGAGGAGAGATGAGAGAGCAAAGGCAGAGGAGGAAGGAGAAGGAAGGAGGGAGAGAGAAAGGAGGGGAAGAAAGAAGAAAGTTACGTGAAAACAGGGAAAAAATACAAAGAAAAATTGGGTGGGGGGAGTGAGGGGAAGTAAGAGGGAGATAAGACCTACAGGGTGTAATACATTACCAGTAAATGAGGTGACAAGTACCAAAGGAGAATGAAAGACTATGTGCTGATAGAGTAGTGTCGCGTGCACACATGGGGGATGTTGAGATGGGAAACTGTGGATGTTGGTAGATTTGAGGGAGGCAGAGTGCGTGAGTTGCGAGTGGCTTGGAAGCGAGAACAGGAGGGGTTGGGGGAGAACGTGTTTATCTGAGTGGTTAACCTAAATGAGGGCTGTCTGTAGAACAGGCGTCGTAGCTCAGCCGGAGCGGACTTTATTGTCCCGAGGGCGGCTGCCCGGGCACTTGCTGCGGCGCCCCTCCGCTCGTGTTGTGGCCGGTACTGTGCCGCAGCCGGCCGCGGAACACAAATTGATTGCCTCGGGACGCGTTCTGCCCTCCCCCACAACAAGTGGCCAGCTGTCGTACGCCCGGAGCTGAGAACGTATCCAACAAAGAAGCAAAAATGAAGCTATTCCAACATACAAGACACCTAATTACCTAAACGAATTTTACAAGCTCTCGTTATATCGAAGGAGCACGACGCGATACCAAACATGCCTGTTGGGTAATAGCCAAGGTGTGTTTGTTAAAAGAATGAAAGATTCCCTCCTAGTTGAATTTCCCCCTGTTCCTTCGCTTCTGAACTTTGAAACAAGGAGGTTCGTACTTGTATATTAACATCGAGAGCAATTTTATTCAAAATAATCTTCACTGCTCTTTATGCATTTCTCCCACCTCTCTGGCAAACTATGAATGCCACGCTAAAAAAAAAAAAAAAAAATTTCTTTGAAGCGAACCAGTCAACGAGCCTTTTCGTACATTTTCATACGAACTGAAACGTTGTTCTTCGAGAGGGTGCCCCAGTGATGCAAATCTGACGCAGTCAGGTCTGGAGAGTAAGCCGCATGCCATCTTATTTCCCAACTGAACGCCTCGATCGTTTCCCTGCCTCGTTTTGCTGTGTGCGATTGGTCGTTATCATGGAGTAATATGACTTTGTGTTGCCTTTTTCCATATTCCTGTCGTTTTTCACGTAATGCTCGATTTAAATCGATCATTTGCTGCTGGTAGTGAACAGTGTTCACGGTTTCACCAGGTTTTGGCAACTCAGCTCATAATAGATGACATCCTTCTGATCACACCAGACAAATAGCATTGTGAAACTTCCTGGCAGATTAAAACTGTGTGCCCGATCGAGACTCGAACTCGGGACCTTTGCCTTTCGCGGGCAAGTGCTCTACCATCTGAGCTACCGAACGAAGCACGACTCACGCCCGGTCCTCATAGCTTTACTTCTGCCAGTACCTCGTCTCCTACCTTCCAAACTTCTTTCAGGAGTGCTAGTTCTGCAAGGTTGGCAGAAGAGCTTCTGTAAAGTTTGGAAGGTAGGAGACGAGGTACTGGCAGAAGTAAATCTGTGAGGACACGGCGTGAGTCGTACTTGGGTAACTCAGTTGGTAGAGCACTTGCCCGCGAAAGGCAAAGGTCCCGAGTTCGAGTCTCTGTAGGGCACACAGTTTTAATCTGCCAGGAAGTTTCATATCAGCGCACACTCCGCTGCAGAGTGAAAACCTCATTCTGGAAACATCCCCCAGGCTGTGGCTAAGCCATGTCTCCGCAATATCCTTTCTTTCAGGAGTGCTAGTTCTGCAAGGTTCGCAGAAGAGCTTCTGTAAAGTTTGGAAGGTAGGAGACGAGGTACTGGCAGAAGTAAAGCCGTGAGGACCGGGTGTGAGTCGTGCTTCGGTTGCTCAGATGGTAGAGCACTTGCCCGCGAAAGGCATAGGTCCCGAGTTCGAGTCTCTGTCGGGCACACAGTTTTAATCTACCAGGAAGTTTCATATCAGCGCACACTCTGCTGCAGAGTGAAAATCTCATTCTGGAAATAGCATTGTTTTCTTTCCAAGGCGATTTCATCTTGCACTGGATGTCGATGGTTTGCCTGGATTCACCCACGACATACGACGCTTAGGATTCTCACAATACATCCATCTTTCATCGCCTATCACTAATGAGTGGGTGAACGACTTCCTTCTGTATCTGGCGAGCATTTCACTCTCTTGTGAAATGCTGTCTTTCGATTTGCTTGGTATCTTTCATTCAGATTATGCGGAACCCATTTTCCCACTTTTTGCATCTTTTTCATAGCTTTCAACCGAAGAGAAACGGCTTTCTGCGTCACATTCAGTGGTTCCTCGAGTTCCTGTTGAGTATCATTTTCATCGAATAAAACCTGCGATTCTTGTCTTAGAATTTTTCGGTAGTTTCCCGCGCTCGTCGTTTCTCACGTCAAAACTGCCACTTTTGAATTTTTTGAACCACTCGAAACACTGAGTTCTTCAGAGAGGATGTTCGCCGAAAGCTTCGACGATCACTGCTCCACTGAAATGTAATCATCATACGGCCGATAGACTTTCAGGCTTCTGTACATGATCTTTCAGCAAGTTAACTATTTTATGTATTGTGAATTTCAGTGTGCACGATCAGAATGGATTCCGTAAGAGCTCTGAGCGCTTGTTCAGTACAGGAGATGTGTTTCACATTAGCGAAGATAAACAAGTCCTCATTGCCCTTAAGGGCTCATGTTTAATGGACTTTTTCTTTTTTTGATCCATACTGCCACCTCTCAAAATATAGAAAGCAAAGAGCTTGCAGTGGAAGAGATTTGTTTCACAGCGTCGAAGATGAAGAAGTGCTCATAGCTGTTGAGGTATGCATTTTACAGCCCATGCTTACCAGACTTTTCTTACTTGGAATGGGCGTTCCTGTGTTATCATGCATGCTGACCATTCCTCCGGCGTCACCTTGTGTGTATTAAGTAGTCTACGGTGAGTATGTAAAATGTGTGCAGCAGTTTCAAACAAAATTAGTTCTCATATCACTTATTGTCCAGAAAAACGTATGGAATAAGATACGTATGTCGCCCCTACGTATGAAGGTGTGAATGGTAACTTTATATATATGAAGATGGTATCTGTTCTTTCTGACATGTCCGAAAGAACAGATACCATCTTTATATAATAGTTATATATAATTCATATATAACTATATATAGTTAAGGCTCACCGGCCATTTGACCATCTTCTTCTGTGCAGATGCACAAGTAGTGCCCGAACTCTTACGGGAATCAGCAGTAAAGCCGCGAGTAAGCAATATAATGGGCAGGGCACTATGAATGTGGTGCGGGACAATAAGTTGGGAATGTGGGTCTCACGGGAGGTGTGCCAAAGATAAGTCCCTGTAGCCGCACTGTGTCCCCGGTGGCTCAGATGGATGGGATGTCACGTGACGTCCGCAACGACCAAACCTAACGATAAAAAGAAAAAAAAAGATGGATAGGGCGTCTCCCATGCAAGCACTAGATCCCGGGTTCGAGTCCCGGTCGGGGCACACATTTTCAGCTGTGCCCGTTGACTTATATCAACTCCTGTATGCAGCTAGAGGTAATTTCATTGAATGGTAACTTGGTTAGAAGAAAAAAAATCGAAAATTACTTTTTAGTATCGTATACATGGCCTTGTGGAGTGTTGATTGATTGGTGACATTCCCATGAGGTTTTACCCCTATTGCCTGAGGAGGGTTGGGAAGGGGCTCATTCCATGTTTCCATAGACCTAGACAGAACGCTACAACAATTGTATAAAAGCAAATTTTATGTTAAATTATTAATATAAAGAATTTGTAAACGATTTTACTTCATTATTTGTACATTGTTTACACTTCTGAGAGCATAAAATAAGTTCCCCACAGGCTACAGACATTCCTTTGCCTATGAAATAACAGTAACACCGCCTTATCAGTTAAGAGATCAAAGTGGAGGAGTACCCACCGAATTGCTTCCTACGATACCTTTGGGAGGCTCTCGAGAGTGACAGAAGACGCGGTACCACCACAGGTTCACTGTGCAGACTTTCGGCTGGCTAGCAGCCTAACCCTCACGACCAAACGGCGGCCATCGCCGGCCACTGGGTGCTGTGGTGGTGCTGCGCCGTGTGTGGTGACCCGTAACACGAGACCGGAAACAGCGGCGTCGCGCTGCCCCGATAAATTGGGCAGATTGCGGCGTCGCGCCGCTGCTTAGCATATCAGATGGGCGGCGCCGTTTTCCACGAAACAGGAGACAGGGGAAGTCCCTCAGCGGCGGTGGCGGCGCTGCAGTCGCTGCGACGTGCTTCACGATTCTGGTACCGGCGCGGCTATCGCTGTCCAGCCGGCCTGTGATCCTCTGTCGTCAGAACCTTCCGTATCAGCGCAACAAAGGGAGGGCCGGCTAACTGGATTGTTGGCTACCACATGTTTGGCTTATAGGTGCCTGCTTCAGTTCAGACGGCGTCTCGTGTAGTTTGCCCGTCTCCAACTATCGCGTTACATGTTGTAGCTATACGTTTACGGCCGCAGCCAGGACTAACAAGAATCACGATGGCTCACGGTGATTCAACAACCGGCGACATGCGCGGAACTGCGTGTGGCGCTCCGCGAGATGGCCGTGGTTTGCTCGCGCGAGTAGTGGTACTCTACTGTCAACAGATTAGTTCGAACGACGATGTCGATGTCTTGCAGAGAGGCCATTATAAAATTAACGTTCCAGGTCCAGTATGAACGACCTAAGGCATACGAAGTAGAGTGTTTTCTGCGTGAAGTAATGCACATAGATCAACAAGAATTCCTCGGAATACACCTATTGATCATCTACAGCACGATTTACCTGAAATTTGTCGATGAAGCAACGTACGAACGGCTTATTTGCCGTTCCACGGATGTATATCGGTGCCATCACTCGGGTGACATTGTCAGCGTAGTGAATGTAGACCACGCAGGACTCGGGATTCGGACCAAAAGAATCTTGGGGTAGTCGTTTGAAGTTCCTGCCAAGCTTGCAGTAGACGCGATGCGGCCTTACGGGGAGTTACTAAGTCACGTGGAAGGACAGTGGCATACGTTTGAGACGTACCCTGTTCTGAACGGAAAGCGTCACGTGCGAACTGAACTGCGCATATGCATCCCGTCGTACGTGGCCGTTGGTCGATGTCGGGAGATCGTCATTCATGACAATCGACCACGGACTTGTTCGAGTGCGAGCAGGTAGGGCGTGTTCACTCTAAATGCCTGCAGAGACGCCTCGTCCAAGCAGCTCGTGACGATTCGACGCCAGCTTCGCAACCGACGACATTGCAAATTACATACGTGGCAGCGAGGAACAAGACGAACGCGGATATTGTTCCGTTCCAGATGTCGACCACCGAGGGCCCGGATTCCGCGCCCACGATGCGACTGCATGCGTCGGAACCGTCGATATGCTTGGCAGCATCGACTCCGTCTGCATTCCAGTCGAGTGAAGAAGGAGAGCACCTGAAGGTCGATTCAAGCTCGGTCACGGAGATGCGGGAGGTGCCTACTGTTCGTCGAGATCCACAGGACGCAGACACGCGTTCCCGCAAGTAGAAGTCGCTCAAACGACGAAAGAAGAAGCTGGCCGCAGGAAACGATTGGCAAGACAGTGACTCGTTGCAGGAAGACGAGGACAATCTCTGTGCAGCCGTGGACAACTCTCCAGCAGTTTCTGGTTCGCCCAAGGACAAAGACAATTTCACGATGCTGTCCCCAATGACGAGCTCCCTGGCGGGACTACGGCTAGGACACCAGATGGATGTCATCTGTCGCCTAACGCACCGCACCTCTGGCTTACTGATTGGGTGTCCGATGTGGAGATGGAAAGAATTATGTGATACTGGAGCGACGACCTGATGCCTGCGGCCAGCGTATCGTAGGCCGTTCATCTTGCTTTGGTTGATCACTAATATGCATGTCGCCAGTGACAGGGATCATCAGACGGGTGACGTGGCTCTTATTGGTCCAGACGACTGGAGGATACGTCATCGTACTGTCCAATGAACCAGGTGTATCGGATAGGTACAGGGAATCTGAACGGCATTACTTCCACGGTGAAAACCCAGGTGCGGCCTGATCTGCGCCTCTATGTTTATGAACACATTTGTTACGACAATACTAAGAAGGCCGTACTAATAAGGCCGTACTAATACGGGATAGCATAGAAGTAACGGATATTCAATATTTACTATCACTGTAAAACGTAGCACACACCACCGGTGCAGTCTGCCTTCTGAATCTGTACGCCTCATCTGGAACCGTGAAGCGTCGAGAGCAAGCAGTCTATTACTCTACTGAGGTATCTCCGTTGTTTCAAGGCGTCATATTGCGCTTAGTGGTGGTCGGGGACTTTAACAGCGTCTTATGCCCTAAGGATCAGATCCCTCACCATGTCCTGTGTACAGTTCCTTATGCGATACTCAGGGACCTAGCTTAACACGATACATGAACAATCATCCACGTTGAACGACACGGATATACAGACTTCGCCAGCCACTCAGCCAGCATGTCGGACAAAATTTATGTTTCCCGAAGTTTTCGGGCGGTGACTGATAGTCCCGAACCATGGTCCACTGCATTCACCGACCATCAGGCCTTCATCTGCGCCGTGCCCTGCAATAGACGAGCTGTAATAGAGGACCATGGACTCTTGACAACGTTCTCTGCGAAGAGGCTTGCTGTCTAGCCGTCACTGATACCTGGCACAAATGAGAATAACGACGTCATACCTATGATTCCGCAATACGGTGGTGGACACGCAGCACCAAACCAGCTATTCGATGCACATTCACGGCGCATAAGAGAGACAGGGGGTTTTGGCAGTGATCGACCTTTGGGCTTTACTACATGGTCTTGAGGGAAGTAGCGTTTCAGCGGCCTTCGCCAGAGCGCCAAACGGCCATCCACCGGACACAGGCGCGGCTCCTGCAGATCACTGCTGCCAGATTGGATGACACACTGGTTCGAGCGAGACTGCAACATTCCGTCCCAGATAAACATGCTTCTCGCTATTACGTCTTCAGAGGACGGAGGCATCGCAAAAGGGGACTCATCACAGCAGCTATTGCGGCGGTCGGGTAATGTACCATCACAGATTATTACCGCACTACCTGACCGGTCAACGGCCTGAAAATCACGTTGAGGATGTCCTGCAACAGCTCCCGTTTTTGGTAGGGCATGAGGAGACGACACGTTCTTGGAAGCCGTCACGCTGGAAGAAAGGCGAGTGGCCCTGCCACAGAGAGCGAAAAACAAATCCCCTGAACCTGACTGTCCATCGCTTGTATTTTATAGCACCTTTTCTCACCAGATGGGGAAAATTTGGCGGCAGGTGTGCTGCAAGCTTCTGGATCCGGACGTTCATGTCCATCAAGGCCCAGCGGTACCGAGAGGTCGCCGTGTCATCCTCAGCCCACATCGTGTGTCACTGGATGCGGAGATGAAGGAGCATGTCAGCATGCCGCTCTCCCAGCCGTTTTTGTCAGTTTATGAGACCAGAGCCGCTATTTCTCAATCAAGTAGCTCCTCAGTTTGCCTCACAAGGACTGAGTACACAGCGCTTACCAGCAGCGCTCGGATGACCGGATGGTCACCCATCCAAGTGCTAGCCCAGCCCGACAGAGCATAACTTCGGTGATCTGACGGGAACCGGTGTTATCACTGCGCCAAGGCCGTTGGCTTATTACGAACTCTACCCGCAACGAATCTTGCATACCTCTGAAAGTTCCTGCAAAATTATATCATTGTACAACACATAGTTCAGGAGATATGAAGGGAGAAACACTGAGAGGCTTAAAAACTTGCGCAACTTACCCACACTATACTCATCCAGTGTTTGATGATGAGAGCAGTTAGTACTTTCAACAGACTTCAAACATTTTCTAATCTTTCTTCTCTTTTTCGTGATTACCTCCAAATAAGTTAATGAGACGTCTGAGGCTGTTTTACCCGTGGGAGTTAGATCCTTTAATGAATCGAGAGTCGTAGGTTTACTGGTCTATAATATTCCCGTACCTAGCTAACTGAAGAGGCCTGGAGAGATACCCACGAGTGACGAGTTGAAGAGCTACTGTGTAAGGCATTTAGATCATCTGATGGTGACATGGTACCCTTCGTGTGATTCAAGGCTCAAAAATATATATAATAAAAATTTCTACATCTACACCGAAACTTCGACAGATGAATTACGGTGTATGTTGGAGGGACTTGGTGAACAACGACCACTTTATCGTTTCCACGATGCATTGGCTAGGAGAGCGAGGGAGAAGAAAGACTGCAAGTAAGTCTCGGTGTGAACTGTGATTTCTCCCTGGGGCGTTGATGTGCTTGCAATGATGATAGTTCATTTGCCACAACACCATGCTTTTCATTTAGTCGCGTCCTGCTTTGTGTGCCTCTGTATGCGTCCCTAGTTGGGAATTTCTGGAGCATTGTTACCATATCCTTTACAAGTTATAATTGTCGGTGGTGCCCGTGCACCCGCGTTAATAAGGAAAAGAGAATATTTGATTCCTGGAAACAGTTAAGCGATGTGTGTCTTCTGTAAGCGGACAAAGCCACGAATAACTCTCACGTAAAGAAACACCGTGAGTCTGGGAACAAGCCGCTGTATTTAAATACAACGGACATGACAAATGATGCGAGTGAGACACTCGAGGCAATTACTGCAGAGAATGAGTAACGGGCGCGTGGACTGAGTCACAACCTGGGTCAAATATTTTTGTTAGCGAGCGCCAGAGGCAGAAGCGGGGACCGCCTAATTGGCGTGACGAAGAGGGCCGCGGCGCCGGGCCGCCCGTCGACGTGTGTGTTTGTTTGGCAGCGCCGCCGCTCTTTGAGGGACCTGTCCGGGAGCGGCCTGCGCAGCGTCGGCGCGCTCAGGTGTCCAGCCGTCTGGGGAGGGGCGAGCACTTGCCGGGGACTGTCAGCGGCCGACCGACGAACGGTGGTCATCTCTGAGCACATGCCGGGCAACTTGTCGACTACACCTTCGCAGTTTCCGAGTGCCGGACTCGTGACCCCCGCCACCGTCAACGGCATTTCATTTCACGAGGACCTTACAAGGTTCTCGTTGTAGACATCAGTCCAAAGACTGGTTTGATGTAACGGTCGACGCCAGTCTATTCTCTGCAAGCCTTTTCGTATTTACTACACTACTGGCCATTAAAATTGCTACACCACGAAGATGGCGTGCTACAGACGTGAAATTTAACCGACAGGAAGAAGATGCTGTGATGTGCAAATGATTAGCTTTTCAGAGCATTCACACAAGGTGGCGACACCTAAAACGTGCTGACATGAGGAAGGTTTCCAACCGATTTCTCATACACAAACCAGTTGATCGGCGTTGCCTGGTGAAACGTGATGCCTCGTGTAAGGAGGAGAAATGCGTACCGTCACGTTTCCGTCTTTGACAAAGATCGGATTGTAGTCTATGGCGATAGCGGTTTATCGTATCGCGACATTGCTGCTCGCGTTGGTCGAGATCCAATTACTGTTAGCAGAATATGGAATCGGTGGGTTCAGGAGGGAAATACGGAACGCCGTGCTGGATCCCAACGGCCTCGTATCACTAGCAGTCGAGATGACAAGCATCTTATCCGCATGGCCGGAACGGATCGTGCAGCCACGTCTCGATCCCTGAGTCAACTAATGGGGACGTTTGCAAGACAACAACCATCTGCACGAACAGTTCGACGACGTTTGCAGCAGCGTGGACTATCAGCTCGGAGACCATGGCAAAACGTCATTTTTTCGGATGAATCCAGGTTCTGTTTACAGCATCATGATGGTCGCATCCCTGTTTGGCTACATCGCGGTGAACGCACATTGGAAGCGTGTATTCGTCATCACCCGGCGTGATCGTGTAGAGTGCGATTGGTTACAAGTCTGGGTCACCTCTTGTTCGCATTGACGGCACTTTGAACACCGGACGTTACATTTCAGATGTGTTACGACCCGTGGCTCTACCCTTCATTCAATCCCTGCGAAACCTTACATTTCAGCACGATAATTCACGACCGCATGTAGCAGGTCCTTTATGGGCGTTTCTGGATACAGAAAATGTTTGACTGCTGCCCTGGCCAGCACATTCTCCAGATCTCTCACCAATTGAAAACGTCTGGTCAGTGGTGGCCGAGCAACTGGCTCGTCACAATACGCCAGTCACTACTCTTGATGAACTGTGGTATCGTGCTGAAGCTGCATGGGCAGTTGTACCTGTACACGCCATCCAAGCTCTGTTTGACTCAATGCCAAGGCGTATCAAGGCCGTTATTACGGCCAGAGGTGGTTGTTCTGGGTACTGATTTCTCAGGACCTATGTACCCAAATTGCGTAAAAATGTAATCACATGTCAGTTCTAGCATAATATATTTGTCCAAAGAATACCCGTTTATCATCTGCATTTCTTCGTGGTGTAGCAACTTTAATGGCCAGTAGTGTATATCCACCAACTACATTACCAGATTAACTGCTCCACGATGCCTCAGGATGAGTCCTGTTGAGCTAGCCTTTCTGTTAGTGACAATGTGCCATCTTCTTCCCTCTATATGATTCCGTAACTCTTCATCCACTGAGGTCACAATACTTCCTGATATCGTGTCGGACCGCCTTTTGCCCAGAACAATGCAACGACACGACGTGGCATGGACTTCACAAGTCGCTGGAAGCCCCTGCAGAAATATTGAGCATGCAACCGCTACAGCCATCCACAATTGCGAAAGTGTTGCCGGTGCAGGATTTGTGCACGAACTGATCTCTCGTTTATGTCCCATAAATGTTCTATGTGATCCATGTCAGGAGATCTGGGTGGTCAAATCGTTTGCTCGAATTAGACAATATTCTTCAAACAATTCGTGAAGAATTATCTCTCGATTACATGGTGCGTTGTCATCCACAAAAATTCCATCGTTGTTTGGGAACATTAAGTCCATGAATGGCTGCCAATGGTCTCCAATTAGCCGAACATAACCATTTGTAGTCAATGTTCGTTTGTACCAGAGGACCCAGTCCATCCCATGTAATAAAAGCTCACACCATCATGGAGCCACCACCAGTTTGCACGGTGCCATGTTGACAAACTGGGATCGTGGCTTCGTCTGATCTGCGCTATACTAAAACCCCACTAATAGCTCACCGACTAAAACTGGGAATCATCCGCTCACGTCACGGTTTTTCAGCACACATCGCACACATACACCGCATACGACTTCAGTTCTTCAGGTTACCTGCAAGCTATGATCTCAGGAAGGATACCTGTTCACAAAATTGTGCCATGCCCGGCAAATTTTTGTTGCTGTCAGAGGTGTCATGGATGGTATCAAAAGAAATTGTGGTCTCGCGGTAGCGTTCTCGCTTCCCGAGCACGGGGTCCCGGGTTCGATTCCCGGCGGGGTCAGGGATTTTTCCTGCCCCGAGATGACTGGGTGTTGTTGTGTCGTCTTCATCATCATCATTCATTCCCATTACGGTCGGAGGAAGGCAACGGCAAACCATCTCCATTAGGACCTTGCCCAGTAAGGCGGTGCGGGTCTCCCGCATCGTTCCCCTACGCTCTGTAAAGAAGCATGGGACTTCATTTCCATTTTCCAATGTTAAGCGGTGTCGGGGTGGGCATCAGGAAGCGGGTTTTAGGAGCAGATCCACGTATGAGGTAAGAGAGTGACAGCCAGCCGAGAAAGCGGCCGTGCTGTAGGTGCTGTCGAGAACAGCAAAACCCACGGCGTAGCTTGAAGCGCCGAGGTGATTGTACCCAGTAGGAGCAGCACGTTCGAACTAGGCAGAGAGTTCCAGAATGTTTCAGAAAAATACCGGTTCTTAGGAAGAGCTGTAAGACATTGTAATTCTGTCAGAGACAAGAAAGGACTTGGAAGAGCAGCTGGACGGAATGGACAGAGTCTTGAAAGGAGGATATAAGATGAACATCAACAAAAGCAAAACGAGGATAATGGAATGTAGTCGAATTAAATCGGGTGATGCTGAGGGAATTAGATTAGGAAATGAGACACTTAAAGTAGTAAAGGAGTTTTGCTATTTGGGGAGCAAAATAACTGATGATGGTCGAAGTAGAGAGGATATAAAATGTAGACTGGCAATGGCAAGGAAAGCGTTTCTGAAGAAGAGAAATTTGTGAGCATCGAGTGTAGATTTAAGTGTCAGGAAGTCGTTTCTGAAAGTATTTGTATGGAGTGTAGCCATGCGTGGAAGTGAAACATGGACGATAAATAGTTTGGACAAGAAGAGAATAGAAGCTTTCAAAATGTGGTGCTACAGAAGAATGCTGAAGATTAGATGGGTAGATCACATAACTAATGAGGAGGTATTGAATAGCATTGGGGAGAAGAGGAGTTTGTGGCACAACTTGACTAGAAGAAGGGATCGGTTGGTAGGACATGTTCTGAGGCGTCAAGGGATCACCAATTTAGTATTGGAGGGCACCGTGGAGGGTAAAAATCGCAGAGGGAGACCGAGAGATGAGTACACTAAGCAGATCTAAGCAGATTCAGGAGTATTTAGGTTGCAGCAGTTACTGGGAGATGAAGAAGCTTGCACAGGATAGAGTAGCATGGAGAGCTGCATCAAACCAGTCTCAGGACTGAAGAGCACAACAACAACAGGAAGAGCTTTAGAAGAGACAGCGGAAAGCAACACTACGCGAAAACCTCGTTCGACAGCCCTGAAAAATCACTACGTAAGCGGCCAGTGCAGATGGCCAAGTCAAACTGTACCGTAAGTTTGAAGGAAGCGATTGGAGTTAGTAGTCGTGGGAAGCAGTACCACAGCCGAGTCTCGGGGTCACTACACAGTGACCCTTTGATGCTGGTGCAGTAAAATCTACAAGAAGACTGTACATATTCAAAGGGGGACAACTGTGTTTCCAATAAGGGTCCAGAAACAGTTGTTATCTTCAGTTTTCTGCTCGTTGTAGAATAAGAAGCGCTGTAGAGCTTGTCTCTATTAGAACGAGTACAACGTGTAATAGGTGATATTCTCTGTTTGTCGGAAGATAAAGAGTAAGAAGCGCTGTTTCGCTCTTGCCTCCAGTTATGTTTAAAGCATCTGATTGCGTATTGTCAGGATGAGTTGCGAGCAGAGTGCTCGTCTCTGATAGCAAAAGGTGAGAGTTGCTGTTTAGGCCCAACGTACATGGTGTTAAGGTGAACTCACTCCTTCGCAGAGATATACAGCGACTGTAAGACACCTCTGCGAGTAAGGTTACACTTCTGGGAAAATAAATTGTTCTTAAATTGAATATTTAAGTTTTTGCTACCTTATTTACTTCGTACGTAACCCAGCTTCTCCTCTTCATTCTGGAATCACCTGTGCTACGCCTCCTAGGTTACTTCGTCTCTCTCCTTTGTTAAAGGTGGATTAATGAGCCTCAGCCTACATTGTAGCCGACACCCAGCCCCCATATACAGGCCGCATCTTCCTCCGAGCTGGTGATGGGACCTGTGTTGGCCGAGGTATGACAATAATAGATACGACATTTCCCCAATCCTGAAAAAGTGGGTTCTGTATTATGCCGGATTTTGTCTTTAAGATTGTGTTTCAGTTTATCATAACTTTATATAAACGGAATTTTATGGATTATTTTCTTTATCGGTCGCATAGTAGATTCTCAGTTCTTGGGCCCGGTTGATAATTCCTTTGGGCCGAGTGCGGCTAGCAGGCCGCAGGTTGCAGGTTGGACACCCATGCTGTAGAGTATAGGTAATATAGGATGGTGGATGTAGCAGCTATGTAAGAGTAAAAGTAAATTCGAGTGGCCTGACTGGCTGAGAGTGGCTCAAGAGGGAAGTTCAGTCACCTGTTTGCTACACTACTGCCCATTAAATTTGCTACACCACGAAGATGACGTGCTACAGACGCAAAATTTAACCGACAGGAAGAGGGTGCTGTGATATGCAAATGATTAGCTTTTCAGAGCATTCACGCAAGGCTGGTGCCGGTAGCGACACCTACAACGTGCTGACATGAGGGAAGTTTCCAACCGATTTCTCATACACAATCAGCAGTTGACTGGCGTTGCCTGGTGAAACGTTGTTTTGATGCCTCTTGTAAGGAGGAGAAATGCGTACCATCACGTTTCAGACTTTGATAAAGGTCGGATGGTAGCCCATCGCGATTGCGGTTTATAGTATAGCGACAATGCTGCTCGCGTTGGTCGAGATCCAATGACTGCTAGCAAAATATGGAATTGGTAGCTTCAGGAGGGTAATACGGAACACCGTGCTGGATCCCAACGGCCTCGTATCACTAGCACTCGAGATGACAGGCATCTTATCCGCATGGCTGTAACAGATCGTGCAGCCACGTCTCGATCCCTGAATCAACAGATGGGGACGTTTGCAAGACAACAACCATCTGCTCGAACAATTCGACGACGTTTGCAGCAGCATGGACTATCAGCTCGGAGACCACGGCTGCGGTTACTCTTGTCGCTGCATTACAGACATGAGCGCCTGCGATGGTGTTCTCAACGACGAACCTGGGTGCACGAATGGCAAAACGTCATTTTTTCGGATGAATCCAGGTTCTGTTTACAGCATCATGATAGTCGCATGTGTTTGGCGAAATCGCAGTGAACGCAAATTGGAAGCGTGTATTCGTCATCGCCATACTGGCGTATCACCCGGCGTGTTGGTATGGGGTGCCATTGGTTACACGTCTCGTTCACCTCTTGACAGCACTTTGAACAGTGGACGTTACATTTCAGATGTGTTACGACCCGTGGCTCTACCCTCCATTCGATCCCTGCGAAACCCTACATTTCAACATGATAATGCACGACCGCATGTTGCAGGTCCTGTACGGGCGTTTCTGGATACCGAAAATGTTCGACTGCTGCCCTGGCCAGCACGTTCTCCAGATCTCTCACCAACTGAAAACGTCTGGTCAATGGTGGCCGAGCACCTGGCACGTCACAATACGCCAGTCACTACTATTGATGAGCTGTTGTATTGTGTTGAAGCTGTATGGGCAGCTGTAGCTGTACACGCCATCCAAGCTCTGTATGACTCAATGCCCAGGCGTATCAAGGCCGTTATTACGGCCAGAGGTGGTTGTTCTGGGTACTGATTTCTCAGGATCTATGCACGCAAATTGCGTGAAAATGTAATGACATGTCACTTCTAGTATAATATATTTGTCCAATGAATACCCGTTTATCATCTGCATTTCTTCTCGGTGTAGCAATCTTAATGGCCAGTAGTGTAGTTCTTTCACGCGGACATCACTTCGGCGTGTTCGGCTCCCCTAACTCAGCCCACCAACCCCGTCAAGGAAAGAGGATCTACAGTTTAAAGTGGTATCCAAACAATGTGTCGTTCCTGGCGCATCGTGACGCTAATGAGAGGAGGAGACTAGCGTGGAGGCGGGCTGAAAAGTTTTCGTGTCCGATCGGGATTCGATTGCGCGACCTTACGATTTTCCGGGTAACGCTTTACCACTAGACCAGGAAACCTGGCAGTAGTAATTTGGACATGAAAAGAATAGCAGAACAGTATGAGACCAGAGGGAAAGGGCGATATCTCACAAAGAAGAGCGTATTACGATATTATTGTGATTTAAAATGGAATGACCATATAAAATTAATCGTCGGTAAAACAGATGCCAGACTGAGATTCACTGGAAGAATCCTAAGGAAATGCAGTCCGAAAACTAAGGAAGTAGGTTACAGTACACTTGTTCGCCCACTGCTTGAATACTGCTCAGCAGTGTGGGATCCGTACCAGATAGGATTGATAGTAGAGATACAGAAGATCCAACGGAGATGGCGCTCTTCGTTACAGGATCATTTAGTAATCGCGAAAGCCTTACAGAGATGACAGATAAACTCCAGTGGAAGACTCTGCTAGAGAGACGCTCGGTAGCTCCGTACGGGCTTTTGTTGAAGTTTCGAGAACATGCCTTCACCGAGGAGTCAAGCAGTATATTGCTCCCTCCTACGTATATCTCGCGAAGAGACCATGAAGATAAAATGAGAGACATTAGAGCCTACACAGAGGCATACCGACAATCTTTCTTTCCACGAACAATACGAGACTGGAAAAGAAGGGAGAACCGATAGAGGTACTCAAGGTACCCTCCGCCACGCTTGCGGAGTATGGATGTTGATGTAGATTATTTTCCAAGTCAGTGAAAGGGCCGACACGCTGACAGGGAGGGGGTGGGCAGGAGGCGGGAGACGCCGCTGGCTGGTGCGACGACAGCGGAGCTGTCACTGCGGCCTGGGCTCGTGGGGGACGCATTCCGTGGCGCGCGTGATGGACGAGGAGCCCCGCGCTCAGCTAATGACCTGCCGAGTGACGGCCGCCAGGGCAGCAGCCGCGGGCAGGTGGCGGCGTCTCGTCCACGCCGCGCTTCGTCTCTCGCAGCACGAGAGGCCACCTGAAGGGCTTTCATTGAGCAGACAAATCCACAGAATTGTTGCCTGAGCTGTCCACATACGCTAGTGACCTCTTCCTAAACTGGACGTCAAACTGCACGCGTCCCAACATGTCAGCCAAAGATATTCGTACTTGTTCGCCACTTGAGATCGGAATGGAGCGAATAGGAGCCTGATGTTGAGGGTTGCATACATTGGAAATCGACGCGCCTCCTTTTCTTTTGTCTCATCAGTCTTCTGACTGGTTCGAGGCGGCCCGTCTCGAATTCCTCTCCTGTGCCAACCTCTTCATCTCAGAGTAGCATTTGCAACCTTCGTCCTCAGTTATTTGTTGTATGCATTCCACACACTGTTTTCATCTACATTTTCTGCCCTCTACAGCTCCCTCTAGTGCCATGGAAGTCATTTTCTGATGTCTTAACAGATTTCCCCTCATCGTGTCCCTTCTACTTGTCAGTGTTTTCCACATAGTCCTTAATTCTACAATTCTGCGCAGAACCTTCTCTTTTCTTAATTTTTTTTTGTAGTTTTAGGGCGCAAAACTTCTACGGTGATTAGCTCCCAGTGTGTGACTTAGGAAAAGGTAAAGAAAACCAAACTCGATGGGAGCGAAACTAGAAAAAAGTGAGTAAACTAAAAACAGAAGGAAAGCTTAAAAAAACACTATAGAAGGGGGGTTGTTTGTCCCCAAAAAGAGCTTCATATGGCTGACGTCATCCTACTGACACTAATAAACTCGAGAACGCGATCGGCTGAGCGCGTGTCATCTGCTAAAATTAAAAAAAATATCAGGCAACAGATGTAGACGGGGGCGTAACGGAGTAAAATAGGGGCACTCAAGTAAAAGGTGTCTCACCGTCCACAGTTGAGAGCAGTGGGGATAAAGCGGGGGAGGATCGCTACTTAAAAGATGTCGATGGCTAAAAAGACAGTGCCCTATCCGGAGTCTAGTTAAAATTACCTCCTCCCGACGACGAGTTCGGGATGACGAAGTCCAAGCACGGGAAGGGCTTTCACGCCCACAATTTATTATTGGGAAGTGTCGGCCAATGTGCATGCCATAAAAGAGCAACACGACGACATAAAATACTCCGTAGATATTGGCGAAGGGAACCATGCGAATAGCTGGCCGAAGAAGAGAGACTGCATGCAGCCTTGGCCGCTATATCGGCCGCCTCATTTCCACTGATACCAACGTGTCCTGGGATCCAGAGGAACGCCACAGAGACGCCTCCCCAGGTGGAGCAAGTAGAGGCAGTCCTGAATCCGGTGGACCAGAGGTTGGACAGGGTAGAGAGCTTGGAGACTGAGGAGAGAGCTGAGCGAATCTGAGCATATAATATACTGTATCCGCTGATGGCGACGGATGTATTGGACAGCCTGGAGAAGAGCGTAAAGTTCCGCAGTAAAAACCGAACACTGGTCGGGAAGCCGAAATCGATTAGGGGTGTCGCCAACAATATAGGCACTCCCAACACCAAATGATGTTTTTGAGCTATCATCAGAACCTTCTCGTTCCTTACCCTACCAGTCCACCTAATTTTCAACATTCGTCTGTAACACCACATGTCAAATGCTTCGATGCTTTTCTGTTCCGATTCTCCCACAGTCCATCTTTGACTACCATACAATGCTGTGCTCCAAATGTACATTATCAGAAGTTTCTTCCTCAGGTTAACGTCTATGTTTGATAATAGTAGACTTCTCTTGGCCAGGAATCGCCATTTTGCTAGTGCTAGTCTGCTTTTGACGTCCTTGTTCCGTCCATCATTGGTTATTTTGATGCCTACTTCGTGACCATGAATCCTGATGTTAAGTTTCTCGTTGTTCTCATTTCTGCTACTTCTCATTACTTTTGTCTTTCTTCAATTTACTCTCAATCCATATTCTGTACTCATTAGACTGCTCAATTCATTCAGCATATCATGTAATTCTTCTTTACTGTCACTCAGAATAGCAATGTCGTCAGCGAATCGTATCGTTGATGTCCTTGCACTTAGAACTGTAATTCCACTCATGAATCTTTCTTTTATTTCAATCATTGCTTCTTCTATGTAAGATTGAAAAGTAGTGGCAGAAAAGCACATACCTGGCTTACACACTTTTTAATCCGGAAACTTTGTTCTTGGTCGTCCTGTATTCTTATTCCCTCCTGGCGCTTGTTTGTTTGCTCTGTCCATACTGCAGAGATTAAGAGCGTAATCAGAATTTTTGTTTTAAAACGTTTACTGCCGTAGTTCGAAAAGTATACATCCCTAGAAGTGGTCCCTCTTTCACTCAAAATTACCAGCCAGCCCCCTCGCATCCTACGTGCTGTCAGCGAAGTTACGAAGCACCCTCTAAGTAACTTCCACTACATTACTGTCAAGGTAATACATTGTAGCCTTCACGGTCGGCATCGGATGTGATCAAAATTAGATGTGATACACACTGTACATGCACTTCTTCCTTCTCCTTTTTGGGCGATAATTGCTCGTCCCGCCGTCGTGAAGCAGTACGCATCCCTTGACAGATTGAAAGCCTTTGTGGGCTGCTTGTCCGTTCGAGTAGCTCTGCAATGGGAACGGTTTCAACTGTCGATGAAGTCTACGTATTGTACGAGGCCTCCCGCTGCTCTGTACTTCACTGACTGCACTGGGGCACTGAATGAACAGAGGGTACCGGGCTGCATGAGGGAGTCCCTTTGCAGCGGCAATAGCAGCCGCCTCGCCGGCATTCTAAGCTGTCGAGAGTACTCGCACGGACTGCGCTGAGTTACGGCGTCCGGCAGATGGCCACTGCGTATGCTGTCGTATCCCGTATTGTGCTATGCTGTGCCGACGGCGCTGTATTAACAAAACAAGCAGTGTGCGACAGCAGCGGCAAACCGATGCCCACGAGAAAGACTGGCCACGGCGCGTACGTCACAGCACGTGACACTGAAGGTCCTACGAGGGCAAGCAGTCTTCTCCAGCGAGTTTGATGATTCTTGACTGCGCGTTTAAATGCGTGCGAGCTCTCGATAGCACACGACAAAGTTATGACCTTTAGTAGGTACCTTTTGAATTACATTTTGATTTTTCCCTTGACCCTACACGGAGTCGAGCGTTCGCAAAGTGTGGAGGACAAGCCGACTACTGTGACGTCACAGGTTCGTTGCGGCGCCTGTCTTTCTCACGGGCCTAGCGGCAAACTGAGAGAACCACTCAGAAACGGCTAGGAAGGAAAGTCTAAGGTTACAGTTCCATCGCGACGGCAGTAGGTCTGATACATGAGGATAGTGACATTAAGCTAACAGGTCTTTCTAACAGAACTGCCTCGATATTCTCCTGAAATGATTTGGAAAATATTATACTCAAAATTCCAAACTGAATATTGTATTGGTTGGTTCAAATGGCTCTGAGCACTATGGGACTTAACTTCGCCCGCATCTCGTGGTCGTGCGGTAGCGTTCTCGCTTCCCACGCCCGGGTTCCCGGTTTCGATTCCCGGCGGGGTCAGGGATTTTCTCTGCCTCGTGATGGCTGGGTGTTGTGTGCTGTCCTTAGGTTAGTTAGGTTTAAGTAGTTCTAAGTTCTAGGGGACTGATGACCATAGATGTTAAGTCCCATAGTGCTCAGAGCCATTTGAACCATTTTTGAACTTAACTTCCGAGGTCATCAGTCCCCTAGAACTTAGAACTACTTAAACCTACCTAACCTAAAGACATCACACACATCCATGCCCGAGGCAGGATTCGAACCTGCGACCGTAGCGGTCGCGCGGTTCCAGACTGTAGCGCCTAGAATCGCTCGGTCACCCCGGCCGGCAATATTGTATTCAGAGGTAAGTTCACAATATGCTTTAAATGGAAAGTCTGCAACCACTGTAGATTGCCTGTACTATCTCTGTCCCATGTTCTTTCACGTTTCCTGGATTCTCACTGGATTTCTTTTCACACAGAGCGCAAGCCACGGTGCCTTGAGTACAGTCTAGTACGATAATAAGGATAGGTTTTATGCTGTGCGTTACGCGCACATCGACTCAGCGGTGGTACGGGGTAACAGGTTTAGTGGCGCCTTTAACATGGACCGCACTGGCCAGCCAGCTGCTCCAAACAACCTGCGGGTAGAGGAAATGATGCAGTTAAGAAGTAAAAGAGGCGAGCAGAGAAACGATATAGCTTCGGATTTCATTTAATTTTTAAACAAAATGAAAGAATACACGGCAAAATTCCAGCAATACGCTTCTTGGGGGACCAACGGGAAACCTAAAATGTTCTTTTCTTAGCTAACACATTATTGTTATTAAAAATGAGAGTGATGAAAATACCGAAATTAAACCCAGGTTAATTTTTCTGCTTGAGTTATGTGTGACGTGAAAGCTTGTTGCAGGGTTATCGCCACTGAAGGTAAGTCAATCGTCTGGGAATCTCTGAGCTCCTTCCATATCCAAATCCGAGGAATACATTCCAGTACTGGAACTGTTGTCACCTACATTAGAGGTCATCAACAGAATCCACGAAGTCATCGACGCGCCACATTTTCTCCTCCTGTTTTATGACAGGCTGTTCTGATCTTCCGCCAGCGTTCGGCAGTGGCATGTGACAGAACTTCGTGCATTATTTCTAGTACGTCTGGCAACTTAAATTTCTACAGTTTCTCACGATGTATCCCTTAACCTGCCTCCATATCATTTCCACTGTGCTCGTGTTTCAGTTGTACGAAGGTAACAGTAAAACAGCAGCATTTGTACACTGTGCTCGATGCCAGGAAACTATCGCTTTCCGTGTTTCTACACCGCTTATATTCAGGTTCGTGTGAGACCATTTCTATCGTATAAAACAATGGACATAGTCCAAATAAAGCGTATTTGATTTTTCATTTTTGTCTCACAAATTTAATTTGTAATGATTTCCTAATTTAAAAAATTCTTATTAAAAATCTTTTATAAAATATCGATAGTTAAGAATTTATATTTGTTATGAAAACTGGGATTTTGCATGTTATATGTAATCAGAAACTAGAAGATGTGCACTTTTCATAAAAATGATCATTAAATGTGTGTTAATCAACATTTATTTCATAAATTTTATATTTGAGTAATGTAGGTATTCGAAGTGAACGAAAATAAATTAATAAAAAATAAAAGAACACAGGAAGTTTCGAACCACGATCCACAAAACAGCCAAGCTCCATTTTTCAGCGCTACAGATTACTCCACGTGTTACGCGATTAATAATAGCTTAACTTCAGTTAACAGAGTAGTTCGGAAAACTTCAAAGCCGATTTTCCCTGTAAATTTGTGAAAAACATTAAGAACAATCTGTTTCTCGCCTTTTAACGCTGTTCCACGAGCGTATTTCACTATGGAGCAGAAACCAGCGACAGCCAATCTGTTAACAGCGCGACAGTTAGAGCCCAAATCGCTTACAGACTGCGACTGTACTCGATTTTTGAAACAGAAACTTCATAGCTAAAGTATGACTAAGAATAACTGAAATGACTGTTAATACATTAGAACAACCTGAAGTTTAATTTACAATAAAAAGTAAACTAACTTCCTACCCAACAGTCAATGAAGGCCCAACGGTACGATCGGCCCACGTGTCATCCTCAGTCCACAGGCGTTACTGCAGACGAATACGGAGGGGCATGTGGTCAGCACACTGCTCTCTCGGCCGTATGTGAGTTTACGAGACCGGAGCCGCTACTCCTCAATCAAGCAGCTCCTCAGTTTGGCTCACTAGGGCTGAGTGCACCCCGCTTGCTAATAGCGCTCGGCAGACCGGATGGTTACCCATCCAAGTGCTAGCCCAGCCCGACAGCGCTTAACTTCGGTGTTACTACTGCGGCAAGACCGTTGACCTTCATTCACAGTTTACAACACCACAGTAATAAGACATCTAATACAGTAGTAGGACCTACTTCGAAGAGCGTAACATCACCATTATACGTGTGTTACAGCTCCTGACCAATTGTCACGCTTGTGTTTCTTTACATGATGTTTATTCTTACAATGAACGAAGTACAATTTAAGCGAGTAAATTAAGAACGATGACTGCAGAAATTGTTGAAAGTTGGTTATTAGCAAACTTTCATCAAATAATTTATATTTATGCGAAATATTAGGCGCAGGCGAGGACCACAGACACACTGTGCACAGTTTTCGCCGGTTACGAATAGCACAGTGTTTTGCTGCAAAGCGAAGGTACATCTATACGCTGTACTTTGGAGGAGTAGCTATCTGATCAATCTGTTTTCAGCGCGGCAGAGTCTGAACAGCTTGCCAGAACAGACAGTCACACAAAGAACTCTTGTTTTTGCGGGATGCATTACGAGGACGCTACCTGCACTGTTTCGAACATCTGTATGATGTTTCGTTTGGATGACAATTTTCTGTGCTGCGGAATATAGGTGTTTATCCTGAGATCGTGACTTGCATGTTCGCATTGGCTAATATTCCATTCGCAATGTTTCCATTTTAGAGATGGACTGTTTTTGTCACCGCGGTCAAATCCATTGTTCGAAGCGAGAGACTTTGTTCCACGTTCGACGATCAATATTGGCATTTCATTTGTTCATTCATGAATATATACTGCTGCTCGGTGTGGGATCCTTACCAGATAGCACTGACGGAGTACATCGAAAAAGTTCAAAGAAAGGTAGCACGTTTTGTGTTATCGCTAAATATAGGAGAGAGCGTCACAGAAATGATACAGGATTTGGGCTGTAAATCATTAAAAGAAAGGAGTTTTTCGTTGGGACGGAATCTTCTCACGAAATCAATCACCAACTTTCTCCTCCAATTGCGAAAATATTTTTTGACACCGACCTACATAGGGAGAACGATCACCACGATAAGGGAATTCAGAGCTCGTACGGAAAGATATAGATGTTCATTCTTTCCGCGCGCTATACGAGGTTGGAATAATAGAGAATTATGAAGGTGGTTCGATGAATCCTCTGCCAAGCACTTAAATGTGATTTGCAGAGTATCGATGTAGATGTAACTCACGGCACAGGTTTCTATCCCACTTATCCATTATTATCATTACGGAAATTTACAATTACATGGTCTTCCTCTTTGTATTAATTCAAATGCTTGGTGGAACTATTCCTCGCGTGGTACGTTAGAAGCTGGACAACAAAGGAAACTTTGCTACAGGAACATCTTACTAGTTTATTCGATAATAACAAGAAATTACTCTACATTTATCTTCAGTTGTTTTGATTTCACAGTCGTTTATGAAATTTAACTAGTTTTCCTAGGATGATTCCATGTATTAATGATTTCTTGCTTAAATCGGCAGCTGGCGCGAGCACAAGCAATTAGACGCGTTGTGCCTAGGATAGAGTCGTTTTCAGATAAGCTGCCATCATATAAGTGTTTTCACATTCTTTATATGCATGTTACAGCAAGTATAAGGTAGATTTCCTGCTGATCCTGAATTTGTTCGAAGGGTTTACTGAATTTGATGTCCATCGTCAATTGGTGTTTGAGAACGTCGAGTTTACCGGCTATGTACTCAGCTTACTTGAAAACAAGTCTAGCCTTTACTGTTAAGAAATTGAATTTTATTCAAAGGGAAACATTTATGTTGGTTGACAGAAGCTGTGGACGTGACGCTAAGTGTTAGGAAACTCAAACGGAGAAGGGCTGGGTACATCCCGAGACGAAATGATGGGAAATCGATAAGGAGAATCTGTGTAGGATTCCTCGTGGCAACACTGTAGAGGACAGACAACAAAAGGAAGTAAGCGGAACAAACCTGGATACGAAAAGCTAAAGGCAGAATTACAGGGAGAAGTGTGGAAGTGGTCTGCGTCCAGCAGTGGGTGACAAATGGCTGGTGCCAAATATTAACAATATACATAAGAGGCTCCGGCATACACAGTCGCCGGGCGGAGTGGCCGAGCGGTTCTAGGCGCTACAGTCTGGAACGCGTGACCGCTACGGTCGCAGGTCGAATCCTGCCTCGGGCATGGATGTGTGTGATGTCCTTAGGTTAGTTAGGTTTAAGTAGTTCTAAGTTCTAGGGGACTGATGATCTGAGAAGTTAAGTCCCATAGTGCTCAGAGCCATTTGAACCGTACACAGTCTTTTTATAATGAATCTTTCTTTCACTCTGTGGCGGAGTTTAGAAACTACTGGGCAGATTAAAACAGTATGCCGAACCGGGAAGCTTCCATTTCGCGGGCAGTGCTCTTACCGACTCCGCTATCCCGTTCGCCTCAGTTCTGCCGGCAATACTTTCCAATCCTCAGGTCCAGCACACAGTCTTAATCTTCCAGAAATTTCCATTCTCAATTCCAGTTTTTTTTTTCCTTTTACTTCCAGGATTATCGAGTCTCACTAGTTACAGCAAATAATCTGAGAATCTTTAATTACCATGAGAATATTAGACAATCTGTTCACATAATTATAGTCTCTGGAGGTAATCATCGTAAATTTCGCGCTTTAAAGGTTAACCCGTGTCTTAGTGTGTGTGTGTCATGAAGTGTTCCTCCTCTCTTTAAACATTTCTCAGCAAAAATTTTTGTCAGGTCACCATACAAAGAGACTACGAATACTAAGAACTTCCGCTTAACTTGAATGCCACGACGAGAAAGAGAAAGTTCGAATGACGATGTATGAAGTTATTCTCCTTTTAGACAAAAATACCGCAAAACCTTGAATGATCGTATGTCAGCATACTTTTATGAGATAATTAATCGTGAAAAGTAGACGGTGAGGCGGTATAAATCATACGGTTGAGGTGGTTGACGACGTCATTGTTCGGTGATAGATGACTGGTCAGTTTAACAAAATTCTTACGTTAAAATGGGCGCGAGAGTGAGGAAATGATCGCAAGCAAATCTCAAGGTGGTTCTGCTTTGTAACAAGGAACAAAAACGAAAGAACACCTTAAGTCTCCGGCCGTTGTACCACCGAACAATCCGCCCTCAATCTTTTCGATGTGGCGACTGAAACAACGGTAAAGGTAAGCGTTTTTAAAGAAATGAATTGTATCAGGGTTACAATAGAATCTACTTCTATGAGTGCGGACATGCCACTTGCATGCTCACAGCTCGATGTCGGATGGGAAAAAGGGCTCAGATATGAAGAAAAAAAGACAGGTAGTTTCACATGGAAAAGAAATTGATAGTACGACTTCTCGATACTTTTGGTGCAGAGTCTGGTCAATTATAGTCTCTGGCCACAATATAAGACAGTTATTATTCTGACAATTTATGTTATTCCATAAGACAAGAAAATAAAAAAAAAATAGATTGTATCGAAATAAATGTATAGTCTCATATACATATCATATTCTAATGTTTGATATATATTTATTTAATGTTTGATATATATATTTTCCACTGTAATATATGTAATGTTCTAGTGTGTGTGTGTGTGTGTGTGTGTGTGTGTGTGTGTGTGTGTGTGTGTGTTTGTTTCTCCAAGAGGAAACAGAAATACTGCAGACGCATATCATACATCACGCAATACACCACTAGCAGACGGTTGTTTGTGGTAGGGATCTTTCAATACTTACCTGTTTTCGTAGCCAGCTACAAATGGAAAATAAATTCCTGTGGCGGCGCAGACGCCATAGATTGTATACACTTTACAGTTTGGTATTATATTCGACGCTTTATCCCAGTTTTCGCGTAGTATTTGCATACTGTTGTTGTTTTCTTGTTATTATCAGTCCGAATACTGGTACAATCCAGCTCTCCAAGCTAGTCCACCTTTTGCAGTTCTCTTGATCTTGGTACGAATACTGCACCTCACATCAGTTCCAACTCTCTGACTATGTCTAAACTTTAGTCACCAGTTAAATTGTTACTTTCACTCATCCGTCTGTTACAAAACTAAGTACACCTTTATGCCTCTAGATTAGTCCTGCCAACCTACCCCATATTTTTCTCAAGTTAGATTCAGTGTGTCATCACTCATGACTATTATCTTCCAATATAATCTCCAGCACGCTTCTGTAGCACCCCACTTCAAAAACTTTGACTCTGTTCTTGCCTATGGCGTGTATCACTTCAACATAAAGCTACACTCAAAAAATTGTTTTACGAAAATAGAAATGCCGTGTGGCTAGGGCCTCCCATTGGGTAGACCGTTCACCTGGTGCAGGTCTTTAGAATTGACGCCACTTCGGTGACTTGGGTGCCGAAGAGGATGAAATGGTGATGAGAAGGACAACACCTAGTCCCTGAGCTGAGAAAATCTTCGACCCAGCCGGGACTCGAACCCGGGCCGTTAGGTATGACATTCCGTCGGGCTGACCACTCAGCTACCAGGGGCGGACGTTTTACTTAAAGACTGCCTAAAACCTACATCTATACTGAATTTTAAGATAATTCTTGTTTTCACAAATACTTTTGTTGCGACTGTCATTCTACACGGTAAATACTCTTTACCTAAGTCCTTATTTTGTAGTACAAATTGCAGAACGCTTGAATCACTTTCAGCGTGTCACCTCCGAATTTAATTATCTCAACACAACATGGTTTAACTCGACTACAAAATCAAAATGACAAATTTCAGAGTTTTTATTTCTTCCCCCTGAACTTCACAGCGCTTCCCATATTCCTCGTTTCTTTGCTACACAGCTTGCGTATTGTACAGAATGAATGACGGCGGCTTGGATACAACGCTTCCTCATTCCCTTCTCGCCCCCGTTTCTCTTGCATATCCTTCAAATGTGCGGTCTCGTTTGCATACACCTTGTACCTAACCTTTCGCTCCCAACAGTTTATGCATTATGACTTTAAAAAAAAAAAAAAGTTTCAGTCAAGACTGGCAAAAGATTTTTTCTACCTTTACGGATACCTAAAAGCTGAGTTTTTCTTCTCAGTGACTGAAAGTTACTGAAATTTACTGTGACTTTTTCTACTGATTCGTTTTGTACAAGTAAGAGCGACGCTTTAATAATGGTCGCAGATCGTACATTTAGTACTTCGTTTTGTTTGTCCGATCCCGCAATTCGAACATACTCTTCCGGCGAACGGAATACGGAACAGCTTGATTCATTGCCTGGTCGGAGGGAAGAAAAATGGAGAGACGGCACGAGAACACGGCGAAGCAGAGCGGCGGCCGAACCGCGCGTTTCTCTGTGGCGGGCGCGCGGTCCATCGGATATGACAAATTCGACCATTACGGGTACAAAGACGTGAAATACGTGCCGGCAGATATCATCTGCGAAGCGGTCGCGTCCGTTTGGTTGGCGACCTTGGCTGGGACCGGCCCGCACCTCGGGCAAGGCACTGGATGCGGCGAACCCGCCGCCGTGAGCGTGTCCAGTCGGGGAACTCGCAGAGGCGGTGAGCGGCTGGGGTTTACCGTCCGGTCAGCATGTCGCTGGTAGCATACGCACGCCATTCACAGTGCGGCTGTGGTCAGTAGAGACATCACAGGGAATCCACAAATAAGCAACCACACTGTAACCGACGCGAGAGTGAAGCTTCTCCTAGCAAGACGAATGTTCCATGAGCTTTTGGGATTACAGATGAATAACGAAGGGGTTTTCTATTCACTACTGCCCATAGTTATTGTGTTGCTTCGAAATTAAGTAAAACACAGTGTAGATTTTGAAAACTTTGCAATAAAAAAATTAGTCCCTGACCGGTTTCCATTTGGCACGTTTCTGGCCATACAATGCCATGTGCAACATGTAGGCAACGTACTGGCTGTTGCCGCATATTGTGTCTTGTTGCTTATTGTATCGCAACTATGGGAACACGAGTGCTGTACGGAGAACCGCCGCTTTGTGCGAACTGTATTGCAAAGTGTCATTGTTATATTGCATACTCTATTGCCTCAGTGAGGATTTTGTCTAATATACGCACCTGTGCACCACTGATGGAGCAATATCCGAAGAAGGTGCTGAACTCGAAAGAGGATCCTATTATAGCGATAATCTATCGGCACAGGCGTCCACGCCAATGTTTGGTATAAACGTAGAGACGTAGACCAGCAATATAAAGTACGAAACACACGCCTGAAGATGGCTAAGTGGTAGTCAGCCGAAACATTGTTGTACCAGGGTTGCCCAGAAAGTAATGCACCGCATTTTTTCTTTAACAATTCTTTATTGAACATAATGAGAATGACACACACGAAAGAATAGTGTTTTAGATACACACCCTATATTTTTACGTAGTATTCATCCCGTTCTATGGCCTTCCTCCAGCGTGGAACAAGGGCGTATATGCCCCCTCGGTATAAATCCTTGTCCTGGTGGCGGAGCCATTGCTTCACTGTGCGAATCACCTCCTCATCGTCCTCAAAATGTCTTCCACGAATGCCTCTGTCCTCGTAAATGACATCAGCACCTCGCTGAAACATGTCAGGTGTGACAGCCATGGACGGTCTCCCCGACCACTGCAAATCGTGGAGCTCCGCCGAACCTCCTTCTGATGATCTCACACTTTGCGCCCAGCGACTAACTGTACTTCTGTTGACAGCAGATGTTCCATAGACTTTGCACAAGCGTTTATGAATATTTCTCACAGTTTCTTTCTCTGGAGTGAGAAATTCAATGGCGGCACGTTGCTTCCAACGTACATCACTTACAGACGCCATTTTGAAACTGTCCTGCAGATACGCTATCTGTCGGAAGTGACGGAAACTTTGAGTGCTTGCTCAGGAGACTTCAAATGACACATAGGTAACGTTTCGCATCCATAGCATTGTTTTCGGCCGAGAAAAAAATGCGGTGCATTACGTTCTGGGCAACCCTCGTACAATAACGCCATCCCAGTGAGAATAACAAACTTGTTTTGCACCAGGTTATTTTTATCATTACTGGGTCGGCCAACCATGGAAAAGTTGTATTGGACTGCAAGTCAAGACTGAAATGACCCTATTTGTTTGCTCCGGCCAACCATGGAAAAGTTGTATTCGACTGCAAGTCAAGACTGAAATGACCCTATTTATTTGCTCCCATGAGTGACTAAAATCACAATAAAATTAGCACACAATAAATTACGAAATGACTATAACACTGTGGGGAGGTAACAAAAAGTGTGGAAGATTATATGGAGAAAGTGCAACAAATTATGCTCATCTGAGTGGTTCGCAAACTGAAAGTTACCGATACAACGAGATACCCCAAATTAAAACCACATTAAGCAAAACAAATTGCCTGGCAAAGTAAGCAAGTAACGAGCTTCTGACGATATGGATCGTGCTACCACAACTGCGACACTTAGAGTTCCCCAAAATGAACAAGTGATGTGCCTTCAGCACCAAACGGCAGCCAGGGATTGAATGACTCTCACGTGGAGCAGTGATCGAACGTCCATCAAACACAGATCTCCTTCCACAGCTGTGAACTTTCGAAGAAACTCTATAGGGCAGGGATGACTCAATGATCTTGCCAATGTCATCGACGACAATATCTCTTACTTGATGAGAAAACAAGGTAACGCTGCAGAAGCTCCCATTTTGGTGGACAAGTAAGAGATTGGTGCTGGGTTGGAGCAGTGTCCCATCGATTGGTCAGCTTCGTCAAGTCAAGCACGGTTGTAGGGCGACTCATTTCAGTCGGGTACGTCAAATTTTGTTGAAAAAGCAAGGGACAGTCTACACTGGTCAGGCGGCGTCTCGCGGTTTCGTCCGTTGATGTCCCGCCGGCTCAAAATGGCTCTGAGCACTATGGGGCTCAACTGCTATGGTCATTAGTCCCCTAGAACTTAGAACTACTTAAACCTAACTAACCTAAGGACATCACACACATCCATGTCCGAGGCAGGATTCGAATCTGCGACCGTAGCAGTCGCACGGTTCCGGACTGCGCGCCTAGAACCGCGAGACCACGGCGGCCGGCTGTCCCGCCGGAACAGACAAATATATTGTGCTCAATTATTGTCTGACGACGGCAGTATCACGTCGCTTTCTGCTTAGTTCTGCCGTCAAAAGCACGAAGCAGGCCACAGCTTCACTTCCGCGAAAACTGTCCTGTTCCCAGGGGAGCTTCGCCCTTCCTAATGAGATCAACTGACAGCCTTCTGTCAACAAAGAGGACGCAGAGACTGCACCGGGAAAACATCTTCTGAGTGAGAAAACGCGAGTTTTCCTCCAAGCAAATGTGTCCAGTACACTCTAAATAAAATTAACTACGAAATGGTGCAGAAATAAGTTCGTGCTGCGACAAGTGATAGTAATGTCACAACACTATCAAATCCGTTCTGGTGGACTGCTATTTTGAGCCCTTCAAGTACGTCAAGTTTTCTGAACTCCTTCTCAGTATCCTTTAGTCTAACATGTATGCTTGGGTACAACTATTATGCCTCAACTGCCTAGCCTAAAAGCATTTCGGTGTTTTTTTTTATATCTCATTACAGATGATCTCCCAGCACGGCCAACGCGTCTTGTGTCGCATGGTGAACATTGTCTCTTGTACATGTTCGCCTGAAGATGGCTAAGTGGTTGTCAACCGGAATTTGTCGCGCAACGGCCAAATTTAACGATTAGTTATTAAGAATTCAGAGAAAAGAACGAACGTTACATTCGCTCGTCTTGTTTGATCGAAGACTTGTTTTGTAACTAGCACTCCACTCATGCTCCTCGAACCTGATCCACAACTGGCGTGCAACTTCCAGATGTGGTTAATATACAAATGGGAGACAGCCTTAACGGATACCTTTCTAGGACTCATGGACTTTTCTTGATATCAGAACAAACATAATGTGTTAGATATCTTCCAGAGATTACTATGAACCATGTACGGGACTGGAAGGGACGGTCACTTACTCGGTAAATTTACGTGGTACTGTGCAATAGTGTCACTGAACAAACAGTTTTGCAAAGTCAGTTGAAAGCACAGCAAGCGGATGAGGTGTGAAGCATTGTCGAGAACTGGTGGGCACTGTGGCCGTTGAATGGTGGTTGATGTACCTGAAAGGATGCAAGTGGACGAACTAAAAAGACGACTTTTCTTCCTTATTACTTTGCTTCAAGCCCATTATCTAAAACGAAGGCTTCTTGCACAAGCGGTTTTATTTAGTAAACGCTGTTTCGCAAGTTAGTGTGCCTATCTTTAATTATTTAGAAATGAACATCCAGAAGATGACAGCAACACTCACGAAACGCACTGCTGTGTGTTTTCATTTCTTTAGCGTAGTTGTATGCTAGATGGATGTAAGGAACACTTAACTCTAATTTTTTAACTACGACCCTTTTCGGAAGCTTCATCAGGTGATTGTTTTGGTGCGTGGCTCATCAGCTACAAGGGGAAACCAATGATGCCGAAATACCTAGTTTACTAATCACTTCGATTACGACTGATTAGTAAACAGAAATTTTTAAAAAATCATGTTGCGTTCTTCCAGCCCTGACCATCTGGGCTGCTGTTTTTGCGACAGCGCTGCGTTATGCTGTCCTCACATAAAAGCGAATATTGACGTTGCAGCTGCTCGAGTTTTGTGACGTCAAAATCCGGTATTTCACATCACGGAGCATTCCCAAAAGTGAAAAACAGAATGAGACACATCAGACATTTGCTTTGCGGGGAGGAACCTGGCAAATGACACGCAACATCTTTTTTAGCGTCACAATCACAACTTAGGAAATGTCATACTGCATTACGGCGCTTACAGTTCAAGACCATATTTGACGTTTTTTTTTTTTTCATTGTTGAACCTCATATGCTGTTTCAAAACACCGATTCGTCGAAGATCTCTCGTAAACGCGTCGCATTTGATACGATATGTCGCCGGCCGCGGTGGTCTCGCGGTTCTAGGCGCGCAGTCCGGAACCGTGGGACTGCTACGGTCGCAGGTTCGAATCCTGCCTCGGGCATGGATGTGTGTGATGTCCTTAGGTTAGTTAGGTTTACGTAGTTCTAAGTTCTAGGGGACTGATAACCACAGCAGTTGAGTCCCATAGTGCTCAGAGCCATTTGATACGATATGTCATAACAAAATAACGCAAAACGACGTGTCGTTAGTCAAAGGCTTCTCGTATTGCTAACAGCGTGGTGTGAAAGTATGTCTTTTCTACGCACCGGCACACTGAATGTTTATCGAAAACGTATCTTTTTTTGTACAATTTGATATAGGCAAGTATCAGGTAATGAGATTAAAGCCTATACGATACCGTAAGTTGACTGAGACGCTGACTTACCTGCAAGGTCACAGCTCCGTGTCTTGCTTCCTGCATGTATTCTAAAATATTCGAATATTCGGGGCTTTAATTTAACAGAATTATGTTGTGAACTATATAATGCCCCGGACCCTTTAGAAAAAAATACATATATACACGGGGACATCAGTTAAATTAAAGTCCCGAATCTTATAGAATATATACAGGTGAATAAAAAAACTTTACAGGAGGCAGGACACTCACCTTTAATCTTTCAGTTCACAGTCAGCGCTAAGAAACGTGTCAGTGAACAAGGTTTGCTATTCTACGTTACTGGCTCTTTCCATCGCAAATCAGCACAGCGAGAACTACGACAGGACAACATAGTTACCAAACGGACGCTGCAGCACGTGTGCTTTTTAATAAAGGCAATGAAAGAGGAGCTGTCTTTCGGTTATGTTAAAAGTTACATATGAATCGTTCCTCTACCACAAATTTGCTGTCCTGTCCATCGATATATCCAGAACGTTCTTCGTGATTTCCTTCGCTTGTACTCGACGATTACTAAAGAGGTAAAATAGCTATTTTACATTCATGCAGTTTCGTAAACAAACTTCGTGCTTTGCGCGCCAGGTGTAGCCAACAACTGCTACTGAGAAGTCCTGCAGTCGCAAATGACTGTGAGGGGGCATGTTCCGTGTGAATGTACCAGCACACGAACTGCATTTGTAAAGACGTCCGGCGCGTTTCACGTCGAGAAACACGTCCCGTGTGAGGATGGGCTACACACCGTGGGCCAAATGCTGGCCGGCACCTGCCGCGGAGGCGGACGGGCAGAGCTCTGTTTGTTTGGGCCGCCGGCCGGCCACCGTGGAAACTAATTTAGATAATAGGCGCAGATTGGCAGCCGCTACCTGCCGCGTGCCGCTATTAATAGCTCGGCGGGGCGATTCGGCCGGCGCGATCGTCGCGAGCAATTAATTCCGATGGCTCGCCAGATGGGCCTGATGAATGGCCGACATCTCTCTCTCTTTCTCTTCCCCTCTCTGCTCTTCCAGGAAGGCCGCGTCGCTGCGTATAAACGGAGCAAATGCGACGGAAGACTCCTCCTCTCGGACGAGCTGCCGTTGCGCTGTCGCGGCTGTGAGATGAATTATACGCTCCACCTGTTGCATTAGCGGCAGACAAAAAGCCTAGGCAAGACATCCCCACTGTGCGTCCATCGCATGAGAAACGCGAAATGCAACAGGCGGCTGGAGAGACGGACGCGGACGTGGCCAGATAAGATAAGCTGAAGTGAAGAAGCAAAAGGCAACTAATTACATTTGGCGTCGCTACAGCATCTGCCCGCCCACCTTGTCTTCATCTCACTTCTTTCCTCCCCCCATCCCCCTCCCCACACCCCCTCTCTCACATCGACGTCACCTTCCAAACAAACCCATGCGGCAAATATTTTGTGAGCATATGCATACATACCAAGTAGGTTATACGCAGTACGTAACACATTATTGTTACGAACATAAACTTAGCCAGACCGGGTGAGACACAGGAACGCCATATCATTTATTAATTTTCGTAGACACCATTAGGGGAACCGATTTTGCAAGTCACTGCCACGAATCTATTGAAGGAGCTATATGTGGAAAGGAAAAAACTAGTTGAAATATAGTATTCCTAGAATTCTTCCCATGCTGTTCCTATTCACACAGTGAAAAGGGAGTTGCGTTTTATACTGCTATAACGTTAGTTACATTTCTCTTATCAGCAACAGGTGCAAATGGTTCAAATGGCTCTAAGCACTATGGAACTTAACATCTGAGGTCATCAGTCTCCTAGACTTAGAACTACTCAACCCTAACTAACCTAAGGACATCACACACATCCAGGCCCGAGGCAGGATTCGAACCTGTGACCGTAGCAACCGCGTGGTTCCGGACTGAAGCGCCTAGATCCGCTCGGCTACAGCGGCCGGCAGCAACAGGTGAGAGAGATACAAGTAACAATTTAGCAGTATAACACGCAAGTCACCTCACAGTTGTTTTGCTTTTCGTTGGCTTATTTCAGTCTTAAGACTTCTATTTCCTGAAATTCTTTTTTGAATGTTTCCAAATACATATCTTGAGGACTTGGAATGATCAGGATACCTTTCAGCATACAGCGCCAGTTTGGTGACAGCCGTCATAAACGAAAACCATATTTAGTTTTTCGACTGTCGTATTCATTGTGAAAGACTGAACCGCTTCACGACCGAGAAGTTTGGGTCTGGCAGTGAAGCATGCTCGGATAGCCTAAGGGCAAGGTGATTGCTCGCTATAAGTTGGAAATCCGAGTTCGACTCCTTGTCCGACACAAATTTTCATCGTCGTCATTCCATTATACAGCTGATGGTTATCCATATTCGCAACTATGAATAGTTTTCATGTATTATCGATCGTAAGTCGCTACTGAAAGACTGGAACGTGGTGACATAACAGCCAACAATACATCACGGCTACTGCTTCTGAAGAAGACTGTTCAGCACAAATCGGAGAGTGTGTGGCACGCAGGGACAGGCCCGCTGGCCTAGGGGGCAGCCTGGCACTCGGGTAGCGGCCGCTGGCTGCCAGAGCTTTCTCCGCGGCTTTCACGGGCAGAGCCACGCCCAGCGTGTGGGGGAAAGCTGTCACCGCGCCGCCCCCACCCAGCGCCGCCGATGGCCCGGCCGCCAGCGAGCAACAGGGGCGGAGAGTCCTGCACCAGCGCAAATTTAAGGTGCGCGCTTCCTGTATACTGACACGGCTGTCTGCGTGTCTCCACCCAATGCTTCACATTCAGCGCCCTTTCTGCAGGTCACAGGTCACTGCTGTTCAGTCCGAACACACATACTGGCCACGTATAATGCTGACCATTAAAACTGCAACACGATGAAAATAGGATTATTCTCTTATTCAGTAGTTGCTGTGTTTTACGCGTTATTATTATTATTATTATTATTATTGCTGTTATTATTATTATTATTATTATTATTATTATTATTATTATTATGAACGGTACAATCCACAGTGCGCCGGCCGCTGTGGGCGAGCGGTTCTAGGCGCTTCAGTCCGGAACCGCGCGGCTGCTACGGTCGCAGGTTCGAATCCTGCCTCGGGCATGGATGTGTGGGGTGTCCTGAGGTTAGTTAGGTTTAAATAGTTCGAAGTCTAGGGGACTGATGACCTCAGATGTTAAGTCTGATAGTGCTTAGAGCCATTTGAATCATTTTTGAGCCAATCCACAGTGCATTAATGAAATTGTTTCCTTCTTTTGCAAACAGTTATCTGTACAGCTCCAAAATCCAACACCCCCTTTACAATGCTTAACTCCTTAGAAAGACAGAAAAGTATAAATGAACGAAAGTGATGCAGAGGAGGGGGGAAGAGGGAGGAAACACACAATGTGACTGAAGAAAGTAAGTTATTATCTAGCTACGTACAAACGCAAAAAATAATCAAGGAAATTATCATTAACGGTTCAGAAAAGTAAGGAAATTAAGAAGATATTTCTATACACGTCAGTAGTAATAGTAATGAAGACAGCATGCGACGGACGTCTAATTGAAGAGATTAAATTAGATGTACTTTTCCTTCCAATAGATCCACAGTGAGGAGACGCTTGTGAATGAGAAAAACAAGAACACGCAATAAATATTTACAAAGAAAAAAATATATGCTACTGTAGTCTATCTTCCACAGATCCAAAGTAAAATGGGCCTTATGTATGTGTATTAAGGCAAAATATTAAACGTATTTCATTTAAAAGGTAATGACAAGACTGTCGCCGGCCGCGGTGGCCGTGCGGTTCTAGCGCTGCAGTCCGGAACCATTTGAACAAGACTGTCACAAAACATGTAAATGCCCAATTCACTGAGATGCAGACTTTTGTAGCCTTGCAATTTCAAATAGAAAAATTATTTTCCAACGCTTATTTATACTCGTCGCATTAAGGCACTGAATTTGCTCAGAGGTCAGATTGTAAGTAACACTTGCTTTATTTGATATCACTAATAAGGTATACTGTTATACACATCAATCGGTTCTGCCAAGAGATTCGTCAATGAATTAGAAGGAGTAGGCCACCAGTAAAGCCTTTAGGCAGCTTTTAAACGGAACGTCAACTACTAATAGACTTTTTGTGGCCGCTGGCAAGTTACTGAAAATGTTTGTCACTGAAAAACGGCACCTTTAGAGAGCAAAGTAAGTGACTTTACGTCTTTGTGAAGATTATTCGTATCTCATTTCATGATCTGAGCTGTTTATTTGAAACAGAGATGTATTTTAAATAATACGTTTCATTCAGAAATAAAGATATTGGGCAGCATTAGTTAGTATCCCTCGTTGCCTAAAAAGGCCTCTGCAGGCCGCTCTTGAGGTCACACCACAAATTGCTTGCGTGTGTAAATGATCAGCATAGTAACAATTTTGACAGGAGGAAATTCATTTACATTTTGTACATAAGGGAAGAATACGCAGCCGACTGACTATCTGTCCGCTGAATCTCACGGTAAGATCAGCTTAACAGCGAGCCTGGCTGTTCTTCTCAGACCCTGTTTTAGTAAAAACTCTGACCTTAAGGTGGTGGTCTACTCACCGAAGTGGCAATACTTTTTTATGACCATCCTAACTGAGTCCTTGTGGCTGGTTCCGAAAGAACCACTCTGGTACTTTAGATTGTCAAGCTGTGGTGACTTCTTGTCACCAACTTCCCCTTCCACGTGTAGCCCTTCAAATGAAGGATCGTACTACCGGTAGCGACATGACATATTCGATCGTAATCCTTACGCATCGCTGTTTCTCTACAGCATTCGGAGCTGAGCGCACCTTTTTCGGCAGGAGGCATTGTGTCTTCAACAGCTCTGCGTGGTTTTATTGTCTCGCAGGAACAACAGAAAAGTACCTGCTGCGAGAAAAAGTAGCTCCTGTTGCCAACGTAACAGGTGGGAAAGGGGAGGGGGGGTGAAACGCTGAAAACTCCTGCAGCTTTTTGGCTGGAGGGGTAGGCTCCAGAGTGCTTGGGTTGGACATTCTTCGGTGGCGCCAGAAGTTCGACTATCGTTACAAAAAGGTCTCCTTCCGCTCTAGTGTGTCTGTGGCTACAGTTTGAAAGCAGTGGTCCCTGTTCTTTCCTGATTTTCACTACCTTGTGGTGTTCTTGAAGTAACTGTTCAGCTGTAATTAAAATTAATCCACCCTCTCCACCCAATAGTCCCTCACCTAAGCAGCACATTGGTGTGTCCACAAGGCTGAGAAAAATTGATAATAATGCTTGAATTTGCCTATCAAGTTACCTGACTCATTAAATGTTAATGCAACTGGTTCATGATTACTATCAGTGATCAAAACCATTATTCCTCAAGTAATTCAGTACTGTACGTTTGTGAGCCACTGGGCGACACAATTGCTGAGGCCTGCTCCATGTGTGGATGATACATTGCGGAAAAGCCTCACATTAACAAAGGAGTTGTTAGTCAGGCCGAGTCCCACCAAAAATTATGAACTGTTTGAAGACGTTATTAAAATACGATGTTGGAAGTTTTCCGTGGAATGATAGGGCAAAGTGAATATCCGTTAACCAGTTGTACTGTTATTTAAATATTATTAACGCTATGGTAAACTTTTATAACGCAGTAGTGTAATTAGTAAAAGCAATACAAGTATGCAGACTTCGCCGGCCGGAGTGGCCGAGCGGTTCTAGGCGCTACAGTCTGGAACCGCGCGACCGCTACGGTCGCAGGTTCGAATCCTGCCTCGGGCATGGATGTGTGTGATGTCCTTAGGTTAGTTAGGTTTAAGTAGTTCTACGTTCTAGGGGACTGATGACCTCAGCAGTTGAGTCCTATAGTGCTCAGAGCCATTTGAACCATTTATGCAGACTTCTTTTATGCGAATGCGTGGGTTTATGGTCTTTCGGACATGTCCAAAAGAACAGACACCATGCGTTTATGTAACTGATTCGCCTCGATGGGCAATGTATCCACCACATTCAGTGCGGATGCACAATCTTGCGGGAATTTCAAAGCAGCGAGTTTGAAGGACGTGGACGGGAACTGTGGATAGATGGCACTTGGTGGGAATGTGGGTCAGCCGAGCGTCCTACAGAGACAGTCCACGTAGTAGGGATATACGCTGTTTGCGGAGGCGCAGTGGTTAAGGAAACTACCTAGTAAGCAGGAGGTCATGGGTTCGAATGCCAGTCTACCACACATTTTTCACCCGTCTCTGCTGATTCCGCACAAAGTCCAGATGCAGCTGACATAGGTAATTCCTTTCCTTTGTCCCCCTCCACCTTTTATTTACGTAATGCAAAGTTCATTGTGAAAGTGAAACTCATTTTAACTGTTGTTATGATCATGGTTGGCAGTTTTAGGAAGTAAGATACTACATAACTCAATAAACCGAGCAGAAGATCCGTTCAAAGCAATCTTCACACTTAAATTGAAGAACTGATGACTAATATTCGTACAGAATAAAGATGTGTTTTTTGAATTAACATGGTAAGATTTGATTGGTTAACTGGGGACTGGGGACCAAAGAGCGAGGTCATCGGTCTCGTCGGGTTAGGGAAGGATGGGAAAGGAATTCGCCGGTGTCCTTTTCAAAGGAACCATTCCAGCATTTGCCTGAAGCGATTTAGGGAAATCACGGAAAATCTAAATGAGGATGACTGCACCTGGGTTTGAGCCTTCGTCCTCCCGAATGCGAGTCCAGTATGATAACCACCTTTCTTGGTGGTAAGATATCGTACGAAGCATGTTCTCTATGTTAACCATCCTTTACCATGTAATATCAAATGGTTCAAATGGCTCTGAGCACTATGGGACTCAACTGCTGCGGTCATTAGTCCCCTAGAACTTAGAACTACTTAAACCTAACTAACCTAAGGACATCACACACATCCATGCCCGAGGCAGGATTCGAACCTGCGACCGTAGCAGTCGAACGGTTCCGGACTGCGCGCCTAGAACCGCGAGACCACCGCGGCCGGCATGTAATATCACCACAAAGGAAACTATTTGTAGTCTAGCGGTTCTAGGCTCTTCAGACCGGGACCACGCGGCTGCTACGGTCGCAGGTTCGAATCCTGCCTCGGGCATGGATGTGTGTGATGTTAGGTTTAAGTAGTTCTAAGTCTAGGGGAGTGATGACCTCAGATGTTATGTCCCATAGTTCTTAGAGCCATTTAAACCATTTTGAAACTATTTCAATTAAGAATTAGTAATAACATACGCAAATGTAGGTTACAATCGTCATCTTCGCGATAATATGTAACTTGTTAATGCTATTACGTACTGACTTAAAAAAAAAAAGGAAAATCTTTAGAACAATTGGCTCTGAGCACTTTGGGACTTAAGATCTGAGGTCATCAGTCCCCTAAAACTTAAAATGGTTCAAATGGCTCTGAGCACTATGGGACTCAACTTCTGAGGTCATTAGTCCCCTAGAACTTAGAACTAGTTAAACCTAACTAACCTAAGGACATCACAAACATCCATGCCCGAGGCAGGATTCGAACCTGCGACCGTAGCGGTCTTGCGGTTCCAGACTGCAGCGCCTTTAACCGCACGGCCACTTCGGCCGGCCCCCTAGAACTTAGAACTACTTAAGCATAACCAACCTAAGGAGATCACACAAATCCATGCCCGAGGCAGGATTCGAACCTGCGACCGTAGCAGTCGCGCGGTTCCGGACTGAAGTGCCTAGAACCGCTCGGTCACCGAGGCCGGCAATCTGTAGAAGATCATTATCATCACATCGTCGTCGTCGTTGTCGTGTTTGTCTTCCTCATTGTCCCCTCTTCTCGTTCAGCCACGAAACACAGGCGCACGGAGTGGGCGTGTAGTGTGAGGCGCCATGTCACGGATTGCGAGGCTCCTCCCGCCGGTGGTTCGAGTCCTCCCTCGGGTATGGGTGTGTGTGTTGTCCTTAGCATAAGTTAGTTTAAGTAGTGAGTAAGTCTAGGGACCGATGATCTCAGCAGTTTGGACCCTAAGGAATTCACACACATTTCAACATTTTTCGAAACACATATAAAATAATAGTCACATGTTCGCACTCGTTAATTGGCTCTGAGCACTATGGGACTTAACTTCTGAGGTCATCAGTCCCCTAGAACGTAGAACTACTTAAACCTAACTAACCTAAGGACATCACACACATCCATGCCCGAGACAGGATTCGAACCTGCGACCGCAGCTGTCGCGCGGTTCCAGACTGCAGCGCCTAGAACCGCTCGGCCACCCCGGCCGGCACACTCGTTAATTAATAAAGAGTTTAAATTAATTTATGGTCTCAGTGGCTTCTGTTAATTAATGTCACCCGATTATCCAGTGTAACATTGATACCTCCAGCCCTTGAGGGTGTGGCACGGAAGACTGCTGCTGGTACTTTAGCTGTCAAGACAAGACAGGTCACACAACACGGCGGCAGCTGCAGCGCTCCGTTGCCGTTCGGCGGTGCCCAGAGGACAAGCAGTCGTAGCGCGAGGCCAGTTGCGGCTCCTAAATCAGGACTTGGGGGAGTCCCGCAGCTGTAGTGCGGGTACTCGTCCGGCGTGATGCGGCCCGCCATTAAATTTTACTCTCGATCTGACGCAAACGGCGGGACGCTCGGCTGGCTGCGAGGAAGCCAAGCGTGGCGGCGGTGAAACAGAAAGCGAGCCGGCCCCACTGAAGAGCCAACCTGTTACTCCGGACCGTGACGCAGCGGTCTGGGCCGTTCTGACGTAAACTGGCCGCCTCACCCGACTTCTCCGAGGTAACCTGTCTGGAATCCGAAAACATCGAAGCCGCAAAAAACCAACTCGCAAGAGTCCTTTGCCCTCACCTGGTTCTATAAATATGACGCTAAATGCATTTTACCTCAGTAAACGGGCCTATTGTGTAGATTACCATATGCCTGAGAACAATAAGTACAACTGTAGTTTTTCATAATTTGTCGTTGTTTTTTAAAGTCAGTTTACATTCCCGGCCTTGGGCTTTAAAACATTTCCATACAAAATGTGGACTTGAAACTTCATAGTAAATTACTGATTCACCAATTTAATTTGAAAACTTCTACAAACACATTATTTATATCCTCTTGAGCACAGTACATTCAAAAATGGTTCAAATGGCTCTGAGCACTATGGGACTTAACTTCTGAGGTAATCAGTCCCCTAGACTTAGAACTACTTTAACCTAACTAACCTAAGGACATCACACACATCCATGCCCAAGGCAGGATTCGAACCTGCTAAAGTACCAGCAGCTAGGTTCCGGACTGAAACGCCTAGAACCGCTCGGCCACTCCGGCCGGCAGAGTACATCCGATTTAGCTACAGATCTCACTCTTCTCCCAACTGCATTCCAAATTTAACAAACTCAGCGAACATGTCAGCTCTCCAAAGATGGCGTAATTTCAAAGATATGAGAAATTTAAAACATACATCGAATGCTATTAATCAGTATGTTCTCACAAAATTGATTTACATTTTGGATTAGAATATGTTAACTGCTAGTGCTCAGACTACAAAAAAGACTGCATAAAAATTTTTAAAACATTGTCATTTTACGATGTCATTAGAAAAATTTAAATGTTTTCGCAGCCGAATTTGGTGTGACAGAATAGCGCACACAATAGTTAGTTACACAAACATTGCTAAGAATAAGAGACAGAATCTAAAATGACGAAACTTAACCCCACGCCACGAGAATAACAAAATCAATTAACGCCAGCGATTCTCAGTATGTGGGGCGTGACCCTATAGGCGGGCGTCATAAAACTAAATGGAGGGTGCAAGCTTACTGAAAAGAAATATATATTGCATATGAATTTATAACTTGAGTAAATTATTTAAAGGAGAACAAAGAAAAATACAAAATTTACATTTACAATCATATAACGCACTTATAAATAGGACTGTATCAGTAATGCACAAAGCATTTAATATGTAACTTTTAAATATCACACTAAAAAATAAGTTTTTTAAGTATTAGTAACTGCCTTGGATCTGTCTTGCAGAATAAAGGTTTTCAGGGCAGCGTTAAAACTAGAAACAGACACCCTTGAGTTACTTTTCTATTTTTACCATTACGCCTCGACTTTTTCATGCATATTGTATAGTCTTCATTTGGCAGAGTTCTGTAGCATTGTATGGTGTAACTACCGCTTTCTGGTTTTATGGATCTTACGTTGGCAATAAATATTACCGAAACTAGTAAGCCAGTATAATGTTAACATATCAAGCATGGCAAACGTGAGTCTGTCTTTCTTCAGTATTCTAAGATAAGCTGCAGAGAGCATTTTCTCGTTCCTACATGTCTTCATAACGCAAACCGATCTTCTTCGAAACGGGCTTGTAGCAATAATTCCACAACACGCAAGGAATTCTTGAAAACAGAAAGTGATGTGCACGCAGGAGTACCTGCTACGCAGCACGTGGTAATCTCTTAACTCGCACAGTCATTCCCGTCCTACTGAGATGCTGAGAGACACTGTTCAGAAACATCTACAGTGCACATTTACATTCTCTCGGCGCACTTTCAAAGTCTATTTTCCCAGTGTGGCCGGAAAACGAAGATCGTTCCAATTGAGAGCTGAAGTTATCTCCACCCCAGAGACTTGGAGGCTAGGTCACATATTCTTATTAGTTTGAAGAAACAAAGTGTCAGAAAAAAGATAGCCTTAACAGAAGTGCCTTGAGGTCCGCGTTGGTTCCACGTCAGTTAAGAGACTTGAACTGTGTAAACGCTGCACATGGTTTCTCCCTGTCATACGCAATGTGACCGTGATCACTGGCAGGTAGTTCGATTTAACAAATTTTAGAAAAATGCGACCAAGTAAAAATTAATCACCACTGGAAACAAGAAAATGAACATACTGACTCATTCGCATGTGCGATACTTGCGCCTCCACAGCACGCTGCGGGCTTTTGCAACGTGGTCGAGGTGAACTCAGCCAGGGCCAGATACGAACAACTGGGTCCCACAGTTTCCGTTTAGAGATTTCAGCAGAAATGACCACTAGAGATAACCTAATCACTGTTGCCTCACCAATCGCTTTCAGCAGTCATATAAGTAAACAACAGCTGCCCAGTTGTTTGAAACTGGACACACTGTTCATAATAATGAAAGCAATCCAATGATATATAAAACAAAAGCCGAACATTGGACATCCTGCAACGTTTATAATGTGTTAAGCTACCAAATCAGGAAGCAGTTTGAAACAGAGTGGTCTTATATTCAGGAACGTGGAGGCTCCAGTCTTCATCCAGCCACTGTGATACAGGTTTTCTATGATTTGCAAAATTAATTCAGGCAAATGCTAGGATGGTTCCTACTATAAGTCTATGCCTGCCTGCTTGTTCCATCCTTGTCAAACTACACCCTTAAATATGCAAATGTCTGTACATATAAATTACGTTATTTTCATTATACTTAAATTGTATCCCACCTTTTGCAAGCTCATATTTCTTCTTGTTTTCTTCTGCTCCTTAAAAAATCAACTCGACATAAAAATTTAAGACTATTCTGTACTATTTCTATTATGATTTACGTAATTTCTCGTAGCAATAAAAAGATTGTGCTCTCGGTCAGTGCTCTTGTTCCTCCGTTTATCATGTTTATAGAGGAGAAAGAGTGTAGGCGAATATCTTTGGTCGTGTGGGACGTTTATTTTCAATGATTTCATATTTCAGCTCGTTGCCGATATACAGAGTGTAATAGGTATAAATGGAATATTTTCATATATGGTACCTTGATGTGTGCATACATTAATTTGTTAGTTGCTTTTTCTCTGTGTCGAACAATCTTCTCGCAAACACGTCACATAAATTACTACCCAATGCTTTCTGCTCGGTCGTAGATGTACGACTAAGTAAACTACACCTGTCAGTATAGATTAACCATTTTGCGTCCACGAGCGCGCATTTCAACACCAGACCTGCTGTCCAGGGAAAAATAAGCATTAACAGCTTGCTCTTGCCATATGTACAGTTGGAGGTACTATCCAATATAAAACATACGACCTGTAACAGCTTAATTATTAATCTGTAAAGGATGTAAATAATGATGGATGTTTTCGGTACAGCGTCCTCAGTCACCAATATAAATATCTGCGCTTATACCGGTTACACTCCCTATGTTCAACTGAAGTCAAACAACTTACAGGATTTTTTTCTGTAGTATTCGTTCACAGCCGCTCTTATGTTTTTACGATTTTATGAATCATAATCGGCCGGCCGTGGTGGCCAAGCGGTTAAAGGCGCTACAGTCTGGAACCGCGCGGCCGCTACGGTCACAGGTTCGAATCCTGCCTCGGGCATGGATGTGTGTGATGTCCTTAGGTTAGTTAGGTTTAATTAGTTCTAAGTTCTAGGCGACTCCTGACCGCAGAAGTTAAGTCGCATAGTGCTCAGAGCCATTTGAACCATTTGAATCATAATCTCCCTCAGATGCGATTGTTTCTCTAAGTCATGACTTATCAGAAATAAAAACCGACATACGGACGGTCGACGGATGTTTATTCACAAAATATATTTGATTTATTGATGATCACGACTCGAACACAATGTTGTCAGGGTATTATTACCTTCACGCACACGGCCAGCGAATATTTGCCCATGGGCACGGGCGAAAGGTTGTTAATCCGCCGTAACCTTCACCGTCCGACGGCAGAATTGATTTACGGGGACGACGGACGGAGCCTCGCCGAATGCAGCCCGCCCCTCGCAGGCGCCTGTGTGTGGGAGGCGTGTGAGGGCGGAGCACGCCTTGTACGGCGCGGCGGTCAGCGCCTGTCCACCGGCTGTCCCCTGGCCCGGCGCACGTTTCAATTAGGCGCCCGCCTAATTACTAATTAGAATGCGCCGGTGACGTTCGCGCGCGAGCTCTATTAATCTCTGTCGGCGCGCGCACGGCCTAATTTATACCCACAATGTCTTCATTCTTTTGTGGCCACTTAATTAGGGGAGGCGCGCAGGCCAGCCACAGCCAGCGGTATCGCCTCGCTTCTCGTCGTGCCGCCGGGCCGGGTCGCCGTGGCCCCCCGGCGGCGCGGCGGTCCGCTGCGACGCGCGCTGCGGGCCTGCATACTGCGCAGGGGCGTCGCTCTGCTACACGTATGGGAGCGTCCAGAGGCGGCACGAGATACGGGGAATCTGGCGAGCAAAGCGCGACTGTTCTCCCAAATGCGGAATAACCTACATGCTAGCTGCGGTGTCAGCGACTACTTGCCAGGTGGCGAGTGCCTTGAACCGCACATAAGTACATTATCATTCTACTAGTAATTGTTTGTTATTCCAGTCTTTGATCACAATATGACTTCTTGAGACGATGACTGGTTTCAGTCCGTAATGATCATCCTCAGATCTATAATATACAAATATATACACCTAGTGAGCAGTGTGTCTTTCAACAGAATATTTTTATTTTGTTCTGCAAAGAGTCACTTTAAAAAACTCCTAAACAAACGGAGACTACTGCATAATTGTTGTAAAACAAAACAGAGGGCTTTAGATAGAAAGATGCTGAATGAAACGCGTTTGTAGATCAAGAGAGGAATGTGGAAACCTTCAGTATCTACAAACCTGATTATTATCGGAACATGTTTCTCAAAACCCTAAGAAGTTCCGATCGTATAAAATGGTTGATAGTTGTTCCATAGCTAGCGTACAGACACTCAGAGACGAAATACCCTGAAACAGTGGGTAGCTCCGATTTCAAATGTTCCTTTACAAAGGAAATCCCAGGCGAATGGCCAAAGTTTAATTCTCGTTCCATTGAAAAGGTGAGTGAAATAAATATTAGTGGCGTTGAGAAACAACTGAAACTGTTAAAACTGGACAAAGCTCCTGGCCCACATGGAATCCTGGTAGTTTCTATAATGAATTTCCGGCTGACTTATTCCTTCTTGTAACGATAATCTGCCGGGTTCCTAGAACACAAAATCGTACCCATTAGTTGGCAGAAAGCACAGGTCAAACTATATATGAGAAGGATTTCAAAAGTGGTCCACAAAACTACCACCCAAGATCCCTTTCAGTTATTGTAATCTCTTAGAATATATTCTGAGCACAAACGTAATAAGGTATCTCGAACGTGGTGATTGGCATGGATTCCGAAATAATCATGTGAAACCCAACTTGAACTTTTCTCACATGACGTAGTCAAAGATCGGAGTCATAGCAGTCAGGCAGATGCAGCAATCCTCGATTTCCGAAAATCATTTGAATCAGTGCCACATCTACGCCTATTATCTAAAGTACGATCGTATGCGGTATCAATTAATATTTGTGACTGGACCGAGGGTTCTTGGAAGGGAAGACGCGACATGTTATGTTGGATGGAGAGTCATCGATAGATGTAGAAGTAACTTCGGATGTGCTCAGAGAAGTGGGGTGGCCCTTGCTGTTCATGTTGTATAATATTGACCTTTCGAGCAATATTAATAGTATCCTCACAGTTTTCGCAGACGATGTTCAAAAATGGCTCTGAGCACTATGGGACTTAACATCTATGGACATCAGTCCCCTAGAACTTAGAACTACTTAAACCTAACTAACCTAAAGACGTCACACAACACCTAGTCATCACGAGGCAGAGAAAATTCCTGACCCCGCCGGGAATCGAACCCGGGAACCCGGGCGTGGGAAGCGAGAACGCTACCGCACGACCACGAGCTGCGGACGCAGACGATGTAGTTATCTACGAAGTACATTGTGAAAGAAGCTGCACAGATATTCTACCATATCTTGATAAGATTTCAAAGAGGTGCAAATATTGGCAACTTGCTTTAAATGTTCAGAAATGTAAAATTGTGCGCTTCACAAAACTAAAACACGTAGTATCCTGTGACTATTATATCAACGCGTCACTGTTGAAATCGATCAACTCATACAAATACCTGGGTGTAACAATTAGTAGGGATATGAAATGGAACGATCGCAGATTTAGTCGTAGGTAAAGCACGTGTCAGACTGCGATTCAGTGGGAGAATACTATGGAAACGCTATGAGTCTACAAAGGAGACCGTACAAAACACCCGTTTGAGCCATCCCAAAATGGTTGAAATGGCTCTGAGCACTATGGAACTGAACCTGAACACCTTCTACATCTACTCTACATCTATACTCCGCAAGCCACCCAACGGTGTGTGGCGGAGGGCACTTTACGTTCCACTGTCATTACCTCCCTTTCCTGTTCCAGTCGCGTATGGTTCGCGGGAAGAACGACTGTCTGAAAGCCTCGGTGCGCGCTCTAATCTCTCTAATTTTACATTCGTGATCTCCTCGGGAGGTATAAGTAGGGGGAAGCAATATATTCGATACCTCATCCAGAAACGCACCCTCGCGAAACCTGGCGAGCAAGCTACACCGCGATACAGAGCGCCTCTCTTGCAGAGTCTGCCACTTGAGTTTATTAAACATCTCCGTAACGCTATCACGGTTACCAAATAACCCTGTGACGAAACGCGCCACTCTTCTTTGGATCTTCTCTATCTCCTCCGTCAACCCGATCTGGTACGGATCCCACACTGATGAGCAATACTCAAGTGTAGGTCGAACGAGTGTTTTGTAAGCCACCTCCTTTGTTGATGGACTACATTTTCTAACCACTGTCCCAATGAATCTCAACCTGGTACCCGCCTTACCAACAATTAATTTTATATGATCATTCCACTTCAAATCGTTCCACACGCATACTCCCAGATATTTTACAGAAGTAACTGCTACCAGTGTTTGTTCTGCTATCATATAATCATACAATAAAGGATCCTTCTTTCTATGTATTCGCAATACATTACATTTGTCTATGTTAAGGGACAGCTGCCACTCCCTGCACCAAGTGCCTATCCGCTGCAGATCTTCCTGCATTTCGCTACAATTTTCTAATGCTGCAACTTCTCTGTATACTACAGCATCATCCGCGAAAAGCCGCATGGAACTTCCGACACTATCTACTAGGTCATTTATATATATTGTGAAAAGCAATGGTCCCATAACATTCCCCTGTGGCACGCCAGAGGTTACTTTAACGTCTGTAGACGTCTCTCCATTGATAACAACATGCTGTGTTCTGTTTGCTAAAAACTCTTCAATCCAGCCACACAGCTGGTCTGATATTCCGTAGGCTCTTACTTTGTTTATCAGGCGACAGTGCGGAACTGTATCGAACGACTTCCGGAAGTCAAGAAAAATAGCATCTACCTGGGAGCCTGTATCTAATATTTTCTGGGTCTCATGAACAAATAAAGCGAGTTGGGTCTCACACGATCGCTGTTTCCGGAATCCATGTTGATTCCTACATAGTAGATTCTGGGTTTCCAAAAACGACATGATACTCGAGCAAAAAACATGTTCTAAAATTCTACAACAGATCGACGTCAGAGATATAGGTCTATAGTTTTGCGCATCTGCTCGACGACCCTTCTTGAAGACTGGGACTACCTGCGCTCTTTTCCAATCATTTGGAACCCTCCGTTCCTCTAGAGACTTGCGGTACACGGCTGTTAGAAGGGGGGCAAGTTCTTTCGCGTACTCTGTGTAGAATCGAATTGGTATCCCGTCAGGTCCAGTGGACTTTCCTCTGTTGAGTGATTCCAGTTGCTTTTCTATTCCTTGGACACTTATTTCGATGTCAGCCATTTTTTCGTTTGTGCGAGGATTTAGAGAAGGAACTGCAGTGCGGTATTCTTCTGTGAAACAGCTTCGGAAAAAGATGTTTAGTATTTCAGCTTTACGCGTGTCATCCTCTGTTTCAGTGCCATCATCTTACCGGAGTGCCTGGATATGCTGTTTCGAGCCACTTACTGATTTAACGTAAGACCAGAACTTCCTAGGATTTTCTGTCAAGTCGGTACATAGAATTTTACTTTCGAATTTACTGAACGCTTCACGCATAGCCCTCCTTACGCTAACTTTGACATCGTTTAGCTTCTGTTTGTTTGAGAGGTTTTGGCTGCGTTTAAACTTGGAGTGAAGCTCTCTTTGCTTTCGAAGTAGTTTCCTAACTTTGTTATTGTACCACGGTGGGTTTTTCCTGTCCCTCACAGTTTTACTCGGCACGTACCTGTCTAAAACGCATTTTACGATTGACTTGAACTTTTTCCATAAACACTCAACATTGTCAGTGTCGGAACAGAAATTTTCGTTTTGATCTGTTAGGTAGTCTGAAATCTGCCTTCTATTACTCTTGCTAAACAGATAAACCTTCCTCCCTATTTTTGTATTCCTATTAACTTCCATATTCAGGGATGCTGCAACGGCCTTATGATCACTGATTCCCTGTTCTGCACATACAGAGTCGAAAAGTTCGGGTCTGTTTGTTATCAGTGGGTCCAAGATGTTATCTCCACGAGTCGGTTCTCTGTTTAATTGCTCGAGGTAATTTTCGGATAGTGCACTCAGTATAATGTCACTCGATGCTCTGTCCCTACCACCCGTCCTAAATATCTGAGTGTCCCAGTCTATATCTGGTAAATTGAAATCTCCACCTAAGACTATAACATGCTGAGAAAATTTATGTGAAATGTATTCCAAATTTTCTCTGTTGTTCTGCCACTAAGGCTGCTGAGTCGGGAGGTCGGTAAAAGGAGTCAATTATGAACCTAGCTCGGTTGTTGAGTGTAACCTCCACCCATAATAATTCACAGGAACTATCCACTTCTACTTCACTACAGGATAAACTACTACTAACAGTGACGAACACTCCACCACCGGTTGCATGCAATCTATCCTTTCTAAACACCGTCTGTACCTTTGTAAAAATTTCGGCAGAATTTATCTCTGGCTTCAGCCAGCTTTCTGTACCTGTAACGATTTCAGCTTCGGTGCTTTCTATCAGCGCTTGAAGTTCCGGTACTTTACCAACGCAGCTTCGACAGTTGCTTGCAGATGCTTGATGATAGGCGCAAAGTATCCAGTGAAAACCTACTTAGCGGTTTTCCAGAACCCGTTTAAATTACGAATCTAGAAATACGTTACAACCCCCTACATACAGTGGCATTAGAGATAACGATGAAAAGATTAGACTACTTACAGAAGTCACAGAAGCATTTACGCAATCATTCTTCTCGCGATCCATACATGAATGGAACGGGAAGAAACGGGATGTACCCTCTGCAATGCACTTCATAGGCGTTTGCAGAGTATGGATGTAGATTTATATGTAGGATGATGTACCCATATTTATAGTAAGTAATCATACTGTTTTTGAGAAAATACTACATCCAGTAAACTTTTTACACTCGTTTGATAATGATGTGTTGTATGTTTGTAGATATACTTGTAAAGAGCACATGATCGAAGTTAACGAGATGTGCTAGGTACTGTCAGATCCGTACACATACGAACCCGCTCCCCTGGCGAAACAGCTACTGCTGTGCCACCCGCCCCCTCTCCCGGTAGAATAACCTTCCTGCAGTGTTTTTATGCTCTGACACGCGCATATGAACGATATGTCCATATGAACAACACTGGTAGATACAGCGGTAACGACTGACCAGTGACAATTTGGAACAAGAACTACATGGTTTAAACGTGAAGTTCAGTGATTATAAAAGAAACACGAAACATTTCATTCTTTAGCCGGCCGCGGTGGCAGAGCGGTTCTAGGCGCTTCAGTCCGGAACCGCGCGACTGCTACGGTCGCAGGTTCGAATCCTGCCTCGGGCATGGATGTGTGTGATGTCCTTAGGTTAGTTAGGTTTAAGTAGTTCTAAGTTCTAGGGGACTGATGACCTCCGATGTTAAGTCCCTTAGTACTCAGGGCCATTTGAACCATTTCATTCATTAGTGTATGTCGCGAGTTTCATTCGCGTTAGAATAACAAAAGGATAATTTATACATACTTAAAGCTTGCTTCCAGTGGGCTTACGACACTATCAAGAACAATTCGGCTGATGGCGATGGAACAACGTACATTTATTTACACGATGTTGAACTTACAAGAAAACACCATCGTCTTGACATAATATTTCGAAGAGTAAAAAGCAAACTTGCACGATATCAGCTTCAGCAATCGATCCCACGCCAAAGTTTGGGCCATAATTCTGACAGCATGCAATTACGAATCTCTGAAAGTACAGCTTTTAGAGTTTCGCGCGCACCTGTTTTTTGTCACTCGTTCCACGCCATAGCAGCCGCCGAATGCTCGAGCGCAAAGCACTGTACATTGAAGTGAAAGGAGGTTTGTGTTCGTAATATTGCTGAACCAACAAGCAACAGTGTGGCACCTGTAAGAGCGGTATGGAATCGCGGTCAAATTTCAACGTTTAAATGTCAAAGAACGACACCTCCTGAAAAAAAGGGCTCTAAGCACTATGGGATTTAACATCTGAGGTCATCAGTCCCCTAGACCTAGAACTAATTAAACCTAACTAACCTAAGGACATCACACACATCCATGCCCGAGGCAGGATTCGAACCTGCGACCGTAGCAGCAGCGCGGTTCCGAACTGAAGCGCCTAGAACCGCTCGACTACAGCGGCCGGCGACACCTCCTGAAAGTCGTGACTAGTAAGCATCATTAAATTCGACTATTCGACTAACACTAGGCGACGAAAGCGTATGGGGCATTCTTTATGCTGTTATTCATACCTTTCGTTCTTTCACGGTCACCAGGAGGAACTTTGAATTATTAAAACACAGAGTACAAGCTGTATTACCGATACAACGAGGCGGGAAATATCCCGATAACAGCTGGATGTATTTGGCTTCACCATGTTCAAATGTTTATCGGCAGGTTTAAGAAGCAGGTTTAAGAACTCCGCACGACTTCTGGGCGTCAGTGTGAACTTCGGCTATTATCCTTCAAAGGCAATCTCTTCTTTACGGTATTTTGTTCACTGTGTCAAAGTGCGAGATTTGTAATCTATAGCTAGCGCCATACATCTCTTTGCTTTAAACATTTTAAAGTTGTTGTGTTTGTGGTCTTCAGTCCGAAGACTGGTTTGATGCAGCTCTTCATGCTACTCTATTCTGTGCAAGCTTCTTCATCTCCGAATAACTACTACAACATACATGCTTCTGAATCTTCTTGCTTTATTAATCTCTTGTTCTCCCTGTACAATCTTTATCCCCCACACTTCCCTTTAGCACTAAACTGGTGCTTTAAAATGCCTTAAAATGTGTCTAATCAACCTATACCTTCCTCTCGTCAGGATGTTCAAATGTGTGTGAAATTTTATGGGACTTAACAGCTAAATTATCCTAAAGGCAAACACACACACCCATGCCCGAGGGAGCACTCGAACCTCCGCCGGGATCAGCCGCACATGACTACAGCGCCTTAGACCGCTCGGCCGTCAGGTTGTGCCACAAATGTTTCTCCCCTATTCTATACAGTACCTCCTCGCTGGTTACGTGATCTATTCATCTAATCTTCAGCACTCTTCTGTAGCACCACATTTGAAAAGTTTCTATTCTCGTGCATTTTAAAGTAGGGGTTGATAAATCCATTGTAAATGAATGAATGTGATATTGAAGAAGTAGACTAACGCTATTTAATTATTAACATCGCTGTTGTGCGTTGTTTTCTTTGTACTGAAAAGCGGACACTCTTAAAGTAAAGTACTTCTGCAGATGAGGCGCTATTCTTGAACGTGATTGCCATGATTAAATTGCAAATCGAAAGTCGTTAACTTCATTTCACAATAATTATTCAGATGCTTAGGTTTATCCATTATGATATCCAGAATACCAGTATGAGTAAGTGTTAAAATATATTGCAAGTACATGTGCGTGAAGTTGACATATTACGTACTCATATTACTTAGTTCTTCTTTGCGTAAAACAATTGAGTTATCGAACAAGATTCCACAACAAGTTTGGCAGATGTTCCCCTTCCGTTCCCTTATCTTCAACATCACGCGAATTGGTGGCCTCTTGTTAGCACTCCGCTCTACAGTGCTTCACGCACAGACATTAGGCGGCTCCAGCAGGGCGGACCAACTAGCGAGTGACGAACAACCGGAGCGCGCGAAGTTCAAAACCTGTACTTCAGAAGGTCATAACTGCGTACTGTGAAAATTATGGCCAGAAATTACACACGGAGCCTTTTCTGTGGTTCATATCGTGCATGAGTGCTTTTTACTTCTTAAAATATGAGATCAAGTTGGTGATGTTTCCTTGTTACACGAGCAGAGCATAACTGTTGACAGGCACAACAGCTGACAGTAACATTATCAATCAACCATTGGAGGCTTTCTCTTGAATTCTGTTTTATTTACGCAGCAGATCGTATCTACTCGGAACTGGGAGCAGAAAAGTACTGGCTGAATGGCCAAGGGAGTTACATGCAGCCTCCACCTGTTTTGCTCGATTACCCCACTGTTCCTCCAGGAATCGGAAAAAATCGGGAGCCTTCGCTCAGATAGTATATTTGCTTTGACACCCGCTGGCCAGCCTTGGAGAACCTACAATATCGTATCGAAATAACAATAAATAACGGCACTTTTGAACATGAGCTAACTGTGCAGGTGACAACAGTGTGGAGGAAGGGCACTGTTGACCCATAAATCATGCTAGCGATAGATGTGTGTCCGGTAACGGTCTTTTGTTTATGATGCCACTAGTACGAAATGACGCGGTAGAAATGGCAATGTGAAAAAGGTGAGCGATTACAGTCGCGGGCCCGCATCTCGTGGTCGTGCGGTAGCGTTCTCGCTTCCCACGCCCGGGTTCCCGGGTTCGATTCCCGGCGGGGTCAGGGATTTTCTCTGCCTCGTGATGGCTGGGTGTTGTGTGCTGTCCTTAGGTTAGTTAGGTTTAAGTAGTTCTAAGTTCTAGGGGACTTATGACCACAGCAGTTGAGTCCCATAGTGCTCAGAGCCATTTTTTTTTTTTTTTTTTTTTACAGTCGCGGCCCAAGGGAGAGGGCCCTTCTCGTAGGTTGAAGATAGGAATACTAGGGATAGCAGAACTTGGTTAGTTCTAGAACAGTTCATCCTTCTTGCTTTTTTTAAAAAAATCATTTGTTGAGCTACCTTTGTGACTGTTTCCTTGAGGGGGCCTACGCTAAGGTGATAAAAGTGATACGACAGGGATATGCTCATATACCGATGTCTGTAGTGCCGTATACACAAGGTATACAAGGACAGTACATTAGCAAAACTGTTATTTGTACTGAGGTGATACAGGTGAAAAGATTTCCGATTTCATTATGACCACACGACGGGAATTAACAGACTTTGGACACCGAGTGGTTATTGGACACATGGGACATACCATTTTTGGAAGCGTTAGCGAATTCAATATTCAAGGATCCAAAGTATCAAAAGCACGCCGAGAATATCAAATTTCGTGAATTAACTCTCACCACGGACAACGCAGTGGCCGACGGCCTTTACTTAAAGACCGAGAGCAGAGGCGTTCGTGTAGAGTTGCCAGTGTTAACAGACAAGCAACGACGCGTGAAATAATCGCAGAAATCAATGGGGGACATACGACAAACGAGTGCCAGCCGTTGTGGCCGAGCGGTTCTAGGCACTTCAGTCCGGAACCGCGCTGCTGCTACGGTCGCAGGTTGGAATCCTGCCTGCGGGCATGGATGTGTGTGATGTCCTTAGGTTAGTTAGGTTTAAGTAGTTCTAAGTCTAGGGGACTGATGACCTCGGATGTTAAGTCCCAAAGTGCTCGGAGCCATTTGGACCATTTTTTGGACAAACGTGTCCGTTACGACAGTGAGGCGAAATTTGGCGTTAATGGGCTATGGTAGCAGAAGACCGCCGCGAGGAGTTCCTTTGTTAACAGAAAGACATCATCTACAGCGCCTCTCCTGGGCTCTTGACCGTAGCGGTTGTACCATAACGACTGGAAAATCGTGGCATAGACGAGTCCAAAGAGATGGCGGTAGGGTTCGAGTGTGACGTAGCCGCAACGAAGCAATGGACCCAAGTTGTCAACAAGGCGATGTGAAAGCTGGTGGTAGCTCCATAATGAATGTGTGGGCTGTGTTTACGTGGAGTGGACTAGGTCCTCTGATCCAACTGGACCGATCGTTGACTGGAAATAGTTATATTGGGCTACCAGGACACCATTTGCAGCCATTTATGGATTTCATGTTCCCAAAGAACAATGTCATGTCACTGGCAATAATTGTTCACGATTGGTTTTAATATCATTCTGGACAGTTTGAGCGAATGATTTGGCCACCCAGGTCGCCTGTCATGAATATAACCCAGCATTTATGGGACGTAATCGAGAGGTTGGTTCGCGCATAAAATTCTACGCCGGCACCACTTTCGCCGTTATGGCTCAATATTTCTGCAACGGACTTCCAAAGAGTTACTGAGTCCATCCCGCGTCGCGTTGCTGCACAACGCTGGGTAAAATGAGGTTCGACACAATATTAGGAGGTATCCCATGACTTTTGCCACCTCAGTGTACATAGAAACACCCTCAATACGTCCCTCATGAGGTACTCGTTTAAAATAAGAGCTCGGTGGAAACGATTTCGTTCTTTAAATTTGCAGTATTACGATACTGCAGTGCCTGTGCTATTTCAAATTACGAGGCAATGTCCGTTTGGAGATGCATGCATGTCCGAAGGAACAGGTATTATAGGTGCCATGAAATACTTGAAATGTACTCGCAGTTGTGAATAAGGAGAACTATCAGCTGTATAATGGGAAGACGACAATGAAAATTTGTGCCGGACTAAACTCCCATTCCCGCTTATAGCGAGCGATCGCCCCATTAGGTTAGCCGAGCACGACTCTCCGCCGGACATAAACTTCCATATGTAGTCAGATTGTGGACTTATCGTTGACAACATGTGGAAGTTAATGCCTGACCGTCAGTCACGGTCAGATACCATCATGGTAAGGCGACCGCTATCAATAAGCGCGAAATCCGGGTTCGAGTCCCGAGCCGGCACAAATTTTCATTGTCGCCGTAAATTATTCAGCTTATGGTTGTCCATTTTCGCAACTGCAAATACATTTCAAGCATTTCTTTAAATCTGCCGAGGTTGGGCTGTCCATCTAAAAGGCGTCAGTTTTTATCTCTACACGCTGTTCGTAATTCGAAAAACTCTTTGGCCAAATCTGCATGTGCAGGTCCAAAATTGATACGCTGCAGTGTGTTCTGCTGAATCCAGTATACGTGAGCTGCACAGTATTTGCTGGTAGCCACTTAGCGCCAAGAGAAGGAACAGACGGGGGGAGGAGCGCTGGCAACAGCGTTTCGGAGAGTGGTCCATCGTCGGTAGTTTACTGCAGCGGCGTCACACCTGAGCGCGATAAATCTGGTCGCGGCAGACAATCGGGCTCCGTAATGGGATAACAGCCGCCATTAGGCGACGCGGCCTCCAGCTAGAGCTGGACCCGGCTCTCTGCGCTCTGGAGGCAGGGGCGAGTGCCCCCAAGTCTCCAGCGCTGCGGTAGCCGACAGAGTGTTTCAGAACCCACAAACCTACAAACTCACCATTCCTAGACGTCCTCGACAAGTGACTTCCAGTACCCCAATACCTTCTCCGGGAAACGAGACCTCTCAGTTTCACGTTTCGAACGGGCTAGAGTCGGCAACACTTGACGCCAGAACTGGAGGCTTGGAAGTTGTTCTCCATGGCTTTTTTCTTTCACTTTTCGCTCTCTATTTCAAGAGCGGAGACGACTGCGTTACATCCCATGCACTACAGAATTGCAGTTGTTTCCAGCCAACTGCCAGACGAGCTGGTAGTAATGCATGGCGGTTCCCAGTTGGGAGTAAGTTCAAATGATTCAAATGGCTCTGACCACTATGGGAATTAATATCTGAGGTCATCAGTCCCCTAGAACTTAGAACTACTTAAACCTACCTAACCTAAGGACATCACACACATCCATGCCAAAGGCAGGATTCGAACCTGCGACCGTAGCAGCAGAGCGGTTCCGGACTGAAGGGCCTAGAACCGCTCGGCCACAGCGGCCGGCTGGGAGTAAGTAGGCATTCGCCAGACAACCAAGGGAAACTTGCCGAAACCTTGGTCGAACCCACGGGATCAGATCTGTTCTAATTTAGTCCTGTGATGAGAACAGTATGTGTACTGTCAAAAGGGGTTAAACTGACCGCTGTGGTGAAGTTGACCGAAAAAAAAAAATCATGTTAAATATGAATAACAACACGCTAATGACGAAAATTTTTTCATTTTAGCTATACTCTGAAACGACAATAGTGACAGAATACCTCTTAATGTCGTTTCGGACTACATTTTGCTCTGCTTGGTTAAGCAACTCTGTGCAGCATGGACTCGACAAGTCGTTAGAAGTCCGCTGCAGAAATACTGGGACTAAAAATAAAAGTCCTTAAAAACTACAAAATACGACATGCAGTGGTAAGAAGGGTACGTATGCATGCCAAGCACGACAAAGAGAACGGGAAAATAGTATGGCCTTTTATTCCCAAGGGAACAGTAATTACATAGTCAGTTGTGACTCTCGGGAGAGCCCCCTTGGGTAATATGGAATTTGGGTTTTTTTGCTTGCCCCTAGCATTTTCCAGACGACTAATTCGTGTTTAAGAGACTTTAAGTTACATGATCTTATTTTTTGATATATATATATATATATATATATATATACTGCTGGCCACCGTAAATGCAACACCAAGAAAGACAAGAGGTAGCACAACAAAATTTATTTTGTAGATAACATGTTGACCAAGTATCAAATGATTACGTTTACAGACGTCTGTGACATGTGGTTCCTGCCAGAATCAGTAGCCAGAGTAGCCGCCATTGTTGGAGATCACCGCTGCCACACGTCTCGGCATTGAGTCAAAGAGACGTTGGATGTGTTCCTGGGGTACAGCAGCCCAAGCAGCTTCCACACGTTGCCAAAGATCATCTGGTGTGGCAGCTGGGGATGTAATCTGGGTCACTAGTTGAGCAACCATGGACCACATGTTTTCTGTCGGTGAAAGATCCGGAGAGCGAGCCGGCCAGGGAAGCAATTCAATCTGGTTATTGACGAAGAACCTTTGGACAATGCGTGCCACGTGTGGTCACGCATTATCCTGTTGAAATATGGCTGTGGCCGAGCCCTGAAGGTAAGGAAGGACAACTGGCTCCAGCACCTCGGATATGTAGCGCCGGCTATTTAAAGTACCGGCAATGCATACTAGAGGCGTGCGAGAGTAATATCCAATACCGCCCCATACCATAATACCCGGTGCAAGACCAGTGTGGCGGTGCATAATGCGGCTGTCCAGCATCCTCTCTCCACGGTGTCTCCACACTCGAATCCGACCATCGTGGTGCTGCAGACAGAAGCGTGCCTCGTCAGTAAAGACAACGTCATTCCATTCTGCCGTCCACATCCGTCTGTCATCACACCATTGGCGACGGAGACGTCTGTGGTTCTGCGTCAATGGTAGACGAAGCAATGGACGTCTTGCGGACAGACCACTCTGCTGTAAACGGCGTCGAATGGTACGCGCAGACACTGGATGATGCGTTACAGACGCAATGTGCTGTGCTATCGTTCGGGATGTCACTGAGCGATCCGTCACTGCCATGCGCACAATTTGCCTATCAGCACGTGCAGTGGTGCACCGAGGTGAATGCGATCGACCACGTCGGTCCGTCGTACCCTCCTGCATCCAACGGTCACATATCCACATTACAGTTGTTTGGTTTCGTCCAACACGACTAGCGATTTCTCTGTATGATAATTCACAATCTCGGTAAGCCACTATCCTTCCTCTGTCGAACTCGGATACTTGATCAAATGGTTCAAATGGCTCTGAGCACTATGGGACTCAACTGCTGAGGTCATTAGTCCCCTATAACTTAGAACTAGTTAAACCTAACTAACCTAAGGACATCACAAACATCCATGCCCGAGGCAGGATTCGAACCTGCGACCGTAGCGGTCTTGCGGTTCCAGACTGCAGCGCCTTTAACCGCACGGCCACTTCGGCCGGCTCGGATACTTGATCAAAAGATGTTCGCTGTTGTCTACGAGGCATAACTGATCGTCTTGTGAAACAACCACAAGGTAAACACACGTGCCGAACGTACACTCGTCGAAATCGCCAAGCCTTAAATGGCGCTATGAGGTGGCGCCACAGGCGCGCGTGATGTGCGTCTGCGCTGAAATTCTAATCAGTTGCATATCTCATCGCTGCAAACCCATGGTGTAAATTTCACTTGATTCGGATGCTTCCTTCAGGGTGTTGCATTTACGGTGGCCAGCAGTATATATATATAGTGTGTGTGTGTGGGGGGGGGGGGGGGGGCGGCCGGTGTGGTCGTGCGGTTCTAAGCGCTTCAGTTTGGAACCGCGTGACCGCTACGGTCGCAGGTTCGAATCCTGCCTCGGGCATGGATGTGTGTGATGTCCTTAGGTTAGTTAGGTTTAAGTAGTTCTAAGTTCTAGGGGACTGATGACCTCAGTAGTTAAGTCCCATAGTGCTCAGAGCCATGAGCCATTGTGTGTGTGTGTGTGTGTGTAGCAATATGCCTTCTAGGTGTTTTATAAATATTCCTCACAAGTTCTTCGCTTACCATTATTCACTTAGTAATTTGCCGCCCAATGGGGTTTTGCCTCTGGTTGCATTTGCTTGATATTGTGACAACTAATTACAACTAACTCTGATATATCACTAGTGATAATATTACTTGGGCGATAGATATCCACACTATTGTGTGCTTCATACGTCAAATCGCGACTTTAAATCTGAATGAGGATTACGTAATTTTGGCATATGATGACATGGTTGGAGACCGTGGCTGTTGTTTGAAGACAAACGTTGATGGTGCTGAGACAGCAACCAGCCACAAGTTTATTTTCCTTTATTCAAAAGGTACCGTTACCTGTTTCGAATCATTACAATTCATCGTCAGACGGCTTTCAAGATTTCATTAGAACATTTAGGACAACTAATTGGTAAAAAATGTACCACATGTTCTAATGAAAGCATGAAAGCCGTCTGACGATGGATGCGGATAGATTTCCTAAGAACGATGGTCATTCTCAATGTATGAGTTAAGAAAGTGTTGTATATATAGACCAACTTTATTCGTTTGTGCGTTCGATTTGTTTATTGTCTATTTTCTGTTTTTTCCTTTTTTATAATGTTTGGCATGTTCTGTTATAACTCTGTTACGTCAAAATAATTAGTTTCGATACTTACCAATGTGTGTACGTATTCTGCTTTGTTGTGTTTGGTATGCACAGGCGCTCTTCTCAAGGCTGCATGTTTCATTTTGTAAGTTTTAAGGCCTTTTATCAATACGCTTCATTTTCTGTGATGTGGTATACGTCGACATATACTGCAGTATACTCGTTGTTTTTTAAAATGTACGGGGCTGAATGTGGCACTGACGAGATGCCGATACTGGTAATGCAAATGAAGTAACAACATGTGGAAACATGCGGCTGCTTGATGATTTTTCTTTGGTAAGTATCTGACCCACCGCTGTCCCCTATTCACGGTGGATCAACATAGATTACTGCTAGAGGTTATCTCCTTCGGTCTGATGGATTAGCAGCACAGGCGCAACGGAGTCTGTGGAAGGACGTGATGTACCCGCCATAAGACATATACTGTAATCCAACTGCGGAGTCCGCGTTTATGGCCAGGTTTCAATGAAATCGTTTCGTATCACTGCATATTCTTTGATTTCATCTCCGTCGTTCATTTCATTTCAGTGCATTTAATTCACATACTTCTGCAGGACGTAGTATTGATAAAAACTTGGAGGACGGTTGCTATAATGATACACCTGGAAATCAATAACTTGCTGAGATTAGTTGGCAGCTAAGTCCTGTGAAGCTAGTCGCGACCAAAGTAGGTCAGCTGAAATGCACTGACATGTCTCACAAACAAAAGAGAAAAAGTATGTTTCGTGAAAAATGTACGAATATCACACGCGAAGATGGGTAACTGCACGCCATACACAGTATAATGGCTTGTGGAGTATGGCTGTAGATGTAGAGAAAGTATTCAGCAGTTGAATACTTCGTGACTAGATAGGAAGAGAAGGAGGAATGATTTAGTACTTTCGCAATGTGCTCTTTGGTCAAAATGAAAACATTTTATTATATTTCAGCAGCGACGCGCCCAACGGACACGCGCGCAGCTGTTTATCGTCCCATAACGTCAGACAACAGATGTCAGTGCACGGCATTATTTCAGATGCTATTAGAGATAGAACTGCGTCTTATATTTCACTTTCTCAAAGCGGAGGTCAGTGATTTATGACCAGTAGATGCTAAGTTTACGACTGGCACTATTTGTCTTTCGAACTTCAAGAACTGTGGCAATAAATCTTAAACTGAAAGCACCAGTAACGTGGACCTTTAAATTCCACAGAGGGGTGATTTACGAGAGGCTGGCGACATAAAAATTAGTCGGCCTTACCAACGGGAGATGGCTAACTTCTCTGACGGATCTGAAACACAAAGCCTCTGCTGAATCAGATTTATGGGCGCACACCTATGACTGGTAGTGACAAACTGCCGCCGAGTTTGGTTAATAGGACATTCTTTGCAGGAAGTGAAGGCAATACGTCAACCTACACCACACCGAACGTTATTCATTGGAACGTCTGATGACAAGCTGAATCAAGTGGGTGTATCGGTTACAGTAGATCTACACTACTGGCCATTAAAATTGCTACACCACGAAGATGACGTGCTTCAGACGCGAAATTTAACCGACAGGAAGAAGATGCTGTGATATGCAAATGATTAGCTTTTCAGAGCATTCACACAAGGTTGGCGCCGGTGGCGACAGCTACAACGTGCTGTCACGAGGAAAGTTTCCAACCGATTTCTCATACACAAACAGCAGTTGACCGGCGTTGTCTGGTGAAACGTTGTTGTGATGCCTCGTGTGAGGAGGAGAAATGCGTACCATCACGTTTCAGACTTTGATAAAGGCCGGATTGTAGCCTATCACGATTGCGGTTCACCGTATCGCGACATTGCTGCTCGCGTTGGTCGAGATCCAATGACTGTTAGCAGAATATGGAATCGATGGGTACAGCAGGGTAATACGGAACGCCGTGCTGGATCCCAACTGCCTCGTATCACTAGCAGTCGAGATGACAGGCATCTTATCCGCATGACTGTAACAGATCGTGCAGCCACGTCTCGATACCCGAGTCAACAGATGGGGACGTTTGCAAGACAACAACCATCTGCACGAACAGTTGGACGACGTTTGCAGCAGCATGGACTATCGGCTCGGAGCCCATGGCTGCGGTTACCCTTGAGGCTACATCACAGACAGAAGCGCCTGCGATGGTGTACTCAACGACGAACCTGTGTGCACGAATGGCAAAACGTCATTTTTTGTGATGAATCCAGGTTCTGTTTACAGCATCATGATGGTGGCATCCGTGTTTGGCGACATCGAGGTGAACGCACACTGGAAGCGTGTATTCGTCATCGCCATACTGGCGTATCATTCGGCGTGATGGTATGGGGTGCCATTGGCTACACGTATCGGTCACCTCTTTTTGCATTGACGGCACTTTGAACTGTGGACGCTACATTTCAGATGTGTTACGATCCGTGGCACTACCGATTCATTCGATCCCTGCGAAACCCTAAATTTCAGCAGGAAAGTGCACGAGCGCATGTTGCAAGGCCTGTACGGGCCTTTCTGGATACAGAAAATGTTCGACTGCTGCCCTGGCTAGCACATTCTTCAGATCTCTCACCAATTGAAAACGTCTGGTCAATGGTGGCCGAGCAACTGGCTCGTCACAATACGCCAGTCACTACTTTTGATGAACTGTGGTATCGTGTTGAAGCTGCATGGGCAGCTGTACCTGTACACACCATCCAAGCTCTGTTTGACTCAATGCTCAGGCGTATCAAGGCCGTTATTACGGCCAGAGGTGGTTGTGCTGGGTACTGATTTCTCAGGATCTATGCACCCAAACTGCGTGAAAATGTAATCACATGTCAGTTCTAGTATAATATGTTTCTCCAGTGAAATGAAATGATCGTATTGCTTTGTGCGCCGGGAGGCCCCATGCGGGGAAGTTCAGCCGCCGTATTGCAAGTCCTTTTTAGTTGACGCCACTTCGGCGACTTGCGAGTCAATGATGATGAAATGATGATGAACACACAACACCCAGTCATCACGAGGCAGAGAAAAATCCCTGACCCCGCCGGAAATCGAACCCGGGACCCCGTGCGCAGGAAGCGAGAACGCTACCGCAAGACCACGAGCTGCGGAGTGTTTCTCCAGTGAATACCCGTTTATCATCTGCATTTCTTCTTGGTTCAAATGGCTCTGAGCACTATGGGACTAAACATCTATGGTCATCAGTCCCCTAGAACTTAGAACTACTTAAACCTAACTAACCTAAGGACATCACACAACACCCAGTCATCACGAGGCAGAGAAAATCCCTGACCCCACCGGGAATCGAACCCGGGAACCCGGGCGTGGGAAGCGAGAACGCTACCGCACGACCACGAGCTGCGGTCTTTCTTCTTGGTGTAGCAATTTTAATGGCCAGTAGCGTACTTCTGATTCCCCATTGCAAAAATTCTGTAAAATGATTTACTGTCTACAAAGAAGGGTGAACACTGACAATGGTATTTTTATTTATTGTGGGACTGATAACAGTGATTAACAATTGTGCACATCCCCTGTTACGAGTATTACTTTTTTACTCTGGTAGTGTATGAAGGTTTCCAGCAAGCGAGTCCGAATCACAAATGCTCATTGTTAAATGTTGGTAAACATTGTATGCGCTCATTTTATCTGCTCTGGTCTGAAGTGGTCTTCCTTCTGTGGTATACAAATAACGAAAAATATGAACTCTAGGAGCAACACAATATGTATCATCACTTCTAAAAAAGTTTATTTTACGGGAACTATTAAACCAATAATACAACAGAAGGAGAATTCACTAAAAACAAGAAAAAAAGCGATTAGGATAGCAGGAATATATTGTGTAATGTATTACACAGTAGTGAAAGTATTGGGTAAATGAGACCATTGGATATCAATCAGAGAGTAACTGACGCATAATAAAACAGTAGTCCGCAGCTCGTGGTCGTGCGGTAGCGTTCTCGCTTCCCGCGCCCGGGTTCGATTCCCGGCGGGGTCGGGGATTTTCTCTGCCTCTTGATGACTGGGTGTTGTGTGATGTCCTTAGGTTGGTTAGGTTTAAGTAGTTCTAAGTTCTAGGGGACTGATGACCATAGATGTTAAGTCCCATAGTGCTCAGAGCCATTTGAACCATTTGAGCCATAAAACAGTAAACAGGAAAGTCAATCCTCAAAAAATATAGTAACGCATTAAACAAAACAGACATCAATTTTGCGGTATGTCTGCATACAACGGTGCATTAGTAGGCAAAGTCCGATTGCTGGCGGTATCCTGCACCTTCCGCCGGCATTGGAACGGACTTAGCCATTCCGGTACAGGAGGATTGTGATCTAACACAGAATTCTCAACGTGCTGAAAATTGATTTTCTCAAACGCACAATGCACTTGTTATGATGCCAGTTGCACTCTTATAATAAAAAGAAACAGTTGTAAATTACTTGGTTAGAACCCTGGGCAACTGCAACTGTGATTTGGTACTGACTCACGCAGGCACACCATGCATTTCATGTACCACTCGAAATAAAATTGTTGTCTACGTTTTGTTAAATTAATTACTCATTCGACATAATTTTTGTTGTATCAGTTTTATAATTGATTTCTTGATTTTTGAAGTGCTATTTGCTTGTATTCCCGTCGTTTTATCTCCATTGATAGGCAGAGCGTCATCAGTAATGAAGAGGTGAATGCATTGCACTGATTTGTGGGACTCTAGGACTGTTCAGAATCACTGTAGGTGACAACACTTATAGTTATTACAATAACGTATTTGTACGCTGATACCGGATGTGTTCCACGGAGCAAAGGAAGGAAATTCCACCCGCGTGCACAAAATATCGAGGGCAAACAATATACGTGGAGGAAATCAGCTTAGACCGCTACAAGCAGCATTAGGAAAGAAGTCCATGAAATAAAGAACCAATGTTCAAGTTATTGTAGGTTCCCCGACGAAAATAATGTTCTAATGCGTTACAGGCACCTGGAATGCATGTTTCAGCTGAAACCCTCCCAGGTGTTGTCGAAGCAAGAGAATATCACCGACTTGCAGTCGCCTTGATAATAACTGGACGATTTTCAGCTGAAACATCAGAGGAAGATATAAAAAATTGCCTGCTACAAAATGGTTCAAATGGCTCTGAGCACTATGGGACTCAACTGCTGAGGTCATTAGTCCCCTAGAACTTAGAACTAGTTAAACCTAACTAACCTAAGGACATCACAAACATCCATGCCCGAGGCAGGATTCGAACCTGCGACCGTAGCGGTCTTGCGGTTCCAGACTGCAGCGCCTTTAACCGCCTGCTACATGCCTGCAAACTATTGGGACGCAATGGTATATCATAAATATGTTTCCAACACAGGCGTGTGAGCTCAGTGTAGAATCAGACGAACAACTAACGCAAACTCCATACGAAGAACAGAAATGCAAGCAGTCATAGGCTTGTGTGACAGAAATACTCGAAAAAACTCTTAAAGGGCAGGTAGTCAATAAAAAACAAGTACGACCATAAAAATTCGCTTGAAAATCCCAAATAGTTGTTTTCAGGATGGGAACTAAGAATATTTTTCAGCTTCCCACGTATCGATTCAGCAGATATTCTGAGAGAAACTGGATTAATAACACAGCGCACAGTCACAAAAGCAGTCGTCGTTACCATGCTGCATCCGTTAAAGTAACGGGAAGAAACATCGCAATGTGTCAGTCGGAACCGTTCCACCCTGTGTCGCTCTCAGTATTTGCATTCTGAGTAATTGGCACCGCAAGTTGCCTGCATGCGACGGCAAGAAATCTCCGGAAGAGATAGGAGCTGTAGAGCACACCTTGTACGTTTGTAGTCTTGTGTAAATGTACCCTGAATACATGATTGTGTGACTGAGTTTAATTTGAAACTCTCGTGGGTAACCTGAGCCCGTAGGTTGATGTTTTAGTTCTCCCATCCTGACTGGCGTAGGGATAGAACACAGACGTTTGTCCACAACGACAGGGTACGTCGTTTTCTCATTCGCACCGTTAGGATGGTATATATCCCTTGCTATAGCAATTTGTGCGGTATATTTGTAGAGGTATGTACACGATCCAGTCACTTTAGTGTGACCACCGCCTATGTTCGACGTGAACGTGCAACAACCACTCACAGACGGCAGGTAACCGCGCCAGCAGTGAAGGGTATATAAAGCCTATAGGGAGGGATGGGGGGGGGGGGGGAGTGTTGAGCAGGGAGGGGGGGGGAAGGAGAGAAACGTGCTGTCATGGTTGTAATGAGGAAAGGGAGCGACATATCTGACGTCCAAAAGGATATGAACATTGGCTTTTGAATCAACGGTGGAAGCTTTTCGGAAACGGCTAAGCCTGTAAACTATTCGCGTGCTGCCGTGGTTAAAGTATACCGTGCAGGGGTGTCAAAATGACGCTGTCCAAAACTGACGCCAGGGCAACTTTTGCACCATGGGTGCACGACGGCTGTGGAGGTGTGTACGGGTGAGCTGTAGTGCACTGTTGAGGAACTGAACCACTAGATGAATCACGGTGCTACCAGCAGTGTCTTCGAAAGGACCAACCAGCGAACGTTGGTGCGTTTCGGCCTCCGCAGCAGGCACCTGCTTCATGCACCCATGCTGACTGCTGTTCAGCGGTGGCAAAGGCTGGAATCTGCACTTCAGTGCCGCAGCTGGACGTTCACAAAGTGGCGATAAGTGGCGTTTTCAGTTTTACGCTCCTTCGGACAGATGACTGTTGACACGTACGGCATGAAACGTCTAAAAACAAACACTCTACAATAATCGTTGGAATGGTACAGGCCGGAGGAGAGAGAGTTACGGTCTGGGGAATGTTTTTCTGGCTTTTCCCAGGTTATCTCGTCATTCTGGAAGGAACAATGGGTCAACACAACCACGCATTTATCCTTGATGGCTACGTCCACCCCTACGTGCACTGTGTTTTTCATCGGCACGATGGCATACACAAGTAAGGCAGTTCAACGTGTTACACAGCTCTCAGTGTACGTGTGTGGTTCGAAGAGCACCAATGTAAGTTTATTATACACTCCTGGCCACCAAACTCTCCGGATTTAAACCCAATGGAGACTCTGCGCGTCCATCTTGATCGGGCTTTACGCGCCACGAATCCTCAAACCGAGAAACCAACTTCCAAAACCTCAATGACTGTCTTCTTCCACGTCTTGCAGCGATCTGTAGACTTACATTGCACACGCACCCGTAGTAAAAATTCAAGTCTCTGGAAGCTGTAATCAAAACCAAGATGATGAAGCCGGTCCGAATCATACAATATAGCTTTAACGAAATACAGTTAAGCACAAGAAGTACAGCGCAGGAAACTGGTTGTAAGGGTTTTTCCCTACGTACCAGTATTATTTCCTTAACCTGCAGATTCGAAGTAAATTAGTACAATTTGATATCGGAATAACTGAGGCGGATACACAGATTTAAACTTTGCGCTATAAGTGCATTGACTCGCGTAATGTTACGGACATGTTTATCGGAATAACACGTTGTACTTTTGTATTATCTTTAAAATAAAGAACTTATATTTATATAAGAAGACACTAACTATCGTGAATGAGGTATTCCATACGAATACATTCTAAGAGTAGACTTGTAAGTAAAGTAACCATGACTGAGTGATCGTTCCTGTCGTAGTCCTGAACATTGATCATTCATCCTGGGACACTCTGTGTATTCATAGAGCTTGTCTGGTTATTTCAATAACTGAGATAAGGCTATACAGTACTCGCCACTTTCTTTTCGACGCATATGTGGGTTACAATAGAGTCTAACCTCATTGATCATGCCAAAATCTGAAGGAGATCAAACGTACTGTGACCAAGACATTGGACGACCTCTGGCGATCAGTGTCAGAGACACTGTGAACACAGCTTTAACTATCCAGCGCGCCCGGCTTCTCCTGGCTGTGTAACGAGCGCGCGCAGGTCGGAGCGTGGCTGGCAGAGTAGTGGAGAGGGGGGCAGAGTCAGTGCTGGGGCCCGGGGCGACTCAGACACCCCTGCCCTGCCCGCCGGCCGTACAGACGGCTGCGTTTTAAAAATATTCACCTGTAAACAAACAGGGAGCGCCTGCAGCGGCGCGATTGAGCGCAGCGCGGCTAATTATACCGGAGGGCAGGCGAGGCAGCGCGGCTTGCACTCAGGTGAAAAGTTCAGGTCAGGCCGCAGGGGGCACGTGGGCGCTACGCAGCAGCGGTGCCCACGTGGATCACACAGATTTTTCGATCTAGGGGAGGATCCGCAGATGTGCAACCACCTTCCTAAAGCAAATACCTGTGAATAGACAGAAGCTTAATAGCAGGTAGTGGCAGACGGCAGAGAAGAAACTTGTGAGGCTACGTTACCATTTCGGTGACAACTCGTAATTTTCAGATGGGGAGGGGCTCACGTGACATATCAAACAGGTATACAATTATACGAGAAAAAACAAAAAAACAACAATATCTTTCATTTCAGGGTAGCTTCATTCAGTCACATACAGATACAAATCAGGGCAAATGTTGGTATGAATATATGGAGTCTACATGAAATGCTCGTCGTGTTGTCTAGCACATTTCAAGCTGTTGTTATCCGCTTCACCCCATTTCTCATGAACTTTGACCAAAATGTGTTCCGGAACCGGAATGCAGCACAACCATGGACAGTCTGCTCCCTGTCACATGGAAAGTTCTTGACTTCCACCACCATCGCAAGTCTGCACAGGCAGAAATTGACTGAAACCGGGGAACGTGGCTGCTAATCCAGCGGACCACTATGACCTATACCTCTTCAAGCAAACTGGATATCCAGGTGTTACCAGACATCTCATCATTATCTCTTCAAGCATTAGGCTTTTTTTTCGCCTGTTACGGTTCAAATCACTTTCTCACTCTTCCTTGACTTCTTCTCCCAACTGGCTTAAATCATCTTACCTGGAGAGGTAATTTTTCTTCAAATATTCATTCATTGCACATGATCATCCCCATTTGTCCTATTTTGATGTATTTTATTGAGTAATAGTGTCCCAAACCCGTGTCGCACGGGCGGAACTAACAAGGGGATCACACTTCCATTGGAGTTTTGTAATTTTTTATATTTATGGTACGTGAAGTTCAGAATGCAAATATTAATCCCTTACAATAGCTCGATGCAACTGTCAAAAATTCTCGAGAAAATCGACTTTGAAGTTTTTCGACCATATTGAAAGGTCGATTTTTCTCGACAGGCCATGTGGTTGTGTGGTAAAATGCTTGCCTGCAAACATACAGTTTTTAGGTTCGATTTCCAGCTGATGCAAATTTTGAACAGAGGTGCCTATCCTACTATAAATTCCCTGAAATTTAAAATACATAAATGTGGGGACAAATCAGTAATTTTCGTGACTGATAATCACTGGTTCCAGTCTCGTTTTGGCCATTATTATTCGTTTTTCTTCCATTCAGTTTAAATACCTATGTCATTTCAATATAAAATTCATCGACTTGCTAAGAAATACCCAATTGGTTTTTACAAAATAATTATTTCTGATTACGTATCACACAGTAAAATCCAGTTTTTATTGTAAATGTAGTCTCAATTAATGATATTTTACAAAAGATTATTTAAATTAAAAATATCACAAATTAAATTTTTTTCATCCTTATGTATTATATAAAAATATAAACGTAGACGTTGAACATAAACGATGAACATAAGACGTAATTGATTACGTTCATCGTTTACGTTCAATGTTTACGTTCAATGTTTACGTTCAATGTTTACGTTCAATGTTTACGTTCAACGTTCCTGTTCAGTCTTTAAAAATTTCTTTTCTCTGTATTTATCGTTATTAATTTTTCTTGTCATACCTATTGTAATAAAACCAAATTCATTATTCCAATATTTACTACACATTTCTTTAAAATATTCAAATTTAAAATCACCTCCAACGAACACATGGTAAACAAGATTTAAATTTTTGTCATCTTGTCTGAAAATATTTAAAAAATTAAGATTATCTCTAATTGTGTAGGAATTTTTTAATATGTTTGTGTTAAATAAGAACAATCTCTTCTTTATGTCTACCTCTAGTAAAATATTGTTTAACTACACGCTGATTTTCAACAATGAAATAGTCAAGTATAACAACTGATTTATCTTCACATTCATCTAACGGAATAATTTCATTCGTTGGTATAGATAATTTTTTTAAACGGGGGATACAGTGAAATTAAAATCATGATTTTAAATCAGGAAATTAAAAAAAAATGTGCTCCCTGCTAGAGGAATGGCATACACATACTTCTTACATCCTATTATGAACCATTTCTTGCTGTTCGTAATGTCCTAGGTATCATTACGAATCACGGTGACGTCAGTGTAATTATTGTCTTTGAACAAAAGTGTCGTCTCTGTTCGTCTGATTGCGAATTTGTTTCAATTACCTTCTGTATTATACTGAAGCAGGTCGTTACGTATGGTCGAAGTTTCATCGAGTTATATTACCTGGCACTGACGTCATGTGAGGGTTACTTTCGTCGTTAAGCTTTGCACACCAGTCAATACTGAGAAGCGAATCATAGTAAGTTGCACGAACTATACGGACTTTCTCAGTAGCTAAAAACATTTAACATGCAAGTAAAAAAGGAGAACAAATGGTAGCATGAAGAAAAGAGGAATTCATTGCTACAGACTGTGAAATCTGCTATTAGTTTCACGCTAACAGATGTGTCCAGACGGAGGTACATTATGTATTAAAAAGTATCCGGACACCTGGCTCAAAATGACTTACAAGTTAGTGGCGCCCTCCATCGGTAATGCTGGAATTAAATATGGTGTTGCCTTGATGACAGCTTCCATTCTCGCAGGCATACGTTCAGGCAGGTGCTGGTAGGTTTCTTGGGGACTGGCAGCCCATTCTCCACGGAGTGCCGCACTGGGAAGAGGTATCGATGTCGGTCGGTGAGGCCTTGCACGAAGTCAGCTTTCCAAAACATCCCAGAGGTGTTCTATAGGCTTCAGGTCAGGCCAGTCCGGTCCATTACAGCGATGTTATTGTCGTGTAACCACTCCGCCACAGACCACATTACAAACAGGTGCTCGATCGTGTTGAAAGGTGCAGTCGCCATCCCCGAATTGCTCTTCAACAGTGGGAAGCAAGAAGGTGCTTAAAACATCAATGTAGGCCTGTGCTGTGATAGCGCCACGCAAAATAACAAGAGGTGCAAGCCCCCTCCGTGAAAAACACGACCACACCGTAACACCACCGCCTCAGAACTTTACTGTTGGCACTACACAGGTTGGCAGCTAACGTTCGCCGGGCTTTCGCCATACCCACACACTGTCATGGATCGCCACATTGTGTACCGTGGTTCGTTATTCAATCGTCCAATGTTTACGCTCCTTGCACCAAGCGAGACGTCGTTTGGCGTTTACAGGCGTGATGTGTGGCTTATGAACAGCCGCTCGACCATGAAACCCAAGTTTTCTCATCTCCCGTATAACTGTCATAGTACTTTCAGTGGATCCTGATGCAGTTTGGAATTCTTGTTTGATGGTGCGGATAGATGTATGCCTATTACACATTACGACCCTCTTCAACTGTCTGCGGTCTCTCAGTCAACAGACGAGGTCGTCCTCTACGCTTTTGTGTTGTGCGTGTCCCTTCATGTTCGTACTTCATTATCACATAGGGAAAAAGTGGACCTAGGGATATTTAGGAGTGTGGAAATCTCGCGTTCAGACGTATAACACAAGTGATACCCAATTACCTAGCCTCGTTCGACGTCCGTGAGTTCCGCGGAACGCACCATTCTGGTCTCTCTCGATGTCTAATGACTACTGAGGTCGCTGACATGGAGTACCTGGCAGAAGGTGGCAGCAAAATGCACGTAATATGAAAAAGGTATGTTTTTGGGGGTGTCCGAATGCTTTTGATCACATAGTGGATAGGAGCCACGAGTAACTTCTACTTCTCAAGTTGTAAGCAATGAACTTGTCGGGTCTTTTCTTTCCTGCTGTTTACACATTGACGCTGCACAGCTTGGCTCTATGGTTTATGTACTCTACCAAAACAAGCTGACTCGTAATTGGACAGAGACAAAGAAATAACCTCTACTTATGTGTCTATGACGTTTGTGAACGTATTACAAACCGAATTTTGTGCTGGGCTGTACAGAACATGTTCGTTGTAGTACTGGGTCATAAAGAGACCTCTGCAGGCTGGTCGTCCCCTGAAAATGGCAGAGCGGAGGTGGGCGAAACGCGCAGTAGCTGCGACGCACCGCTCGCTGCAGCCGCCTTTCCCCGGCCGCTGCTTGTCCCGGCTGGGCGCGCCACTCAGCAGCGCTCTGCGAACGCCTCTCCTCTTACCTGAAACAATATTATTCCAGCTAAGTGCAAAAGACACGCCATGGCAAAGCACAACTTCTGCACTTCCACTCCTTGTGCACACACCCCTCCGCACCGGGTCACCTTACCAGAATGTAAGCTAGTCACATAACTCACTGGTAAATACTGGGTAGTTATAATTAAGCAGCAGCTACTCACGAAGTTGCAGTGTGGATTGGCTAATGTGTTAATGCGGAACCGATTTATTCTGGGGGAAAAAAATCGTTCCAATTTTGACCACTAGGTGCAAATCTGGCGCTGCACGGCATCTCGTCAACACCTCCGTTCACCATATTGAACAAATTGTGTAAGCGGCGGTTAATAACAGAGTCAACGCTAGGCCTCTCTCACTAGTTTGACCTTTTCTGCCTACGTCCTGTTCCTGACTCATTACATATGGAAACATTTCTATGCGTCTTTCTTGCATTCAAACCGCCATATTTGCAGTTGGTGGCCAAAATTGGAACTAAATTTTTCCAGCGTAAATCGGTTCCGAATTAACTCATTAGAATATCTGCCAAGTTTCATCACCATACGAAAATTACAGCCCACACTCTGTCTCTGTGAGTAACCACGCACCAATTATAACCACCCACTACTACAGGAATGAAGAGCAATGTGTGACAAAGTTGTAATGCATAGTAAATACACAGCATCGTGAGTTTCATTCGCAAGAGAAAAGAACAGCAAGCTCATTTGGTCAAGAACGGGGAAGGTGTTAGGGCTCTTCACATAATTCATCCGGCCATTCGAATCATGTGATTTAGGGAAACTATGCCTTTTTTGTTTTTAAATGCGTAAGGGGATTTGAGCCATTAGCCTGAATGAGAGTGCGGGTGTGAAATACTTCTACTCTATAAAGTTTTGTTTATTTGTCACACAATCAGCTCTTCATGACACAGTCATGACCCGTTTCAGCCTTTAATGGCCACAACAGGGTCAGTAAGAAAGCTTATATTAAAACCTTAAAAGAAGTAAAAATATTTGCACTAGCTCTACTTCTGATGCAAGTAAAGCATTATTAAAATAGATGTGCACCATTAAGATGGGCGTCATTTGATAAACAAATGTTCATGCGTCGTCAAATTAAAAGTAATACCATTAAGGACTTATATGGTAAAAACCAAATGTACTTTTCTTCCCCATTCTTTGAGTTACATCCGAGCGTCCTCTATAAGACAATCTTCGCTTCTGAAAACCATAAAATATGAGAAATAGTACAATAAGATTTCAATTATTCATAAAATATAAAAATAGAATACGGGTCGTTGAATCTGTGAAACCATATTTAAAATAAAGTAAGGTATTTACAGTAAACAAAAAAAAAAAATGAAAAAATAAAATAAAATAAAAAATAAAATAAAACAATAGAACAATCCTTATGGTACAAATTTCTGACGGCTGATGGCGCTGCATTTCGAGCTGCTAGATGTTTACGCTACTGCCACTAAACTTAGAATGGACGACACATATTTTATGGCTTTCTCAAGTAAAGATTGTGCTAAAGAATAAAAAAATTCGTAGTAAGACAATCAAGTGAAAGTCGTTTTTCCAAACACAGAAGCTCTTTTACTTAATTTACTCCTCTTTCTGAAGAAACACCCTGTGCTTTAGTTTACGTAATCTGGAGGGTCATGGAGAGCTGGCAATGATGATGGCACTGAAATGGCCTCAGAAGACCAGCTTTAAATGCACAGGACACGTAATGATTTATTACACTTTCTGATGCACGTAACACACGATGGAGTCACACTCACACAACGAGGAGACAGACATGGTCGAATACTCCACACGAATCAATATTAGTGTATTAAATACAAGGAGACACTTCCAAGTGACCTAGAGGAAATTGGGTAACAACTACGCAGTATAAGAACTGTTTGAGGTTCAACTCATATCTCAGGCGACTTACTTCACTAGCAGCAAGGAACGAAGAAAATATTATCGGTACGATTTTCCAACAAAAAAATTATAATTGGGGCTATGACCATTAGTAGAAAAAATGACTGTCTCATGTGGTGGACTACGTGGTTTGTCGTTCGTAGGAAAGTCTCATTAATAAAAGGGAAAAACAAAACCACGATTTCTGAGACACATATCTGCGAACCATACGCATACTTATGAAAAGCTTAAGAGAAAGGTGAACGGTTTTTACCATGAAGTATCCTTCAGTACACTAGGTATAATTCCGAACGGTGTGACGAATGGTGGTCACATTTATAAAGCAACATTGGCACCTTCCAGCAGCCCCAAGGTTGAGGTCCAGAAGACGTTCCCTCAAAATAACTTCAGTTTTGCAAAAAGCAGCAGCTACTTCAAGAAAACAGTTGTGGATCTCTTGACTTGAGAATAAATCTACCGGGCCTTCCCTTAGGAAACCTTTCCAGCTTGGAATGAGCAGAATTGGATCGTGTACAGGTCACTAAGCAGTCGTCGTTCTGGGGTTGTAAGGTCCAGGAGTAATCTCCAGAAATGGCACTCTCCTGTGGATACCACCATCTTTGGCTGCGGAGAACCACAGACCATGGAGCACCTACTGGATTGTCAACTATGCCCTGCATCTTGCACTAAACATCCTCTGTTTGCGACACCGGATGCAGTTGAAGTTGCTAAATTTTGGTCAAGAGTAGTGTAGCCTAACAGTTCTTTCATTTGTTCGTCATGGTAAGTATTATGTATTGTATTTGTTTATCATTCGAACAAATAATAATAAATAACCAACTGAGTGACAGAAATATATGATCGAGGGTCGGAGCTGATTTGGAAAAACAAGCAGACTGCACTGGACAGACTACACTGGTATTCCAGTTTGATACTGGACAAATCAGGACACCAGCAGAGCTCGCTTAATTGCCAGCTGCGACCATATCCATCGGAAGGTGTGATGGGGGCATGTTCATATCGATTATTCACGTGAGCGAATAAAATCTAAACTTTCTCACAGAGCTGCTACCGGCCAGTGAGCTGTTTGAGCCTGACCACAGTCGATAGCGACGTAGAGCGATGTGACTCAGGCGGAGAGAGAGAGAGAGAGAATATCATTAAGTATAAATGCATCCCAGTTCTAGGCGCTACAGTCTGCAACCGCGAGACCGCTACGGTCGCAGGTTCGAAACCTGCCTCGGGCATGGGTGTGTGTGGTGTCCTTAGGTTAGTTAGGTTTAAGTAGTTCTACGTTCTAGGGTACTGATGACCTCAGACGTTAAGTCCCATAGTGCTCAGAGCCATTTGAACCATAAATGCATCCATACGACGAAAGCAGTTTTTCAGGTAAACAAAGAAATACAACAAACTCCTTTCACAGTATGAGATGAGTACAATGCAAGAAGAAAGCTTCACATGAGGGGGCGGCCTACCTCCTAAGCTTTTCGCCGAAAATTTAAGTGTATTCCCTGACTGAGGCATCCTAAAAACAAATACGGTACATTCTCGTTCATAAGATACAAGTATTTAGTAGAGTTCTATATTCCGACATAATTGTCGTAAAGGGGTGTGACTATAATATAATTTAAATGTTTATTTGACACTAAATAGTAAAGCCATATTCACAGTGCATAACTTTTTTAAAGAAAAATTTTATATTATGTGACTATGACTTCACTATTGCAGTGTCAATTAAACGTATTTAGCAGAGCTCACACACACTCTGTTACTTCCAGAAGTACTTCTAGAAGGCCTCCTAATTGAAGAGAAACCGATTCTGGGATATCGGAACAGGCATGCGACTGAAGACATCAAACCTTGCAGAAATCAATACGTCGATATTAATGGGGAAATATCATCAACATTGTAATTAACGTCCATCGTACGTTTTGGTCGCGTGATAGAACTCATCCTGTTCATCATATACACGTCTAAAAATTACCTTTGAGGTAAAGTAATTGCTCTCAGGAGCAGTTTATAGACAAGGCAATTAAGCACAAGGGAGCAACGTGATTAGAAACCGTTTGTTAAAAGCCAGAAACTTGCAGTTGATTAATGGATGATACAAACACTGACAACTGACTTTGAACACAAACGAATGTAATGTAATGCTCGCACGTAAATGGATACACCGGACACTGTTTGAATACCCCGAGGGTGATACCAAGATCACTAGAATCAATCACAATTCTCACGCTGCCAGACGTTGATATGAGAAGCTTATAAGGTGACCATATCCTTTGAGATCTCTGTGTCACCTCACACTTTTACTGATTCACATGATTAATATTCTTGATACGTAAATGAATATCTACATTTGCCGCTGAACATAGTGCCTCATTGATACAGCTGCGTGATTATGAAAGTAAAATAAAGAAAGAAATTGTCCAGAAGAGTTTTACGCCATTCTGACGATCACGTGAAAGGCGCATACCTTCTTGCTTTGTTGCTGCCAATCCTTGCCGGCTGTTCACGTGATTACGGCGTGCGCCGCATGTGGACGGACCGGAGGGAAGCGATGCCAAATCAGTCTGGGATGGGCGACAGCAATGAACAGATCGACAATGGATGTCGTGGGAGTGTACACAAAAAAACTGATAAAATTAACAATTAGGATATAATATCGAGAGTGCAAGAAAGACCTGAGTATCGCACTTAAAATAATGAAACAGTTATATTTCACGATGTGTCTGACACGATTAACTTAATTGGTGCCATGGATACCAGTTCTGTACAGGGAAGTCAGAAACAATCTGAAACGTTTGCAAGGATGATCTGGGATAGGTTGTGCTGAGAAATAACTATTAAGAAAAAAAATTTGATACGTTATGCCATTTCACATTTAATTAGCACTGAAATTAGCCAGTCATGCAGTTGGGTGGGCAAATTCAAGTGGCCCGCTAAATACACTCCTGGAAATTGAAATAAGAACACTGTGAATTCATTGTCCCAGGAAGGGGAAACTTTATTGACACATTCCTGGCGTCAGATACATCACATGATCACACTGACAGAACCACAGGCACATACACACAGGCAACAGAGCATGCACAATGTCGGCACTAGTACAGTGTATATCCACCTTTCGCAGCAATGCAGGCTGCTATTCTCCCATGGAGACGATCGTAGAGATGCTGGATGTAGTCCTGTGGAACGACTTGCCATGCCATTTCCACCTGGCGCCTCAGTTGGACCAGCGTTCGTGCTGGACGTGCAGACCGCGTGAGACGACGCTTCATCCAGTCCCAAACATGCTCAATGGGGGACAGATCCGGAGATCTTGCTGGCCAGGGTAGTTGACTTACACCTTCTAGAGCACGTTGGGTGGCACGGGATACATGCGGACGTGCATTGTCCTGTTGGAACAGCAAGTTCCCTTGCCGGTCTAGGAATGGTAGAACGATGGGTTCGATGACGGTGTGGATGTACCGTGCACTATTCAGTGTCCCCTCGACGATCACCAGTGGTGTACGGCCAGTGTAGGAGATCGCTCCCCACACCATGATGCCGGGTGTTGGCCCTGTGTGCCTCGGTCGTATGCAGTCCTGATTGTGGCGCTCACCTGCACGGCGCCAAACACGCATACGACCATCATTGGCACCAAGGCAGAAGCGACTCTCATCGCTGAAGACGACACGTCTCCATTCGTCCCTCCATTCACGCCTGTCGCGACACCACTGGAGGCGGGCTGCACGATGTTGGGGCGTGAGCGGAAGACGGCCTAACGGTGTGCGGGACCGTAGCCCAGCTTCATGGAGACGGTTGCGAATGGTCCTCGCCGATACCCCAGGAGCAACAGTGTCCCTAATTTGCTGGGAAGTGGCGGTGCGGTCCCCTACGGCATTGCGTAGGATCCTACGGTCTTGGCGTGCATCCGTGCGTCGCTGCGGTCCGGTCCCAGTCGACGGGCGCGTGCACCTTCCGCCGACCACTGGCGACAACATCGATGTACTGTGGAGGCCTCACGCCCCACGTGTTGAGCAATTCGGCGGTACGTCCACCCGGCCTCCCGCATGCCCACTATACGCCCTCGCTCAAAGTCCGTCAACTGTACATACGGTTCACGTCCACGCTGTCGCGGCATGCTACCAGTGTTAAAGACTGCGATGGAGCTCCGTATGCCACGGCAAACTGGCTGACACTGACGGCGGCGGCGCACAAATGCTGCGCAGCTAGCGCCATTCGACGGCCAACACCGCGGTTCCTGGTGTGTCCGCTGTGCCGTGCGTGTGATCATTGCTTGTACAGCCCTCTCGCAGTGTCAGGAGCAAGTATGGTGGGTCTGACACACCGGTGTCAATGTGTTCTTTTTTTCATTTCCAGGAGTGTACAATTAGTGGCAGTTGTTCTCATAGCAAATAGATGATAGCGCATGAGACTACTCAGCTTCTGATTTGAGATCGACCCTTAATAGCGTCCCATGTCCAATTTTTGTATCGCTCTCTTGTTTGGTTTTAGGAGACCATTATAGAGCACCATCCCTGGCGGGCTGACTGAATTTGCATACGCAACAGCCTGATTGGCTAACTTCAGACCTAAATAACTCAGAAAAGGTGGAAATAACGACTTTTTTCTTAACAACTATTTTTCTGCACAATCTATCCTGCAACACCCTTACAAGCTTTGCGGACAGTTGCTGACTATCATGTATATTAACGACTGGTGGCGACAAACAAAGCGAAAAATAATAGTTTACAACTAGAACCGAATCGTCTTTCATTTAATTTTTTTCCCACAAAACATCTCCACAAAAGGAGCTGTGACTCATCACCATCTTGAAGGTAAAATAGAGCACATTATTGGCATAGTCTAACAACCATATTTTTCAGGCATATGAGACGGGCCGTGACCTAGTGCTCAAGCATAAATATAACGTGCTGTAGTCTCTTTCACTAAAATTTCCTCTTGCAGTCAGATTAGATGCTACAAAAATTAAAACCATTGAGAAAATGAAAAAGAACTGAAATTTACAGAACCATAATCACTAAGAGACAGTTCCTATAGAACAAAGCAAACATTCAAGAGTGTTGCAATTAATTAATTATACTATTACTGCCAGTTAGTTATGCATGAGTTTCACGTAGTAACAGTAAACATGTCTCACCAAGCACACTAACTATACAGCGACTGCAGTACGATTCCTAAGAGGTGGAACGCCAGCATAAATCAAAGTGTGGAGAAGGCAGATCCCACATGGAAATTTAACTGAAGTATAAAAAAGAAAAGGCGTATTACGCACAAAGTAGCTGCTGACAAAATAAACGTTCGAGTGATTCTTAAGTAATGTTTGTCGGTTTCAGACAATTACTAGGCATGACTACAAAATGGAGAAGATTAAAAGAAAGCTGTGCGTTGCATGGCTTTTTTTTTGTTTTGTGTTGTTTTTGAGCACGAGAGTGCCGTCGTAGTGCTGAACACATTCCAACTACAACAAAGACGCTGTACGTGATGACGAGCCTTACCGTCAAAATCCATACACCTCCTCCCGATAAAAGTCAAGAGAGATATTACTTCCTGCCTTCCGTAGGAGCTGCGATGGTACAATTAGAGAAATTCGGGCTAGTGCAGAATGGTGCTCACGATCTTTCGTCCCGTGTTCCATGCATTAATGCCACATGACGGAGGAGTGGAAATGACTGTGGAACGCTAGGTAGTCTCCACCATATTCCTTGCGAAGGCTTGCACAGCACACCTGTAGATGTACGTGTAGAATTTTCTTATGTAGAAGATAAGGCAACTAAGATAGCCGAAGCCAAATATAAACAGGGCGAGAAAATAAATCAAGGTACGGTTTTAGCTGAGCGACAGCAACCAGCGTGGCGAATTTTCAGACGTATGGAAGTTGATTTTAATATATTTTAAAACTGGCGAATTATGACGCTAACCTTGTTTTCTTTTTCGAAACATATTATCTACTGTTCTCATTGTTATTGGATAGAACCTTCGAATAAGACTTTGAAAGTAAACTGTTACATACGCCAATTTCACTATTTAATCTGCAACTTTCGCTTTCGATTTCTCTCGAAGACAGAAGACGACGCACACCACAAAGTAATTATCTGAATGGGACGGAAATCGATAAATGTAATGTACATGTACAGGTAAATAAATGATTACGGTTTCAGAAAAATGGATGATTTTTTCAAGATAAAGAGCTTTAAAAACTAAGCAAGTCAGTAATGCATTTGTCCACCTCTTACATTTATGCAAGTACTTATTCGCCGTACGATACAAATTCCGAGTTATCTGATGCGCCTTGAAAAAATTGTTTTATGTAAATGAACCACTCTCTACTTAGGTTCTGAATGAAGCTTTTACTTCTTCCGCAAAAATTTAGAAAACACAGTTTTTAGATTCGTATATGTAAACTGCTATTCAGTCTTTCTTTCTCACTCGAGTCCAACCAAACTAATCAGTAAAAAGAAACGGATTTTTTCACATCTTATAGTTCCACATCACGGCTTTATAATGAACTGGTTTCCTTTTGGTTCGTTGATTTTTTTTTGGGGGGGGGGGGCAGCGGCGAGATTACTAGGGAAGGATGGGGAAGAAAGTCGACCACGCCCCCTTTCAAAGGAACCATCCTGGCATTTTCCTGAGATTATTTAGGAAAATTAGGGAAAATATAAATCAGGATGGCCGAACGCGGGTTTGAATCACTGGGCATGTTTTGAAAGATTTACCATGGAAAAGGTAGTCGCTGGCCAGTTTACATTTGGTGGATTTAGGTCATACATTGCTGTATACGAAATATAACTAATATACACTCCTGGAAATGGAAAAAAGAACACATTGACACCGGTGTGTCAGACCCACCATACTTGCTCCGGACACTGCGAGAGGGCTGTACAAGCAATGATCACACGCACAGCACAGCGGACACACCAGGAACCGCGGTGTTGGCCGTCGAATGGCGCTAGCTGCGCAGCATTTGTGCACCGCCGCCGTCAGTGTCAGCCAGTTTGCCGTGGCATACGGAGCTCCATCGCAGTCTTTAACACTGGTAGCATGTCGCGACAGCGTGGACGTGAACCGTATGTGCAGTTGACGGACTTTGAGCGAGGGCGTATAGTGGGCATGCGGGAGGCCGGGTGGACGTACCGCCGAATTGCTCAACACGTGGGGCGTGAGGCCTCCACAGTACATCGATGTTGTCGCCAGTGGTCGGCGGAAGGTGCACGCGCCCGTCGACTGGGACCGGACCGCAGCGACGCACGGATGCACGCCAAGACCGTAGGATCCTACGCAGTGCCGTAGGGGACCGCACCGCCACTTCCCAGCAAATTAGGGACACTGTTGCTCCTGGGGTATCGGCGAGGACCATTCGCAACCGTCTCCATGAAGCTGGGCTACGGTCCCGCACACCGTTAGGCCGTCTTCCGCTCACGCCCCAACTTCGTGCAGCCCGCCTCCAGTGGTGTCGCGACAGGCGTGAATGGAGGGACGAATGGAGACGTGTCGTCTTCAGCGTTGAGAGTCGCTTCTGCCTTGGTGCCAATGATGGTCGTATGCGTGTTTGGCGCCGTGCAGGTGAGCGCCACAATCAGGACTGCATACGACCGAGGCACACAGGGCCAACACCCGGCATCATGGTGTGGGGAGCGATCTCCTACACTGGCCGTACACCAGTGGTGATCGTCGAGGGGACCCTGAATAGTGCACGGTTCATCCAAACCGTCATCGAACCCATCGTTCTACCATTCCTAGACCGGCAAGGGAACTTGCTGTTCCAACAGGACAATGCACGTCCGCATGTATCCCGTGCCACCCAACGTGCTCTAGAAGGTGTAAGTCAACTACCCTGGCCAGCAAGATCTCCGGATCTGTCCCCCATTGAGCATGTTTGGGACTGGATGAAGCGTCGTCTCACGCGGTCTGCACGTCCAGCACGAACGCTGGTCCAACTGAGGCGCCAGGTGGAAATGGCATGGCAAGCCGTTCCACAGGACTACATCCAGCATCTCTACGATCGTCTCCATGGGAGAATAGCAGCCTGCATTGCTGCGAAAGGTGGATATACACTGTACTAGTGCCGACATTGTGCATGCTCTGTTGCCTGTGTGTATGTGCCTGTGGTTCTGTCAGTGTGATCATGTGATGTATCTGACGCCAGGAATGTGTCAATAAAGTTTCCCCTTCCTGGGACAATGAATTCACAGTGTTCTTATTTCAATTTCCAGGAGTGTAAATAAATTGTTTTTAATGGTGAATGGAGAGCTATACCTATTTCCGTTCCTGAGGAAGTCTGCTATGTACTGGAAGTTGTCCAGGACAATGTTGGCAGCTACATGCAACATGTGAGACTATTATTGCCTGCTATGGCCTGCTACTGCCTGGAGTGCAAAACTGAGTCGTGTTTCTCTTTTTCATATATTGCTGATACAAGCCAAAGTTTGAAACGAAAAACTTACTAAAATGAATAGACACTGGGAATCATCAGCCGATGATGCTGACTGGATATTTTTCCAGTCTATGTCCCCTTGTTTCAGAAGACTTCGTGACAGACATAAAACACACAAGAAAGCTATATTCCTGTTACTTCTGAATGTGCAGCCGGACGAAGCTGAAAAGGACACATCGGGGTTTTCCTTATTGTCATGGGCTTCTTCCAGTTCTTCCTATACATTGTCTAACATTATGCACAGTTCACCACCCACTGTTACACCACCAATGGTGATTGATTTCACTTCAAATCAAGTAACGTTTCCTCTTAATACTCCTCCAGCCGAATGGCATACTTCTTGAAGAAACAGTTGCAGAAATACTATTCTAGCTCTATCAATTTCAAACCATAATTTATACGGGGACAGTCAAAAAGAAGGAACAGATTTCGAACATGTACTGCTTCGAAATTATAAAAGATAGAAACACAATTCCAGCGTTCCTGGAAAGAGAAAAGTTCAAATTTATATGCATTCAATGCGGGCACCATGTGTTACACGACAAATATGAAAACGATGGCTCATTTCCTGCTACACACAAAGCAGCTGGTCTCTCGTTGTCGAATTCACAGCTTCAACAGTGCGACGTCGCAGACTTTCAAGGGTGTATAGGGAGATTAAAACCGCGGTCTTTTACGTAACCCCACAGATAGAAGTCAGAAGGTGTGAGGTCTGGAGATCTGGGAGGCCACCGTCGATGAAGTTCATCCTCTGCTCCTTCTCTTCCAATCCACCGTCCTGGAATGGTGTCATTCAAGTAACATCGGAAAATCCCTAAGCACATCCGACAATTCTGATTCTACAGACGTGCGAAATGTCCGCAGAATTGACGCGATCACTGCTTCTCTTCGGATTGCCTCTGATTAGAACGACTTGAGGCTCTGCTTGTAGAGGGCACACCGGAGTCATTCGCATTGTACATTCGGCAGACACACTTCGGGTTGTGCACGCCGCTGGGACACTTCTCTTAGCAAGCCACCGGCCACTCCCTCAGTCAGCACATTCACACTTCAGCAGTGGTGAGATTTAGGGGTAGCACCGGCGGCACAGATCGCGATGAGTTTAATAATCGTTAATAATTTCATAGCTAAGTTCTACCTTGCCACTGGGGTTGACACACTTGCACAGGAATGTCACTTATATTCCAAGCATGAATGAAATAACTGTTCAAGAGCTGTGGATTTGAATCAGTCAAATTTAGAGAGATGAACTTAATATCACTTGCTTCGCTTCCTAAACTTTGTCGACCACAAGTCACTCCAGTTGTATCTTATTTTGTGTTAATCATTACTGTCGTTGCTTCAGCTGTAACTTTTACTGAATTACTTGTCAACTTTTTGTAGCGGAATCAACTTGTGTTAATAACTCAGGAATTTATCGTACCCTTGACTTTATTTTCATAGCTAGTCCACTCTGTGCACAAGTAAGGAAACTATGTGATTACCCCGACCCATTGATCAATTGCTCGACCGAAAATTAGCGATTATTAAATCCGTTGCGCACAGTTTAATTAGCATGGTTTCTTGCCTGAGAGACCTAGATAAGTAACTTACTAGCATCATTTCTCACTCTCTTTAATAGAGAGGGGAGTTTCGCACATATATCTTACAGGATGCCAATTACCGAAATATTTTTTTAAAAAAACGTAGATTAGTTACAAACTATGTCCTACACACACTTCATTCAACACTTAACATGACAACAGATATTCGGATTTAGATTATGACGTGTTCGATACGCCTGCCGTCTCTGGCGACGTAGTGGCGCGGACGAATAGCGAAACTGTGCATGACCCGCTGAAGTGTCGGAACATCGATGCTGTCGATGACTTCCTGAATGGCTGTTTTCAGCTCAGCAATGCTTTTGGGGTTGTTGCTGCACACGTTGTCTCTAAAACAGCGCCACAAAAAGGGGTCGCGTGACCTCAGATCCGGAGAATATGGCGCTCAATCGACGCCCATGGCCGGCCGCGGTGGCCGAGCGGTTCTAGGCGCTTCACTCCGGAACCGCGCGACTGCTACGGTCGCAGGTTCGAATCCTGCCTCGGGCATGGATGTGTGTGATGTCTTTAGGTTAATTAGGGTTAAGTAGTTCTAAGTTCTAGGGGACTGATGACCTCAGATGTTAAGTCCCATAGTGCTCAGAGCCATTTGCACCCTTTTTTTTCCGACGCCCATGCCAGTGTTCTGGGTACCCCAGAGCAAGAATGCGGTTCCCAAAGTGCTCCTCCAGGACATCAAACACACTCCTGCTTCGATAGGGTCGACCTCCGTCTTGCATGAACCACATCCTGTCGAAATCAGGGTCACTTTGGATAATGGGGATGAAATCATCTTCCAAACCTTCACGTACCGTACAGTAGTCACCGTACCATCAAGGAATATCACACCTATTATTCTATGACGGGACATTGCACACCACATAGTCACCCGTTGAGGGTGAAGAGACTTCTCGATGGCGAAATGCGGATTTTGAGTGTCCCAAATGCGCCAGCTTTGCTTATTGACGAACGCAACCAAATGAAAGTGGGGTTCGTCGCTAAGCCAAACCATGGTTGCGTATACCACTTCCCGTCATGCCCCGCGGTCAACCGTGCAGTTTGAACGTCCTAATGCAGAATGTTCAGAAGTTACGACGATTTTATTTCAAGTAGTTCAATATTGTGATCCTTAGTGAGAACCGCGCTCTACTCTTTCAATCTTGTACCATTCGCCAATGGAATACGAAGGAAGGGCAATGACAGTGCAGCTATACATGCAGATGTAGGATATTCCTGTACGAGCTGGGACGGAGTGGGAGAGAGATCTACAAAGGATCACGAGTTGGTATTGGCCGAATAAGCGAGACTGGTTGTTGGGACGAGTGCCTGCCCTCTATCTCGGACGCGTGCCTCTCATTCCTATGGCCGGACGTAGGAGTGTGCCCGGCGTCTGGGCCGTCTCCACAATGGGCCGCGCCTTTTGTGAGCGCCGATTGGCTTTCACGGCATTACACGACACATTCTGGAAAAATTAATTTCGTAAGCGCGGTGGGAAATAAGTACATTCCCGAGAGGCACCCAAAAAGGAGCAGCGCGGCGCGTCCTTATGCGCGAGCGGTGAGGGAACCACAAAGGGGACTGCGCCCCCTCCTGACAGCAAGTGTGGGAATAAAAAGGAGGACGGGTCTGCGCTACCGAAATTAGATTTTCAAGAGCCAACACCGGGGCGCGGGCGAGGTCAGGTGTGATTATAAATGGAGAGATAAGGAAGTGTTCAGAGGCGCGTCAATGGTGCGAGGAGGGCGGGGAAAAAAGACCTCGTCACGCCGAAAGGCTGCGTCGCGGAGTGCGTGGCATAGCTCACGCACCGCGAGCAGCGCCCCGCTCGTTCGCTGTCAATGGTCGCCGGCCGAAGGAGACCGAGGCGTTCGACGAATGCGTGCCGCTGCGATTGTCATCACGCGGTAATTTAGTCGCGCTGAGGGGGCACGTCTTCAAACATATTACACGGCAGAGCTCACGAAGCTCTCACAATGGAACGACTACAAAAGAGGCAAACTCCACAAAGGCAGGATTCCTCCTTACACTAACAAAGCGCGGCATGTAGTTTACAGCGACGCGTGGCGTAATGCGAATGAATTTGGCAGCTGAGCATATCAAGCGCTATCCACCCTACTTGAAATACGGCATCACACATAGAAAATATGTGTTCTCTACATTTCATTTCAGCGCCATCGAACTGACTGAAAACATAATGGCCCAGAGATCACCAGTGAGCGCGCGCGCGCGCGCGCGCGCGCGCGCGCGTGTGTGTGTGTGTGTGTGTGTGTGTGTGTGTGTGTGTGTGTGTGTGTGTGTAGTGAGTGAAGTGTTACGAAACAATGTGTGTAAGTGTGTGCAGTGACTGGTAGTGAGATATGAGTGAACAGTAAAAAAAGTATTGTATACCAGGAGTAAATCTAATGATTGTCCCTAACTAGAAGTCTGTAAATACATGTGTATAAGAATTAGCTTATTTTAAATTGGTCTAAACTTGTAAATATTTGACATGTCCTATATCCTAGTAAAAAGAGATCTGCGGATTAATAAAGCTGCTACTACTACATAAGACCCAAGATCCGGCCATTCTTTGTCAGAGAAGTGCGAGATGAAATACTTATCCTCACGGGGTGATACCTCAAAATCTGATAGGTCTTAGTTAACGAATGTGGAAATTTCGTATGGGCTAGGCCTACTTATCACTTTAACAAACAGCAACATTGGGAAGTGTTCTTTAATCAGCATCAGAAAACAGCGGGAGTAAAATGTTCCATGGAAATTAAAATATGTAGAACTTCTGGTAGCTGAGGCACACGATACCTGTTTAGTGAATACTGTTTACATTCTTCCATTTGCTTACGCCACTATTACCAAAGCATTTCACAATACAAATTCGGAACTGCCTTTATTGTGCCTTTATATTCAATAAAGCCAAATTGTTCATTTAGAACATTCTGACTTTTCTTTTCAGTTCTGTTCTACATTCTTGTTGACTCGTCAGCCATCGAACTTATTCCGCGACAGTAGTCGCATTTATCTTCCTTTACTAACTTTGGGATTGTGTGGGTGATATTCTTCCGGAAAATTCGATGGTATGCCTTCAATCTCATAGATCCTATACACTAAAGCACTACAGACGGTGACCGAACAGCACTCGAGCAGCGCAATTAGTCAGGCGGACGGTTCCCTAGTCTTGCTCGTGCTGACATGAAAATTCGTAGCTAATATTGCGCTTCCTGCCCGCTCTTGGCAGCCATATACAATGTGGTGACAACAGTCATGGTATCTCTCCTAATATCGCGTCGTGCCTTCTTCTGACCCATGTAGTGCATGGACTCAACAAGTCTTTGGAAGTCCCCAGCACAAATATTCAGCCATTCTGCCTTTATAGCCGTCCATAACGGCGAAAGTGTTGTCGGTGCATGATTTTGTACACCAACTAACTTCTCGATTATCTCCCATAAATATTCGATGGGATTCATGTCGGGCGATCTGAATGAGCAAACCATGCCCTCGAACTGTCCAGATGTTCTTCAAACCAATCGGGAATAACTGTGGCCCGGTGACATGGCACACTGTCATCCATAACAATTCCATCGTTGTTTCGGAACATGAAATCCATGAGTTTTCCGATGACAATAATAGTCAGAAGGGAAAAGTGTGACGGGAAGAAGTGTCCTGTGGTGTCCAGAATCTGATGTAGCAGTTTGTAGGCCAGGCTGTTTCAAGACAAATTATGCGTAATAACGGTGTGTACAAGTTTTCCTCGGAATAAGAACATGACTCAATAGAACATTTCTTACGCCTGTTAGTCTTAATACTTAGTGATAAGATTTTTAACATTAGATGAACCACGTTTCATCATTTCGAATGAAACGTTATACAGATTTATTGCAATCACAGTTATAATGAAATAATTTTCAAACTATACGATAAAAACAGTTAATTTGAATAATAGTTTCGTTGCCACTTCCCCCAGTGATTTTAGAAACATCTATGCCATCGGCTGTGTTTGATCCCATGCCTTCTAAAGCTCTGGCAAGCTCCTATTTTAACACTGCACCAGTGTGACGCCATTCTCAGAGGATTGCACAGTGACCAGTCTGCGTCGAGTGGTCTTCAGCTCCGAGTGGTACAGTTGTTTATTTTAGAGTATGTGCCTCTATTTTCGTTACACTTTCGAACGCTCAGGTGCCAATATGGCTTTAAGCGTTTCGCTACCAATTCCCGAAACAATTAAGTTAATCAAACAGAAATATACCGGCAAATTTGACCACAGATTGACACCAGCTTACGAATTATAACAAACCAAGAGTTATGACTACTTTATGGGTTAACCGAAATTTGCGGTTCCACCTTCTTTCAGTACCATTTTCTCCGATTTTCGGCTACAAAGTATGAGATTCATGTTTCTCAAATAGTTACGTTATACATTTGTGCTTTTGTGAAGTTTGTATCTTTTCAAATTTGTCCATAACGTAATAATATTCTTGCATGTTTCTGTAAGATTCCGTTTTGGTACGAAAATAAGTTATCCTGCAGATTTCGCTTTTCAAAGACACGGACCCAACTTAGAATATGTACTGACGCAAAACGTGCTATAGCTTTGTTTTATCTTGACATCATTCGTGAGGTCAGCGTGGAGGGTAAAAATCGTAGAGGGAGGCCAAGAGATGAATACACTGAACACATTCAGAAGGATATAGGTTGCAGTAGGTACTGGGAGATGAAGAAACTTGCACAGGATAGAGTAGCATGGAGAGCTGCATCAAACCAGTCTCTGGACTGAAGACCACAACAACAACGACATCATTCATAACAAATGCCATATATTTGGAATGTTTTTACAAATATCATTTACGTAGTTTCCCATGAAGTTCTATAACTAACTAAACAGAAAATTACTGCTATATTTCAGAAACTCACTTATCTTTTCAATTAATAACAGTATATTTTGTGAAAGCTCAATATGTTTTGCCTTATACACGTCGAATATTCCATAATTTTAAAAGTTGTATTTCATCGAATAAGTTCAAACAATAAATGTGGAGTATTAGGACTTATGGACAACTGCGCATGGCGTTGATGTGAAAGGAAGGAAGAAGGAAGGAAGATTGCGTTTAACGTCCCGTCGATATCGAGTTCATCAGAGACTGAGTACAAGCTCGAATTGCGTCAAGGATGGGGAAGGAAATCGGCTAATTTCTTTCAAAGGTATCGTGCCGGCATTTGCCTGGAGCGATTTAGGACAATCACGGAAAAACTAAATCTGGATGGCCGGACGCGGATTTGCGCCGCCGTCGTCCTCCCGAATGCGAGTCCAGCGTGCTAGGCACTGTGGCGTTGATGCAGTGACAGCGTATGAAGTGGAACTGGCAGAGTGAAGACGTTGCGCATATCGGACAGCGTGTGAACTGCGTTCAAAGCCGCAATTGGAGACAGAAGTGTACGGACAGTCGGCAGGGAGCTCGCTTGTTAATCAACTCGGTGTACGTGGCTTCAGCCTGGCGTCAGCAGTGGCATGTACACTGGAGGGCAACATAAACTCCTAGTTGGGCAGTTGGCAGAGGTGCGTTACAGACTGATGGGTTCTGTCCGGTTGGATAAGCTACTCAGCACATGGAATGTAAAACTCATGATTGTGTTGGGGTGTCGGATGACTTGATAGTGATTACTGAAAGTAACAACATCATTAAACTTTAGGAGAATTTACCTTACAGTTTTAGAACTTGTGATTTATGTATTTCACTGAAGTGTTCATTTCAAAAAATAAGGCAACATGAGAATATAGGTGGGTGAATGTCACTCTAGTTAATATTTTAAGTGATGAGGACAACATTAATCGGTTAATGTTACCAAAGAGAATGACGTTTTAATTCCACTGAGTGGGTCTCGTAATATAAAGCGTGGTGTCACTGTTAAGGCAAATGGGGAATAAGAAGTAAATGCAAGTCAGACTAAATCACCACGTCGTCGCGTAGTGATGATGATATTAGTGTCCCAAAGTAAATGAGCTTAACGAGATGTTGTAAAAAAAGGGGCATGTGTACCAGCTCTCTTCATCACAAAAAGGAAGACTGGTGCAAATTTCTGCTGTTCTGACATATCAAAATTTGTAACAAAACTTTGCGTTGTGATCCATTGAAGAAGCGTCTTTACTATGAAATTAAAAATCCAGGGCCTCTGATCTACCTCTGGAGAGACTACGACGAGCCTGAAATCTAGAAGTGAAAAAAAGATGAGTATAATACATACCGACATTATCATTCAGCTACGAACTTTCTTTTGATGTTGCTGAGCAACATTCATACAATATTTTTAAAGGAACACACCGTCATTTTATTGTGTTATTGTTTATTTAAGTACAACCCAGGTTTCGGCCTTTTATACCGTTTTCAAGTATTTGATTTTATATCTTCAACATATATTGCGTGACACTTAATATGTTGTCAAGCTCAAAGTTGGCCATAAATTAAGAAATACATTGGCTTCCGACGAAATGCCAAATGCAAAATCACCATTTTGTAACAGATCAGTAAATAATCGTGGGAGCACGTCATATTTAGTAAAAACAGGCTTACGCTGGTAAATAAAAGATGAGCACGTGCCCTTAAAACGTAATGATAATGAAATCTGTTACAAGATGGTGATTTTACCTCTGGCATTTCGTGGGGAGTCCATATTTTTCTTAATCTGTGTCCACGTTTGAGCTTGACAACATGTTAAGGGCCCTGCAACATATGTTGAAGAAATAAAATCAAATACTTGAAAATGGTATAAAAAGCCGAAACCTGGCTTGTACTTAAATAAACAATAACACAATCAAATGGCGATGTGTTCCTTTCAAAAATACGAAATTTTTGTTAATGTTCTCTCTTTCTCAGTGAATTTGGTATGGACGGTACTGGTAGTTAAAAATAATAGAAGAGTACACTATTATGACACGAATTTTCATCAGAGATTTTTACGTAGAACAGGATAGAGCAGGGGCGGGCAAACGGTGCACGCAGCTCACGAGCGCACAGTCGTCGACCGGGCCCCGGGGCTGTGGCGACAGCCGGCAGGTTGCGGTAGAGTGGTAACGGGCTAAGCTGCGGACGTTGAAGCGAAGCGGCCACCACGTAGTGAGCGTTGTATTTCAAGAACCGGAAAATGCAGAGTGAATCGAGGAAATGAAGAAATGGAGATTTGCTGTCTTTTAAAAAGGAATGGGAGGATAATTTTTACTTTGTGCAAAAATGTGAAAATTCTAAATGTTTAATATGTGGTAGTATTCTTGCTGGTCAGCGGAAGTTTAGTATTGAACGCTATTATAATAAATTTCACAAGGACGAGTACAATTTGTTGTCGGATCCTGAGCGGATGGGGAAATTGAATGAGGTTAAGAAAAGCGATCTGACAATACTAGATGAATCTGACGTAAGTTGCTGTTGTCACGAGAGATCTGTGACTTTCTTTCGTCATGTCTCTCATCTAACTGATTTAACATTTTATGGAGCACTGTTTTCAAGTTTTCAGGATGACAACAATGACAGCCTAGCGATACGTGCAAGTTATAAGATTGAGCTTAATATAGCGAGCGCTCGAAAACCATTTGCTGAAGGTGTGTTTATAAAGGAGTGCATCAATGACACTGCTGATTTACTTTGCCCACTGAATGCAAATCAGCTTCGAGCTGTAACTCTTTCTCGACGGACAGCAAGTCGTCGTATACGTGCCATGGCAGGTGACGTTTACCGTCAATTAAGGAGTGCAGTGCAGGAGTTTATTGCATTTTCCACCGCACTTGATGAGTCAAAAATGTAGTTCAAATGGCTCTGAGCTCTATGGGACTTCTGAGGTTATCAGTCCCCTATAACTTAGAACTACTTAAACCTAACTAACCTAAGGACATCACGCACATCCATGCCCGAGGCAAGATTCGAACTTGCGACTGTAGCGGTCGCGCGGTTCCAGACTGAAGCTCCTAGAACCGCTCGGCCACTCCGGTCGGCACTTGAGTCCACAGATATTTCGGACACTGCGCAATTAGTGATTTATGTCCATGGCGTGGACACTGCTCTGCACATAACAGAGTACTTTTTAGATATGATATCTTTAAAAAGCGCGACCACTGGCGCGGACATCCTGAAAACCATTAAAGAAGCTATCGAATCAGCTGGATTAAACTGGGAACGCTTGGTGTCAGTCACAACAGACGGAGCACCTGCAATGAAAGACGAACAGGTGGGATTTGTTGGCTTACTAAGAAAAAGCTACAGCGTACAGAAGAATCATGGTATAGCATCCACTGCATTTTGCACCAAGACGTACTCTGTACAAAAGCAGCAAAACTGGGGGACGTCATGGAAGTGGTTATTCGGACAGTTAATTATTTGAGATCCCACGGGCCTAAACATAGACCGTTTCACACATATTTAGCAGAAATTGGGGAAGAGTACGGTTACATACCATACTACAGTGATGGCCGCTGGCTTAGCCGCGGTAATGTACTCAAAAGATACTTTGAGCTGAGAATACCAATAAATCAGCTTTGAGGGAGAAAGGAAGGTATGATCCCAAGTTAGAAGATCCAGAGTGGGTTGCCGACCTCGCAATTTTAATAGACATTACCAGACACACGAATCCATTGAACACAAGTTTGCAAGGAGAACATCAGCTAATTTGTGAAATGGCTGAAGAGGTGCCAGCTTTCACTAGCAAGCTTGAGCTGAGGGAACGAGAGCTCCCTTCAGGGAACGCAGTGCTTTTCCCTACTCTGTCTACTGTGCGAGAACAGAACTGCAGAGATTACGTTTCCCTACTTAGTGCAATAAAACAGGAATTTCTCACCCGATTTAGGATATATCATATTTATCCCAAGCTTTTGAATGGCTCTCGAGGTCATTTGCTGTTTCTGTAGATGGTTTTCATCCCAATTTGCAAATGGAATTAGTAGATCTACAGTGTAATTCTCGTCTGAGAGACAAGTACTTTTTGGCAAGACTTTTATCATGACTTTTCACAGCAAGAGTTTCCTCGTCTCTGTCGTGAAGCCGCGAAGATAATGTCAATGTTTGGCTCGACATACGCTTATGACAGATTTTTTTCTGTTGTGAAAATTAATATGTCTCGGTTAAGAGCAAACATCAGTGATGAAAATTTACGTAACTGTTTGCGTCTGTCTGTATGTAGAAATTTTGTTCCAGACATCAAACGTATTGTAAACTCTACCTGTGGTAACTAAATAAAACGTATCGTAGGTAATAGGTACTCTTTCAAACCATGATTTCTTTCAAGCACTCCTACTAACCTTATTCCTTCATTCAATAAAGCAAGCTATGAAACAAAACGCATTACAGAGGAAGGAGCGGAGAGACGGTATGGTGGGGAGGGGAGAGAAGCGGGCGGCCAGCTTGTCCCTGTATGCACGCAGAACACCTGTTTACTTCAAAAATGGTTCAAATGGCTCTGAGCACTATGGGACTCAACATCTTAGGTCGTAAGTCCCCTAGAACTTAGAACTACTTAAACCTAACTAACCTAAGGACGTCACACACACCCATGCCCGAGGCAGGATTCGAACCTGCGACCGTAGCAGTCCCGCGGTTCCGGACTGCAGCGCCAGAACCACTAGACCACCGCGGCCGGCACCTGTTTACTGCACACGTGCAAGTGCACCGCACACGTGCAGCATTCCTGCCCGCCCCTGGGATAGAGCAACACTCTAGAACGCAGTGTAAGTTCCTCGGGAGCATCTTCTGAGAACACTCCCTTACAGAGACTGTGGTGCAGTCAGCACTGGAGAGCTTCTGCTCGGCCGTGGGAAGGTTCCAGTCAGCGGCCATGGACTCGCTCCTAGGTCCTCGCCATATTCCACGCCAGCAGATTGCCAACGACGAGAAAGAGCCGGAGGCGTTCAGTTCGCAGTTTCCTACTCACGAACTCCTCCGTGACTTTCCAAACACGGTAGTCATTTTTGTGGAAATGGCAGGTACGTATTTGGCTACCCACAGCTCCAATAAAAAATAATGTTCAAAACAACTTCGTGTCGTTGTACCTTCTGCCTCGGTTACACATCTACAGTAATGGCGAACAGCCGCGACAGGTGGTCACTATGATGCACTGTGTTCACTACATTACGTAATCAAAACACGAAATGCAGCCAAGAGTTGTTCGGAGATATAAAACCAAGTTCGTATGAACGGTGACACAGCGGACGGTGTTCGCAACAAGTAATCGTAAGGCTCCAAGCTATAAGACGGTGCAAGGCTGGATTGGCTCGATTCTGACCAGTCTGACAACGCCCGATACGAAGTGCACGAAGAAAATACCTTTAGACCCTGATCCAAAATGGGAAGTGCTAATGGTATTTCGTTCATCACACATTTTCTTCTAAAGGCATTATCTGATTAATGATGTTTCGCTAAAATAAAATCATATTTGGAGTCAGTCACACTATTTTCGATGTATAACGCGTCTCGATAGTCGAATTTTCATCATCATGTAGACCACAAACAGACAGTACTGTATATCTTCTACACACACAACACCACTCCTTGGCTGTTTAGCCATACGCTAGTGGCAGCAAAATATCACTTGTGTATTCCGCAACTCAAAAGAACTAATGCAGTAAAGCACAAGGCGAAGGACATGATAGTGACAGCGATGGCGTTACTATCAGAATACGTAGTGCAAGGAATGAAAAATTGGTTTATATAAAAAATGATACTCCGAACAAGGTTGTCCACAGTTTATATACGTCCAAACGACGGCACCATATTACTCAGATCTTAACTTTGATTAACACGCTAATTTTTTTCTTCCAACAGCGTACCTCTGTCCTGTCCATGTGGCACACGAATTGTTTGTGACCAAATTGGAGCGTTACTATTTATGGAGCAATGGTTTTCTATTTGATTTAATGGCCTTAATAGTTACCACTATCCGCGTTTCTTGCTGCCTGATTCTTAGTTCAGTTTTACTTCTGATGTTGTAGACACAACTTTTCTTTATAGTGCATACCACAGCAAGAAATTTATTGCACGAAGGTGCCATTTTCCACTTCTGCTGTATTTATTTGATTGAGTCATGACTAGTTTATGCCTTTTCAGGTGATTTTCTGTATAAAAGGGAGTCTACAACATTACTGCCAAAAACTGAAAAGCAGTTATATGAATGTATCTTGTTACAAATTTAGTACAAAGGATATACCTAATCGAAGTATCATTAGTAGTATTAACAGCTCCTTTTAATTCTTATGCAGAAAAATCAATTACTAACACAACAGTTTCTATAAACATGAGAATATATATATATATTAACCAGGTCAAAAATACACATATTCCTAAGAATAGTAAACTCGTTTCTTTCAGTATCACAAAATTTACACAAATATACGAATATATAACTGAAACTAATAACAGCCAAAATCTGTGAGGTCATTCAACTATTACAGCTGACTCTTTCATTGAATTATTTTTGCTTTCAAGACGATGCAGATTCCCAATCAGGTGGTTTAGCCATGAGGTATTCACTAATCATACTGAAGCAAATTTTTTTGAGAAGTCCTTTACAACGAATATCACATCGATGACAGTGTAGTCCTATTAAGCAATACAGAAGACTACATAGCTGATATGAGTCCCAGCAAAGTAGTATGCATTTTAAAATCAAATTCACCAGTGAAATCGAAATAAAGAACTGTATTAACTTCTTATATATTACAATAAAGAAAGAAAATTCAATGTCCAAATTTGGAATTTTTCGAAAATGAACCACTACCAACACAGTAATGATTAACGAATCATGCCAACCTGTAATCCATAAAACACATATTTGCACTCTGTGATATCTTCAACTGATGAAGATAACATCAGTAAAGAAATAGTGATACTAGAAAACATTGCCATAATAAAAAAATTTTGAGTCACAAATAATTAAAGAAATAAATTGAAATAAGGTAAAAGTCAGATGGAAACGAAAGTGAGAAATCTAAACACACGCCTAAAATCATTGTTTTGCCCTGTTATGGAAATGTTTCTAATAAAATTGCCAAAACTTTTAAAAATACAAGTATAAAATTTGCTTCAATACTGAAAACAATATTAGTAATATTTTAGAACACATCACCAGTACAACGACTTTTAACAAGTCAGGCACACACTACATTGTATGTGACGATTGTGATGACGTGTACATTGGGCAGACTGGGAGAGTACTTTGAGACACATTTTAGGGGGCACATTCAATCTAACGTAACCATACAAGTGCCTTTGCACTGCGTCTCCTAAAAAGCACACAAATGTCCAAAAACATTAACGAAAAGCTGCAAAATTTGGATTATGCTATGAAAACAAAGAAAATGTATAAGTTTAAGAAAATGAAATTTTCAGTCAATAAAAAAGTAAACTTGATTCACGTATTAAAGAACGAACAAATCTACACAACAGGAAGTTCCTCGATAACTTAAACCACATTCTACTAATGGCCAATTAAAAATAGTCTGTACAATAAATGAAACTTAAAACTTAGCCTTATCTCATCGTACATATACAGTATTTTTATTTTCTACATTTTTTTAATTTATTGCTATTTATTAACTTCCCTGTCAGCCGCCGGTAGCTGAGTGCTCAGCGCTACAGAATGTCAATCCTAAGGGTCCGGGTTTGATTCCCGGCTGGGTCGGAGATTTTCTCCGCCCAGGGATTGGGTGTTATGTTGACCTAATCATCACCATTTCATCCCCATCGACGCTCAAGTCGCCGAAGTGGCGTCAAATCGAAAGACTTGCATCAGGCAAACGGTCTACTCGACGGGAGGCCCTAGTCACACGACATTTTTTATTTTAACTTCCCTAAGATACGTACAAATGTACATTCACCATTATTTGAAATTATTAGTCCATGCTTAGCTTTATTCTTCGTTAAATGTAATATCTTCGTATATTTCACGCAAGTTTAAAGACGTTGTCATTTTAATGCGTATGGTACATTTTCCTACTGCAGGCAACTATCTATCTAGTAAGTTTCTAATAAGTTACATTCACATCGTTATTGCCATTCTCTTTTATGAGGTGGTGTAGTTCGCTCTAGTTTACATAGAAAATCACTTGAAAATTACATAAATAACGGAAACAATAAAATAAATACCAAATGAGTTGGAAACGGCGCCTTCTCTTAGACAGAAACAGGTATTGTTGCTAAGTCCATCTCTCCTCTGACGATCATATATCAGAGAAATTTGACATCAAAGGCATCCGAAAATATACTCTCTCAAGGTTCTCTTAAATGTATTTTTCAATTATCGTATCTGAGTCGATGTCGGAAAATGTCCATATTGAAATACAGGAAACATCACCAATGAAAACTTTAAAAATTCTGATCTAAATTACTACGTCTACGTCCAAAGATTGATAATTTTCTAACGCTTATCATACCGTGAACGTATTCGCTACAAAAACAGACCTGCTACAAGCATGTTTGCCTCTGGAATGTGACAGAGCTTTTAATAAAGAACTATATTTAATACCTCGTAAAAGTCGCGCAGCTGTACCGTGTATCAGTTATATACTCGGGAGACAGGTACTATCATGTTCTTCAAGACACTCGGCTGTTGACAATTACGAGAATACGGTAGACACACCAATGAAAACTCAACCTGTCGCGCGACGATGTTGGTCCACCTTTCTCTTCGGCTGGCAGCCCGTTCGTAAAACCGGACTTTTTATGCTTGCTGATCTGGAAGCATTAACTTTTTATCAGTTCACACCGTACCTGCAGAGTAGGGGTGCGTCACAAGCCACTAAGCCCTGATCTCCACTTGAAGGCGTGCTGACGTTGCAACTCGTTTTCCTTGAGAGTTTTTCACGGTGTTAAAATGTTGCACTAGCGACGCACGAGAACGACATGGAGCGATACTGTGAAGGCATTATGCAACAGTTCAGACATGTTGAAGTATACCTGAAGATAGAACTGCTCCGGTGTTGACACTTGAATTTAAAGTTCTTTTTTGTATATCTTTTCTTCAGCATTTGATAATGAGAGTTCAGCTTCAAGAGAAAAAATACACTTAAGAGTAACCGTATTCGTTAGCAGATTTGTGTATTCACGTCTTTCAAAGAGTAGTGTCCTTCGCCTTAATGCATCTCTGCTTGTCGGCACTCTCGGGTTATTCTCTGTTTATGTTCTTCGTCCTTTCGTTAACTCACTTCGCAACAATGACGGGATGGTTCCTTGCACAATGCTACTGCCAGATTTACTGCTCCATCTAATGACGTCCATATAGACAGAATCTACATTTCCTTCAGATTGCTCATCCGACACGACTGAGTTAGGACCGATGACCCTAGCAGTCTGGTCCCTTCAAACCCACAAACCAACCAACCAACGACTGAGTTACCACAATATGAGATGAATAGGAGCACAATTAACACTCCTTGCACTCCTTGATCGGTTTTCGTCAAATATACCCAAAGAGCATTCACGATGAAAAAATTGACTGTCTCATACTCGTTGCCACGCAATAAAGATGAAAATGGTTCAAATGGCTCTCAGCACTATGGGACTCAAGAGCGGAGGTCATCAGTCCCCTAGAACTTAGAAATACTTAAACATAACTAGACTAAGGACATCACACACATCCATGCCCGAGGCAGGATTCGAACCTTCGACCGTAGTGGCAATAAAGATGAAGCAGAATGTGTAGGCCTCAGATTCAGTGCATTTTTGCATTTTTGTTTTTGTGTTTTTGTAAAGAATTTTGCTGTGTACGTTGCCATGCGCTGTATATCTCTACTTATCTCTTCGTCATCTATCGAATGCCTCGTGTCTTTTAAAAGAATATCCTTTCAGGCGTTTGACAACAACTTCTGGCCAAGAATCCCCTATAGGTTTTTCCACTGCGTTACGGTTACACGAATTGTTTTTTTTCTTTTTTATTCTTTTTTGTTGGCCTTCACCGTACACCATACAGTTAGTTTTGACTCACATAAAATGTAATGGTACAAACAGAAATTTAGTGTTACATTATTTGTTTGCAAGTTCGTACTCGTTGTAGGCAGAACAGACATAATTACAGACCAATACCGTATAGCCATTGCAAACTCCAATGTTATGGAACACTTTTGTGCCCTTCATCGTCAGTGAAGTGTCGATTTTAGATGTGGAGATCTGAGGCACCAGTGAAGCTGTACATGGCGTAGGTGTCTATGACACGGTTGCTAACAAAACCGTCACGCAAGTTTACTAAAAGTTTCCTGCGAACCTCCTGCTCAGTCGACGTCATGATCTTCTCTTCTCTCTTGGAACCCAGCAAAGAGCTTCCTCGGTACATCTACCATCCATTCAAGTGGCTATGTGTGTCCACCTCACCACTACTGTTTTTTTTTATGAGGGACATAATTACTTCCTTCACTCTAACCTGTTGCCTGACCCATTCATTGCATTTTCTTTTTTTTCTTTTTTATAGCTCCTCGTAACGTCCATCACGCAACTTCCGATTTCCAGCTCAGCAGTATTTCATGTCAGTCTTCGAGCGGCATTCGCATTAAAGGTCTACTTTTATTGCTTTTATTGCTACGTGTCAAAATTGGCAAAATGCATTTTACAGAGGCGTCCGAATTTCAATTCTGAAATTACTATTTAGATTGCAGAAAGCACTTCAGATCATTTTCCTCTTCTGTTTCTTTCTTTTCTTCTGTGGATGGTCGGTCTGTTAAGGACTGTGGTTGCTTAAATGTCTCTATAGATGAAATGTTTACCGATGTACAGTATACAACGAAGTACTCTGCCTTTACGTTATCTTATTTCCCGAAACCCTCTTCAACTGATGAAATGTTAGGGACGACACGGCTTATGTAATTCACTGTAACACTTCCTGTGCTGGTGTGCAGTTGATAGCGATATGTTCACACAGCTCTGTATCTTATGAGACAGAGAAGCGAGCTAGTCCCACGTTAGATAGATACGCTGTATTCGGCGAATATTTACTATTTGCACGATATACGAGAGAGCATGTGCTGCGACAAGTGCCGATGTGATAAGGAATACCACTCAATCCACGATAAGAAGATTGCAGCACTACATTGATACCAATGGTCACCATATCGAACACCTTCTATAAATGGACGTTCATACCATCTCTGCGATCTTCGTTGACCTTCAAAGACCTTACTGTTACACATCACTGGATTCGTCTCGATAGCCGCTATGAGAAAATATGTCCCAACCTATAACATCCCATTTAAAAAAAACAAAGTTGACCTTCATATCTCTGAAGCGACCCCACATAGCAAGAAAAACCACCGTCATATTATGGCTCCCGTTGTCCTATGCAACGTTTGTCCCACAAACTTTTCAGCTCCTATCATACTTTCGGAGTTATACTTGGTGGCAATAGTTAGTGACTCATCCTGTATATGTGGTGTCTGTTCTTCTGGACTTGTCCAAAAGAACAGACACTACAAGTAGAATTGCAAGGACACACTTCGACGGGCATAATACGACTGTTTGAACGCAGTTGCATACCATCGTTCGTTCCCTTGCGGGAATACCGTGAGGCTGCGAGCAATGGGGAAAATGAACGGTTTCGCATCAGTGGTGAGAGACACTTCGGAATTTGAACGGACGGGAGAGTTTCGAGTTGGCTGAGGTGGTCAAGGCGACCGTTCGCGAGAAGCGGAGAATCAGGGTTCGAGTCCTGAGTTACAAACGTGCAAATGCAGCTGTTGAATTATATCAAAGCGAGAAGCGGCTAAGTCATATAGATTTCCCTTTATATATGATTGACGACCGTCGCTTTCGCAAGTCTGTCAGCTTGAGTGTGGTGTTTATGCTGTTTCCCACGCTCATTTAGGCAAATGCTGGGCTAGTCCAAAATCTTCACCTCAGCAAATGTGGTGTACAACTAGATAAACTGAAGTATACACAATTCACAGACAGATGTAGTACACGACTTCCATAAAGCTGGTGAGACTATGGTGAAAGTAAGGACACCAGACCACAAAGTTAAAATAAAATTAACTTCCCAAAAAGAAGGAAATTACCTGTTACGCTTACAGGAAAATCAATGAAACCTTTGGAGAAAAGAGAAACAACTGTACGAATATCAGGAGCTCAGACGAAAAACCAGTCCGAATGAAAGAAGGAAGGCGTGTATGGAATGTGGAAGGAGCATACAGAGGATCTACACAAAGGACATGAACTTGAAGGCACTATTGTAGAAATGGAAGAGGACGTAGATGAAGATGAGATGGGAGATATGGTACTGAAAGAGGAATCTGACAGAGCACTGAAAGATCTAAGTCGAAACAACGACCCGGGAGTAGATGGTATTCCATCAGAACTACTCACAGCCTTGGGAGAGCTAGACATGACAAAACTTTTACATCTAGTGAGCAAGATGTATGAAACAGGCAAAATGCCACCATACTTCAAGAAGAATATAATTGAAATTCCAAAGAAAGCAAGTGCTGACAGGTGTGAATATTACCGAACTGTCAGTTTAATAAGTTATGGTCGCAAAATATTAACACGAATTCCTGACAGCATAACAGAAAAACTAGCACAAGCCGACCTTGGGGAAGACCAGTTTGGATTCTGGAGAAAAAGGGAATAGGCGGGGCAATACTGAACCTGAGACTGGTCTTAGAAGTTGGCTTAACGGAAGACAAACCTACATTTATAAAATTGTAGACTTAGAGAAAGCTTTTGACAATGTTGACTGGATTACTCTCATCGAAATTCTAAAGATAGCGGGTGTAAAATACAGGGAGCGGAATGCTGTTTAAAATTTGTGTAGAAACCAGATGGCTGTTATAAAGAGTCGAGGGACGTGAAAGGGAGGCAGTGGTTGACAAGGGGGTTGGCTGTAGCCTATCCCTGATGTTATTTAGTTTGTACATTGAGCAAGGAGGAAAGGAAATCAAAGAAAAATTTGGAGTAGGAATTAAATTTAAGGAAGAAGAATTAGAAACGTTGAGGTTTGCCCATGACATTGTAATTCTGTCAGAAACGGCAAAGGACTTGGAAGAGCAGTTGAACGGAATGGATTGTGTCTTCAAAAGAGGCTGTAAGAAGAATATCAACAAAAGCAAAGTAAGGGTAACTGCAGTTGAATAAAATCAGGTGTTGCTGAGGGAATTAGATTAAGAAACGGAACTCTGATAGTAGTACTGAGTTTCATTATTTTGTCAGCAAAGTAACTGATGATGGTGGAAGCAGAGAGGATCTAAAATGTAGTCTGGCAATGGAAAACAGAGTAGCATGGATAGCCGCATCAAACCAGTCTTCGGACTGAAACCCTCACAACAACAACAACCTAGTACGATGCGATAACCGCTAGGAGAGAGAGAGAGAGAGAGAGAGAGAGAGAGAGAGAGACTTTCTGTTCGTTGACTTCCCAGAACTCTATCTGTATAGTGATTGAAGGAAAACAAAAGTTTGGCCTGCAACATCGAGTGAGACTTACAACATATTTACAGACGTTTCTTCAGGTATTGTGATCATCAGTCTTAAGATTGGATGGATGTGGTTCTACACGCTAGGCCATCCTGTGCAAACTTCTTTATCTCTGGGTAGCTACTGCAACCTAAACCCATCTGAATCTGCTTACTGAAGACCAATGTTGTCATCCAAGGATGGAGAATATTACGTACAGCAAGGCAGAATGCATCTGTGTGCTTGTCTGTAAAAGCTCTGCTCTTTAGTTTTCACGTTAAAAGCGTTGCAGTATCAAGTAACGCAGCGGTAAAACAACGCTATTTCGTTTCAGTTCGAAAGGTGGCGTACATAAAATCACTCTGTTCGTTGTCTACAGGGATGCAAAAATGGGTGAATGAGACAACTGTGAATTTCATAAATGCGGTACGTACATCTACTAGGAGAGGTCTGGAACACACAAAAAATAATATACAGGGCGAACCACACCTCCACTGACGAACATTCCGAGGTGGCAGCAAGGGTAAAAATGCTTCAAATGGCTCTGAGCACTACGGGACTTAACATCTGAGGTCATCAGTCCCCTAGAACTTAGAACTACTTAAACCTAACTAACCTAAGGACATCACACACATCCATGCCCGATGCAGCATTCGAATCTGCGAAAGTAGCGGTCGCGCAGTTCCAGACTGAGGCGCCTAGAACCGCTCGGCCACAACGACCGGCCGGTATCACGGGTAAATACAAGAAAAAAAATGTAGTAAACAGGGGATCTAAGATGTATACTGTGAAACCCACCTTTCTACTTCAAGCTTTCTTTAAAGTAACTTGGGAAGAGGTGGTACGGAACAAAAAGGGAAAAAAATGTGCAATAAACGTGGGCCCTTAAGTGCCTATCTTAAGAGCTATGGGCACTTGTTCAGTAGAAGAGTTGTATTTCACAGTGGAGTAGAGGAACAAGTACTCACACGGCTTAGGATATGCATTTTATGGCCCATGTTTACTAGACTTTTTTCATGTTTTTGTCCATTCCAACACCGCTGAAAGTTTCTCGGTGGAGTTCTGTTTCACCCTGCATACAAATATAAAAATGTTAAACAGGTCATTCTCTCCGCTAACGTCGCTAAGAAGCTCTGCAGCAGTGAGCCATAATTTTATTCGACGAGGTCATGCTGGAAAGCAATGTTTCCGACCCTTTTAATCCATTCTCAATATCGGTTAAGGTATTACATGTCATGCATATTATTCGGTCGAATTTCCCGCTTCGCTAACCCCGTACAGCTAGAGGGCTCCGAATTTTACCGTGTAAAATGGCGGTGTGTAACGCAACTATGTCGGTGCGTGAGAAACATTGTGCTGTAACTGAGATTCCAGTGCAGAAAATGTGCCTCCTATTGAAATCCGTAGAAGAATGGAAGCTGTGTACGGTGATGGCTGTGTCGACATGAATAATGTGCGACGTTGGGTTCTTCGTGCCCGTATTGAAGGAAAGGATGGTGCTAATCTAACGTGTCTGACAGAGCTCGGAGTAGATGAACGCGTACGGAAACTGACGGGAATCATCGTAATCGGGTTGAAAAACTCATCAGAGAAAATCGTCGGAAAAATCAGACACATCTCTCAGGTAAGAGTGGCATATCATAAGAGCGCGTATAGGCCATCACTCCAGAACTGTGGCACAGAAAATAGTCTGCACAGTGGGTGCCTCGAATGCTCACTCCTGAAATGAAACGGGGTTGGTTGGTTTGTGGGATTAAAGGGACCAGACTGCGATGGTCATCGGTCCCTTTTCCCAAAAAATTAAAACCGCCCAAAGAGAATAAAAAACGAACAGCAGGAAAGACGTCAGACGACACAGGACGAGAAAGTCTCCGACAGAGATCAGACAAAACAAATTAAAACACACAGAGAGTGACGGTAGTTGGACGACCATAGAGAAAAAAAGAGGAAAAGCCAACCACCAAGAACACATTAAAAACTCAGTTTAAAATCAGAGGCTAAAAGCCAGAATCAACACTAAAAAACAAACACTCAGATTAAACTATAAAAAACCCCTGCCCGAATAAAACGCAAAACTAGTAAAAGGACAGGGAGCGTATCAGGCAGCGCAAATGTCTGCCTGAGCACAGTTAAAAGCGGACAAGTTAATAAAATGTGCACCACCGTCAAAACCGCCTCACAGCGACAGAGAGGCGGGTCCTCACGACGCAATAAATAACTGTGAGACAGTCGGGTGTGGCCAATGCGGAGCCGACAAAGAACAACTGAATCTCTGCGAGTGGCTCGCATGGATGACTGCCACACACGCGTCGTCGCCTTGAGAGAACGGAGTTTGTTTGGCGTGGGCAGATTGTGCCATTCAGTGCCCCAAAGCGAGAGAACTTCGCGGCGGAAGACTGCCCGCAAATCAGTCTCCGGGAGGCCAATGTCCAGGGTGGGTTCACTGGTGGCCTGTTTGGCCAGGCGGTCAACACGTTCATTGCCCGGGATACCGACGTGACCGGGGGTCAATACAAAGACCACAGAGCGGCCGCAACGCGCAAGAGTATGCAGGGACTCATGGATAGCCATCACCAGACGAGAACGAGGAAAACACTGGTCGAGAGCTCGTAAACCGCTCAGGGAATCGCTACAGATAACGAAGGACTCACCTGAGCAGGAGCGGATATACTCTAGGGCACGAAAGATGGCGACCAGCTCAGCAGTGTAAACGCTGCAGCCATCCGGCAAGGAACGTTGTTCGGAATGGTCCCCTAGAGTTAGCGCATACCCGACACGACCAGCAACCATCGAACCGTCAGTGTAAACAATTCCAGAGCCCTGATACGTGGCCAGGATGGAATAAAAGCGGCGGCGGAAGGCCTCTGGAGGGACTGAGTCCTACGAGCCCTGTGCCAAGTCGAACCGAAGGCAAGGGCGAGGAACACACCACGGGGGTGTACGCAGAGGTGCCCGGAAAGGAGGTGGAACAGGGAAAAACCCAAGCCCGGAGAGAAGCTCCTTGACGCGTACGGCGATCGGACAACCCGACCGGGGTCGACGGTCTGGCAGATGGACGACTGACTGCGGGAACAGGACACGGTAATTTGGATGCCCGGGCAAGCTAAAAACATGGGCAGCATAAGCAGCCAGTAATTGTTGGCGTCGTAACCGCAGTGGAGGGACACCTGCCTCCACTAGTATGCTGTCCAAAGGGCTGGTGCGAGAAGCACCAGTGGCAAGGCGTATCCCGCTATGGAGGATTGGGTCGAGCACCCGCAATGCTGAGCCATAAGCCAGGCTCCCATAATCCAGACGAGACTGGATTAACGCCTGGTATAGCCGGAACAGGGTAGATCGGTCGGCGCCCCAGCGGGTGTGGCTCAAACATCGCAGAGCATTGAGATGCCGCCAACACGCCTGTTTGAGCTGCCAGGCCGGCCGAAGTGGCCGTGCGGTTAAAGGCGCTGCAGTCTGGAACCGCAAGACCGCTACGGTCGCAGGTTCGAATCCTGCCTCGGGCATGGATGTTTGTGATGTCCTTAGGTTAGTTAGGTTTAACTAGTTCTAAGTTCTAGGGGACTAATGACCTCAGCAGTTGAGTCCCATAGTGCTCAGAGCCATTTGAACCATTTGAGCTGCCGGATATGAGGCAGCCAAGTCAACCGGGCATCGAAAACCACCCCCCAAAACCTGTGTGATTCCACCACTGAAAGAAGTTCGCCGTTAAGAGAAAGCTGCGGCTCCGGGTGGACAGTACGTCGCCGGCAGAAATGCATAACGCAGGTCTTGGCTGCGGAAAACTGGAACCCATGCGCTACAGCCCAAGACTGCGCCTTGCGGATAGCGCCCTGTAGCTGACGTTCAACAGCTGCAATGCCAGTAGAGCTGTAGTAAAGGCAGAAGTCGTTAGCATACAGGGAAGCGGAGACAGAATTTCCCACGGCCGCGGCGAGCCCGTTACTGGCTATTAAAAACAGGCAGACACTTAAAACAGAACCCTGAAATCGGCAGAGGACCCCGAAGACCCCATCCATGAAGCGTAGAAAGGATATGATGACGTCATGTCGTATCGTACGCCTTCCGCATGTCGAAAAAGACAGCGACCAGGTGCTGACGGCGGGCAAAGGCAGTACGGATGGCCGACTCCAGGCTCACCAGATTGTCGGTGGCGGAGCGGCCTTTACGGAACCCACCCTGAGACGGAGCCAGAAGGCCCCGAGACTCCAGTACACAATTCAAGCGCCGGCTCACCATCCGTTCAAGCAACATGCAAAGAAAGTTGGTGAGGCTAATGGGACGGTAGGTGTCCACCTCCAGAGGGTTCTTTCCAGGTTTCAAAACGGGGATGACAATGCTTTCCCGCCATTCCGACGGAAACTCCCCCTCGACCCAAAGACGGTTGTAAAGATCGAGGAGGTGCCGCTGGCAGTCCACTGAAAGGTGTTTCAGCATCTGACAGTGGATGCCATCTGGCCCAGGAGCGGTATCAGGGCAAGCGGCTAGGGCACTGCGAAATTCCCACTCACTGAATGGAGCATTGTAAGATTCTGGGTGGTGGGTGCGAAACGAAAGGCTCCGACGTTCCATCCGCTCTTTAATGGAGCGGAAGGCCAGTGGGTAATTGGAAGAAGCGGAACTAAGAGCAAAATGCTCTGCCAAGCTGTTGGCAATTTCGTCGGAGTCTGTACAAACTGCTCCATTCAGTGAGAGCGCAGGGACGCTGACAGGGGTCCGATAGCCATAGAGGCGTCGGATCTTGGCCCAGACCTGCGATGGAGAGACATGGAGGCCAATGGTGGACACATACCGCTCCCAGCACTCCTGCTTACTTGGGCGGATAAGGCGGCGGGCCCGCGCACGCAGCCGTTTGAAGGTGATGAGGTGTTCAATGCAGGGATGTCGCTTGCGACGCTGTAGCGCCCGCCGGCGATCTTTAATCGCTGCAGCGATCTCAGGCGACCACCAAGGCACAGTCCGCCGCCGAGGGGACCCAGAGGAACGGGGAATGGCAGAGCGGCAGTAACGATGCCGGTGGTGACCGATTTAACCACCGCATCAATGTCATCAGTAGAGAGAGGCTCAATAGCGGCAGTGGAGGAGAACAAGTCACAGTCAGCCTTATTCATAGCCCATCTGCTAGGGCGCCCAAAAGAGTGACGCCGTGGTAGTGACAGAAAGATCGGAAAGTGGTCACTACCACACAGGTCGTCATGCACACTCCATTGGACAGACGGTAAGAGCCTAGGACTACAGATTGAAAGGTCAATGGCGGAGTAAGTGCCATGCGCCACACTGAGGTGTGTGAAGGCACCATCATTTAAAATCGAGAGATCAAGCTGCGACTATAAATGCTCAACGGTGGCGCCTCGACCTGTTGCCACTGACCCACCCCACAGAGGGTTATGGGCGTTAAAGTCGCCCAATAGCAAGAAAGGTGGCGGCGATTGGGCTATCAGCGCAGCCAGGACATGCTGCGAGACATCACCATCCGGTGGAAGGTAAAGACTGCAGACGGTAACAGCCTGTGGCGTCCACACCTGAACAGCGACAGCCTCTAAAGGTGTTTGGAGAGGGACAGACTCGCTGTGCAGAGTGTGAAGGACATAGAGGCAGACGCCACCAGACACCCTTTCATATCCTGCCCGGTTCTTATAATAACCCCGATAGCCACGGAGGGCGGGGGTTCGCATTGCTGGAAACCAAGTTTCCTGAAGAGCAATGCAGAAGAAAGGGTGAAGGCTGATAAGTTGGCGGAGCTCAGCTACATGGTGAAAGAAACCGCTGCAGTTCTACTGGAGGATGGTATTGTTCATTGCGGAGAAAGGCGTGACGGGACTGGGAAGGCAGATTACGCCGCTGGGTCACCTGCTGCCTCCGATGGAGCACCCGTGCAAGTGCTATCCATTGCGTCTGAGGGATCGGTGAGATCGAGGTCCTCAATGGACTTACGCTTCTCCGGCTTAGAAGTGGGGACTGGTGTCCCCGGTGGTTTAGTGGGTGCTGCTCCCGAGGTAGATGGTGTGGGAGCAACAGCGAGAGAAGGGGCCCCCATCGTCAAGGGGGCAGGTGAGGTCCACTGACTCTGAGAGCTGACTGTATATCTTGCAGCTGAAGGAGCTGGAGCAGGAGTGACAGTGGAGGCATAAGATGCCATCATGCGCACGGGATGTAGCCGTTCAAATTTCCGCTTAGCCTCAGTGTAAGTCAGTCGGTCCAGGGTCTTATATTCCATGATTTTGCGTTCTTTCTGTAAGATACTGCAGTCCGGCGAGCAAGGGGAATGAGGCTCTCCACAGTTGACACAGACGGCAGGCGGAGCACATGGAGTATCGGGATGAGATGGGCGTCCACAATCTCGACATGTGAGGCTAGAAGTACAGCGAGAGGACATGTGACCGAACTTCCAGCACTTAAAGCACCGCATCGGGGAAGGGATATAGGGTTTGACGTCACACCGGTAGACCATCACCTTGACCTTCTCTGGTAAGGTATCACCTTCAAAGGCCAAGATGAAGGCACCGGTAGCTACCTGATTGTCCCTTGGACCCCGATGAACACGCCGGACGAAATGTACACCTCGGCGCTCTAAATTGGCGCGCAGCTCGTCATCAGACTGCAAAAGGAGGTCCCTATGGAAAATAACACCCTGGACCATATTTAAACTCTTATGTGGGGTGATGGTAACGTGAACATCCCCCAACTTGTCACAAGCAAGTAACCTGCGTGACTGGGCAGAGGATGCCGTTTTTATCAAAACTGACCCAGAGCGCATTTTGGACAAGCCCTCCACCTCCCCAAACTTGTCCTCTAAATGCCTTACAAAGAACTGAGGCTTCACGGATAGAAACGAGTCACCATCAGCTCTGGTACAGACGAGATACCTGGGCGAATAGACGTCACTGTCATTCATTGCCTTTCGTTCCTCCCATGGAGTGGCCAGGGATGGGAACGATTTGGGTTCATAAACGTTAGCTTTAAAATGAGCCCTCGAACGCTTAGAGACTGCTGGTGGCTGGCCGCCAGCGAGAGATGATGTACCACGCTTCATTGCGGGTCATCCGTCCTGATGCCACCTACTCCGACCAAGGGCCCTCCCCACGGGCGCCACCCAGCCGCAGCAATAGCCACCTGGCAGGATGGCCATTGCCGGGAGTCCTGATGCCCCAGGCAGATGGGCATCTACTCCTTGGCATACGTGGGGAGTTAACGGCGCAGGCATCAGTAGAGCGATCCCTGTGTTGTCAGGGGGCTACAACCAACAGGGTACATGGCGGCCTCACCACAACGGACTGGCTACCGTGCTGGATCTTAGGTGCAAAAACGTCCAAGGTCGTCGTCGCAGTTAAAAGCAACACTGCAGAGTGCAGTGTGGTAATCGCACCCTGGGACGTATCCTAGCCCAAGAGATGGAAAACGAGCGGGACACCATTGCAACGACGAAAAAGCCGGCTAAAGGTCTCAATACACGACGGATACAGTGCACCATGTAAGGCGCCCTTCCCCAATTGGCTCGCTCTTCGGAATAATTTAGAAAGATGGAGGTCAAACCCGAGAGGGGACCATCACAGAAGGCCGAAACATTTGAGACTCCTTTTAGTCGCCTCTTACGACAGGCAGGAATACCGCGGGCCTATTCTAACCCCCGAACCCGCAGGGGGGTGAAACGGGGGAGACTGGACATCTGTTAACAATTTCTTTTGAGTTTGGAGCGTGATGATAGGTTGCTTGCCAACATTGAGACAGGTGATAAAAGCTGAGTTCAACATTTTGACCCGGGAAACAAGATAGCATCAACGGAGTTCCGCTATAAAGGACCACTGATGCCGGAAGAGCGCAGGACCATTCCATCAACAGGCAAAGTGATGACCATAGTGTTTTGGGATGTTCGAGGTTTGGTACATTTGGAATAAACTCTCCAAGGTACTACGAGACCCTCAGAAAACTGAAAGCACGAATTAGTAGTGTTCGTCTCCAGCATGAGAATGCCAGACCACACACAAATTCCTCGACATTTGCAACAATCCGGCGCGTTTGGGTCACTGTCATGATCGTCTTCCATACAGTCCCATTCGATTTTCATGTGTTTCCCAAACTTCAATTCGATAGTGATGAAGCGGTGCAAGCAGAGTTGAGGTTTAAAAAAAATAGCTCTGAGCACTATGGGACTTAACATCTGAGGTCATCAGTCCCCTAGAACTTAGAACTAATTAAACCTAACTAACCTAAGGACATCACATACATCCATGCCCGAGGCAGCATTCGAACCTGCGACCGTAGCGGTCGCGCGGTTCCAGACTGAAGCGCTTAGAACCGCTCGGCCATAACGGCCGGCTGAAATTTTAGCTCTATTGACAAACTCAAACTGTCTACCGTAACGGTATCAACAAAATGGTCTCTCTTTGGGAGAAACGTGTTCGTCACTACGATGATCACGTTGAGAAAGAAACATGTGGACATAAAAATGTAGAATACTAAAAACGTTTATTTTATTTAAACAACTTCACGAGTTTTCACATTTAAAATTCGGAACCTTTACTTTTCAGCACACACTCGTACATGGATTCCTAAGACTACTAAATTTTTAACGTTTGTAGTAGTGGTCATGGGCAGCAAGTTGCCAATTATCTTCGTGTTTTTATTATTATCATTTTTGTATGCATTACTTTCTCCGTATCATAACTCGAGTCGTAGATGTAACGCAATTACGAAACTGATAGGTCTGTCTCTGCATTATTGAACCACAATATACTACTAACATAAACATATGTTCGTTACTTCAAACAACTTTAATAAATTCCTGGAGTCCTTTCACCAAGGAACTGTAACCCATAGGATCAAGAGGCATATCGATGAGGAGACCTTCACTTTAAAGCGGTACGTCAAACTTTCATATCCTTCACAACAGCCATATACTGCTACCTGCGGAGTGCTTTCTTCATTGGGCCAAACAAATGGAAATCGGTAGTGAAAGATTCTGGCTGTAGGGTGGATGACAGAACAGTGTAATGAAGTTCTGTGAACTACTCCCAGGTGCGCAGACTTGTCTGAGGCCTTGCGTTGTCATGGAGAAGGAGAAGTTCGTTAGAATTTTTGTGGTGATGAACACACTGAAGTTGTTTCTTCAATATCCTGAGGGTAGCGCAGCGCACTTCGGGGTTGATCGTTGCACCTTGTGGGAGGACGTCAAACGGAATAACCGCACTGAGCCGACCGTGGCTCACGATTGTGACCTGTCCTTCCTGCAATTCTGAAATGGCGGGAATATTTTTTTAAATTTTCTGTTGATGTCTTCTGGGCCCCACTAGCCTTGCTCACCTTCGCTGTCCGTGACTGGCAGCACCAGCGTTACCGATACTAGGTTCGTGTTACTATCTGTGGAGCGAGCGCGAGTATTTCCCGTTCTGCTCTGAGGGGAAGGAGGCGGTGTGACGGAGTTGGTGGAGTGAGTCGGTGCAGCCAGTCGGCAGTCACTCGGAAGGAAGACAGTCGCATGTTAGTCAGTCGGCTCTGAGTCTCAGTCGCTTTTGGGTTGTGGACTGAGTCGGGTTCGTCGTTACTCGGCTGTGGGGCGAGTTGGCATTCAGTAGCAAGCGGGTCCGCTCGGTGCAAGGACGCGCCGGGAGCGTGGTCGACGCAGACGGAAGGCCGTCGGTCGGTCGGTCAGCTGGTCGTCGGATGGAGGTGTGGGTTCTGCTGAGCACTGATACCAATATCAGTCGGGGAAGAGTTGGCAGCCAGCAACGGTTGGGTCCGTATGGTGTTAGTATTCGCCGGGACCGCTGTTGGCGAAAGTGGGCTGCCATTGGTCGTTTGCTCGGCCGGTCATCTCACTCGACGACGTGTTGGACCCTCAGGACGAACACCATTTTCCAATTCGGGATGTGGTTGGACCTTGTTGGTTCGTTGGAAATAAGCAGCGACGCAGTCTCCACAGCGCGAAGTCAGACCGGGGCTTTTGGCGGCGGGCACGCGATGTTGCATTTGGAGGCGCTAGCTATGTGAGAGACTTTTCGCTTTCCTCCAAAGCAGGACCCTCAAGTTGAGTAATTAGTTGCCTGTTCTTAAAACTCGACTGTTACGATTTCTTTGTTTTGGTGGTTTCTTCTTAGCCGTTGACGCGTGTGATGACAAGTGGTGTTTGTTGTTGCCTAGAACCCGCAGCCTTCTTCCATAGTGATTTGACACTTGTCACTTGTTTTTTTTCTGTATTCTTTTAAACTTGTTTTGAGTGGTGTATGATACCTTAATCTTGGTGAGGCAGTGTCCGAAGTATAGGTATTTTGGTTTACTCGTCATCGGCCGATATTTTCTGTTATTTGTTCAGTTGGATCTGATCGTTGGAAATCGGTCAGATTGCCGGTTGGTCATGAACTGTCCCTAGGTTGCGCTGCCTTCTCTTATCTGACCTTAAGCCTTGGTTGCTGTCCCACTTCACTACACCCGTAAGCGACCTTCTCAGGCTGATCCTGGAGTATTTTCTGAACAACACTTGTTATTGTTTTAATTTGCGTTTTTCCCTTATGTAATTTTGTAAGTGCTGTGCTTGGCCTTCTCTAGTGTATTAATGCAGTTTTAATGATTGAAATTAGCCCTTCAGCCGTGTATTAATATTGTCTGTTTTATGTTTAGTGTATGGCCTTCGGCCGAACTTCATAACAACTTAAAGATTAGGCCTTCAGCCGTGTTTCATTTAAATTTCTTGTTGCTCTGTATTTAGGCCTTCAGGCGCCTTTGTTTCAGAATGTGTGGCTTTAATATGTAAATCCTTGTCTGGAAGGTTTCTCTTTAATTATCTTGAATTCTTGAAACGGCATTCAGCCGTGTTCTGTAAATGTTTATCTAAAGGTTGTATTTAATTATTCTTGAGTAACTGTTTGGGCCTTCAGCCGACAAGATATTTCAAGTTTTCTTAAGATTTTTTCTGTTGTATTAAAAGCTTACCTTTAAAGCCTCTCCTTTATTATGTAAAGAAAAAAATTTTTTATTGGGCTTTCAGCCGAAGAATTAACTTGAATTTTCCTTAATTTGGCCTTTAGCCGGAATTTGTAAATGTTTGGCGTTTAAACAATTTCCTTAGCTGATCTTAAATATTTTTTTCGGCCTTTAGCCGAGAAGATATTGTAATTTTGCTTAAGGCCTTCAGCCGTTACTCTAAATCCTGGTGTTTTGAAAGCAATCTCTATAACTTATTCTGGAGAAGTTACTTGGGTCTTCAGCCGTGAATTGATCTTTGCTGTTTTAAAGAGAAAACTGTGCATTGGTTTGAGCAATAAAGTCGTGTGTGTTCTTGTATAACTAACAGTAACTGACCTTGGCCCCTTTCGACAACCTGATCCGCTCTGTCCTGGAAAACCAGATTTCACCCATAAGTATCCCAGAAAAATGTCGCCAAGATTTTATCGGCTAAATATGGGGCTTTGAACTTTTTCTTCGGGGGAAGGTACTGTGGAGCTACTCCATAGACTGCCGTTTTGTTTCCGGTTCGAAGTGATGAATCATATTTCACCGCCTGCGACGATGTTCTGCAAAAAATTGTCACCATCAGCCTCGTTACGCGCAAGCAATTCCGCCAAGACCGTCCTTCGTTGCTCTTTATGGTGTTCTGTAAGGCGGCGAGGAACCAAGCACTCACACACGTGTTGATACCCCAGCTGGTGGAGGAGTGTGTGTCAGCACTACAAACAGAGATGTCCAGTTGTGCAGCGAGATACTTGACTGTGGTACGTCGATTGCCTCGAACGAGAATGTCCGCACGTTCCAACATTCCAGGAGTCACACCTTCGTGCCTCCGGCCGGCACGCGGGAGATCAGACATCACTACTTATTGAACTCCCCTCGTACATTCTTTCATATTCGTATTGGTGTTGTCAGCGCTTGGACAAATTCTTTTCAAACAACATATTCAATATAGTTTTTAATCGACCTGGGAATTGAAAGTATTCAGCATCAATTCAGGAGTTGAAGTTTGGAAAGCTGTTCGTTCACTTGAAAAAGAACACAAAAACGAAGACAATTTCTTTTACTTGTACTAACTGTTTCCCTTGTGAAAGAGAGACGCAGTCGCTTTGTAAGGTTCTCATATTTTTCTGCTACTGTAAATAATTCACCTTTACTGAACTCGGACAAAGATGAATGAGCGCTCTCGGCATGAGTTGTAAATAATATACTTGACTCTATGTTTAATTTTATTTGTGGTTGACTTGCTAGCTGGTTGTTCCAGACTAAAGATTTCCTAGCAACACAAATGCGCCTCTGAGGGAGACGAAGAAGGCTCGCTACACAATCACTGACGGTGCAGTGGTTGATTTTAACAAGCGAAGTCACACAGTAACTCCGATACAGTCAACTTTAGCCAAAACTTCTCAAGACGGACAACATAGGCCGCTTGTACGCAGAACGCTCAATTGACAACTCTACACGGTAAGTTACGTTGAAGTCGAAACTTCAGCAACTTCGTCAAAGAGTGACAATTAAATGAAAGTATATTAGACAGCCAACGGAAGGCAGTCTGTCCAGAGCAGCGAGAGCTCAGTCTTGTAACCTAATCCGACAGAAAGGCGAGAGCCAGCTCAAACAAGAACACCCGTAGAAGCCGAACACAGAACATTACCGCCCCCACCACAGTGGCCGTGGTTAAACGTGCCTATCAGCAACTCGATAACCGGTGGAAAATTTCACTCTATTGCCGAAGCACTACTATTGCACCAATGGAGATACTTAGCGCCAATTTGTGCGCCGATTTTGCTACATCACGGAGCTATCCCCTGAGCAAGCCAACCACAGTTATGATTTTGCAGAGAACGCTGGAATTTGCCCGCCAAGACTGCCTGGGAAGACAAGTCATTCCCACGCCTCACTGGTAGCCCATCAGAAAGTGTTTTCACTAAGTTTCTGCGAAGTAACGGAATCTCTAACCCCAGCCGCTCCTTCAGGCCCCTGTGGGCGTGCCGCCCCCGCTCTTATGACAATGTCGGCGTCTGGACAGCATCCACTCAACGCCCTGACACCCATCGGCTTAACCCTTTCAAGATCAGCAGAACCCGCCTGTCACCGGACCACCCGGGTGACGATAGACGCCACATGTGAAGGAATAGCAACTTTTCACAGCATGCAGTTAGAGAGGAAAATATTCATATCTTCTGAGTTTTTAATACTAGCCTTGTAATGACCATACTCGGCTATACTTCACCAAATCGAATTACTCAGAGTAAGATATAAATATGAGAGAGGGCAAGTCACTGTGTGTATAGTATAGGCATGCCACCTCTCAAACATTGTCGGGCAACAGAGACTGGCCACGTTGCGGAACAAATGATTGAAGATCGAGAGTCCGGCTACGTTGCCGGGCCACATTGTTGGAAATATGCATTTTTATGCCCCTTGTTAATGTACCTTAACACGCTGCAGTGTCCTACTGTCGGCCTGGTGCGGCCCATTCGAGAAGAAGCAGCAGAATGGCGGCTCGCCGGCGCCGTGGCCTGGATCCCCTCGCGCTGCCCTGTTGCCCTCGGCCCGCCTCCCACACCGCGGGGCGCCCGGCGCTTCCCGTCGGCGGTTAATTGTGGGGCGGCTGCCGGCTGGTGGCTGTCGCGACCTAGGCGTCGCTGAGTACGCCATCCTAGCGGCAGCGACGGCGCGATTTGCACACAATGTGGCGGGGTGGGCGCCGAGGCGGCTTCGGTCTCGCTGCTGACGGAATCCCGACCTGCCCACAGCGCGGGGCGTCGCGGCAGATCCCGTAGGCGGGGCGGGGCGTGCTAACGCCGATCACAGCCCAGCCGGGGTCACGCTCCGTGCATCAAGTCGCGGCGCGGTCGCTTCACCCGTGTCGACCTCAGCACCGCGAGTACAGTTAACAGCTTTATAAACGCACTGGCGAATTTATTACACTACTGGCCATTAAAATTGCTACACCAAGAAGAAATGCAGATGATAAACGGGTATTCATTGGACAAATATATTATACTAGAACTGACATGTGATTACATTTTCACCCAATTTGGGTGCATAGATCCTGAGCAATCAGTACCCAGAACAACCACCTCTGGCCGTAATAACGGCCTTGATACGCCTAAGCATTGAGTCAAACAGAGCTTTGATGGCGTGTACAGCTACAGCTGCTCATGCAGCTTCAACACGATACCACAGTTCATCAGGAGTAGTGACTGGCGTATTGTGACGAGCCAGTTGCTCGGCCACCATTGACCAGACGTTTTCAGTTGGTGAGAGATCTGGAGAAGTGCTGGCCAGGGCAGCAGTCGAACATTTTCTGTATCCAGAAAGGCCTGTACAGGACCTGAAACATGCGATCGTGCATTATCCTGCTGAAATGTAGGGTTTCGCAGGGATAGAATGAAGGGTAGAGCCACGGGTCGTAACACATATGAAATGTAACGTCCGCTGTTCAAAGTGCCGTCAATGCGAACAAGAGGTGACCGAGACGTGTAACCAATGGCACCCCATACCACCACGCCGTGTGATACGCCAGTATGGCGATGACAAACACACGCTTCAAATGTACGTTCACCGCGATGTCGCCAAGCACGGATGCGACCATCACGATGCTGTAAACAGAACATGGTTTCATCCGGAAAAATGACGATTTGCCATTCGTGCACCCATGTTCGTCGTTGAGTACACCATCGAAGGCGCTCCTGTCTGTGATGCAGCGTCAAGGGTAACCACAGCCATGGTCTCCGAGCTGATAGTCCATGCTGCTGCAAACGTCGTCGAACTGTTCGTGCAGATGGTTGTTGTCTTACAAACGTCCCCATCTGTTGACTCAGGGATGGAGACGTTGCTGCACGATCCGTTACAGCCATGCGGATAAGATGCCAGTCATCTCGACTGCGAGTGATACGAGGCCGTTGGGATGCAGCACGGCGTTCCGTATTACCCTCCTGAACCTACCGATTCCATATTCTGCTAACAGTCATTGGATCTCGACCAACACGAGCAGCAATGTCGCGATACGATAAACCGCAATCGCGATAGGCTACAATTCGACCTTTATCAAAGTCGGAAACGTGATGGTACCCATTTCTCCTCTTTACTCGAGGCATCACAACAACGTTTCACCATGCAACGTCGGTCAACTGCTGTTTGTGTATGAGAAATCGGTTGGCAACTTTCCTCATGTCAGCACGTTGTAGCTGTCGCCACCGGCGCCAACCTTGTGTGAATGCTCTGGAAAGCTAATCGTTTGCATATCACAGCATCTTCTTCCTGTCGGTTAAATTTCGCGTATGTTGCACGTCATCTTCGTGGTGTAGCAATTTTAATGGCCAGTAGCGTAACATACGGCGTGTTTTGGGACACACGCTTCTGTCCATTAAAACTGCAACAGCATGAAGGCGGCACGCAACAAACATCGATTTGGTATTATTGTTATTATTTTCATATCCAGGACAGTACACTACAGTTATTTAAAAATTCAAAATGTATCTACAATATACAGGGTAGCCCACTTAAAAATTTCAGTGCAAACATCTCTGGTAAAACATTACATAGAGGAAGTGGTACAAATATGGAATACCATTTTGTTTTTCGTTCACAAATTTTTCAGTTTTTCACATTAAGGAATCAAAATATCTGTAGGTCATACAGTGGGATGTACTTCAATACCGCGTACATTTTCGAACACGCACTACGTTAGGATCATTTATAAATTAGGCTTAACACAAAGTGTGACGGTTTTGGCTCTTCAGTTTTGGGGTACAAATATGGAATAGTCCATTCATTTCAAGTTTGTTGAATGTAAAACAATTAATGGAGAATCTAAAAATTCATTGTCAAGGTAAACACTACAAAACGTAATAACACAGTACGAAAAGACGAAATACACAGTTCTCAGTTATTAAATATTGTCACATTTTTTCTTGCGAAACCTAGAGCTCTATTAAATGAGGTTGTTGTGATTATTCGAATCGAAATATCCTTCTTATGGCGCTTCGAGACACGGCCCGTCACACAGTTTTAATCTGCCAGGCAGTATCAACAGTTCTGATGGCTTCACTGATTCTTGCATGAAGGGTAGCGTCGTCCTCGACTCGTGTTACGTGCATCTAATTTTCGAAGCAACCCAAGGAAAGTAATTCATATGTCGTGATACCCGTAGAACGCGGAGGTGATACGATAGGACCATCGCGGCCTATCCACCTCTCACTAAATGTGTCATTCAGCACGTCCCACCCGTTCACTGTCCACTTTTGGGATGCATCATTATGCTGGAACATGATGGACAGCTGCAGATCAGTTGTCGACCATGTTCAGGTATTCACTTTCCGTTATGGTTTTCTCTGCGAAGAAAAAAGTGCCTATCACCGTAACGTACACTATGTGACCTTTCATACTGCCAAAGATATTTCAGCAGTACCATTGTCACAGATTTGGACTGTGTATACCACATTACACATTGTACCTTCTCTTCGTCTGTCGCTATTTTCAGGCACTTGGCTTGAAGTCAAATTTGCAACATAGGAAAAAAAGAGAATTGAGAGCTGCCAAGCGTTACACAACAAACCACGATTCTCGCTCTCTAATAGTTTCCGAGTTACGCTTGTTTGAAGTCATTGCCTGACTTCAAGGACACCCTGTACAAATTATAATTTTAGCGCAAGTGCACTGTGTAGTCGGGAGTAACGCCGTCTACAGAATGTGCGTAAATAAGATTAAATAGCATGTTTATCATTCAGAAATCGCATCTTGATGCCGGATGTTAGCGAGAATATCGTGTTACGCCTTGTTTAAGAAGGAGAAACGAGCGGGTCGCATAGCCCATCTGTTATTTCAAATTTTTAATTTTATTTTTATATATTAACTTAATAGTGCAATATTCAAGCATAATTGATTGTGGTCCCCCGCCAAGTAGCAACGTCGCTTCAGCAGAAGTTATTTATTTCTGTGGAACGTGATATACTGACAACATGTCCGCTATGCACCCACTGTGTGTAGCCAATAGGAAACGTGGAAGAGAAATCATGTGATGTCTGCTGGTTACCGCCTGGGGCATAGTTTCCAGGCTGGACACACTCTCTGGCACTGGCTTCCAGCTACCAATGAAGAGATGCCTTTCCCACACCATTTGCTGGACTTCGTTAAGCAAAAACTAATTACATTTCCCTTATATACGCAGCAGTTTCGTAGTAAGAAAATTAGAGAAGCAAAGAGATTTAATCGTTAACTTTACGCTGTTAAAATTCAGAAAACTGATAGGTAAAACTAACATTACTGTCTATTTTACAATTTTTAAGCTCACGATTACGTTGGTGGCGTAAGGAAGTGAGATGGTATTACAAAATCTCACGCGACGCACATGCGCTGCAGTTTAGGCGACTTAGGTCTGCCAATCTGATGTTTCCCGGCCTGCCAGGCCATATGTGTCGTATATAAAACTTTTTGTCTCTATGTCTTCTAGATCACTGTGGCACATTATAAGCAGTCATCGTTTACACCATATAATTCAATATTATCTTTCATGATATTATATAATAACGAAATCTCAATTAACTGTTATTATATATTCCACCCAACAGATTATCAAGTAATAGTAATGATGAAACAATCCACAATAGACAAGAAGATGGGCCATTATCAACCAAGTGAGCAATGAAGAGAATTCTCACAATATCTCTCACACATACCCTTCCCCACACCCACACACACCCACCCAAACCCCACACCCACCCAAACCCCACACCCACACAAAACCCACACCCACACAAAACCCACACCCACACAAACCCAAACCCACACAAACCCACACCCACACAAAAGCCACACCCACACAAAAGCCACACCCACACAAAACCCACACCCACACAAAACCCACACCCACCAAAACCCACACCCACCAAAACTCACACCCCCACCAAAACCCACATCCCCTCCAAAACCCACACCCACCAAAACTCACACCCCCACCAAAACCCACACCCCCACCCACACAACCACACACAACCACACCCACTCACAGTCACCCACACCTGACCACACTCACCTACACCCACCCACACTCACCCACACCCACACTCTCTATAGTTCTTCTGATGTGGTAGTGTCCTATCATAATGAACAACACTGTATCATTAATCGTGCGAATATTTTGTTAGGTGTCTCCTCGAAATGAGAGCCAACTTGCTGGATAACCTTCGCTGAAGATTAAACGCTACAGTAGTATATCACAGAGAACACAGAGGTACTTTTACGTACAGTGTTCTTTGTATGAAAAGCAGTGTGTCTCCGAGACCTTGCGTCCACTATCTGATGAAAGGATGGGCGTGAATACTAAATTTTTAAACACGAGGTGCTGCGCTTCAAGGGGAGAACACGCATCCTGGCCACACAACTTTCTCCGTTGTTTTACGGCGTCCGGAACGCAATTAAGCGGCCGGCGCGACACCGGCTGGTGTGGGTCCGAGATTTACTGAAGCGCCGCGTCGCCCTTTGGTACACACGACCTGTCCCGCGGGGTCATTAGAAGCGGCTGATTAACACCGCCGGCGCGCCTAACCAGCTACCTGCGTTAACACGGAGTCGCAGTAAATTAACCACTCGCTACAGGGCTTCGGCCGCGGCCGCACGAATAGCTCATTTAAACTGGGAGCGCGCGGCCCTACAAATTGTTCCGCGATCGTACAAGGAAGCTTTGTGCGGGTGCCACCGGTATTTATACGCGGATTGCTCCCCCGGAAGCGCTTCTGGAGATCTCTGTGAGTCCGTCTGTGCGGACAAAGCATCGTCGGAGACGGCCACACACGGTAAATCTCGGGTGGGCTGGCCGTCCATCTTGCTTCTGACTCGTGCCTTATTATTCTTACGTCGCAGCCCCGGCAAGTTCAGGCTGACAACCAGGTTGGCCACCGCACAGGAAGATGGGAGTCTGTACGCGGAAGGCGGTTTTCGTGGAAATCTGGTAATAGACTTCACCCACACGCTGCGTCCACTTGAAAGAACTATTGTTTTAGTTTACTTCTTTACCTTCTTTTGCTTTCCGATGAAACGCTGTGTGCGTTACATTACTTGCCGGCCGAAGTGGCCGAGTGGTTCTAGGCGCTTCAGTCTGAACCGCGCGACCGCTACGGTCGCAGGTTCGAATCCTGCCTCGAGCATGGATGTGGGTGATGTCCTTAGGTTAGTTAGGTTTAAGTAGTTCCAAGTTCTAGGGGACTGATGACCTCATATGTTAAGTCCCACAGTGCTCAGAGCCATTTGAACCATTTTGAACCTTTACATTACTTGAACGATACCTTCATCAAAAGATAGAGGTAATGTTGCGATTACTATAGCTTGGAAGGAATGCCATTAAATGGCAATACACACTATAATTTATTGCAACGTTCTGATGCTTATACTTCACGATGTCCGCAACTTGGGTCAGACATGCAAATTAAAAACGACCTAACAGTTAAAAAACTTGACAAGTGCCAGTAGGAATCGCGCTATGAGGTTTCCGTACTGAACTAATTATGTCCACTGAGGTGGAAAAAGTCATGGGATACCTCCTAATATCGTGTCGGACCTCCTTTTTCCCGGCGTAAAGCAGAAACTCGACGTACCATGGAGTCAACAAGTCGCTGGTAATCCGTTGTGGAAATATCGAGCCATGCTGACTCTATATCTGACCATAAATGCTGAAGTGTTGCCGGTGCAGGATTTTGTGGACGAACTGACCTCTCGATTGTGCCCCATAGACGTTCGATGGGATTCATGTCGGACTGTCTGGATGGCCAAATCATTCGCTCGGATTGTGCAGAATTCTCTTCACCCAATGGCGAACAACTGTGGATCGCTGAGAAGGCATATTGTCATCCACAAAAATTCCATCATTGTTGCGGAACATGAAGTCCGTGAATGGCTGAAAATGGCATCGAAGTAGTCGAAAATAACCGTTTCCAGTCAATGATCGATTTAGTTGGACCGGAGAACCCAATCCATCCCTTGTAAACACGGAGCCACCACCAGCTTGTACAGTGCCTTTTTGACAATTTGGATCCATGGCTTCTTCGGGTCAGCGGCAGACTCGAGCCCTACCATCAGCTCTTACGAAATGAAATAGGGACTCATCAGACCAGGCCACGGTTTTCCAGTCCTCTAGGATCCCATCCATATGTTCACGAGACCAGGCGAGGCGCTGCAGGCGATGTCGTGCTGTTAACAGAGGCATTCGAGTCAGTCGTCTGCTGCTATAGTCAATTAACACCAGATTTCACCGCACTGTACTAACGGATACATTCGTCGCGCGTCTCCCATTGATTCCTGCGGTTATTTCACACAGTGCTTATCTGTTCGCACTGACAACTATACGCAAACGCCGCTGCTCTCGGTCGTTAAGTTAAGGCCATCAGGCACTGCATTGTTGTGAGATTTAAAACTTTCCTGACGTACATATCGTTCCACAATATGTCGGGCGAACCGCCGGATGTTTGCAACTTCCTGCCACAATATTTCGGCGCGGAGTCTTCTCGCCATCTTCAGGTGATACTGGCGAAAACTCCCTGCGCTCTTGTATTTAACGCCCCTCCGGCATATGCGTGGTGGATTCACTTGTTGTTGCTACTACAGGGCATTCGATTCTGCTGCGTCGCGCGCCCTCCATGGTGAAAACTCGCCGCATTGCAGACCTGTAAATGAGGGAACAAAGAAGAGGAAGAGACTTTTAAAACGACTGCCTATTTACCGTATATTGGTAACATTTCAGCGCAAGTAGGCAGAATACTAAGAAATATAAAATGAAAGCAATCTTTCACCCTCCTGCAAAAATTTCGTCGCTGTTGGGATCTGTCAAAGACGACCTAGGCCTGCGCAAGGCAGGTGTTTACAGGATTCCGTGTGACTGCGGCAAATCTTATATAGGGCAAACGACGCGTACTGTGCAAGATCGCATTGTAGAACATCAGCGGCATACTCGCCTTCTTCAGCCTTGTAAGTCTGCCATTACCGAACACTGTATTTCCACTGGTCATGCCGTGAACTACAATGAGACAAAAATTGTGGCCCATACGTCTAACTTTTGGAGTTCTATTATTAATGAACCCGTGGAAATACGGCTGTCTGACAATGAGTCTATTATTAGTCGTAACGGCGGTTACCAATTGAATTCGGCATGGAATCCAATTGTCGAAAAACTTCGTGTCCTCCGTAGCCGGCGTAGGTCTGTGATGGAATAGCAGGAAGACAATCGAATTGATATCAATGCGGCGAGTTTTCACCACGGACGGCGAGCGACGCAGCAGAATCGAACGCGCTCAAGTAGCGCACGCGCAACAACAAGAGAATCCACCACGTATGTCTCGGAGGGGCCTTAAATACAAGAGCTCAGGGAGTTTTCGCCAGGATCACCTGAAGATGGCCAGAAGACTCTGCGCCGAAATATTGTGGCAGGAAGTTGCAAACATCCGGCAGTCCGCCCGAAATTTTGTGGAACAGGCACTTCATTGTCCGTGGTGGGAGGTAATGCCTCAGATGTGTTATTCTCGGCACACCCTTAACACTGTGGACATCGGAGTGTCAACATCCCTAACGATTTCCGAAATGAAATGTCTCATGCATCTAGCTCAAACTACATCCCGCGTTCAGATTCTGTTAATTCCCATCATGCGGGCCGTAATCACGTGGGACACCTGTTCACGTCAATCACCTGACTACAAACGACAGATCCGGCAGTTCACTGACCTTTTACACACTGTGTAGCCGACCGGATTGGCCGTGCGGTTCTAGGCGCTACAGTCTGGAGCCGAGCGACCGCTACGGTCGCAGGTTCGAATCTTGCCTTGGGCATGGATGTGTGTGATGTCCTTAGGTTAGTTAGGTTTAATTAGTTCTACGTTGTAGGCGACTGATGACCTCAGAAGTTAAGTCGCATAGTGCTCAGAGCCACACCCTATGTACGCAATAATAACACCATCTGTATATGTGCGTACCACTGTCACACGACTTTTGTCACATCAGTATATGTAGACAGTTCATACCTCCCAGGAACAGAGAATCTCGGCGATTTTTGCCTGTTATCGATATCGATGCCGGCAAGATATCAGTCCCGGGGATTCCAATACTTTCGAGAATATTTTAATTTCAATTTCAACTTTTTCGTGTAATTTCGCATTTTTCATGTATTTTATTAATGCTGGAGGTATATTAGCATGCTATGTGAACTGGCAAATGCAGATTTGTTTACTTAGTCTGTTGCAATAATGATAAGATTTGACGAAAGTCTCTAGTGAAGAAAACGGTACAGCCAACCGTGTTGCTGTTACACAAATGTCGAACTGTTTTGTGGAATGCTTTGAGGAATATTTTATGGGATATTCGAACATCATCCCAAACAATGGACGTGGAATCCTACTTCAGCTAACGAAATTACTTTTGTTTCAGCATTACAGATGCTCGTACAGAAAGATTTAAGTGTTCATTTTTTCCTGTGAACTGCTAGAGAGTGGAACGATAGAGAAATGGTCTGAACGTGGTTCGAAGAACACCCTGCCTGGGACTCAGGTGCTGTAGATGCTGCAAGTGTCATTGGCATACACCGTCAGAGAATGTTTGTATGTAGACTGAGTAGTTCGTAAAGGACCTGTGATGCTAGTGATGATGTGGCGCGGTAATTGGCCAGAAGTACACTTGGCACCGCTAGATGGCAAAGGCATCGTTTCCACAGCGGCAGAGGACTCCATTTCATTCGTATCTCAGCCAATTAGCATGAAATATTTGTATACAAAAAAGTTTCTCGTATATCACTCTGCCTATTACTGAAAAGCAGATCAAAATCCTTACAGTAGTTGCTGAAATTTTCGACGGATTACGAATACATTGTAAATTTGTAACGAAAAAATATTTTCTACATGATAAAATTACAAATTAACAATTTTAGAACTTTTTTCGTTACTCGTGCTGCAAAACCTTGCTCCTTGTCAAATTACATGTTTCTAGATCGACGGGAAGTACCCTACAGATTTTGATAAGTGACTTTTGATCGCATTGGCTTAGAAGCTCGAATTTTTTACGCTCTCAAGGGACTATAGACAGTACGAGGTGCATTCAAGTTCTAAGGCTTCCGATTTTTTTTCTCCAGACTGGAAAGAGATAGAAACACGCGCATTGTTTTAAAATGAGGCCGCGTTCATTGTCAATACGTCCCAGAGATGGCAGCACCGTACGGCAGATGGAATTTTACCACCAGCGCCGAGAATGAGAACTGTTTTAAATACTTAAAATGGCGACGTTTTCCTTACTTGAACAGTGTGCAGTCATTCGTTTTCTGAATTTGCGTGGTGTGAAACCAATTGAAATTCATCGACAGTTGAAGGAGACATGTGGTGATGGAGTTATGGATGTGTCGAAAGTGCGTTCATGGGTGTGACAGTTTAATGAAGGCAGAACATCGTGTGACAACAAACCGAAACAACCTCTGGCTCGCACAAGCCGGTCTGACGACATGATCGAGAAAGTGGAGAGAATTGTTTTGGGGGATCGCCGAATGACTGTTGAACAGATAGCCTCCAGTTGGCATTTCTGTGGGTTCTGTGCACACAATCCTGCATGACGACCTGAAAATGCGAAAAGTGTCATCCAGGTGGGTGCCACGAATGCTGACGGACGACCACACGGCTGCCCGTGTGGCATGTTGCCAAGCAATGTTGACGCGCAACGACAGCATGAATGGGACTTTCTTTTCGTCGGTTGTGACAATGGATGAGACGTGGATGCCATTTTTCAATCCAGAAACAAAGCGCCAGTCAGCTCAATGGAAGCATACAGATTCACCGCTACCAAAAAAATTTCGGGTAACCGCCAGTGCTGAAAAAATGATGGTGTCCATGTTCTAGGACAGCGAGGGCGTAATCCTTACCCATTGCGTTCCAAAGGGCACTACGGTAACAGGTGCATCCTACGAAAATGTTTTGAAGAACAAATTCCTTCCTGCACTGCAACAAAAACGTCCGGGAAGGGCTGCGCGTGTGCTGTTTCACCAAGACAACGCACCCGTACATCGAGCTAACGTTACGCAACAGTTTCTTCGTGATAACAACTTTGAGTGATTCCTCATGCTCCCTAATCACCTGACCTGGCTCCTAGTGACTTTTGGCATTTTACAACAATGAAAGACACTCTCCGTGGCCGCACATTCACCAGCCGTGCTGCTATTGCCTCAGCGATTTTCCAGTGGTCAAAACAGACTCCTAAAGGAGCCTTCGCCGCTGCCGTGGAATCATGGCGTCAGCGTTGTGAAAAATGTGTACGTCTGCAGGGCGATTACGTCGAGAGGTAACGCCAGTTTCATCGATTTCGGGTGAGTAGTTAATTAGAAAAAAAATCGGAGGCCTTAGAACTTGAATGCACCTCGTATGTGACAAAAAATTTCAACTTGATACCTCCATCTGTGCCTGAGAAATAGGGGTCTTATTGCCAGATAGACGGACAAACAGATGAACAATGTAATTCTATAAGGGTTCCGTTTTCACCAATTAAGGAACCCTGAAAGTGAGACAGGCTTCCGGAAAAACTCGTGCAAATTGCACCTATAGCTACACAATACAAAAATTGAATTACGCCCAGTGCTTAGCACCAGTCGTGTATTTGATCTGTTCTGTAAAGAAATGGAGTACTTCTGTAACGGAAGATTGTGGATAGCCGATCGCCTCTAGATATCGTAATTCTCATAAATAAAACGGAAAAAATTGAAAAAACAGAACCCAAATGCGCGAAAGAATGCTGTTTGAAGAACCAGACAAATGCAAATACCAAAAGAGTAAATGAATATTGGTTGATTTTTACCGCGGGATATCTTCCAATAAACCACGTATAGTCACGAGCGTTAGTATCGACGAATAGCTTACGGATGATAGCCAAGATACCACCGACTAGCCCATAACAATTCGAGATCAAAAGCCCGAATAAATATTATCAAACAATAGAACCATTAGCGATAAAAAAAATCGACAGATTACACTGGTATACCACGGGATCGCGACATCACCAGAACACTATCATCTGCGTCCATATCAAGAAAACAAATGAGCGGGGCACACGTGTCTCGCTCACCAGAAGAAAAACTCCAAATACATAAAACCTTGCCACAGAGTGACCTCCACACAAGATCGTAGCATGAGTACAATCGGTTGCGATATAATACGATGCAGCCCAGACAGAGAGAGAGAGAGAGAGAGAGAGAGAGAGAGAGAGAGTTGTGGTCATTGAAACACTCCCGATTAGTTTGGATATTATTAATCACCGAGTACCAGCCTAAAAATGAGTTATACTGACTGTGTCCTAAGAATAAGGGCCTGATCGGCTAATACTGCTGTGGGAGTTGTTTCGTATCAGCATTTCGGCTGCTGAATAATGCATTAACACAATCGCTACGCCTACACTACACTTGTCCGTCCACTCTTGGCGTACTGCCGCGCGGTGTTCGGCCCTTAGCAGACGGGATTAACAGAGTACATCGAGAAAGTTCAAGGGAGACCAGCACGATTTGTACTATCGAGCAATAGGGGAGAGAGTGTCACGGACATGATGCAGGATTTGGGGTGGACATTACTAAAACAAAGGCGTTTCTCGTTGCGGCGTTATCTTCTCAAGAAATTTCTGTCAACAACTTTCTCCTCTGAATGCGAAAATGTTTTGTTGACGCCGCGGCCTTGGGGACACGCTCAGTCAACAATACGTAATACGAGCGGCCTTCCGCCATTACACCACGTTCTGCTATCTTAGAGCTCTCTTTGCGACACTCCCGCCCCTGAAAGCTGCCGGCATTGCACTTACTAACAGTTGCTATTTCTCTGGGACTCGTGGCACTTGACTATCGATATAGCCTAACTCGACTTGCGTCATGCAGAACTACCTTTATCTTTACGTAAGGGTCTGCGAACCCCTGACGTCTTCAGTATGAAGACTGGTTGGATGCAACTCTCCACGCTACTTTGTCCTCCGCAGGCACTTAGTCTGTATTAAGATTAACTGATGAAGACGACAGGTGAAGAAAGAAAGGAAAGATTTCTTTCAAACTACTGATTATGCCCAGTTCTTTGGGAACCAAAATTCATGGTGGTTTTTTCCGATGTGAGAAAAAAACAATCTTGTGAATTCGTGTTATGGAATGGTTTCCAGGAATCCGGGAAAACTAATGAAAACACTGCATTGGAGACAACATAAAACAGGTGATTCAAAACTGGAGTAATACGATACGACTCCAGGTATAGTAGTAGCAAAAAATAGTTGCTTTGGTACCGAGGGGAAACAGCTATGATTCTAAACGTAACGAGTGACGTTGAGACATCATCTGAAGGGTGATCTACAATGAAAGACCAGTCGTTAAGTGAAACTGTCCGTTCTGTGTTTTTTCTACATATACTTCTGTATCTTAATTTCTCAAGCTACCGTACAGTCAGTATTACTGTACTTACAAAATCGTGATCATTACGCAAGATGTTATGTTAGAGGATAGCAGAGTGTTGCTCGACTCGTATTGAAACGTCGGCTGTCCACGATCAACAGTAGATACCTTGCAATGTTTCGCATTGAAGTTCGCTGAACATTTCTTTGAATTTCTCGGGCTGGGCTACACAAACAGAAACAAGTTTTACATTTTATTCGTGAAGGGGGTTTTTATCGTACCATCTAAGGGTGGACCTTTGGCCTTCTCTCTGGAGCCTCCACCCTCCCTCCATTTTATCTCTGTCACAATTTCTTTGCATTTGCTTCTCTTTGTGTTCGTCTTTTCTCTACACGTGTTCATCTCGCCTTGTCCTTTTGGGGTGAACATTTTAATGTGTTGCAGAGTGGCTGGCTCATCCTCTTTTATTCTCGTGATCAGCCAGCCCAGGCCATCTGCTCTATGGTGTTAATACAATCTTCTACTTTTCCTTATGGTGAATGTTTTCCCCGTTTTTTGTTTGTGCCATTCGTTTTCTTTTTAGGTGTGGTTCCGCATTCATTTTCCCCCTTTTCCTTTCCCAAACGTACTTTGGGAGTTGTTTTACCCTGAGCCTTTTTGCGTGTGGAACAAGAGACTGATGACCCCGTAGTTTGGTCCCTTTATTCCTCGAACCAGCCAACCATAATTACGACTGCCTGGTGTCAGTGTCAGCACACGGACGAAATTACGATGGATTTATTAACCTGTTGTTCTCATGTATGACAGTCGTTAATGGCTTCCATTGATAGTACCGATCACCATGTTGGTTTAACAAGAATAATATTCTCAAACTCGTACTCAGTCATCTACACTGACAAAAAAATTTACAGTACCAAAGTGGAGTTGTAGTACATAAGTGAAAGTTGGTAGGAGTGTTTGTGCATCTGAAAGATCACGTCTATACAAATTTCGTGCCTGTGTCAAAAGAGTGGCCCTAGTAGAGCCACAATGAGGATGCAACTCATGGTTGCTTTAAATGCATGCTCTAACGGTCGAGACCGTTAGTTACCTTAGAGATTGGACGCGGTGAGTTGGTGTTGGTTAAGAAAGTCTATAAGGCGACAAAGACGCGATTATCAACAACTCAATGAGTTTGAACGATGTAATCTAATAGGGCTACGAGAAGCTGGATGTTCCTTCTACGATATTGCAGAAAGACTAGGCAGAAATGTAGCATCAATACATAGTACATGAAAACTGGCGGCGGTGATCGCGAGAATGTACATTTGCAAGAAGGCTCAGCTCTGCCTGCCGGAGTGGCCGAGCGGTTCTAGGCGCTACAGTCTGGAACCGCGTGACAGCTACGACCGCAGGTTCGAATCCTACCTCGGGCATGGATGTGTGTGATGTCATTAGGTTAGTTAGGTTTAAGTAGTTCTAAGTTCTAGGGGGCTGATGACCTCAGAAGTTAAGTCCCATAGTGCTCAGAGCCATTTGAACCGTTTTTGACTCAGCTCCGGACGACCAGGTGACACTACCGAGAGGGAAGAGCACTGGGTTCGACGTATGGCTCCGGCGCATCGTATTGCATGTGCAGCAGCAATATGAGAAGCAGTTGGTGCCACAGCGAAACAACGAACTGTCACAAATCGGTAACTTCAAGGACAACACAGTAGCGTGCATAGCACGGACCCTAAAACCACCGTCATTTGCGACTTCAGTGGTGACAAGCGACAGCACAGTGTAGGGCAGGTTGGAGGACTGTTGTATTTTCTGATGAAAGCTGGTACGACCTCGGTGCCATTGATGGCCGTGTGTTGGTTAGAAAGAGGCCAGTTGATGTCCTGCAACCAACCTGTCTGCATGCTAGACACACAGGACCTACACCTGGAGTTATGGTCGGAGGTGCGATTTCGTATGACGGCAAGAGCACTCTCGTGGTTATGGTACGCACCCTGCCTGGAAAATTGTACGTCAGTCCGTTGATTCGACCTGTTGTGCTGCCATTGATAAACCGCATAACAGGAGGTGTTTTCCAAAAGGATAACACTCGGCCACATATCGCTGTTGTAACCCAACATGCTCTGCAGAGATCGACAGGTTACCTTGGCCTACTCGATCACCAAATCTGTCTCTAATCGGCCACCAACGGGACATTATCGGACGACAACTCCAGCGCCATCCACCATCACCACTAACCGATCCTGTATTAGCCGACCAAGTGCAACAAACACGGAACTTCACCTCACAAACTGACATGTGGCACCTGCTAAACGCAATGCATGCACGTTGATTGCTTCCGTTCAACATTCTGTCGGTTACACCGGTTATTACGAGGGCAGTTCAATAAGTAATGCAACACATTTTTTTTCTCGACCAATTTCGGTTGAAAAAACCGGAAATTTCTTGTGGAATATTTTCAAACATTCCCGCTTCGTCTCGTATAGTTTCATTGACTTCCGACAGGTGGCAGCGCTGTACGGAGCTGTTAAAATGGCGTCTGTAACGGATGTGCGTTGCAAACAACGGGCAGTGATCGAGTTTCTTTTGGCGGAAAACCAGGGCATCTCAGATATTCATAGGCGCTTGCAGAATGTCTACAGTGATCTGGCAGTGGACAAAAGCACGGTGAGTCGTTGGGCAAAGCGTGTGTCATCATCGCCGCAAGGTCAAGCAAGACTGTCTGATCTCCCGCGTGCGGGCCGGCCGTGCACAGCTGTGACTCCTGCAATGGCGGAGCGTGCGAACACACACGTTCGAGATGATCGACGGATCACCATCAAACAACTCAGTGCTCAACTTGACATCTCTGTTGGTAGTGCTGTCACAATTGTTCACCAGTTGGGATATTGAAAGGTTTGTTCCCGCTGGGTCCCTCGTTGTCTAACCGAACACCATAAAGAGCAAAGGAGAACCATCTGTGCGGAATTGCTTGCTCGTCATGTGGCTGAGGGTGACAATTTCTTGTCAAAGATTGTTACAGGCGATGAAACATGGGTTCATCACTTCGAACCTGAAACAAAACGGCAATCAATGGAGTGGCGCCACACCCACTCCCCTACCAAGAAAAAGTTTAAAGCCATACCCTCAGCCGGTAAAGTCATGGTTACAGTCTTCTGGGACGCTGAATGGGTTATGCTGTTCGATGTCCTTCCCCATGGTCAAACGATCAACTCTGAAGTGTATTGTGCTACTCTTCAGAAATTGAAGAAACGACTTCAGCGTGTTCGTAGGCACAAAAATCAGAACGAACTTCTCCTTCTTCATGACAACGCAAGACCTCACACAAGTCTTCGCATCCGAGGGGAGGTCACAAAACTTCAGTGGACTGTTCTTCCTCATGCACCCTACAGCCCCGATCTCGCACCGTCGGATTTCCATATGTTTGGCCCAATGAAGGACGCAATCCGTGGGACGCACTACGCGGATGATGAAGAAGTTATTGATGCAGTACGACGTTGGCTCCGACATCGACCAGTGGAATGGTACCGTGCAGGCATACAGGCCCTCATTTCAAGGTGGCGTAAGGCCGTAGCATTGAATGGAGATTACGTTGAAAAATAGTGTTGTGTAGCTAAAAGATTGGGGAATAACCTGGTGTATTTCAATGCTGAATAAAACAACCCCTGTTTCAGAAAAAAATGTGTTGCATTACTTATTGAACTGCCCTCGTACTTTACCAGAGTTTCACGTTTTCAATGGCGTATCTCGCGCTTACATTAACCCTTGATCGTGCAATGTTAATCACTTCAATGCGTTAACTAGAAAAATGCTTTCACAAAATTTCATTACTCGGATTATTTTAGGTGTTGCGATTTCTTTTTCTGTTAGTGTATAGTGATGAGCCAAAACATTACGATCACTGCCCACCAACACACTGAATGCTGCCTGGTGGCAACTAATAATGACACATTGATATCCAGGATGGGGCTACCGCTCAGTCACAGATTCAGCTGATGCTCTCTCTTTGACGCCGATCAACGTCTCTGGCTCTTGTGTTTTCCTTGGTTTAAAACGACGGAACAGGTATTGCAGCGTATTGTAGCTTCAGTCGGCTCAATATGAAGATGGCCGGAAGACACACGGTCGAAATATTAGAAGAAATGATGTTAATGAGGGTGCAGTTTTATGGACGAGTCGCAGGTTTATTTGAACCATGGGAGAGTGTCACGGAGATGTTGGAAGAACTTAACTGGCAGATTCCTGAAGATGGGCAGAAACTATCCCATGAAACGCTACTTAGAAAGTTTCTAGAACCAACTTTCAGTGATGAATCTAGCGATATGCTACTAAATTCTACGTTTCGCTCCCGTACAAATCGCGAGGACAATATTAGACCAATTACAGTGCGCACAGAAACGTCTCAGCAATCATTCTTTCCGCGCTCCATAACTGACTGAACGGGAAGAAATCCCTAATAACTGGTAGAGTCGAAAGTACCCGCCACCATGCGCTTCACAGAGATTTGCAGATGTAGATGTAGACGAATGAGGAAGCATTCTGGCTAAGATACAGGAGATAAATTGGAAAGTCCACTGGCATAAGCAACTTTGACAAACGAGTGTTTGTAATGGCCACGCGCATGACAACGAGCATCTCGGAAAGGCAAAACTGGTTCGCTGATCGCTTGCTACTGTCACGAGTATCCACGGAAACTGACAAAGGACGGTGAAACCACGAATATGCAACAAAGTGTTGGATATCGATGCATCACAGAACACGGAGTTCGAAACTGCACCGCTCTACAAAGCAGGATAAGCGGTGATCTGTGGCAGATTTGTGAACAGAGTACAGCGATAATACAGGCCGAAGTGTTTCGGAGCGCACCGTTTATATGAGAAATTTTGTTCATTTTATGTGTATGGTATAAGAAAACGTTATTCTTCGCGCGTTTATTTACAGATTATCATTACTGTAATGATTTTTTATCATAGTAATGACTTACTTATTATATTTCATTAACAAAATATACGTACGTGAAACGGTAAAGTAAGAAAACAAGCAAAAATTAATGTAAAACGTAAAATAACAATTTGAAACATAAAACAATTATAAGTTAAATAAATAACTAGACTAATAAAGGACGTTTAGATGTTTTAATTGGGTATGTTGAAAATACTCTGACAGTAAACTGTGTAAAGCTTATTTTTCAAAAATAGTATTTCAGGAACCAGCTTTATTACGTTTGGATGTATGAAGATTGATAGTTTCTTTAATTTACGTTCTAACAAAAGTTATCATTTTTCAGAATTAATTAAAAGAGTCTGGGTATCTTGCAAAATTTCAAATTATTACAAAACTCGATTATAGTGTTTTGAAGAACGTTAATAACATATAAATTTTTATATGAGAAACAATTTTTACGTGTCATGGTTTCGAAGATACCCCTCCAAAGCTAGTACGTCAAATTAACATGTTAAGGTGTGTTTTATCCCTTAAATCTGAAACTGGGCACAAACAAAGGAATACGTATTGCATTATTTTGTCGTCTCTACACACCCGCCAATTTTCATCAAGTTCGTTTATCGACACTAGGGAATGTTTCCTTTGAATGGCGCGCTCTAGCTCTGTGACGCCGACAATAGTTCTCCCAGATGCCAGCGGCCGTAGCAGAACGTAACAGGCGAGGCGAGGCGAGGCGAGGTGAAGCAGCGGCGGAGGCCCAGTAAATCGCGCGATAGCCATCGGCGCTTCCCGCCTACACCCGCGCCGCGATTCAATTATGCGCCATAAATCTGGACCGGACGCGCAGCGCCGCGCCGCACCGTGCATAGCCACAACAGCGCACGCACCTGCTCAGGAGAGTACGTTTCTCTACAACTGCAAGCCCTCAAACGCACTGATCTCTCACCACGAATCTCTGATGAGTCCAAATATACCACAATTTTTTTTTACTATTTTAATAAAAATTTGTATAAAACGCTGCCAAAGTAGTCCTTCCTCGCTTTTACACTGTCGGAAGAAAAAATCGCAACATCAAAAAGTATTTAATTCAGAGTAATGAAATTTCGGGAACACATCTGTCTAGTTAACATACCAGAGTCATGAACATTGCATGATCATAGGTTAACGTAAGCGCCAGGTAAGACATTGAAAATGTGAAATGCTGACACATCAATCACGGGTGTAACCGACAGAATGTAGCCGGCCGGTGTGGCCGAGCGGTTCTAGGCGCTTCAGTCTGGATCCGGGCGACCGCTACAGTCGCAGGTTCGACTCCTGCACCTTGCATGGATGTGTGTGTTGTCCTTAGGTTATTTAGGTTTAAGTAGTTCTAAGTTCTAGGAGACTAATGACCTCAGATGTTAAGTCCCATAGTGCCCAGAGCCATTTGAACCGACAGAATGTTGAATGCAGGAATGCAAACATGCTTGCATTGTGTTGTATCGGTGCTGGATGTAGGTTTGTGGGATGGAGTTCCATGCCCATTGCACTTGGTCGGTCAATACATGGACGATTAATACTGTTTGTACATGACTAGCATGTTGGGTTACAACAGCGGTATGTGGGCGAGCCTTATCAAAAATTGGTTCCAATGGCTCTGAGCACTATGCGACTTAACTTCTGAGGTCATCAGTCGCCTAGAACTTAGAACTAATTAAACCTAACTAACCTAAGGACATCACACACATCCATGCCCGAGGCAGGATTCGAACCTACGACCGTAGCGGTCGCTCGGCTCCAGACTGTAGCGCCTAGAACCGCACGCGAGCGTTATCCTGTTGGAAAACACCCCCTGCAATGATGTTTATGAATAGCAGCACAACACGTCGAATCACCAAAATGATATATAAATTTTCAGTGAGGGTGCGTGGAATAACCTTGAGAATGCTCCTGCTGTCATACAAAATCGCACCACCGCCTGTATGTCCAGTGCTTCTAGTACGCAGACTGGTTGATTGCAGGCGCTTACCTGGCCTCGTCCTAACCAACACACGGCCACCACTCGCCCCCGAGGCAGAACCGGCTTTCATCAGAAAACACAACCTCTGCCCTACAATGAGCTCTCGCTTGCCACTACTGAAGCCGCAGATGGCTGTGGTATACGGTCTGTGGAATGCACGCTACAGTGCCCCTGGCTCGAAGCTGTCCTCGGAGTAACCGATTTGTAACTGTTAGTTGTGTCACTGTGGTGCTCGTCATCTTGTTCATTACCCAATGTGCATCGAGTCAAGATTGTGACAACACAGATGCATTTGGGGATGGGGGCGAGGGGGGGGGGGCAGAATGGATGTGTAATGATCTATTCTACTGTTGTCGTAAAGATATTTTTTTTTAATTACAGGCTGTTCATAATACTCGATGGACTATTGTGTATACCATCGTGATGTACTTCTTTGCCCTAAACATTCAGAGATTTAAATTTATGTACTATATGCAGGTCTTCGTGTTTTGTTTGGGGTTTTGGTGGGTATTTGACGTTTCCCATTACTTCCGTTTTCTCACACGACATTTTCAAGCCAATAATTACGGCGATTTGTATTTATTTACTTTAGTTTTGTTTTCGAAGCGTGTGTGACTGCACTGAAGATATGCTCGCAACATGTCATTCTTAATAGGGATACACAGGTCGAAAGCGTAAGTACCATCTGGTATACCTCAAGCTACGATGCCACAGGTTCCAGCGTGGGGAAAGTCTTTCGATCTGACCATGCTTTGGTAATTATAATGTCTATTCAGGTGCTTATTTACACAAGCGGCTTCTAGTGTGATGGAAGAAAAAAGAAGAAAACGAGTAATGTTATCCACTCGACTACGGAGAAACTCGATACACGCAAATAACGTGTCGTCACATAACATCGCTGCTTTCGAAAGCTGATCGTGGATTTATGGAAGACATGGCTGTGCTGCTAAACGCGGACTCACTTGGAGATTTCCAGTGCTTGATGCTAAAACTAAGAACTGACGTCAAAGATACACCATTGTAATAACCGCGAATAAGGCGAAAATACCGATGCCGTTTGACTGCACACTAGGCTATCACTCACTAGAAGTAGTCATAAGGGCGGTGTCTGCGAGCGCTTAAACGTGGAGTGACCACATAAAAGTAGTCGTAGGAAAGGATAATGTCAGACTCAAATTTGTTGGAAGAAACGCTGTCTGTCTAAGGAAGAGATTGGATACATACCATTATTCTAGCGATACTAGTGCGCTGCTCCTCGGTATGGAAGTTGTACCAGCTAGGATTAATGGAAGGAACAAATGGTTCAAATGGCTCTGAGCACTATGGGACTTAACATCTGAGGTCATCAGTCCCCTAGAATTTAGAACTACTTAAACCTAACTAACCTAAGGACATCACACACATCCATGCCCGAGGCAGGATTCGAACCTGCGACCGTAGCAGTCGCGCGGTTCCGGACTGCGCGCCTAGAACCGCTAGACCACCGCGGCCGGCAATGGAAGGAACAGAGAAGATCGAAAGAAGAGGAGCGAGTTTCGTCACAGGTTCGTTCAGTAAGAGCGAAAGTGTCACGGAGATGGTCATACACCTCCAGTGGTAGACTCTACAGGAGAGGCTTTGTTTAACACGGTCTGTTTACTGTTGAAATTTCGAGAGAGTAGACCTACGTCCTCAGAAGAGTCAACTAACATATGTCTCCCACATATGGCTCGGGAAGAGATCATGAAGGTAAAACTGGAGCAGTTCTAAAACGTCGTCAGTAAAACTGAACAAGGACTAGTTAAAAACAACAACTGAACATACAGAACGTGTCATCCATCCGGAACGGGTTTTCATTATATAAATGATCCGGTGGAATTCATACAGTTGATGACTTGAAAACGCCGCACGATAATACGTACAATTTTGTACCACAGTACGCTAAAACACATTAATGAAAACAATTTACTTCGAGGGAAACATGAAAACTTACCTTATTAATTATATGTCTGTCAAACATACACCCAATATTATCATGGAATTTCGCAGCGGTAACAACATATTACAGGACAATTAAGTACAGACCGAAACGCTGACAATCGTAAACGTACCCTTCCGATGTAAACGCCAATGCCTCGTAAACACGTACCTGAGCCTCATTTATGAGCGAAAACAACCAATCATCTCTACAATCATTATTTCTATGACTATTACGACAGATAATAACACAAAAAGTCAATCTTTACCACACAAAAATTCTACTATTAACTGTTTAACACTTTTTGGATCAGAGATTCCTCAGAGTCATACAGTCCGTTGGTGCAATTAAGTCCAGTAAGCTAAAGAGAGCAAAGGCTGCAGAACGGGTGGCGAAGAGTTGGGTTCAACTCAAGAGTGTGGCCAGAAGAATGGGTGCGTGTCTGTCTCGGAAAACTACGCAGCGAGGATACCGATGGAATGTTCGAGAGGCGCTAACGAGTAAACGGATAACAGCTGATACGCAAGGAGAGATTACAGGCAGTGTGTCATAATGAACCGTATGAAAAGATTACTGGAAGATGGGTTGAGATCCCGAGTTGCAATATGTCGGTTACCCCTGACACCGTACTACACGCAACAGACTGTTTCATGCCGTAGGACAGAGTCAAGTAACACACAGATTTGCATACTCTGGTGTTCAGCGATGAGTATCGCTTCTGTTTATGGCTGTCAGATCCACGCCAACGTGTCAGTATTCGACTGATGAAAGGTTACAGGAAGCAGTGACTGAGTCCCAAACTTTTCAAAGTCCTTGAATAATGGTATGGCGACTTATTGGATATGAGAATAGAAATGATTTAGTCATTGTTGGAGGGAAGCTGAACTCTCGGCAGGATGCAGCAAGAATGAAAAACTCCGTTTGTTATCTTAGCATTCATGACTAGGGCACCAAATGACATTTTCCAGTAGGATAATGCAAGACCTCACCCAGCAGTTCTACATCTGCATCTACATGGATACTCTGCAAATCACATTTAAGTGCTTGGCAGAGGGTTCATCGAACCACCTTTACAATTCTCTATTATTCCAATCTCGTATAGCGCGAGGAAAGAATGAACACCTATATATTTCCGTACGAGCTCTTATTTTCCTTATTTTATCTTGGTGATAGTTCCTCCCTATGTAGGTAGGTATCAACAAAATATTTTCGCATTCGGAGCAGAAAGTTGGTGATTGGAATTTCGAGAGAAGATTCCGTCGCAACGAAAAACGCCTTTCTTTTAACGATTTCCAGCCCAAATCCTGTATCATTTCTGTGACACACTCTCCCATATTTCGCGATAACACAAAATGTGCTGCCTTTCTTTGAACCTCTTCGATATACTCCGTCAGTCCTATCTGATAAGGATCCCACACCGCGCAGCAGTATTCTAAAAGAGGACGGACAACCGTAGTGTAGGCAGTCTCCTCAGTAGGTCTGTTACATTTTCCAAGTGTCCTGCCACTGAAAAGCAGTCTTTGGTTAGACTTCCCCACAACATTTTGTATGTGTTCCTTCCAATTTAAATTGTTTGTAATTGTAATAACTAGGTATTTAGTTGAATTTACGGCTTTTAGATTAGACTGATTTATCGTGTAACCGAAGTTTAGCGAATTCCTTTTAGCACTCATGTGGATGACCTCACACTTTTCGTTATTCAGGGTCAACTGCCACTTTTCGCAATATTCACATATTTTTCCTAAATAATTTTGCTGTTTGTTTTGATCTTCTGATGACTTTATTAGTCGATAAACGACAGCGTCATCTGCAAACAACCGAAGACGGTTACTCAGATTACCTCCCAGATTGTTTATATAGATAAGGAACAGCAAAGGGCTTACAACACTACCTCGGGGAACGCCAGAAATCACACGATAAAGGCCTTCAGGAACGTACAGATAGGTATTTCCCTGCACGGTGGGGCCCGTCTGGGATGTGGTAAGACGTATACTTTCATAACCAGTTTCAAGCCAGCAATCACCATGAACTGAGACAGCATGTGTTTCAAGTACGGCAAGAAATTCCGCAAGATGCTATTCGGAGGCTGTTAACTTCCATGCCAAAAACGATAAAACAGTCTGTGTGTACTCATGGTATCACAGCTCATACTGAAGGATGTACTGGACACCACTTCCGGATGATGTTAAGGTTTAATCATTTAATAGATATTACGTGATGAACATCCTCACGAAGTTTGATAAATATCGGACTAGTGTTTCATAGTGAAACTTTTTCCATTTACATCAGTTGAACTGGATCCTGGAGACCCAGTCGCAGCATATGATTCGTTGCCCTAGTCCACAGGCTCCTCCAGTGTGAATGGAGAGTTCGTATCGGCGTGAGCCGATGCGCGGGGCGTTGCTGTTCCTCCCTTCCTCCCTCCCGAGAAGATTTATGGGCTGCCCCATAATGGCGCACCATTAGCTGCGTGGCCCTGCCCTGCCCTGACCATATCTAAGCGTTACTGATTTACGCACCGGGCGAGCCAGCATTTATCGACTGCATCCCAACTGGTACTTTCTGGCCCGCACCCCGCTCTCTCTCTACCCAAATCGCTCTTCTTTCGCGGGCCGTAATATTTTACAGAAACCCACATTACATAATGAAGCCGTATTTCCAGCGTGTATTTGTTATCCGAGAGGCGCAATAAATATTTAAATAACGTTGTGGTATTGCTAGCGCTCGTGCGGATTTAATGAGACAGAAATGAGCAGCAAGTGATTTGCTGGCCAGGGAACAATGGCGCCGCCGACGGCAGCCTTTAACGACTGTCTGTGGCGTCGCAGACAAAGAACACAAAGGCTCGTGCGAGCGGCCGTCCCGTGCCGGCCGCGCGGCTCTTGAGGAGGCGACTTCACAGGCACAGCGGAACTGATCCCTGAGTGGCGGCCGCCGCAGAGAACAGAACGTACGCCGCCGCACCTCACAGCGCTGTCTCTACAGCCAAAGCTATTCCTCGTATTCATACACAAGTGGAATGTGAAGCGCTGCTTACGCAGAACCGACGGTGTCCCACAAGCACACTAGAAAAAATATAAACCAACCACTTAACAGAGCATACTGGTTGCTACGGCGCAAATATCCTTCAACTTTCCCCACAGAAAGAAATCCGGGGACGTCAGATCCGGTGAACGTGCTGGCCATGGTATGGTGCTTCGACGATCAATCCACCTGTCATGAAATATGCTATTCAATACCGCTTCAACCACACGCGATCTATGTGCCGGACATCCATCATGTCGGAAGTACATCGCCATTCTGTCATGCAGTAAAACATCTTGTAGTAAAATCGGCAGAACATTACGTAGGAAATCAGCATACATTGCACCATTTAGATTGCCATCGATAAAATGGCAGCCAATTATCATTCCTCCCATAATGCCGCACCATACGAGGTGCGGCTAGAAAAAAAAAACCGGACTGATGCTGGAAAAAACATTTATTTACAATTATTTACAATTTCATGTTATCTCCTTCAATGTACTCTCCTCCTCGGTCTCTACACCGCTCCATACGAATTTTCCACTGTTCATAGCAATGCTGCAGATCATTTTCGGTAAGTCCATATACTTCCGTCGCTTTTTCTTTTACTGCTTCAACAGTCTCAAATCTAGTTCCTTTCAAAGCTGACTTGGCTTTAGGGAAAAGAAAAAAGTCACAGGGGGCCAAATCAGGTGAGTAGGGTGGATGATCTAAGATGGGAATGTTGTGTTTTGCCAAAAACGTCTTCACTGACAACGCACTGTGAGCTGGAGCATTGTCTTGGTGAAGGATCCATGACTTTTTTCTCCACAAATCGTTCCGTTTTCTCCGTACTCGCCCGGACGCTAATGTAGTAATGCTGATTCACTGTTTGTCCCTCTGGTACCCAATCAATGTGCACAATCCCTTTGATGTCAGTTTTTGCTGACAATGGTCTGCCAGTGCGAGTGTCATCACTGGTGTCTTCGCGGCCATCTTTAAATCGTTTAAACCACTCAAATACTTGTGTTCGCGATAAACAATCATCGCCGTACACTTGTTGTAACATTACAAACGTTTCACTTGCAGATTTTCCTAGTTTGAAACAAAATTTGATGTTAACACGCTGTTCTTTCTGTACACTCAACATTTTCCGACGCACAGACAAAACGTCAACTACTTAAAACAGACGCCACGGGCAGACTGAGTGTCACGTGACAGGCCACGCGACTTTCAGCCTTATTGCATTCGTTTTATTGTTTCACCAGTACTAGTCCGGTTTTTTTCTAGCCACACCTCGTACATTAACCCGCCAATGTCCCTGATGTTCCACTTGTCGCAGCCATCGTGGATTTTCCGTTGCCCAATAGTACATATTACGCCGGTTTACGTTACCGTTGTTGATGAATGACGCTTCGTCGCTAAATAGAACGCGGGAAAGAATTTGTCATCGTCCCATAATTTCTGTTGTGCCCAGTGGCAGAACTGTACAAGACGTTCAAAGTCGTCTCCATGCAATTCCTGGTGGATAGAAATGTGGTACGGGTGCAATCGATGTTGGTGTAGCATTCTCAACACCGACGTTTTTGAGATTCCCGATTCTCGCGCAGTTTGTCTGCTACTGCTGTGCGGATTATCCGCGACAGCAGCTAAAACACCTAACTGTGCATCATCATTTGTGACAGGTCATGGTTGAAGTTTCACAAGTGGCTGAACATTTCCTGTTTCCTTAAATAACGTAACTATCCGACGAACGGTCAGGACACTTTGATGATGTCGTCCAGAATACCGAGCAGCATACATAGGACACACCCGTTGGGCGTTTTGATCACAATAGCCATACATCAACACGATATCGACCTCTTCCGCAATTGCTAAACGGTCCATTTTAACACGGGTAATGTATAACGAAGCAAATACCGTCCGCACTGACGGAATGTTACGTGATACCACGTACTTATATGTTTGCGACTATTACAGCTCCATCTATCACAAAGCGAAAAAAGTGGTCCAACTAAAACATTCATATTTCTTTACGTACTACACGAATATGTAATAAAAAATGGGGGTTCCTATTTTAAAAAACGCAGTCGATATCCGTTTGACCTATGGCAGCGCCATCTAGCGGGCCAACCATAGCGCCATCTGGTTTCCCCTTCAAGCTAGACGAGTTTCGTTTTCTGTAGCTTTTAGTTTGATGCTTATTTCGTGAGATATTTGGCCCGTTTACTATCAATAGACCAACCTGTATAAATGTTCAATCATATTGAGTTACGGTGACTGTGATAGCCAGGAGAGATATGAAAATTCGTCTTCGCGGTTACAAAATCAGTCCTGGAAGATGTGAACTGTGTGGCCGGCTGCATGTGAACTACGTAGACCACGTTTTGCCTCATTATGTTGCCATGCGAACTGTGGAGCGAGCCGGCTCATCGGCTTATTGATTCATCCGATAATAGTCCCTTAACTCTCGCAGTCGAACATTAGTTACTCATATTAGAAAACCACGTCGTTCTGCACATGCACTCTTTTATTCACTTTTATTTACTCAGTACCCATGCAGGTGTTACACATTCTCGCTTCTTTAGGTCCTGTATGTGGTATCATCGCCTATCGATAACACAAAGGAGACAATCGATTAAGCCACAGAAGCTGGCAATGAAGAGTTAAGCAGCGGCCGCTAGAGAAAGCCACAGAGATTAGCGCCGTCTGTCGTTAACGGTCTGAAAGGTAGTGTCTGTGTGTCATTTGTATTCGTCCTCCTGGCTGATGAACGTACGTTTTCATACACGACAGCGTTACAGCATGCTGCGCAAAATTCTCTTCGCTACGACATTCAACCGAAAGATGTTTTCATCGATTTTGCAATTGCCATTCATCAAGCAGTGAGCAGCTTTTGGCCAAATTCGCGTAGCTCTAGGTTTCCCCTTTCGCACTATTGGTGTAAGAAGATTCACACCTTAGCAAAAGATGTTGCAGAGAACCCGAGAAACAGGGCCAGCCGGGGAGGCCGAGCGGTTCTAGGCGCTACAGTCTGGAACCGCGCGAACGCTACAGTCGCAGATTCGAATCCTGCCGGGGGCATGGATGTGTCTGATGTCCTTAGGTTGGTTAGGTTTAAGTAGTTCTAAGTCCCAGGGGACTGATGACCTTAGAAGTTAAGTTCCATAGTGCTGAGAGCCATTTGAACCATTTAGAACCCGAGAAAATTCTGGTCCTATGTAAAATAGCTAAGTGGGTCTGAGACTTGTTGACCTGTCTGTTGTGGCAGTTGAAGATAGCAAAACGAAAGCCGAAGTTTTAAATTTCACGTTCAAGAAATCGGTCACACAGGAGAACCGTGCAAACATACCGTCAGTTGTCCATCGTTGGCGACATATTGATAAGCATCCCTAGAGTAGAGAAACAACTGAAAGATTAGAAAGCAAATAAATCACCTGCTCCGGATGGAATCCCAATTGAATTTTACAAACAGTACTCCATGCTACGTCGTTAAATCAAGCGCCAGCACGCCAGTTGGGAACGAAACAGAAGAGAAGAGGTCAGCCAGTCGCATTCTGACTGACCCCCTTCTAGGTCGAGAACGCGACAGCAGCGGCCCCTGAAAAGGGCATCAGCGCCGCGCCCGATTGTCGACGGCTCACTTGGATACTAGCGACTTCGCCAGGAATCTCTATGTAGCACAGACTTGTGTTGGATTATTCTGAAGAAGACTGGGTTATTTTGTATGTCGCCCTTTGCTTGCGACACATATCAGAGTTAAGTATTGTAATCGTCTTGATTGTACTAAAACTCATTCATACGAGTTCTTTGATTGTTTGTCTAGCGAACCGACTACGCAGGATTCCTACACCATTGGCCCCTTACTTAGCCTGCATTTATTGTGAATCACTCGCCCAGCAACAAATCGCAAGTGACCGGGATATAGCGCAGCTGACTCTAGCATATAAGAAGGGTAAAAGACCGGACCCACAAAATAACAACCCAATATCCCCAACTTCGGTTTGCTGCAGAATCCTTGATTATATTCTCCGTTCGAATATATTACGCTTTTTAGAGACTCAGGAGCTTATGTCCAAGAATCAACATTGTTTTAGGAAGCATCGCTCGTGCGAAACTCAGCTTGCCCTTTTCCCACATGATATACTGCGAACTATGGATGAAGAACAGCAGGCAGATTCCATATTTATAGATTTCCGGAAAGCAGGAAAGCATTTGACAAGCTGCCCAATTAAAGGCTGTTAACGAAGGTACGAGCATATGGAATACGTTCACAGACATGTGAGTGGTTCGAAGACTTTTTAAGGAATAGAACCCAATATGTTGTCCTTGACGGCGAGTCTTCATCAGAGCCAAGGGTGTCATCGGGAGTGCCCCAGGGAAGTGTGAGAGGACTGCTGTTGTTCTCTACATACACAAACGATTTGGCTGGGCAGCAATTTGCGGTTGTTTGCTGAAGATACTGTAGTGTACGGTAAGATGTCGGAATTGAGTACATATATGAAGATACAAGACGACTTAGACAAAATTTCTAGCTGGCAGTTGGCCCTAAATGTTGAAAAATGTAAGTTAATAGGAAGAAAAAAACTTGTAATGTTCGGATACAGTGTTACTGGTGTCCTGCTTGACCCAGTCGAGTCGTTTAAATACCTAGACGTAAGATTCCAAAGCGATATGAAATGGAATGAGCGTGTGAGAATTGTGGCAGGAAATGCTAATAGCAGACTTTGGTTTATTGGGAGTATTTCAGGAAAGTGTGGTTCACCTCTAAAGAAGATGCATGTATGATGCTGGTGCGACCTATTCTTGAGTACTGCTGGAGTGTTCGGGATCCGTGCCGGGTCGGATTGAAGGAAGACATCGAAGAAATTCAGAGGCGGGCTGCCAGATTTTTTAACGGTAGGTTCGGACAACACGTTAGTGTCACGGAGATGCATCGGGAACTCAAATGGGGATACCTGAAGGGAAGCGACGTTCTTTCCGAGGTGCACGATTGAGAAAATTTAGACAATCGGCATTTGAAGCTGACTGCCTAACGATTATACCACCATCGACATACATTGCCCGTAAGGACCACGAAGATACGAAAAATTAGGGCTCACACGGAGGCATATAGACGGTCGTTTTTCCCTCGCTCTATTTGCGAGTGGAACAGAAAAGGAAACGACAAGTAGTGATACAGGGTAGCCTCCGCCACGCACCGTACTGTGGCTTGCGGTGTGTCTATATAGACGTAGATGTGTAGGTAGGCCTATCGAAAACTTATAAGGCGACTCCCAACACGGCAGAGAATTATTACTTGAAACACTCCCTCGAGCTGCCTTTCCTGAGTCCAAAAGAGGTGATAGAGTGCTTCATTGATGATTTCACGGCAGTTATCCCTGGTGACAGTGTGTGAGAAAATGGGGAGCACGTGTTGAAAAAGACGCCTGCAATATTAAAATTTGCCAACTACGTTTTCGATAGGAATGTATCGCCCGAAGCCTTGTTTCCGCCAACTATCTGGGTCGAACATTCGCACGCCTGCAACCGTACCACCAACAGTTCTGACGCTTTGCATTCTGAACTGAACGATTCGTTTTACTCTGCCCATCCTTTTGTCTACCGTCTTTCAGAGATTCTGCCTGAGGAGCTACCAGACACATACATGAAAATCAGGAGTGCGAAAAGCGCAAAGCCACAAAAAAAAAAAAGGAAACTGTTAAGAAGAAGCATTTTTACGGGAGCAGATGGAAGACGCGAAGAAACGAGTCCTCGATAGCTGAAGTTCTGCCCCAAGGACTGAAGAGGAAGAACCAGAATGACGTTTTTTGACGATTTGTTGTTTGTCAGTCATGCATTTGTTGACTGATGTAATTGTAATGACGGTGGCGAGTACGGGTGACAATCAGCCACCAGTTGACGGTTCATGATTGTAGAGACGACACCACAGTTAAAGATAGTCTGCGTAAAGCAGTTACGTTGGCCACTGATGCATCGTATATACGGATCGTGATAACCCGTTCAGCATTAACTAAGGCCTGAAGGTGGCGTGTTGAATCGCCGAAAGTGGTAGCTGCACAATAAATGAGATCATAAGGACGGTTATAGATGTTTCATTTTCTTACAGTACGCAGGTGTTGGAAGTCCTCCGCAGACATATCGAGCCAGGCTACCTCTATAGCGAGTGCTACCGGTTCAGGATTCTGTGCGCGAACTAACCTCTCGATTATGTGTCATAAATGTTCTATGGTATTAATGTCGGAAGATGTGGGTGGCCAAATCATTCGCTCGAATTGTCCATGATGTTTTCCAAACCAGTCGCGAGCAATTACGGAATTGTGACATGGCGCATTGTCATCCATAAGAACTCCATCATTTTTTGGAATCCTCGAATGGCTGCAAACGGTCTCCAAGTAGCCGAACATAAACAAGAGCCAGTCAGTCCCATGTAAACACAGCCCACTCCATTATGGAGCCACCACCAACTTGCACAGTACCTTGTTGACAACTTGGGTCCAAGGTTTCGTGAGGTCTGCGCCACACTCCAACCATACCATCAGCTTTTACCAAACGAAATCGGGACTCATCTGACCAGACCACATTCCTACCGATATGGTTAGGAGCCCAGGAGAGGCGCTGCAGTTGGTTCAAATGGCTCTGAGCACTACGCGACTTAACTTCTGAGGTCATCAGTCGCCTAGAACTTAGGACTACTTAAACCTAACTAAGCTAAGGACATCACACACATCCATGCCCGAGGCAGGATTCGAACCTGCGACCGTAGCGGTCGCTCGGTCCCAGACTGCAGCGCCTAGAACCGCACGGCCACTCCGGCCGGCTGACGCTGCAGTCGATGTCTTGCTGTTAGAACGGCATTCGCATCTGTGGTCTGCTGCCACAGCCCTTAACGCCAAATTTCGCCCAACTGTCCGAATGTATACCTTCGTCGTTCGTCCCACATTGATTTCTGCGGTTATTTTACACAGTGTTGCTTGTCTGTTAGCACTGACACTTTACGCAAACACCACGGCTCTCGGTCGTTAAACGGAGGCCGTCGGCCACTGTGTTGTCCGTCGTGAGAGGTAATGCCTGAAATTTGGTACCCTCCACTCGTGGTTGACCCTATGTATCTCTGAATACTGAATTCCTTAACTATTCCCGAAGGAATGTCCTATGCGTCTAGCTCCAACTACTGTTCCGTGTTCAAAGTGAGTGAATTCCCGTTGTGCGACCATAATCTCGTCGGAAACCTTCACACATGAATTACCCGAATACAAATGACAGCTCCGCCAGTGCATTTCTTTTTTGTACCTTGTGTGCGTTATATTACGGCATCTGTATACGTGCATATCGCTAGCTATGACTTTCGTCTTCTCTGTGAATACTGGCAAACGGCCCGAGCGTAAACAAAGCAGAATTTTGAGCGGCAGATGTGAGACAAACGGTGTCGGGGAACAGATCTCGCCACCCTCCCGCAGGGCAACAGCCTTAACCCGTTCGTGCGACAGGAGACGTGACACATGGTCAGAGAGTTTGCCGAGTACTTTCGGTGTCGTGGGAGTCATAATCTAAATCCGTGACGGACCTCTATTGCCTTTTCACACGTTTCAGAATAAGAAATGAAAACAACGAGCAACGCGGGAACGTTGCGTTAGGCAAATTGTCGTAAACAAAGCAGTTCAGGTCTGACCTCTAGCGGTATTTGACGCAACCAGAATTCAAAACACCAGCCACTTAAAACTGCCACATTAAAAGCGTTGGCATTATACCAACTTTTGAACTTCAGCTAGAGGATAAATGTATAAGACGACAGGTCCCACGCCTGAGTACTACGGTGTATCACATGCGGCATGTATCTTATACAGACCGTTCAACTTTCCACAATTGGCGCGACACGAGACCATCCAGTGCGCTGATATGTCATTACATTCGTGAATTTTTCAGTTAGCAAACACGTTCTTACACACACTATCCTTCCAAACTGGGCTTCGCCAGATTATATGTGTTACCAGTAAAGGAAAATTGATTACATTTTCGGTATTTATGAGTAGAAAATAAGGCTATTCGAAGTAGCTTTGATAAAATAGCTCATCTGTTTACAGTACGCTATGAAATAGCGTCCGTTAGGTTATTTCGGATTTTCTGGCAGAATTTGCAAGTTGGTGGTGGCTCCATAGTGGAGTGGGCTTCTTGGTTATGTTCGGCTGCTTTGAGACCGTTTGCAGGGTGTTCAATAGGTAATACAATAGTTTTTTCCTTGGCCAAGTTCTGCTGAAAAAAATACAGAATTTGCTGCGGGACATCGTGCAATATTGCCGCTTTAGCTCCTATAGTTTCATAAAGTTCCGATAGGTGGCACTATACACAGCCTTCAGAATGGTATCTTTAGTGGAAGTGAAATGATAATTAAATCAAGACCCTACGCTGCTGACAGGCGTTGATATACATCAACGGGGACAGTTGAAAATGTGTGCCCATACCGGTACTCGAATCCGGGATCTCCTGCTTCCATGGCTGACGCTCTATCCATCTGAGCCACCGAGGGCACAGGGGTAGTGCGACTGCAGGGACTTATCCCTTGCACGCTCCCCGTGAGACCCACATTCCAAACTTAATGTCCACACACTACATTAGTAGTGCCCCTGTGCATTACATTCATTACTCGCGGCAGACAATCTTACGGAGTCCCGTAAGAGTTCGGGCAATACGCGTGCATCCGCACAGAAGAAGAAAGTCAATAGCCGGTTAGCCTTAACCATAAGAAGATAGTATCTGTGCTTTCGGACATGTCCGAAAGAACAGAAACCACCTTCATATACATTTAGCGGAAATGTTTTCCAAGCTGTCGTTCAGTTTCTTTTTGCAAAAACCAGAGCATCTTAGATATTCACAGAAGCTTTTAGAATGTCTACGGAGACCTGGCAATGAACCAAAGCATGGTGAGTCGCTGGGCGATGCAACTGTCATCATCATAACAAGGTCACGCAAACCTGTCTCATTTCCCGCGTGCCAGACGGCCGCACACTTCGTCAGGAAACTGCAGAAATGAGTTCAGCGCATTCGTCGCCACAAAAATGCAAACGAACTCCTCCTTCTCCATGACAACGCAAGTCTGCGCACCCGTGAGGATCTCATGAACCTCATTGGACTGTTCTTCCCCACCCATCCTACAGCCCGGATCTCGCACCTTCCTACTTCCATCTGTTTGGCTCTATGAAGGATGAACTCCACGGAAAGGAGTACGTGGATGATGGGGAGGTTATCCTTGCACCAAGGCGTTGGCTCCGACCTAGACCAGTAGAGTGGTACCAAGTGGGCGTACAGGTCCTCCTATTAAGGTGGCGTAAGGCCGTCGCACTGAACGGAGATTATGTTGAAAATAATATTTTGTAGGCAAAAGAGTGGGGAATAATGTGGTGTAATGAATCGATAGTTAAAAGACCTTTCTCTCAGAAAAAAAAGTGTTGCATTAGTCATTGAATATCCCCCGTATATTCGCGTCCCTAGTGATAGTGTGTGTGTGTGTTGGGGTTTATGGGCGCTCAACATCGAGGTCATCAGCGCCCCCTAGTGATAGTGATGATGCAGAAGACACCATCGATGAGGAGGAGGGAGACTAAGAAGAGCTGGCTGCGATGGACAATGACAACAATTCGAATGAATAGGGCTGTGAGGTGATGGTATCTCTGGCTTTGGTGGTGGTGGTGATGGTGGTTGTGGTCGTGGTAGCAATAATGATGATGATGATGATGATTTTTTTTTATTTACGCATTCAGTTCTGTAGGACCAAATTGAGGAGCAAATCTCCAAGGTATGGAACGCGTCACTACATGAAATTACAACATAAAAGTAATAACAGATAAAAATAAAATGTTTATAAACCCGAAAAAAGTCGCTCCATAAGTTTAAGTAAACGCAGTCAACAATACAACAAGGATCAGCTTAATTTTTCAAGGACCTCCTCGACAGAATAGAAGGAGTGACCCACGAGGAAAATTTTCAGTTCCGATTTGAATGCTCGTGGATTACTGCTAATATTTTTGAATTCGAGTGGTAACTTACTGGAAATAGATGCAGCAGTATACTGCACACCTTTCTGCACAACAGTTAAGGAAGTCCGATCCAAATGCAGGTTTGATTTCTGCCGACTATTAACTGACTGAAAGTTGCTTATTCTTGGGAATAAGTTAATATTGTTAACAAGAAAAGACTATATATATATATTCACATTCTGAAAAGAATCCGGAAATAATTTGTTCAGTTCATAACTAAAAGTGCCATTGTGATTTCTCAGAATTTTTGCAAAAAAAAAAAAAAAATAGTTTTCGTTAGTTTCATGTTTTTCTTACACTAACTAGCACTAATCCCGTATCCAAGTATCCCATTAGTTACGTAAGAAATTTTCTGAATTTTTTGTGTCATTTCCTTACAGCGGACGTCTCCAGAAGATATTTGTTGCTGAAAGTTTTTCAGGCAACGTTAGGAGCGTCTGTGTGACTTCTGTAGTAGTGTCGGGGTGGAAATTGCATCTTGCAGGAGCCACAGGGTAAAGGGTACATCTCAGATTAGTCCGTTGCGCAGAATGACAGAATAGCACCCACACATCATATATATATATATATATATATATATATATATATATATATATATTGAAAGGCCAGTCTCAAATACCCACACTCGTGAACAGGGGTCGACAAGAGGTTCGTGAACTTACACCACTTACTGCCCGAACCGCCCGTTTCTGAGCCAAAAATATCGTTTTAGAGTGGGAAGAGTTACCCCAAAATATAATACCATACGACATAGGCGAATGAAAATATGCAAACTAGACTAATTTTCGCATCGAACTATCACTCACTTCAAATACATTTCGAATAGTAAAAATAGCAGCATTAAGTCTAACTAGATACTGATCGTGGGCTTTCCACCACAGTTTACTATCTGAACACCTACAAATTTGAACTGTCCGGTTTCACTAATCATATGGCCATTATTCTGTGGAATTAAAACGTCAGGTTTTGTTGAATTTCCGGCCGGGGTGGCCAAGCGGTTTTAGGCGCTACAGTCTAGAACCGAGCGACCGCTGCGGTCGCAGGTTCGAATCCTGTCTCGGACATGGATGTGTGTGATGTCCTTAGGTTACTTAGATTTAAGTAGTTCTAAGTTCTAGGGGTTGATGAACCAGAAGTAAAGTCCCATAGTGCTCAGAGCCATTTGAACCAGTTTTCGGTAAACTGTGTTTTAGAAACTGTAAAAACTGAGTCTTACTGTGATTTAGTGTTAGTTTATTTTCTGCATGCCAGCAACTTAGGTCATCAACTGCACTATCGAAACCGAGTCAATGTTGCACACAACATTCTTTACTACCAAGCTAGTGTCATCAGCAAACAGAAATATTTTAGAGTTACCCGTAATACTGGAGGGCATATAATTTATATAAAAAAGGAACAGGTTGATGATGATGATGATGATGATGATGACAGAGAAAATGATGATGATTGAGACGATGATGAAACAGACAATGTCGATGAGAAAGGGGCTGGAGTTAGTTGAGGAGATGGAGATGAAAGAGGTAGTGTACGATGGAGCTGATGACGTAAGTGATATTCCTGTGGAGAAGGAAGAGAGATGACGGTGAAATATGAAGAAGACAGTGGCAATAGGTGTGGCTGCGAAGATGAATTGAATATCAGTAGGGATAAAGGCTCTGAGGACTATGGGACTTAACATCCATGGTCATCAGTCCCCTAGAACTTAGAACTACTTAAACCTAACTAACCTAAGGCCATCACACAAGACCCAACCATCACGAGGCAGAGAAAATCCCTGACCCCGCCGGGAATCGAACCCGGGAACTCGTGCGTGGGAAGCGAGAAAGCTACCGCACGACCACGAGATGCGGGCAGTAGGGATAAAGGTTATGATGATGATGATGATGATGATGATGACACCAATCAAGATGATAATGACATGGAGGAGGAGGAGAAGGCCGACCGGAGTGGCCGAGCAGTTCTAGGCGCTACAGTCTGGAGCCGCGCAACCGCTACGGTCTCAGGTTCGAATCCTGCCTCGGGCATGGATTTGTGTGATGTCCTTAGGTTAGTTAGGTTTAAGTAGTTCTAAGTTCTAGGGGACTGATGACCACAGCAGTTAAGTCCCATAGTGCTCAGAACCATTTGAACCATCTGAGGAGGAGAAGGAGGAGGAGGAGAAGGAGGGGGAGCACGAGGAGGTGGAGGATAATAGAGAACAAGACGAAGATGCGAGAGAAACGTTTCTTCTTCTGACAAATCCTGGCGCCATGGTCTACTTCGAGTCGTCCCCCGCGAGCACTTGCAGCACCACGGCGCAGCCCGTGCCTGCCCCTACTGCTGGAGACGCAGCAGCTCTCGGCGGGGCGCGCCCTCTATTTATACCCGCCGTCGCCGCCCGCTGGGCCGCGCCTCGGCCGGACGGCTCACTCGGGCCGCAGACAAATTACCCGCAGATAAATTTGTCCGGACTTCGCGCGCCCTTTGTGGGGGAAATACCGCGGTCCGGTTTGTTAGCGCCCCGGTGCCCGGTCCCCGCCCCGAGCAGTGCGACAAAAATCGGCCGTAACTCTGCGGAGGCCATCGCCGCAGGAGATTTACCGGCCGCCCCAGACCCTCCTGACCTGCCCTCTGCCCTCAGCTCACCTCACCTCACCTCACTCACCCTCTGTCTACGAGGGCGCTAACCAAACCACCCACTGCTTGTAGCTGCTCCGTCTCTTCTCATACAGGGCCATGCACTAGGTAATTAATGCTAATAATTGCGCTATTAACGCATTTTATATGAAATTAAAGCACAGTATGGCTCTAGTTTCCAAAGGAAATCACAAACATTGTACTGTAATAGTATGAAAAGCAATGAAAAGCTCTAAGTGCCAAAGTTCGATTCTCACTATCATTGGAGATTTCCTCCTTGATATAGCTATGTACCATGTCTCAAATTGCTTTGAGTGGAAACTGTTTCACACCGTCTCACCTACATGAGAACTGATATGACTGTCACACGAGACACTCGAATTTGCTTGTAATGAAAACAAGCTTGTCATTTGGAATACTCTATCGAACTATGAGATATTTGTAATCATAAACATGGTCCAAGTGGTTTTTTAAAATATGAATCTTCAATTGAGGTAAACTATATACGTGTTGTAAGAGAAATTCAGACCTCAGCCGCAATCCGGTGCTTTAATAAATCCAGTGGATACAACTAAAAGCTTGTGCTGGAACGGGTCTCGAACCCGTGTTTCCCGCTTCACTTAGCGGTCGCCTTAACTGCATCGGCTATCCGAACAAGCTTTCCGTTCAACGCAAATTCTCAACTTATTGCAAGCTACAAAATGGCTCTGAGCACTATGGGACTTAACATATCAGGTCATCAGTCCCCTATAACTTAGAAATACTTAAACCTAACTAACCTAAGGACATCACACACATCCATGCCCGAGGCAGGATTTGAACCTGCGACCGTAGCGGTCACGCGGTTCCAGACTGACGCGCCTACAACCGCACGGCCACACCGACCGGCGTTGCACACACGTGTGCAGTGCAGGAGAGTTTTGATATCTATAGCTCCCGCCCTTTATTAGCCTCTCTGACCCGAGGCGACGTGAAAGACAGGCCGCGGCGCGTACTTCATGAAGGTAGTCCTGAACTCACTCACTCGCTCGCTCGCTCAGCTCAGCAGAAGAAATGCGTTTCTAAACCTGTTAATTCGCATCTGGGTGTGTAAGTACTAACGAGAATTTGATCTTCCACTGGAAACTGCTATTATCAAGTAGTCTTACTGATTAATAGTACTACAACAAAATTTAATTTAAGATCAATACTCGATACAAGTGATACACTACTGGCCATTAAAATTGCTACAACAAGAAGAATTGCAGATGATAAACGGGTATTCATTGGACAAATATATTATACTAGAACTGACATCTGATTACATTTTCACGCAATTAGGTCGCATAGATCCCCAGAAATCGGTACCTAGAACAACCACCTCTGGCCGTAATAACGGCCTTGATAGGCCTGGGCATTGAGTCAAACAGAGCTTCGATGGCGTGTGCACGTACAGCTGCCCATGCAGCTTCCACACGATACCACAGTTCATCAAGAGTAGTAACTGGCGTTTGTGACGAGCCAGTTGCTCGGCCACCATTCACCAGACGTTTTCAGTTGGTGAGAGATCTGGAGAATGTGCTGGCCATGGCAGCAGTCGAACATTTTCTGTATCCAGAAAGGCCTGTACAGGACCTGCAACATGAGGTCGTGCATTATCCTGCTTAAATGTAGGGTTTCGCAGGGATCGAATGAAGGGTAGAGCCACGGGTCATAACACATCTGAAATGTAACGTCCACTGTTCAAAGTGCCGTCAATGCGAACAAGAGGTGACTGAGACGTGTAACCAATGGCACCCCATACCATCACGCCGGGTGATACGCCAATATGGCGATGACGAATACACGCTTCCAATGTGCGTTGACCGCAATGTCACCAAATACGGATGCGACCATCATGATGCTGTAAATAGAACCTGGATTCATCCGAAAAAATCACGTTTTGCTATTCGTGCACCCAGGTTCCTCGTTGGGTACACCATCGCAGGCTCTCCTGTCTGTGATGCAGCTTCAAGGGTAACCGCAGCCATGGTCTCCGAGCTGATAGTCCATGCTGCTGCAAACGTCGTCGAACTGTTCGTGTAGATGGTTGTTGTCTTGGAAACGTCCCCATCTGTTGACTCAGGGATCGAAACGTGGCTGCACGATCCGTTAGACCTATGCGGATAAGATGCCAGTCATCTCGACTGCGAGTGATACGAGGACGTTGGGATGCAGCACGGCGTTCCGTATTACCCTCCTGAACCTACCGATTTCATATTCTGCTAACAGTCATTGGATCTCGACCAACGCGAGCAGCAATGTCGCGATACGATAAACCGCAATCGCGATAGGCAACAATCCGACCTTTATCAAAGTCGGAAACGTGATGGTACGCATTTCTCCTCCTTACACGAGGCATTACAACAACGTTTCAGCAGGCAACGCCGGTCAACTGCTGTTTGTGTATGAGAAATCGGTTGGAAAGTTTCCTCATGTCAGCACGTTATAGGTGTCGCCACCGGCGCCAGCCTTGTGTGAATGCTCTGAAAAGCTAATCATTTGCATATCACAGCATCTTCTTCCTGTCGGTTAAATTTCTCGTTTGTAGCACGTCATCTTCGTGGTGCAGCAATTTTAATGGCCAGAATCGTATAACGGCTTGTTTATAGCATTTAGTGTCTTCTGCTTAACAGTACTCATTTCATACAAGAAGTGGTGCCTTATGCAACTGATAATCATTTTAACATGATTTTTTTGTATTGTACGCCAGTACAGCCGTAAATATTATGAGTAGGCCTATGGACATCCAATCATTATAGGACTAATTACAGTAAGATTCCATAATAGCGGATTCCAGTAAAAGATTCAGTTTTCGTTTGTACGGACGTGCCTAGTTACGAGTCAACAGGTGTAGAAACGCAGTTCATCTGCTGAGTTGAGCGAGCACAGGCCTACGTCCGTGACGTACGCGCCACGGCTTGTCTTTCTGGTAGGTCTCGCTCTGGCCGAACTTCTCGAGCGGTTTGTATTCTGCAGACGGCAGGTCTGGGGGTCAGCATTTCAACGCTGTCGCAGCCAGGAGGCGACTTCGTGGCCGACTGAATCCTCGGCCCGCTTCTAACAAGGGAACCTCTCCATCGCACCCCCCTCAGATTTAGTTATAAGTTGGCACAGTGGATAGGCCTTGAAAAACTGAAAACAGATCAATTGAGAAAACAGATCAATTGAGAAAACAGGAAGAAGTTGTGTGGAACTGTGAAAAAATAAGCAAAATATACAAACTGAGTAGTTCATGGGAAGATATGCAACATCAAGGACACTGGAAATGCAGGAGCGCCGTGGTCTCCTGGTAACGTGAGCAGCTGCGGAGCGAAAGGTCCTTGGTTCAAATCTTCCATCGAGTGAAAAGTTTAATTTTTTATTTTCAGTTTATGTGACAAACTCTTATGTTTTCATCACTTTTTTGGGAGTGATTATCACATCCACAAGAAAACCTAAATCGGGCAAGGTAGAAGAATTTTTTTACCCCTTAGCCAAGTGTACAAGTTAGGTGGGTCGACAACATATTCCTGTCATGTGACGCACATGCCGTCACCGGTGTCGTATAGAATATATCAGATGTGATTTCCTGTGGAGGAATCGGTTGACCTAAGACCTTGCGATCAAATGTTTTCGGTTCCCATTGGAGAGGCACGTCCTTTCGTCTACTAATCGCACGGTTTTGCGATGCGGTCGCAAAACAGACACTAAACTTATTACAGTGAACAAAGACGTCAATGAACGAACGGACAGATAATAACTATGCAAATATAAAGAAAATAAAATTTTCACCCGAGGGAAGACTTGAACCAAGGACCTCTCGTTCAGCAGCTGCTCACGCTACCACGGGACCACGACGCTCCTGAGCTCACTTTGTCCATGATGTTGCCTATGCGACCCGTGGACTACTCAGTTTGTATATTTTGCTTATTTTTTCACAGTTCCACATAACTTCTTCCTGTTTTCTCATTTGATCTGTGTTCAGTTTATCAAGGCCTATCCAATGTGCCAACTTATAACTAAATCTGAGGCGGGTGCGATGGGGAGGTTCCCTTGTAAGAGTTGCGTTTCTGGTCACTGCAGGTTCGGTGGGGCTGAATGTCGGCTGCGGCCGTCAAGATTGCTCGTTGAAAAAGATATCTCCGCGCTATCCACGGAATCAGACATGTTCTCGGCATCTGGATTTGCAAGAAATCTGTGTCCACTGTGGTGCTGGGTTGAGTGCCTATCTGCCAGTTTCAAAAACCGGGTGCAGGGCTATCCGTGAATAGCATCCGTTGGTTCATAACTTCTAGCAAACTCGTCATTGCATTCACTTGATGACAGCCTTTGGACGAGCGGTTCTCAAATGGCTCTAAGCACTATGGGACTTAACATCTGAGGTCATCAGTCTCCTACACTTAGAACTTCTTAAACCTCACTAACCCAAAGACATTACACACATCCATGCCCGAGGCAGGATTCGAACCTGCGACCGTAGCAGCAGCGCGGTTCCGGACTGAAGCGCCTAGAACCGCTCGGCCACAGCAGCCGGCCGAGCGGTTCTCAGCTTACGTTTCGATCTGTAGTAAATTACGGCGAGCGTCCATCCATGTTACGTAGCCCAGTGGCTATTGTAATTCGCCATCCTGGTTATCCATCGTGACATGTAAACATCTTCATTCAAGAATACTTTTTAATGATCTCACTCAGGTTAAGTTTCCGTGAATGTGTGACTGAACTAGTGATGCTCGAGCTGTCTAAATTTTCCGGAGTCTATTATTAAAATTTGTTGTTGATTTTGGAATCAGGTGCTTTATGCGCAGCGTTTGCCTTTTCCAAGTGTGATTACAATGTCTGTCTGCTTTGTAAATGCAAACTGTTGATTAGTGTTGGTATGTCACAGGATGGCTTCTGTATCTGTTGCTTATATTGCGGGTCCACTTAAAGAGGCCTGGGTACGATAAATGCCTTTACTGAGAGTGTCTGTTTCTCTAGTGGCGATCTCCATCCACACTCGGTGAAGAAAGAGAAATTGCTTGGCCCTGCAGCTCATACTTGTATCATACTTTGAATTTAATGTTGTCAGTTTGTTCCGCTTGGTTGGAACCAGTGGACTTTCTTCTAATTATCTGCAAACAGTCACGTGATAGTGGACGGCTGATATTGTCCTTCGAACTTGTGATGTGGAATATGCAGGTTAATTTTAAGGACTTATGATCTGAGTAGAGCTCTGTACTGAGCATGTTCAGACTTTTTGTCACTTTATGTTGTTACCAAAAAATATTTTTTAAATTTAATTCAGTCATTTCTGAGAGTTATGTAATACCTACCAACAGTTATTTTGTTGGAAATTAACTTAATTAATTCCAAAGATAGCTACTCACAATGTCTTGCATCATTTTCTGTGTTTTACTCAACTTGTTTGTATGTTTCATAAATATGTGGCCCAGTATCCTTCCACTCAGTACTAGCTCCCTACCGCATTACATCTCGTAGCAACGACTGTCCATTATCCTCATTGTTCGCAGTTTCACCTTATTCCCGCAAGAGTTCGGACGTAGTGCGTATTCGCACTGAAAGGTGCATATGTATATTATTTGTATGTGTGGCGTCTTTCCTTTCGGACATGTCCGAAAGTAGAGACACCACAGGAGAAATAATTCAAGACTTGAAATAAAATAGGCTCCAAGCGCCAAAACAGGAATTTGAGGAAAATGAGTTTCAAGTGTTTTAGATGATTAATAGTCATAATTGCACTATTAACGGGTTTTATATGAAATTCAAGCATAGTTTGGATCTAGAGTCCAAAGGTAATTCCAAAAGTTGTACTGTAATGGTATGAAGCTCTTACTGAAACTGGAAATGCAATGAAAAACTCTAAATGCCACAGTTCAGTACTCACCACAAAAAAGATAGAAGTTGATTATGCTTTGGTAAAAAAAGAATTAAGAATACTGATCAGCTATCGTGTCTTCTGTTTGAAAATAGCCATGCAGTTTTATTCTCTGCATTATTTATTTTTGTCGTTTAAAATGATAACCTTGTAGCCATATGTTTAAGTTAAAACTCACCTTACGATAAAGTCTTTCGAAACCGGATGAATCTGTTTACAAGACCCTGTTGCACTCAGGGCTGCCGTATCACATACAAACTGTCTCAACTGGATCGCCATGGAGTAAGAGGAAGAGGTGATTAGAGTTTAACGTCCCGTCATCAGAGAAAAAAAAAAAAAACCGGTCAAATGGCTCTGAGAACTATGGGACTTAACATCTGAGGTCATCAGTCCAAATGGTTAGACCTAATTAAACCTAACTAACCTAAGGATATCACACACATCCATGCCCGAGGGTCATCAGTCCCCTAGAACTTAGAACTACTTAAACATAACAAACCTACGGACATCACACACATCCATGCCCGAGGTAGGATTCGAACCTGCGACCGTATCAGTCGCGCGGTTCCGGACTGAAGCACCTAGAACAGCTCGTCCACCGCGGCCGGCGACGGAGCAAAAGTTTTGATTATGGAAGAGTGGGGCCGGCCGGAGTGGCCGTGCGGTTCTAGGCGCTGCAGTCTGGAACCGAGCGACCGCTTCGGTCGCAGGTTCGAAACCTGCCTCGGGCATGGATGTGTGTGATGTCCTTAGGCTAGTTAGGTTTAATTAGTTCTAAGTTCTAGGCGACTGATGACCTCAGAAGTTAAGTCCCATAGTGCTCAGAGCCATTTGAACCATTTTGAAGAGTGGGGAAGGAAATAGGCCGTGCCCTTTACAAAGGAACCATCCCGAAATTTGCCTGAAGCGATTTAGGGAAATCACGGAAAACCTAAATCAGGATGGCTGGACGGGGACGAACCGATGTCCTCCTGAATGCGAGTCCAGTGTGCTAACCACTGCGCCACCTCACTCGGTGGGATCGCCACGGAACCGCCTTTGGAGAACACTGCCGAACACCTGCCTAGGTCAAAAAAGGCGTATCATGTAAGTGCGAATGTTCCAATTTTATTCCACTTAGTGTATCAAAGGATTCATCATTCCGCTTAGCCTGTATGCTGCGCCTATTTCCTTTACCACGTTGACGTCGCGGCCTCTGGTTTCGTACGCGGTATTCTGCACTATTAATTAGGGAGCAGAGGAGTAGCATTGGCTCTCAGGTTCTAGTTATCATCGCGAGAACCGAGCCGATTATTGTTTTCACCGCGCGTCTGTCTCAAAAAAACAAAAGTATCATTAGTCCCGCGCCCAGCCGGCGAGATTGTAATATCGAGATAGCGCGATGCCACGGCGCGTATTACAAAGGAAGGGTAGCCGAGATAAATATCGATCATTATTAGCTCCCGTCCTCTGCTCCGAGATGGCCGTGTCGATAGCGAGACACTCACGAGGGCTGTCCAACGTGTCGCCAACACCGCGCCGTCACGCACCAGGAAAGTGCCTGGCAGTTTGCCTCTGTACCACACACCACACCACAGACCCATCTTTACTTTGTGGCGTGCAATACTCCATACTGATATAGGCAGGATTTGATATGAATAGGTTTCTATAACGAACTTACGTTTGTACTGGTGTTTTTTTTTTTTTCATAGCGAACATAGCGAACTCGGATTTGTGATACATTTATAGCGCCTGTAATGCGACTGTACTATTTTGAAGAATAGTGATCGTCATAAGAGTGAACGTTACTAATCGTTAAATTAGTGACTGGTTGTTAGCAGCATGTTTCATACCCCATTAACTAACTTGTGACGATTTTACTATCACGCTTCCTTCGACGATTAAGCTTAGATATTAATCCTTATATTACTTGTAAATGACACACACGTCATTCGGGAAACCAGTAAAGTCACAACCAGCCCGCCCGGTTAACCGTGCGGTCTTACACACGGCTTTCTGGGAGGGAAGGAGCGCCTGGTCCCCGGTACGAATCCACACGGCGGACTTGTGTCGAGGTCCGGCGAGCCGGCCAGTCTGTGGATGGTTTATAGGCGGTTTTCCATCTGCCTCGGCGAATGCGGGCTGGTTCCCCTTATTCCGCCTCAGCTAGACTATGTCGGCGATTGCTGCACAAACAAGTTCTCCATGTACGCGTATACCACCATTACTCTACCAAGCAAACATAGGGGTTACACTCTTCTTGTGTGTGACGTTCCCTGGTGTGTGTGTGTGTAGGGAGGGGGGGGGGGGGGCTCCACCGGGGGCCGAACCGCACCAAAACCTTGAAAGAGTAGGGCGGTGGAGGGGTGAAGTGGCCTGCGGTAGTCGTGGTGGGGTTGTGGACCACTGCGGCTGCGGCTGCGACGGGGACGGAGCCTCTCCGTCAGTACAGTACAGTACAGTACAGTACAATACAACGTCACAACCACTGTAGTCCGATATCAGTAAGGTGCCATTTGACTGCTGGTGATCTGGTGTGCTATCGTCAACAATACTACAATGTGAACCCAGAAACTTTTCTGGATGCAAAAGTGATGCCTCTTTCAAGAAAACATCTTTGACATGTTTAGAGATACTCCAGGGATCGGAAACATTTCTGGAATTAAGAAATTATCCTGACTGTTGACAGTACATAGATACTTGAATCTTCACAATGTTATTAAATGGTGAGAAAATCGCAAGAATGCGCCTTTTTCCGAAATTCATACGTAGAAAACCAAAGGCGATACGAGCATTTGTTGCCGAATGTGGTACTTTGGTCATGAGTGAAAAATAACGATTAGGCCTACTTCATTGACGCTAACACTTTTCGAGACATTCTAAGGGTCGTCAGGGGCTGTTTTCTCTGGTGTTTAAGCAGATGTTTGCAATTTAGTTTTTGCACCCTGAAGCTGGAGCCAGGGCAGACAAATACCGCTCGTCGCGTTTTTCGTGCGATGCCCAGTGTCGATGGAAAGCGTCGGTATGTTTCGAATGACAAACAAAATGAGTATTAAAGCGGAATTTTAAGTACCCATTCGACAGAGCGGTCCCAGGTTAGTCTCGTTCAGTATTTGTTTTAGCGATACGTGTTAACAGGGATTCGTAAAACTCGCAGAATGAACAACAATCCGTCAGAGAGTCAGCAGCTCTGCGTGCATGGCGGTATCAGTCAGCGGGGGGCAGGGCGGTGCCGTCGCTTCTGGAGCACTGGTTGTTCTTCATATATATATATATATATATATATATATATATATATATATATATATATATATATATATATATATGTGTGTGTGTGTGTGTTTGGTTGCTGTTGCTTCGTTGTCTGATGGTATGTCCCGGCGTCTTCCTAATCGTGTTGGTTTCCAGTGTCCTTGAGTTTTCAGTTCTTTTCCCATTCCCTCATTACTTTGGCCAGGACAAGGTTGAAAAATAGTGGGTATAATCCGTCGCCTTGCCGCGCTCCAATTTTAATCATGACGGGATCAGAGATTTCAACTATGAAGTGTCAACTTATGTCTGTTTCATTAATCGTAGTGTTTTTGGGTCGAGTCCCTGATCTTCTAAGACATTGAACAAGGATTATCGGTCAAGTGAATCATACGTATTCTTGAAGTCTATGAAGGTGCATATGATTGGCGCATTCCTGATGGCCTTGTATTTTAGAATTGTTTTCAGATTGAGGATTTGTTCCGTGTACGAACGACCGGGGCGAAAGCCAGCCTGGCAGTCACAAATTTTGTTTTCTAACTGTTCTTGTGTTCTCTGGTGTAAGCAAGCTCAGCGAACTTTGTAGGTTACTTGTAGCAGGGAGAGTCCTCTGCAGTCGTTCACATTCGTCCTGTCTCCTTTCTTGTGCAGTGGATGGATGAGTGCACATTTCCATGCCGAAAACGTTGGGCTGCGAATCTCTTTCGAGAAGTCTGAATTTTTCTGCTCAGAATTAAACATAACAAAATTAGACACAAAATACGGCAAAATAAACAGAGTTGCACAATTCAAGTATCTAGGTAAAATCCTCGAACCTACAGGAGGAGAAAAGTTCGCACAGAAGACTCAACTATAAATAATGAGCCGGCCGAAGTGGCCGTGCGGTTCTAGGCGCTACAGTCTGGAGCCGAGCGACCGCTACGGTCGCAGTTTCGAATCCTGCCTCGGGCATGGATGTGTGTGATGTCCTTAGGTTATTCAGGTCTAATTAGTTCTACGTTATAGGCGACTGATGACCTCAGAAGTTAAGTCGGATAGTGCTCAGAGCTATTTGAACCACAAATAATGAAGAGAGCGTTCGGCAAGTCACGGCACATATATAATAAAAAATGCAATTTCCTTCACACAAAAGTCGGATACTACAACACAGTAGTCAAGCATCAAATACTGTATGCAAGTGAGACGCTAACACTCCGTACGAAAAATGACATGGAAAGCATACCGAAGGAAGAAAAGAAAATCATTAGGAAAGTTCTCGGCCCAAATCTGACAGAAGAGAGATACAGATTACAATCTAGAAAAACTACAGAGAAGATGTGAAACATAGCAGCAGATGTCAGAAAAAGGAGGTTGAAGTCCTATGGGCACATCATCAGGTTGCCACTAAAACGACTCACCAACAGAATTCTAACATACATACGAGGGTTCAAATCAACAATAGCATGGATCACACAAGTCAAACTGGACCTAGAAGCAGCAAAAATTGATCCAATAGAAACTGCAGACAGAAACGTATACAGGGACAATATACACAAGTGGAATGTGAGGTCAAAAAATGAAGTCCCAAAGAAACCAGGGACAAATTGGACTGAAGATAGAAAGAGACTCGAACGAGAAAAAAATGAGAGAATCTTTGAAGATCAGAAAGAACTCTCAAATGAGGCGGAATGCTTTGCGTGATCGTACAGGGTCTCGACGCAAATAATAATAATAATAATAATAATAATAACAATAATAATATATACAACTACAGAAATCCGTAATTATTGATACATGTTCAATTACCCGAAAGTTCCTAAATGCAATATAACATATACCGTACAGTTAAAAGGAAGTCACGCTAGATCAATGTCCGTGTCACTTTCCATTTTTGACCAGACATAACGTCTGAGAAAAGAAAGAAATAATTATAATAATAATATATTACGGGTGTACCAGAACTCCACCAAAAACCTGTGGATGAAAACTAGAAAAAAATATGTAGTAAACATGGGCTATGAAATGTATAGCTTTGGAGCTAACAGAACTTGTCCAGTAGAATATTTGTGATTCACAGCAGCGAAGATGAACAAGTGTTCATGGCTCTTAAGATACGAATTTTTCAGCCAATGTTTACTAGACATTTCTCTTGTTTTGGTCCATAAAACTACCTCTGAAAGTTTGTCGGAGGCCTTCTGATTAATCCTTTACGTAGACATAAGTGCAAGATATAGATATAACGTAATTAAAATCAAGAACGAATTTTTGACTTGCTTGGATACACTATAGACATCCATATTATAGGCGAATTTCATATTTCTTACTTGACCTTTGTAAGAGATAGAGACTCCAAAGCTATTTTCTATGGCCGCGGAGATAGAACCGATGTGGCAGCGATAACGTCGCACCTTAAACGTCAGATACAAATTAATTTAAGTCAGCCTATAGTTTTGCATAGCGAATTTATTGCTAGCAGGGGTGGGAATTTTGTGTGTAGTGAACCCGGATACGTTACTCTTTTAGACCAACTGTGACCTAATTACACAGTTTTGAAAACTATAGGACAGTGTAAACGTAAATGCTGCCAATCTTTAGAGATAGTGACTGGATTTGGTTACTACATCGCTTAAAAAAAATTGTATAAAAACTGTTCGAGGATGTAACCACGATAACAATCATTTCAGCGTTATTCTGCACAATGAATACTTTGTGTCAGAATGAGAAATCACTGCTACATAGTGTTGTGTGTGCCAAAGAATGGAATTACACAAAATAAACCCTCTTCCTGAAGCTTTCATTATCAGATTCATCAATCGTATACAGAGCAAATATTGCTGATCTAAAGCACATTTCAATTTTATACAAGTTACATATACTAAAAATGTATGACTTAACAAATAACTCACGTAACCTACGGGAATAATGTAACATTATAAGCCGTAATGCATCAAGATCTTTATCACGTACTTCGTTTTTCGATGAAGTGAGTGTCGTGCAATGTAACAGCACAACTATTCAGAGCGCCTGAGCGACTCTTAGGAAGCCTGTACACCCCTGCGGGGACGCCTAAACGAAGGCGCAGATTGAAAGTGAAACCGGCAGGGCGTCGGCACTGTCACATAAGTGATGACAGCCGCGTTCACTCCGGTAAGCGGCGGGCCTTCATTACTGCTCCGACACTTGCGAGCCCGTGCCTTCGGCTCCAGTACTCCCCTCTGTCACTCTGGGAGCCAATGAAGTGATTTCCTCACGAACTGGAAGCCTCGTGAAAGAAACTGAGTCCAGACAAACTCACAGATATCAGTTCCTTTGAATCGACTGTAACACACGGCCTGCCACCTTCGGCCCACTTAATTTTCGAGACACATGGTGGCCGAGCCATCTGTTATCTTTTATTGTGTGCAGATGGCGGGTCCTCTGGTAGCAGCGGGAGTTCTAGAAGTCGGAACGGGACCGCAGATACGGATCCAAATAAGGGAGGATTTTCAGCGTTCATCACTGAAGTACCATCCAACATGATTACCGGTTCTGTGCTGCGAACGCTCGAGCAAGGCAAAGAGAAAATTTATTAGCCTTGTAGCATAATATATGAGATTGCTAATGAATACGATAACAAGAGGATGGAAAAAAATCCAAAAGAAAGGTGGTTTCACCAGAGGTGACACAACGTTAGTAGCTTTTTTGCATCAAATCTACATTTGTAACCGTAGTGTGTGAGCCAGTGGACACTGTGTGAAGAAGGGTACAAAACGAGCTAGCATCACCTCTCGCTCCCCTCCCCTCCCTCTTCCATTCCCAGATGGTATACGAGAAAATAAATCCTTATGTAGGAGGTGAATTTTTCTGATTTTAGCGTCTCGGTCCCAACGCCTCATATGTATTGTCCCATAAGAGCTGTAGCAGATATTGAATTCACTCGACAAAAGGCGATTTCAGGCAGTGCAGAAAAAAGACGAGTATCATTCCAACCTACGTGCAAGATGTTGTATACAGGAGGAAGTAATACATTTTTTGATTCATGTTGCAACATGGGCTCCCGGCAATTTGTAACGTTCTCTGCTATGCACTTACATCTTGCAGTGTCTTCCATTTTAGTTTGTCAAGCTTCCTGTGACACTCTCACCCTGAGTGAACAAAGATGTGATTGATGGTGCAAGCACTTCTTTGAGTCTTTTTCCATCTCTTCCATTAATCCAACTGTTAAAGGTCTCAGGCTGACGAATGATACTCAAGAGTTGTTTGAATGAGAGTTTATAAGGAACCTCTTGAAATATACTTACTGTGTATTTTAACTGGCATTTACTCTATCTTCCACTAATATAATAAATTTCCAAAACCACTACTCCCTTGGACACACTTAGTTTGTAGCCATTTTTTTGTCCAAGGTGAAGGTTCACAGCTTCATATGTACGTCTGAGGCGATCTTTTGGTCTTGTAAATAACGAATAAATCTTTAGTTTTGATATGCACTTGCATATCAGTAGTTTTGCTGTGGGGAGTGATTGTAAGTAAGTAATCTACTGTATGTTCAGTAACGTCAGCTGTCCTCACGTGTTTACCTGTTCGGGTGTTCCAGTGCATGATGGTGCACCACGTGCAGAGTCACTGCTGAGCGGTGTGTCTAGGGTAAGGGAGGGGGATGGGGAGGGATTCTGTGTATATTTTACAATGTGTACATCATGGAAAAAATTAAACAATTTTAAAATGGTTTGCGCTCACTGATGTAAAAACTGATAGCCCATTACCTACTTCACTGTGTTGGGGGTCGTTCTTTTTACCTTATAAAGTAGACCATGTTCTTCCTACAGATTCAAGATACCTCCATACCAATTTTCATCCAAATTGGTTCTGCGTATTAGCCGTGAAAAAGTAACACAGTGAGCTAGTTTCACATTTAGTAACATCAATGTGGAAGTATGGATTGAATACGTTAAAGATCGTATGAACTTTGTATTCTAGCTGTTACTTCTGATTGTGCTCGCATATCAGTGAAATAGAATGAAATGTGCCTACGGCTTTACTGGCCGAGAGACGGCATTCGAGACATGTGACCGCTTGGTGCAAGTCTTTCTTATTTGACATCACTTCGGCTAGTTGACGTCGATGATGACGATAAAACACACACACACACACACACACACAAAGTCCCGAACGGATAAAATTCGACGTGGCCAGGAATCAACGGCAGGACCCCATGATCGAGTGTCAGCAACGCTAACCACAAGACCATGGGCTATCGATACGTATCAGCAGTTTTGTTATGGTGAGAGGTGGTGATGGTATTAAAATAAAATGTGAAATTTGTAAAATTACTAAACAGCGTTAGAGTGTCGAAGGAAGATAAATAATTTATAGTTCAGTGCGGCGTAAATTTTATATATTTGCACGTACAATAATGTCAACTGCCCTCACGTGCCTGCGTGTTAGATCGCGGCTGTGCCTGCACCATGACGAGACGCAGCCTCACTGAACGCCTCCCACGTTTTACATGTAAAGGCGCAACGTCTGTTTGCTATACAACATTTAAATAATGGCCTCGTAGCCAGGTTTCTTCCTCAGCGTCCAAGCTATCTCCATACCAAATTTCATCAAAATCAGTTCAGTTGTTTAGTCATGAAAGCGTAACAGGGAGAGTTACTTCCGCATTTATAATGTTAATATGGTCAAACAAACACTTCAAATTATCTTGGTTTCTTACTGCTCTGTTAACAAACGAAATGAGAGCGAAGCACTGAACTACGTAAATTTATCGAGTCAATGTTGCCACCTTCACCGTAGACAAAAAACAGTGGAACGCCAACTTGTAAACATACGCACGTTTTTCATCTGCTCAAAGCGTAGCACGAGCGACTGCCATAATAGGCCGCCCTTCAGCTCAGCCTGATGATTCTATTCTAGTGGCCAGTGACGTCATTCCCCTGGGAGTCAGGCAAGACCTTGTAAGTAGGCTGTTTAGGTTTTTATGTTGGTAACGCCACGTAGCGCTGTGTATGAAAATCACTGGCTGTGCTGTGTGCAGTCTGTGACTGGTTGGCATTGTTGGAATATTCGCTATTGTAGTGTGGGGCAGTTGGATGGAAACAGTGCGTAGCGTTGCTCAGTTGGAAGTGAGCCGCCAGCAGTGGTGGATGCGGGGAGAGAGATGCCAGAGTTTTGAGCGGGCGATATGGACATGTGTCCGTCAGAAAAAGGAAATTTGTTTGATTGTATGTCATGATTTTTGAACGCTATTAAGGTAAATACATGGTTTGTTCTCTATCAAAATCTTCCATTTGCTAAATATGCCTATCAGTAGTTAGTGCCTGCAGTAGTTAGAATCTTTTATTTAGCTGGCAGTATTGGCGCTTGCTGCATTTCAGTAGTTCGAGTAACGAAGATCTTTGTGAGGTAAGTGATTCATGAAAGGTATAGCTTATTGTCAGTCTGGGCCATCCTTTTGCGGGGATCATTGAAAGTCAGATTGCGTTGCGCTAAAAATATTGTGTGGCAGTTTAGTGATGATCAGAATAAGCAAAGAGAGAAATGTCTGAGTAGGTTGAGTTTTGCTCACCTATCTGAAAATCAAATAACGTAGAAGTTTACCAGCATAGTCATTTATAATTTTTTAAAGGGGTCGTTTCAGACCTTCATGAGAATTACTTTATGTTAATGGCTAATAATACAGAGAGTTCAGTGCATGCAAATGACATCGAGAATCCCTCAAAAATTGCCGGTTCTGGACACACGCAAATTATATTTATAATATGTATTTTAATTGGACCGCGTTGATAGGGGTGAAAAGAGCTGGAAACATACACCGTAAGAGAGGGGGGAAAACGAACCACGAAGGAACTATCCGAATGGCACAGAAGTCGGTAACTGTGCTGTACATGTACAGACAAACAAGTTATTACAAATTCAGAAAAAGTGGACCATTAATTCAAGAGAAAGAGCTTCACGAATTGAGCAATTCAATAGCGCGTTGGTTGACCTGTGACCCTGAAGTAAGCAGTTATCAAGCTTGGTGCTGATTAATAGGGTTGTTGGAGTCCTCCTGAGGTATATCGTGCCAAATTCTGTCCAATTGGAGCGTTAGATCGTCAAAATCTCGATATGGTTGAGGCATCCTGCCCATAATACTCCAAACATTCTCAACTGGGGAGAGATCCGGTTACCTTGTTGGGCAAGGTAGGGTTTTCCAAGCACGAAAACAAACTGTAGAATCTCTCGCCATTAGTGAGCGGGCATTATGTTGCTGAAATGTAAGTCCAGGCTGGCTTGCCTAAAAGGGCAACAAAACGAGTTGTAGAGTATCGTCGACCTACTATTGTGCTGTAACATTACCGCGAGTGACAACGAAAGGCGTTTTATTGTGAACCATGATTCAATTTATACTTTTCACAAATAAAAGTCAAACTGTGTTCCGAATCTCCTTACAGAGTTCGTGAGCCCAAAGGGAGGCCAACTGGTTCTTAGTCTATTGGTCTTGTGTGCTTGAATTTGAAAATTTCTCGTCGCAGTACATGTACACTGTGTCGTCCTCATTCTCATCAAAAGAAGTTCTTCTAAGGTTTGGTTACCTGCTCTTCGAAATTTTCTTTTTACGCCTTTCTCTCGTCGGCTGCTTTTAGTTTTTACTTATTGTTACTTTCTTATTCTTCTTCATATTTGCCACTTCTAGGTCACTGTTACAAGTAATTGCTGTTTCACCGCGGAGTCCTCCTTTCAGTCACTGCTTGTACTTTTTTGCCCTACACCATGTGGCCAGAAGCCACCGCCGAGATGGCTATTCTGTCCGCTTTGACACTTGTACTCAAAATTTGTATAGCATGGCCGAAGGTTCAGTAACTAATGTAGGATTATAGAGTCCAGATACAACACTTACAACACAATTTTATTAAAAATACGTTGAGGTTCCATGCCTTCTTCTGCATGTCGCCTCTCATTTTCATCAATTTCATTAATGCTTCATATCATTTCAGAGTGGGAACGAGCTGAATAAGGTTATTCTAATGGGAGTATTAGTACTGAGAGCTCAAAGTACTTTTCACTTGATTGCTATGCATGTTGGGAACTGTATGTGGCCTTGCTTTTATTTTCCTCAGTTACTTCCTTAGGTGGCCTGTTGCGAGGTAGTTTCGCCTGTTGTATGCGAGCCGTCTGAGTGTTGGCACAGTTTGTGTGTTTACCGTTCCGACGCGTCTGGAACGACGACTGCTGGCGACGACTGACTGTATTGCCTTCATGATTCTGAGAATACTTGTGAACTGTGCCCTGCTGGGCGCGACTATCTGGCGCTGGATGGCAGGTGGTCTAGGCATGTTGTTATCGTAGCCGGTCAAACGGCAAGTTCAGTGCTCGCAGCTAAATAGCAGAGGCATGATTGGTCAACTTGAACTGAGGCCAGTTGACGTCACAAAGACCTGCTCGAAATTGGAGGGAACGGTCGCTATTGGCACGAATGATGTTCTGAGATAATGTAGGAGAATTTTGGAATCAGCACTGAATGCTGATTCGCGGTTTTTCGAGGGTAGTGGGGAGTGAGTAACGTTGGCTTCACTCTCGCGTTGCGCGGGCGCAGAGCATTGGGGATTTGATCTTCATCGAAGTCGGACGGCCCTGCGACTTAGTCGGACAGCCCTGCGACTTAGTCGCACTTTTCCGGCAGAATTCTCGGACAGCCTTCTACGCCAGGGGAGAAAAAGAGTTGCTGCACAGCAATAGTCGGCGTCCACATCATCAGAACGCTGCCTATCGACGACGTGTTGCAGGTTTCAGGACTGGTAAAGTATTTTGCGGCTCCGGCCGCGGGATTAGCCGAGCGGTCAGAGGCGCTGCAGTCACAGACTGTGCGACTGGTCCCGGCGGAGGTTCGAGCCCTTCCTCGGGCATGGGTGTGTGTGTTTGTCCTTAGAATAATTTAGGTTAAGTAGTGTTTAAGCTTTGGGACTGAAGGCCTTAGCAGTTCAGTCCCATAAGATATCAAACACATTTGAACATTTTTTTTGGCGGCTCCGGCATTGTAGGACCCATCATTTTTATACCGAAGTCCTCAGCAGCACACGCTCTCGCTTTTCTACAAGACCACCTTGCTTGTGTCTCCATGTGATGCCATTTGAGCTCCCACTACTAATCGCAATACTGCATTATAGATGCGCTCTCCAGCCGAGCAAGGAGGAGAAGAAATAAAACAGTCTGGAAGAACCAAGCGCCTGGCGCTTCTTCCGTACGCATGCCCTTCCACAGTTAAGATTGTCCGGATAAGGGAGAGGCACAGTCCACTTCCACAGCCTAGAGTTCAGCATGGCTAAATGCGTATGCCAGCCCCGGATTCGATTTCCGACCGGGTCGGAAATTCTCTCCGCTCAAGGACTGGGTGTTGTGTTGTCTATGAAATCGCTTCATCATCATCGACACGAAAGTCCCTGAAATAGTGCCAAATAAAAACACTCGCTCCAGAGGGCCACACTCCCCGAAATCGGATTCCCTGTGAAATATCCCATATGGACATGGAGAAGCGCAACATGAAAACCATTTATTGCTAAACCATTAAAATCAAGAATATGCTTCAGTTAGGCAAAGACCAACTAGGGCTATGGGCGCCTGGCACCTACAGTATCATTTAGGAGTGTGGCCTGTAGTATATCAACCAGTGTCATTTTCATTTCTAAACAGACAAAGGTGCTGCGCCGTGTCGACAGATTCTGGGATTTGGTCATCAAAGAGACGGCGGAAGTACGACTAGGAGAGAATAGGGTAAAGTGCAAACTGTGGTCCCGGGAACTATCGCACGGAAAATGCCTCAGCCTACTCCCTATAGAGAGTCCACTCATTCCGTGAGTCTTGACGTGTTTGATGCGACACTTCTCGGAGTTAGATCAACTTTTGTGGATTTGAAGTTACCCTGCTGTAAGGTAAGTGGTCACTTTGTGTATTTATTAATGAAGGGTATGTCACTTACATTCTTTGAGGTGCCGGAGTGAAGAAGAGTTTGTATCTCTTTAATTCTGGCGAATTTGGAATGAGAACTGGACATACACTCGGCGCCCTCCTTACCTACCACCTGATTGATTATGAGCACAAAGGCAACGAAAGGAATTGACGGTGGACCCTGCTAGTTGGTAGAATAAGGAGCGCACACTCACAATAAATTTAAAAAAATATTATCATAATAAACGACAGGAAATGGAATTCTGCATCTATCTATGAAATTATATGCGGATTAAAAATTACAATGTGATTTATTATACATCATAACACAAAGATACCTGATTGTCAATACAAACAGTAGGCTAAAAGGTAGGTTATACTGAACTATTATGAGAATAAGAAATGGCTCGAGAACAAGGGGCTCCTCCTCTCCGTGATGCAGAAAGATTGACGATACTGACTGGAGGTCCTAATAAATCAAATATTGATTTCATAGGAAAGTCCCGAAACCTCTAGAAAATGAAAAGAACAAAATGGTTCAAATGGCTCTGAGCACTATGGGACTAAATACCTGAGGTCATCAGTCCCCTAGGACTTAGAACTACTTAAACCTAACCAACCTAAGGACATCACACACATCCATGCCCGAGGCAGGATTCGAACCTGCGACCGTAGCAGTCACGCGGTTCCGGACTGAAGCGCCTAGAACCGCTCGGCCACCGCAGCAGGCTAGAAAGTGCAAAGATAAAAAAAAATGTATACAGCTGGACACGAACTGTCTACCTATGTACCCACTGTTCCGTACATGGCGCCTCAGCCAATTACACTCTACTGTAACTCTGTTTCTAATGCCATCATGTTTTGTGTTACAGTCTCCTAAAGGGTTTAATCACCGAAATTTTATTAATTGACTGTTAATTATCACAAATTCTGACAAGCAAGACACGTTTTCATGAATCTTCAATGTCTCGTTGCCTTAAAAGGGCCTACTCTTTTAATACGTGAGCTATTCCGCGAAAAATACTAAATACGAAAATTCTTTAGCCACCTGTACGACGTGTTCCGTTATTTTATTGCAACGAATCGTAGTAACGGTGATTTTTTTGTAGAGTCGTTCAATGTTCTCGTGCTTACAAACACCATAGTTATACAGTGTAAGGTATAACATACAATCTACCGAACATGGGCTTCTGCTGAATACGACAACCACAGTATGGCGTCTTGCTTTCTGCCTGTGACGTAGGGAGCGTTCTTGCTTCTTACTGGTTCTAATTTATGTGGTACGTGCCCGAAATGTCGTCGAACGTGTTTCGTGTTTCATGTGATCAAATGTCTCCTGAACGTGAGGCAGTCGGAAGTTACGTCACAAAACTCATAGAGCGCCACATCAAAATAGCTAACTCGTCCGTTGTTCGGACGTCTTTTATATTTAGGCGCGCCCTTTCGACAACTGTTTCCCCTAAGTATTGCGTGTATAGGCTTAATAAAGATGACTGACTCGGCTAGGTCCAATTGAAACGAAGATGTTACATTTGTTTCGTGGAAGCTTCAAGTGTCTTGTTTTATGTGATTTGTTGCCTGTTGATTTTAAACTGTTGCCCTGTTTTATCTATGTGGAGATTATGCGCGAGTAGCTATCGGAGCTGCTGGAGGTGATGTATACATTTTCCATTCCAGTAATTGGATCTTGAAACCTTGCGGAAAGCAATTCGGTAGTTACTAATAATTAATTATTAGTTTTGGAGTTATGAAAAGCTTAAACCTGTATCGCGGATTAAGGCGAGGATGTTGATCTTTATTTGGACTGCATTTAATAGGCAGCCGCGCAGAGAATTAATGGGAGTTCACCAACAAACGTTTCCTACGAAATCCTCGGAGCAATACGTCTAGTGATTTGTCTCGCGTTCCGAGGCTCGGCTGAGATTACGCTCGACGTAAGGGAAGCTCTGAAAACGAGACGGAAGGCATGTTTCATCATATTGAGTTAAACAGTTCTCGTGAGCAATCCACTTATTTCAGTAGTTTGCTGTTAAAAGCTGAGGAAGCGGAGAAGGCACGCAAGTAACAAAATTGTCAATGCTACACTTTTATGTGCTAGTGCAGTGAATATTGCCTTAAAGGTAATTCTCTAATGAAATGAACCTCTGAGAGCTTGATGCTGTTGTGATTTATAGCCGCAGTTTCCCAATACTTGAAGACGTAGGGCTGTTTTCGCTGTATGAATTTAGATGACGAGGCTCGACGCATTCCTTCCTGGACTAGCGGGAAGTTGGCACGAACTACGCTGGGATTACTAAATTCCGTCACTTTTATTGCTACTTCTTCTTCTTTATGGTTATATTATGCGTGGTGCTGACTGGGGCGTTATTAGAGACGGGGGGGGGGGGGGGGGGGGCGAGCTGGGTTTAGAAGGGAATCGGCAGTTATCTCTTCGCAAGGGCAATTTTCACATCTACACAAAGCGGTTTCCATGGATCAAAGGGAACCTGTGTTGTGGTGGCTGGGAAGAAGGCGTATGATAGCAGTTGCTTGTGAAAGGAGTGTTCACTTTCTGCTAGTCTTTACCAGTAGGCAGTATTCTGGTAAGTGTAAACTATGTAAGAAAAATATCTTTTTTAAAAGTATCGAGATTACCTAGTGTTTTACACAGTAAATGGAATGACACCATTAATGAATGTAGACTTCGATCAGAAATCGGTAGCTAAGGTAGAATATTCAAAATTTTTAGGTGTCTGCATTGATGAGGGGTTTAACTGAAGAAAAAAACACACTGAAGATCTGCTGAAACGTTTGAGTTCAGTTATATATGCTATTAGGATGATTGCAAATTTTGGCGATATACGTCTCAGTAAATTAGCTTACCACGCCTATTTCCATTCTCTGCTTTCGTGTGGCATCATATTCTGGGGTAACTCATCACTGAGTAAAAGAGTGTTCATTGAAAAAAAGCGTGTAATCAGAATAATTGCTGGAGCTCATCCAAGATCATCCTGCAGACACTTATTTAAATTTTTGGATATAGTACATGGGTAATTTCCCCACCCCCATCCAAAAAAAAATTAAGTGTCATGAAATATTTTGTGTAATGTAATATCTTGTATAGACACCTTTTATTAACCTGACACGTTCCACATCATTACGAAGTGTCGTATTCATGATCTTTGGAACAAGTACTAATCTAATCTTTACAAAAAGAGAAGGAGAGGCTCTTTCTTTCCGTTGTCTCAGATGTTCCACAACACTTTTCAGCGGAATTTGTCGGTTAGTCCTGATCTCTACCAAAGAACTTCGATCCATTACTGAATGACACGCATCAATCAAAAGAGAGATGCCACACACATAATACTTGCAAGAACAGATCAAGTACTTAACTTCGTTGACAGACTGAACCTGTTAGGCAGTTGCGGAGTGACACTGATTTATGCCTTTCTTTGTTTATGCGTAACAACTGAGCCGACAGAGCACATCTCGCAGAAAGAATGTAATAATTTTCAGTTGGCCTGTTCCTTTTCTTACCTTTGAAAGATACATTGAAGCTCTCCATCACAAATTTTAGTGAGTAACAATTACAGAGAAACAGCACCAGAAGAAGTGCTTCTCCACAGCCTGATGACTGATGCCAAAACGAATATTTGTCTGTGAGGAGGATCCTCACTAAAACCGCGTGCAGTTTCATATTCTGGACACCACATTTAAATTCACATACACATAGTTACACATACATTTTCATATACTGTCGTATATAGCTGAATGAAAGAATAAGGTAAGTGGCGCCCAGGGCAAATTTCGACTTGAGCCTCCCCCCCCCCCCCCCCCATCCCCCTCACTCCCTTTGCCAAAGTCACCACATATTTTTCTCGTCGTTGCCTCGTCTGCTTATTCGTTAATCGAAATCAACTCGATAACGAAGAAAAAGGTACATATTTCACCAACTAACTATTTTATTATACAACTGAATTCATGGAGCAGCACACAGTCTGAAGTCGCATTGTTTGCAACAATAACAGGATTTCTTTTCCACTGTTTTTTTGAAGATCAGTAAAAAGCAGTAACAAATAACAAACGCAAGGATGATTCTTTACAATTCCGTTTACTTGTCTCACTTAGCATAACAGGAGTGGCCCCACCTAATAATCAGAAACGCAAAACAAGCAGCTTCATACCAGTGAAGGATGGTTCTAACAGAACTGTTGCTCAATCCAGTCCAATACGAATCTCGTTTTGATTTCCTTCCATCGCCCCCTTCCCATTTTAGTACCCTCAGTCCGTTACTGTCTTCTAACGGGAGATCAAAACGTTTCCGTTTCAGGACCTGCTGCAGCATACATTCAACGCAGCACGACTTCGACGCTGGTTATTGTATAAACACTGGCATGGAGGTAAATGATTAGTTTGTCATCTGTGTCTGTGCGACGTGCGTGTGATAAATGCGGAAACGTGAACTACAGCGACGTTATTACGAAATGTGTTGAAACAGGCCCAATTTGCTGCTACTCTTTTCTTGGCTGCCAAAGGATAAACACCGGTCGACATTGTAATCTTCCCCTTCCTTCCTGCTTCCGTCTACTGTCCACTTTAAACTATGTCCAGTCCAAGTAATTAATAAGCAAAATCTTTTTTATGAAGATTTTAAAGGAGCTAAGATTACAATAAACATACTAGTTTACTTAGCTTGTCATGTTGAGATGGTTCCAGTTTTTCTTGTCTAGGGGTCTGATTCTTGAAGCTGAAAATCTCACATCAGGTCCTCAGGGTTGGTTTGAACTAGCAGCGCGGAGTGGCCGCGCGGTTTGAGGCGTCATGTCACGGACTGCGCGGCCCCTCCCGCCGGAGGTTCGAGTCCTCCCTCGGGCCTGGGTGTGTGTGTTGTTCTTAGCATAAGTTAGTTTAAGTAGTGTGTATGTCTAGGGACCAATGACCTAAGCAGTTCGGACCCTTACGATTCACACACATTTGAACATTTTCTTTTTGGTTTGAACTAAATAAATTGAAGATTGTTGTTGCAGCATTTTTACGTAAATATATTTTCTCACATTTTAGTATATGAAACAGTATTTTGGTTTTTCACACTAACAAAGCTGAAATTACGTTGTTCGCCCAAAATTACAAAAATACGTTCGATCACTTCAGAGGTAAGCTTAAAACCCTCTCACTCTGCGGAAATATCAAAATTCCAAAGGGTTTACAATTTTTCTCAACAAATGAACTTCTACCAGTTTGCGATACATCATGAATTTCTATTATAATTTCATAAATTAATCCAAAAATAAGCACAGCAAACAGTAGAGGATTGCGTGGTTAAAAATAGAAATTTTAAGTGTGAAAATAATTCGTAATTTCAAAGTTTTCTAAGAAAAATTATTTTAACTGTACATTCAGAACTAGTACTTATCGATTATAACATCGAAATTAAAATATTTTACAAAGTAATTCCTCTTCATAAATTTTAGCTTGAAATATAATGTACTGTGTATAAAGTTACACGAAAAATTCCAGAAAAGCAACTGAGATAATACTGTCCGCTCCAAAATTTGGAAAATAATACTGGTATCGACAGCTACCCTTGAGGAAAAGTAATGCTAGAACAGGATGTCCCGTTACAACTTCCATCGGAGCATGGGGCAGCATGTCTGCCGAAAATCACCGTTGTGGAGTGGAAACTGAGACAAGAAGTGCTGCAGCTTCATTATACGCACGTCCCAATATCGCAAATATCGTAACGTACAAGTTACGCCAACTCAAGTGAGAGACTCTAGAGTACCCGTCTATAGTCCCGATCTCTCCCCAAATGACTATCAGGCCATCGGTCCGTTAAAAAAAAAGTGTTGGAAAATCGACGAATCCATTACCGTCGGACGAGAATAGGCAGCAGGCAGTTACGGATTACTTCACCCAGCACGACACGGTGTTTTAACAAACGGGTAGCATCAACCTGGTGCGTGGTGGGATTGCTCAGTAATTATAGTGAATTTGCTGGATTGACGTACCGATTCTGGACCGTATGGCCACCGAAAGGAAAATATTTTATCAACCCTTATACTAATACTACTAGTAGTAGCATTATTTGGCTCTGTGCCCTTCTTCATTTCTTTTTGCCTGTTTCAAAACTGCGTCCTCACGTCCGCATCTCGTGGTCGTGCGGTAGCGTTCTCGCTTCCCACGCCCGGGTTCCCGGGTTCGATTCCCGGCGGGGTCAGGGATTTTCTCTGCCTCGTGATGACTGGGTGTTGTGTGCTGTCCTTAGGTTAGTTAGGTTTAAGTAGTTCTAAGTTCTAGGGGACTGATGACCATAGATGTTAAGTCCCATAGTGCTCAGAGCCATTTGAACCATTTTGCGTCCTCACGAACACGACTGCCAGGACTCATATCCTAGTTATGCCCCTGCTTGAAGCACCACATTTTGTCCCGCTGACTCGTCTTGACGCTGGCCCTATGATTCATGGAAAAGTTGTGAACCCAGTCTGACCCGTGAGTGACCAGCCACTGGGCACGGCTCACGGCGATTCGTGAGAGCTGGGTCCGACGCACGAACACCTCGCTCGGCGGCGTCGTTAATGTCCCCAGCAGGATTGACGGCAGACGAGTTGGGGAGGGGAGGCTGTTGAGGAGATGGATGGAGGGTCCTACAGACATTCCGACCCAATTATGCAGCTACGTAACAGAAACTTGGTATAGGGTTACAGTTGTTAAACCTCCGCGTATCTACAGGTATGTGAGTCCAGCCTCCAGCTGAAATTTATTCCGATTACCTTCACCTAAATCTGCGAGTGACAAATACCAGGGGTCGGACAAAAACATGGAAACACCATAAAATTGCCTAGTACCGTGTTGGAAACCCGTTGGCATTCAAAACAGCTTCCAGTCGTCTCAGAATGGATAAATACAGGGTGCGGGCTTTCGAAAATATCTATGCAACCTCCGACTCAAAGTTGCAATATTAAAAGTTTGGGTGGTTTCGTTGTCTAGGGGCTGGGATACGTAGTTGCCGCATTACAGGCCAAATACTGCTGAGTCTACAGTATACAATATGAATACACACACGAATCGAATGGTCGAAGGTTTCTATCACTCGGCAGTTGCGAATTATGAATGTAAAATATAAATTTATAGATTAAAGCTTGCAATTAAATAAAAACTGCAGGTACTCTTACCGACTTTAAATGATGAGTACGATAGTAGAAGTACTTCTGAGGAGGAGGTATATTCCTGCAAAACACTTATTGGTGTCAATGGTCCAGCAATTGAATAAAATGTAACTTGAATAACAGGGAAACAATAGATTGCTACTGCACGTAATTAGCTGTGAACAACAACATAGCTCGCGAGATATTCACTTCTAAACGCACACTACGTCTTCACTGCAGAAGCCACGGAACTCTCACAAGTTCACAAGTGTGCACTCCGAAGTATTTCTACCTCTGGCGACCACGCGCAAACCGCTCCTCACTCCGTGTCTCTCTCGTGACCGTGCGTCGCTCGTGCGGCACCGACCTGGCACTTCCCGTGTCCCTCACTGTCCAGAACTCCCTCGTGTCCTCTCCGGAAACTGGCTTCTATCCAGTCTCCCCATTCACGAGCGCTGGGATTGGCAAGAGCGCTCGCGCCACATCTTCATGCCAACGCAGCCACAAACATAATGAAACATATTCGGAATACTGGATTTACGTTTAAATCCTTGAAATTAAATAAATATTCCGACGGCTGTACCATAAACACGCTCTAACACACATTAGTAAATACATAAACAATCAAATAAACATACAGGGTGTTTCAAAAATGACCGGTATATTTGAAACGGCAATAAAAACTAAACGAGCAGCGATAGAAATACACCGTTTGTTGCAATATGCTTGGGACAACAGTACATTTTCAGGCGGACAAACTTTCGAAATTACAGTAGTTACAATTTTCAACAACAGATGGCGCTGCAAGTGATGTGAACGATATAGAAGACAACGCAGTCTGTGGGTGCACCATTCTGTACGTCGTCTTTCTGCTGTAAGCGTGTGCTGTTCACAACGTGCAAGTGTGCTGTAGATAACATGGTTTATTCCTTAGAACAGAGGATTTTTCTGGTGTTGGAATTCCACCGCCTAGAACACAGTGTTGTTGCAACAAGACGAAGTTTTCAACGGAGGTTTAATGTAACCAAAGGACCGAAAAGCGATACAATAAAGGATCTGTTTGAAAAATTTCAACGGACTGGGAACGTGACGGATGAACGTGCTGGAAAGGTAGGGCGACCGCGTACGGCAACCACAAAGGGCAACGCGCAGCTAGTGCAGCAGGTGATCCAACAGCGGCCTCGGGTTTCCGTTCGCCGTGTTGCAGCTGCAGTCCAAATGACGCCAACGTCCACGTATCGTCTCATCCGCCAGAGTTTACACCTCTATCCATACAAAATTCAAACGCGGCAACCCCTCAGCGCCGCTACCATTGCTGCACGAGAGACATTCGCTAACGATATAGTGCACAGGATTGATGACGGCGATATGCATGTGGGCAGCATTTGGTTTACTGACGAAGCTTATTTTTACCTGGATGGCTTCGTCAATAAACAGAACTGGCGCATATGGGGAACCGAAAAGCCCCATGGTGCAGTCCCATCGTCCCTGCATCCTCAAAAAGTACTGGTCTGGGCCGCCATTTCTTCCAAAGGAATCATTGGCCCATTTTTCAGATCCGAAACGATTACTGCATCACGCTATCTGGACATTCTTCGTGAATTTGTGGCGGTACAAACTGCCTTAGACGACACTGCGAACACCTCGTGGTTTATGCAAGATGGTGCCCGGCCACATCGCACGGCCGACGTCTTTAATTTCCTGAATGAATATTTCGATGATCGTGTGATTGCTTTGGGCTATCCGAAACATACAGGAGGCGGCGTGGATTGGCCTCCCTATTCGCCAGACATGAACCCCTGTGACTTCTTTCTGTGGGGACACTTGAAAGACCAGGTGTACCGCCAGAATCCAGAAACAATTGAACAGCTGAAGCAGTACATCTCATCTGCATGTGAAGCCATTCCGCCAGACACGTTGTCAAAGGTTTCGGGTAATTTCATTCAGAGACTACGCCATATTATTGCTACGCATGGGGGATATGTGGAAAATATCGTACTATAGAGTTTCCCAGACCGCAGCGCCATCTGTTGTTGAAAATTGTAACTACTGTAATTTCGAAAGTTTGTCTGCCTGAAAATGTACTGTTGTCCCAAGCATATTGCAACAAACGGTGTATTTCTATCGCTGCTCGTTTAGTTTTTATTGCCGTTTCAAATATACCGGTCATTTTTGAAACACCCTGTATATCAAAATAAAAGAAGCAAAAGTAGGCCAGGAGCCTAATTTCTCTGTGCTTTTTAAAACACAGTAAATAATTGACCAGTTTCTTCATAAATAGCATCTATCGGATATTAACAGAGACATAGATGAATCAATATATTTATAAGCATGTTGCTACCGTTTTTTCGTGTCACTGTGGAGTACTTATGGCATGACGCGATAGATAGTAATGGGCCACTTTCACCTCCAGTAACTCATTTACTATTCTAGTTACATGCCTGTAATGTATACCAGTTTAGTTTTACACTAATATCTTTCTAAAGACACGCCGATCGACGAAGTCGTATGAAGCGTTTAAATTTTGGAAATTCGTTGCTGGGTGTTAGTTGTATAATTTACCGTCAGATACCAAACTTTAAACTAATAAAGATATTGAAAATCTGATTACATCATCAGAATCGTCGTGCAAATAATGGTAATGTACATGTTTCTCTTTGAGGAACAGAAGGAGATGCTAGACGAGTGGAGAACTAGTGTACTGATCCCAATATTTAAGGGGAAAGGTGATGTGCAGGACTGCAGTAACTATAGAGCTATTAAACTGATGGCACACACAATGAAAATTTGGGAAAGAGTTATAGAAGCAAGATTACGCAAGGAGACCGTGGTGTGTGAAGAACAGTTTGCGCTCATGCCTGGAAGAGGAAAGACTGATGCAGTACATGCTTTAAGGCGGATAGTGGAGAGACACGGGGAGCTACAAGCCGATCTACATATGGCTTTCACTGATTTGGAGAAAGCATATGACAGAGTCCCAAGGGACGAAATATGGAGAAGCATGAGAGAGCAGTGCGTGCCAGAGAAGTATGTGAGGTTAGTGAAGGAAATGTACAGAGGAGCAATGACACAGGTGACAAGTAGTGTGGGCATGACAAAGGAGTTTCCAGTAAAAGTAGAGTTACATCAAGCGTCTGCGCTTAGTCCCTACCTCTTTGACCTGATTGTGGATGTGCTGGTGAAAGATGTGAAGAAGGAAGCACCGTGGAATATGATGTTTGCGGATGATGTGGTTCTTTGTGAGCAGAGCATCGACAGACTTGAGGAAAAGCTGGAGAATTGGAGGAAGGTACTAGAGGAAAGAGGGATGAAAATTAGCAGGACAAAGTCAGAATATTTAGCACTGAAGGATGTTCAGATGAGGTCTTGCAAGATCCAGGATGATGAGCTGAAATCGGTCTGCAAATTTAAATACCTGGGGTCGTACATACAGAGGGATGGAGGACTGGAAAGCGAGATATAACACCGAATAAATTGCGGTTGGAACAACTGGAGGAAAATGGGTGGAGTGTTGTGTGACAAGAAGGTGAGCATTGGATTGAGAGGGAAAGTGTACAAGTCGGTGGTAAGGCCTGCTATGATATACGGGGCAGAGACATGGCCAATCACAGTAGCCTAGGAAAGGAAGATGGAAGTGGCGGAAATGAGGATGCTGAGGTGGATGTGTGTGGTAACAAGGAAGGACAGAATTAGAAATGAATTTGTTAGAGGAGCTTTGAAAGTGAGACCCATGGGGAAAAATATACAAGAGAGCAGACTAAGGTGGTACGGACACTTACAGAGAAAAGGGGAAGAGTATACCGGAAACAGAGTTGAAGATATAAAGACCGAAGATGAGGTGGAAGGGTAAGATATCCGGGGACCTAAGGGAGAAAGGATGGAAGAAGGAAGAGGCGATGGATAGAGAACTACGCAGGAGAAGTATCCAAAAGAGCAACGCCGATCCTGCGTGAGGTGAGACAAGGCGACGATAAAGAAGAAGAAGAAATGTTTCTTTTTGAGGTATCACGATTCATCTGGCTACTATTAATTTCTATACGAACTATGAAATGTCTGCCATTAAGGTTTCACAAAGTCCACCATCTTTGGCACTCCCGGCACAGACATCTCCTTCATCGACACAAAGCCCCGTCCTCGTCACAGCGGAATTCCCAGCCACACGGCTGGACCGGCCGTTCTGCGGCATCACGCGGTTGCTAAGCTACTGTTCTGGACCACGTGTTTGCTGCCGGGCCGCGGCTTTGACGAGCGTCCTGTGCGGCCGCCCCAACTCCGGACATATAATATTTCCAGGGAGCCACAACTCGCCCGTTACCTCACAAGGTGCTGTACGGTTCGCAAGAAAATCTTATACCATTCTTTCTACAAAACAGTGACAAGGTGACGATGATCGAAGTGCATGGCGATCACGCACTTTTCTTTCCAAAGTAGACAGCAAAGGCTCAATATCATTGAGATCTGGTGCCTGAGGTGGCCAGGGTAGATGAGACAATTCATCCTCGTGCTCAGAAAACCACTCCTAGACGATGCGAGCTGTGTGGACAGCGGCCCTGTATCTTGCAAGCCAGCATCACTACTGGTAAACAAACATTGTACCATGGGACGGCCCAGAATGCACCCTTACAGAGTAACCATGGGGCCCAAGTAATATCACAATATGTTTGCCCAAATCATCACTGAACCCCTCCATATGTCTGTATTTGGACATAAACTTGGTCAGAAGTTGGAAACACTCACCCGATCAAATTACATTCCTCTACCTTTCCATAGCCCAGGTTTTATGGCTTTAACACTAAATTTTACTGCTACAGACACTTTTATCACTGATACGTGGTTTTTGGAATTTCAGTTCGCCCTGCATTTATCTGCCTGTTGTTTTGGTGTTCTCGAAGCGCGATATTCGGTTCTGCAGTGACTTCTTCAGCTGTGCTCCACTTTCATTCCAACATAATGCTCTTCAATGACCCCCTGGTACGATCTCTCAATACTCACGTTCTTCGCGTCGTGACTCACCATATGATGTTTCACCGCTCTCCCTGCATGCGGTATAAATCTTCATTACGGTGCTTTTTGAAACGCCAAATACTACGGCTCCCTTGCTCTCGAAAACATCCGTCGAACAACAATTTACTCACGTTCTAAGTCACTTATCTCCGACACTCAAAACTTCAACGAACACTGTTATGACCACGACTGACACTTGTTACGTATTCAGGACGTCACACATGTGCCGTTCCTCGTCAAATACGAGAGTTATTCAGGAAGTAAGGAACTATCGGTCGCTAAATGGAAACCACAGTGAAAATCCGATGAAGTTTTGCACAGGTGTGTTGGGCAGTGTCTGTAGTATGCCCGTCGATCGCCTTACGTCGTTCTTTTTAGTTCTGAGCACACAGGGAACACATAAAGATACCAGGAACAACAGTGTCTCCCGCCAAGTACGAGAGGGCTTGGTGAGAAGTTTCGCCTGAAGCTATGCAGCCAACATTACGTAAATGTTTTGCGGTTTCTTCTTCAAGACAATTCTCAGCCGCATTCTGCAGGGGCAATGATCCTGCATCGTTTGCAATTGGAAATGTTTGATTACCCAGAATATAGCCTGTAACTGTCTCCCTCTGAGTTTCACCTCTGCTCGCATGAACCGCTGGCTATGAAGACAACATTTTGGCACAGACAATGAGCTGTAGGCCAGCGTAGAGAATTGGCGGAAAGCACTGGCGGCTGCCTTCTATGACGAGGGTATTGGAAAGTTGGTACAACGCCATGACAAGCGTCTAAGTCGGATCGGCGACTATTGAGATAAGTAGCTGGACGTTGTAGCTAACTGTTGCAAATAAAACAATTTTGATTTTCACTGTAGTTTCCATTTCGTGACCTATCGTTTCTTACTTTCCGAATAGCCCTCGTACGACAGCTGGTTCAAATGGCTCTGAGCACTATGGGACTTAACTTCTGAGGTCATCAGTCCCCTAGAACTTAGAACTATTTAAACACAACTAACCTAAGGACATCACACACATCCATGCCCGAGGCAGGATTCGAGTCTGCTAACGTAGCGGTCGCTCGGTTCCAGACTGTAGCGCCTAGACCCGCACGGCCACTCCGGCCGGCCCAACCCCTTAGTTCGTCGCTGGGATGTTGAAGGTTACAAGTAATGGCGACTGGAACAGGAAAGGGAGGAAATGACAGTGGAACCTAAGTACTCTCCGGCACACACCGTAAGGTGGCTGGCAGAGTACACGCGTATGTGTAAGTAGGCGTGGCCATAAGTGTACCCCACACTAACAGCAAACTTCAGTAATCAGTGAGGTCAGCGAGTCTCGCTCTGCTCGGTGAGGACAAGACAGACACGCTGAGCACGTGACCACCGCATTCCCTGCATCGCGCAGCGGACAGCCGGCGCCGCCCCCTCCATTGTGGCAGCTCGGCGGTCAGCGTGACGCACGGCGCTTGCGGTGGCCCGGCTGATGCGAGGCGGCTTATCTTAATGACGCGGCTAATGTCCGGAACACAATGACCGATTTATCGCTCGCCCGTATTACCGCGGCCTCTGGGCGCCACGGTAGCTCACACTGGGTTCTTTCAGCCCTGCGCCAGTCCTCCGCAAAACAAACGGCCGCGGCCGGACAGTTATCGGGATGAAGCATGGATGCACTCCCTGTTACTCTGATATATAGCGCGGTGGAATGTCGCGTAAGGCGCCACCTGTGCCATCTCAAATACTCCTGCTGGCTGACTTTTTGCTACTAACTTCTCCAACCGCGATAGTGGGCGAACTGACTCAGGAGTGAAAACACTCTTACATCTACATCGCGCAAGCAAACGTGCACTGCATGATGGAGGTACAATTTTACACTGGTGTCCAAAATTAAAGCAACAAACGGAAATTTTGAAAGGTTGTGTTTATTTTGACACAAAACAGTACAAACAGGTGATAGTACAGTAGAAACCAAGTAAAGAATACAGAAAGTAAGAAATTGCAGTAAGCGTAACGGTAGATGAAAATGTTCGGTTTTTCCAACTTCACGGATTTCCACAAACATTCAGACAACTGCCTAATGCGCTCAGTGTGGGGTGTGACCACCTCGGGCAGCAATGCAACAACCGGGCATGCCGTGAACGATATCACGGATCTCATTTTGAGACAATAATGCCCATTCTTCCTGCAGAGCTGCTCGCAAGTACTGGAGAGTGATTGGTGAATGCTGACCTGATGCAACCTGTCTCCCTAGTGCACCCCAGATAAGATCTATGGGATTCAAATCTGGAGAGCGAGCAGGCCACGCCACCCTGCAATGTTTTCCGTTTCCAAGAGAGCATCAACCGCTCTTACTCTATGAGGTCTATCATTATCGTCCATCGATACGAAGTCTGGGCCCACACCACTTCGCAACAACCACATATGAGGTCCCAAGATCTTATCACGATACCTGACAGCAGTTAAACCTTGCCGATCCACCCGTACTTGTTGTCAACACTATCCCAGCCCACAACATTAGGGATCCTCCAAGATATCGGGCTCTTTCCATAATGTTTGGATCCCGAAACCATTCCCCCAGATGCGCATTCATCGAGAATCACTCTCCAGACCAAATCGGGACTCACCTGTGAAGACTCATCTCTGAAAAGAACATTGGGCCAATCTTCGACCACCCAGGTGGCATGTTGACAACTCCACTCTTGACGTTCCCTTCTGTGAAGACGCATCCTAGGTACACATACAGCAGTTCTACAACAATAAAGGCCATACTGCCGAAGCCCTCTGTACACTGTTTGTCTCGATACAACACGTCCAGTGGATGATGCAAGGTCAGATGCTACTTTCCGTGCGTTATTAAGGCGGTATTGTCGTGCCCTCACATCCAAATAATGGTTCTTTCTTTCTGATATCACACGTGGTCGGCCCTGCCCTGGTCTTTCGATATTGTTTCGGTCTCTGTGAGTCGGGGCATAAAGCTATCGGGCCTTATCAGTTTGCGACTGTCGTGTTTCCATTCTTTTCTGGCCCTCCAGAACTTCGTGAGTATAAAGAACTAGTTGTGTTTCACAAGAACGATATTTTCTGAAACAACACTGACAATGTGTCAGTAAATCGTTTTCTTCGAGGTACTTCACAATGTTCGAATACAGAATATGTTCCATAACCCTACTGCAAATCGACGTTAGTGATAGAGTCCTGTAATTCAGCAGATTATTCCTACTTCCCTTTTTGGGTATTGGTGTGACTTGAACAATTTTCCAGTTTTTAGGTACGTATCTTTCTGTGAGCGAGTTGTTGTATATAATTGCTAAGTATGGAGCTTTTTTATCAGCATATTCTGAGAGGAACGTGACTGGTATAGGATCTAGACCGGAGGCCTTGCCTATATTAAGTGATTTAAGCTGCTTCTTTACTCCGAGGATATCTACTTCTATGTTTCTCATCTTGGCAGTTGTTCTTCATTGGAAATCAGGAATATTTAATGCGTCTTCTTGGTGAAGGAGTTTCGGAAAAGCGTGTTTAATAACTCTGCATTGGTGGCACAGTCATCAGGGACTTCACCGTTGTTATCGCGCAGTGAAGGTATTGATTTCGTCTTGTCACTGGTGTGCTGTATGCATGATCAGAAACCCTGGGTTTTCTGCCAGTACCGATTTTCTGCTGAACTTGCTCGCAGTTGCACACAAAAGTGCCGACCTTGCTGTCTTGCTCACCGAGTTAACAGTCAAAAAAAAAAAAAAAAAAAAAAAAAAAAAAAAAAAATGGTTCAAATGGCTCTGAGCACTATGGGACTCAACATCTTAGGTCATAAGTCCCCTAGAACTTAGAACTACTTAAACTTAACTAACCTAAGGACATCACACACACCCATGCCCGAGGCAGGATTCGAACCTGCGACCGTAGCAGTCCCGCGGTTCCGGACTGCAGCGCCAGAACCGCTAGACCACCGCGGCCGGCAGTTAACAGTCCTGGAATATTTACGCTTCCCGGCTGGGTGCTGTTGATACTTCCGTGTGATTGAGCAATGCCGGTTGTTAGAAAATTTTACGCTCCAGTTTCCTTAGTAATCTGTTGTATAAGAGTACACATGTGAATCCGCGTCAAAAAGAAATTTCCTTACAATCAAGAAAAAACATTCGAAAACCTTATCGGGACTGGGTCATTGAAATTATTTTTAATTTTTGTCTAAGACGATGTCGTCCAACGTCACAAAAATAAAAAACCGTGTGCGTATGTCCTTTTTTTCTTTTTTGTTTGTTTATGTTAGTGGAGGTTTAGGAGTTAAGAAGACGAAAGCAGTAAGGGAAACCCCTGCGAGGAGAAAATTTTCGGGGTAAATGAAAAAGGAGCGACGATTGCCCAGGAGCCCGAGCGGAGAGATTATGGACCACCGGGCTGGGGCAGACTAATTGCGGTGCAGCTGGAGTTACCTGTTTGCACTGTGGCCGCGACACAAAGCCAGCCCCGGGCAGCAGACGCGTTTAATCGCTTTTAATCTCGCGGCCGTCCTCTCGCTTAACAGCTCCATCTTAATGAACAAGTAAAGTGAGTAAAAGCGGGCGACGGTAATAGACCGGCGCGCCGGCGCAACGATAGCAAAAAGACGAGGCTCGGTAGGCGGGAGGCGCGAGGTGTGAAAACGAAGCGCCGCGGGCCGGCCGCTCTTCGCGCCTCTAGCAGGCCCGGTTTGTTTACGGCGCCAGCTGCCGGCCTCTGGCTACCCGGCGACTTCTGCTGGCGCCAGTGCGTGCCGAGCCGCGTCAAGGCCGCCCGCACTTCGCGACGTCCTCGTCGGGTACCGAAGCGCGCTGGCCGCCGCACCTCGCCTTACGTCGACGGAGGCAGAACTTCGCCTGGCGTTCCTTTCCAGGATCGACTCTCTTATCTCAATCGACTATTCGAGACAAGTGACTCTACTGCGCCGCCCCTGCCGTTTTATTCCTCTTCTCTACACTACCGTTTCGTGCGGTCAGTTTCGTTTACACGTCGGCACGAAAACCACGTGTGTTTCGAGAGCTGTCTACTGTTTGGCATCTGAACCGTGGAACGGAGTTTCCAAGACACTGCCCTTCTTACGAAAAAATCGGAACGTAATAACAAAGTACAGGAACAAGCAACGATAATAGAGAATGACCAAAGCACAATTCATAGTAGAGTTCTTTTCGAGGGTCGTTTGGAAAATCCTCTACACTCCTGAGAACTGAAAGAACACGAAACGAGTCACCCAAACTTTTAAGAACATTCAAAGTATTTCGCTCGAGAAAATATATACACTACTGGCCATTAAAATTGCTGCACCACGACGATGACTTGCTACAGACGCGGAATTTAACCGACAGGAAGACGATGCTGTGATATGCAAATGATTAGCTTTTCGGAGCATTCACACAACTCTGGCGCCAGTGGTGACACCTACAACGTGCTGACATGAGGAAAGTTTCCAACCGATTTCTCATACACAAACAGCAGTTGACCGGCGTTGCCTGGTGAAACGTTGTTGTGATGCCTCGTGTAAGGAGGAGAAATGCGTACCATCACGTTTCCGACTTTGATAAAGGTCGAATTGTAGCCTATGGCGATTGCGGTTTATCGTATCGCGACATTGCTGCTCGCGTTGGTCGAGATCCAATGACTGTTAGCAGAATATGCAGTCGGTGGGTCCAGGAGGGTAATACGGAACGCCGTGCCGGATTCCAACGGCCTCGCATCACTAGCAGTCGAGATGACAGGCATCTTATCCGCATGGCTGTAACGGATCGTGTACCCACGTCTCGATCGCTGAGTCAACAGATGGAGACGTTTGCAAGGCAACAACCATCTACACGAACAGTTCGACGTTTGCAGCAGCATGGACTATCAGCTAAGAGACCATGGCTGCGGTTACCTTTGACGCTGCATCACATACAGGAGCGCCTGCGATGGTGTACTCAACGACGAACCTGGGTGCACGAATGGCAAAACGTCATTTTTTCGGATGAATCCAGGTTCTGTTTACAGCATCATGGTGGTCGTATCCGTGATTGGCGTCATCGCGGTGAACGTACATTGGAAGCGTGTATTCGTCATCACCATACTGGCGTATGACCCTGCGTGATGGTGATTACACGTCTCGGTCACCTCTAGTTCATTCGATCCCTGCATGTTGCAGGACCTGTACGGGCCTTTCTGGATACAGAAAATGTTCGACTGCTGCCCTGGCCAGCACATTTTCCAGATCTCTCACCAATTGAAAACGTCTGTTCGATGGTGGCCGAGCAACTGGCTCGTCACAATACGCTAGTCACTACTCTTGATGAGTTGTGGCATTGTGTTGAAGCTGCATGGGCAGCTGTACCTGTACATGCCATCCAACCCCAGGCGTATCAAGGCCGTTATTACGGCCAGACGTGGTTGTTCCAGGCACTGATATCTCAGGATCTATACACCCAAATGGCATGAAAACGTAATCATATGTCACTTCTAATATAATATATTTGTCCAATGAATACCCGTTTATCATCTGCATTTCTTCTTGGTGTAGCAATTTTAATGGCCAATAGTGTACTTAGAAACACCTCAAAACAAATCTAAACTGCAGAAAACAGAGGCTTTTTGCTTTATCCTTTTTTTTATTTCTAAGGGCCACATAACAAAGAAAATTATTTTCCTCTTCAAATAATTCCGACTTTTCACTGTTGAAAGAATTTTAAGTAAAATATGTTTATCTGTTTACGTTCTTATTTATGCTTAGCGTAAGCGTTGCCTCTGTAAAACGTAAATACCTCTTTCCTTTCAGATATTTCGTCTCTTTTAGGAAAACGCTAGATGGAAATACAGCAGACCCTTGTGACAGATTTCGGTGTGTCAAGAAAAGTATGCAAAAAGCACAATAAAGATTAGGAAGACACAAAATCCATTACTATAACAGGAGTAAACTCAGAATAGGTTAGCTTCCAATGATAGCAAATGCCGCCACAGTCCCTTGGATCGGCGCATGCGCAGTGTGAAGCGTACTCGAAGATTTAGAACTCCGAACCCGGCACTATCTACAGATCACTGACGTCATAACCACACGTAGACACATTCGAGTCGTGGTCGGTTCCTGATTTACAAGCAAACACGTAAGGTGCACGCACTTCGAGTAGTCGATTTTGGGCAGTAAGTCGTTCGTGTAAAACGGGCTTGAGGCAAAGGGACGCGCTAGGTGGAGGAGCGGACAGCTGGGCAGCGCCGAGTGGACTGATTTTCTAAAACGACTGCGATCTGAAAGTTATCGACTTGAAACTGAAAATGAGAATTTATATTTTCAAAAACCTTTCATTTTCCATACGATGAAGGCTGTTATACTCGGATGTCTTAGCTGCTGGTGAATCTTCCGGATTGTACTGTCGTTGTCGATGAAACATTTCCATTCCTAAGGTTTCATCAAGAGCTACACTGAACATTTTCAGAGGTGCTACTCGTTCCTCTGAGTCTTGCTAACTGACAGGTCGGATGTCGGAGAGTGAAATAAATCCTGTGAAAAAGGGATATGGTAGAAGTTTACGTGTGGTCTACAGGGTTGATCATTGTCAGAGATAAAACTTAAGCATCGATTGTCCTCTGTCAGAGATAAAACTTATCTATAGATTCTACAGATATAAGACAAAGTTTCATGGCATTTTCTGTTCTGTTAAACATATGCGCATGTTTAAGGATTTCGACGGCTTCCCCAAGTAGCCGTGTATCCTCTTGTATAACACTAGAACGCTTTTTCCAGCGGTGCTCCAGTTACATTAACCATCTCTGTAGTGTTCCGGTGGAAATGATTCGAAAAACACGTCTACAGCTAGAATCGCTTCTTGGCTCGGCGACAAACGAAAAATGGTTCAAATGGCTCTGAGCACTATGGGACTTAACATATTAGGTCATCAGTCCCCTAGAACTTGGAACTACTTAAACCTAACTAACCTAAGGACATCACACACATCCATGCCCGAGGCAGGATTCGAACCTGCGACCGTAGCAGTCCTGCGGTTCCGGACTGAAGCACCTAGAACCGCACGGCCACCACGGCCGGCTCGGTGACAAAAGCTGATCAGGAAGAAGAAGAAGAAGAAGAAGAAGAAGAAAAATGGTTCTGAGCACTATGGGACTTAACATCTGAGGTCATCAGTCCCCTAGAACTTAGAACTACTTAAACCTAACTAACCTAAGGACATCACACACACCCATGCCCGAGGCAGGATTCGAACCTCCGACCGTAGCGGTAGCGCGGTTCCAAACTGAAGCGCCTAGAACCGCTCGGTCACAGCGGCCGGCTATTGTGCAATTCTTCATGTGAAATGTTATTTTTTTTAATCCCTACAATCTTAAAAATTTCACGCATCCTTGTACGTTCATGATCCAAGATGATATCGTTCACTTTTTTGACGATTTCAGGTATGGTTGTACCTTTTGGACGTCTTTCACGTGGATCATCATGGACACTGTCACGGCATCGATTAAATTCGGCACTCATTTCTTCGCGAAGTAAATTGAGGAAGAGTCAACATACACATTTTTGAACCATGATTGGTTAGTGTCTAATATTCTTTTATGTTAAAAAAAAAGAAACTTTATCGAAGCACGATACTCGATTTTCTCCTACTCACACACCGCAGTTTGTTCAGACAGCCGCCTATAGCTAACTATTGGATAGAAAGACGCAATTTCACACAGAGCAAAGCAAGTTGTAAATTGTACTAACCTCTGAGTAAAATAAAAAAAGAGAACGAAAACGCACTTGGTACTGCGATCTATGAGCTGGTAAGAGAACTTCTATGTGCCTATGCTTATCACAGATAGTGCAATTCTGATGTGGCTATTCAATTTGAATAGGCTGAATATTCAGTAATGAACTCCGAATATGCTAACTATACACCTGTCCACGAGATCAAGGAAAGGAGAGAGAAAAAAGGATCTTCGCGGTATTGCGTTTACTATAATGGGGAAGTTATGGGGTGATGGAGGAGGGGAGAACAAGATAACACGTCGTGTACTGTACGTGGCACGTCAAAGCACCAACAGTCCGTCTGGTCAGACGTCTTGAAAATAAAGGTTCTGATTACTTGTTATATAAGTGTGGCACACGGTACAACGGTTAGTCATGAAGTTTTAATTAGCTCTGTGAGAAGAGCTGTTACTGCACAATAACGCCCTGTATCAGCCAACTCAACTGACACAAATTAGTGTACTTGGTTGTTAATGTCACTCCACGCCACGCTTGTTGTCCTGATCTGCAACCTCAAGCTGACGCTATTTACGCCTTCTCTCGAATAAAATTCAAGGAAACTGCTTTCCGGCTGAAAATGGGCTTCAACTTTCCTCTGGGGACTTGTGTAGCTTCCAAAGAAGCAGGTTTCCATAGTCGTGGAGTCCACTCCAAGGTTGAAAAAGCGTTATGGATTATATTGGAGAATATGTTATCTGCCTGCAATGCGCTTCTCTTGAATTTATAAAATTTTGGAGATAGGCGATGGACTTGCACACTAACAGAAAAAACGGTTTTAAATAAGTAGCTAAACATATGCAACAACCACACAACACCCGCAGACATACTCAAAAAATTATAAGCTTTTTAGTTTAGTAAAATCTGTGTTAATTTCATGAATAAATTAGTTGCGCTATTAAAACTTATCAGAATCACAATGGCTACAGGACAGTTTCATCGATTGTAAACTATTGGTCTACTAGCTACAAGAGTTACGAAGTTCCATACCCTTAAAATGTGGTAGACTGTATATTGCAAATTCAGGAAGAACATGTGTGGCACATGAGAAATGGGTATCGTACGTCACAGTAGGCTACATATGATTCGTCAGAATACTATTACGTCTTATGTATATTTTTCCAGAACCTTTATTTTCTTGTTACGGAAGTATTAATTAAATGTTTCTTTCTCATGACATCACTGCCCTTGATTATTTCTTTCCAGACCACGTGGAGAAAAGACATTACCTCTGGTAGACTTGGGAACCCTAACGATCTAAAATAATATTTCGAGAAAAAGCTGGGACGATCGAGTGAGTATTTCTGGATGGTCGGTGACTTCGATCGTAGCAGTTGTTAGGCTGGTAGATACTGCATTCCCACAGGAAATCGTCCTTCGTAGACAGTAAGTGCAAAATGTTTCCAAAATTATTTAGTAAAACTACTTTCTTTAAAACATGTTTCGTCTTCGACAGTGTGTTTTAAGTAGACTCTACTATTATTCGTCGAAAATGATCCACTTTATGCTATACTTATGTCCACAAAACAAAAGAATAAAAAGATGGTGTGTTCTTTAAGATAGCAAAGAAAAAAAGCTAAAATTCTGCTTTAAAACTAGGCTTTCGAATTTCCCCTGCAAATCTAACGACGCGGAATGAGACTGGCGAACAAGTTTTAGGGAGTAGTATCTTTTTCCCGTCATTCAGCGAATGCCTCACAGCTGATGTCATGAAGGCAAGTAGTAAAAAAACAGAACGTTGGTAGCCGGTCACGTTTCCCAGCACATTCATGAAACACGCATGACAAATACATTCCACATGTATTTCATTTCATGGTCAAGCTCTTGTTTACGCTGGAGTTCTCTGGCTCAGGTTTCAGAGTAACGGGACATGCCGTGAGTCTGGATCCTTATGTAGCAAACAGGCTACAGCGAGTTGAATTACTGACACACAATTACACAAAGTGTAGTGTAAGGTGTGTTGTAATTACCGGGCTAGCAAGGAGTAGACGTTAATCTCCGTCTACATTACCTGCAGGTAGACAGTCTGAGCTACGCCTCATTTTTTAGCGTATGAGTCAAGCTACATGGTTCTTCTTTATAAGCGGACAGTCTTCTATGAGCGAAATAACGCCATTTTTATGCAAACTGCACTAACTCACTTTCTTCCTTTTTTTTTTTTAACGTTCCAAGTCTCTTAACTTTTTCTTCCAAGCCGTCCAACGCTTGTTTCTTGATTTGCTTTTTGCTCTCTCTTCCTTTCATACTTTTTCATGTTGTACTACCAATCACTTACATGTTTTTTGTTTTGCTTTCTCCTTTTTGTCACTAAAATCGTTTCAACTTCTAGTTGTTATGTATTGTTTTATTTCTCTTGTATGCTATCTTTTTTTCTTAAATACTGAGCGTAGAAAAAACGATATCAGAATAAATTTAGTCTAGATTATCTCGCCGTCTGTCGGATAATGACGCAGAGCAAATTCAGCAGCTTGTTTCCACATTTAATCAGGACAGGGATCTATTTTATTGCTGAAACTTTTGTGTACAGGGGGAGCCCAAAATTCACCAACAAGTTTCTTGAAGTCGATGAGGTGTATGTGTTTCGGTACAAGGAACTTCGAGCAGTTCGTTGCAGCCGTTCATTCTAGTTGTCACCTCAATTACTTTTGTGAGTGTTCCTCTGAGAATGTGGTACGTACAGGTATCGTTCTGAAATGTTTTCATGTATCATGGAAATATCGGTGGGGGGCAAGAAGCAGGGGGAAAGGACACTCGCTACGCAGTGCGTCAGTATGTTTAGAGCTACGATATCGAGTAAGCCACAAAACCTCTCGTTTGGCTACGGTAGCCGTTCAAAATGAGTGTTGCAAATGAAAAGCCTGCCAAATGTCCAATCCATTCTGTAATAATCTGAACGTTGTTAACGTCCTTCAGAAAATTTGTGCACTATACGACCGATTGTGATCATTGAAGGTGTTGAGCGTCAATGGCGTCGATTTTTCAATGGCGAAAAGGCATGTGTTCATTACTGTGTATGTCCATCTTTTTAGAGATGGTTGCGGGACTCGGCTGTTTGATACAGGATGTCAAATTAAATACCTTTCAGCTGTCTAGTTTCCAAACCTATTTGGCTACCAGTTTCAGTGTTTTACTACGCCATCTTCAAGCCCCTGACCGACGTGCAGGGAGATTCTACCTCGGTTGTGATATAACAGGTGCCAGCAATACCGGTATTACTGGATTTTTGCTATAGCGATCGCTTCAACCAGCATCACAACCGCGGTCGAATCTCCCTACACGTCGGTCAGTGGCCTGAAGATGCCGTAGTAAAATGCTGAAAGTGGTAGCCAAATAAAATACCTTTGGAAACTAGATGGCTGAAAGGTGTTTAATTTGACATCCTATACGTTCATGATGTAAGAGGCTATCTGCAGTTATCAGCGATAACGTACAGAAAATTAAGAAAAATGTCAGTGAGAATCTGCGTTTCACGATATCTTAAAGGTCAAATAACTTTACCCAGTCTCTCAGTGTGTTTTGCATGAAATCTTGACTGAGCAATTGTAAATAAAGTGGAGTCATGCAGCCTCGCCCAACTGAATAAAAATACCACGCTACAAACTGTTAGTCGAAAAGGTTACGACTACGATTTCTTCAGACGTTAAACCAACTTTGTCGGTAAATTTAATAGGTCTTAGAAGGACAATCAGTTGGGAATCGTGCTGTGTGTTGGTAAGAAAACTGAGAACAGCCGTTCAAAACCATCGTCGTTGTCCTGTTTCTGCGAGAAAATATGCTGGCACACTGTCCCCGGAAAATACAAGAAGTTGTGTGTCTATCCAGAGGGGACATTTCTCAACAACTCTTTGACCACAGGTGATTTCCACATATTCAGGCTAACGTAAAAGTGGTTTCACTATCAACGTATTAAATCCTGTGGTAAACGTACAGACACTGCCACTATTCCCGTACTTTATTTGCAGGACTATAGTGAAGGTATTTTTAACACATTGAAAATCTTAATTCGTTGACTTGCGTACATGACAAACCGGTTAAATATCCTCTTCTCTCAACACCTGGCTTCAGCACTGACAGCGGTAGGGCTATATCGTATTCACACAGACACCTAACGGAAACCTGCAAAACGAAAAGTTGTCAAAAAATCCGGATTTTTATTTATTGCAGTTTTATGGGCATTAGGCCGTGATATAGAGCAAGCCTTAGCCGCTAAAGCTTGCTCTGAATAATCCTGTTGGAGTACAGTCCAGCACGTAACAATCCAAAATCGTTCTTTTACGAGGGACGTTCAATAAGTGATGAAACACATTTTTTTCGTGGGAAATTTCGATTGAAGAAAATGCGGAATTTGTTGTGGTACACCGTGGAATACTTCCGCTTCTGCCCCTACAGTTTGATGAAGTACCGACGTGTGACGGCGCTATATGTAGGTTTCGAAATGGCGTCTGTAACGGAGCTGCGTTCCAAGTAGAGAGCTATCATCGAGTTTCTTTTAGCGGAAAACCAGAGCATCGCTCAACTTCTGAGGTCATTAGTCCCCTAGAACTTAGAACTAGTTAAACCTAACTAACCTAAGGACATCACACACATCCATGCCCGAGGCAGGATTCGAACCTGCAACCGTAGCGGTCTCGCGGTTCCAGACTGCAGCGCCTGGAACCGCACGGCCACTTCGGCCGGCTATCATCGCAAAAAGGTCGCGCAAACCTGTCCGATCTCCCGCGTGCCGGCCGCCTCACACAGCTGTGACTTGTGCAATGTTAGAACGTGCGGACACTCTCATTAGAGGTGCTCGACGGATCATAAACACTTCGCTGGACAACTGGACGTCTCCGTTGGTTTTCAGTAATCCACCATTTGGGGTACTCAAAAGTCTGTGCCCGCTGGGTTCGTCACCGCCTAACGTAAGACCACAAATGACAATGAAGGACCATCTGTGCGGAATTGCTTGCGCGTTACGAGGCTGGTCGTGACAATTTTTGACGCACATCGTCATAGGCGATGAAACACAGGTTTTTAATTCCGAACCGGAAACCACCAGGAGTGGCGCCGCAGCAGGCAGTAGGTCTAAGTATCAGACCCCTTCCACTCGGCTAACTGTCTCATGCAGCACCTGATGAAGACAACGAGTCACGTGGTAGGAATATTGTGCATTGATCTACGGCCACTGTATGGCTGCCAACCCTGAGCCGCATACCATCCCTGAAATGCGGCGAAAAAGCGCTCTTGTGAGTTCAACGAGTTAACTGATAACCCACAGCTGCCCATACACAGCGACAAAGCTGACTTGGAGCGCAGAAGACTTAAATCGAGAAGTCCAGCATTACTCTCTGATTGAGAGATGACCAACTCCAGCTTTGATGTCACAATCTGTGCAAACAACACAGGCAAGAACACTGCCCACGAAAATGCCAAAGTTTCATGACACCTGAGAAACCGCCTGGCTGCAACCAGTCACGCAAAGTGTGGACAACTCTAAACTGCATACTTACTGGCCACGGAAGATGTGCTGACGCCCTCTACAAATAGGGAACGAGACCAACACCAAATTGCGACTGCGGCGCTGAAAAACAAACAGTCCGACACATAGTGGAAGAATGTCCGGTTCGAGCCAACAAGGAAACCTTCAACGATTTCCTCGCTGCAACAGAGGAGGCAATTGATTATATTAAATGCCTCAATGTCAATCTGTAATTAACCTATGTATAAAATGTGTAAGGATTGTGATGTGTGTCATACGATGAATAAAATAAATAAATGTGCATTGACGACACTGATATGGTGCAGAACACCCGGCATCCCAAGATCTCATAAAACGAATATATTTGTTGGAGTACAGAACGGATTAAATAATTATCCCAAATAAATTGTTGTATAAGTTTCGTCTGAATGCCAAAACAGAGTTCTTCACTTTTAAACTAACCATTACCAGCAGCATAAAGAACTCACCTTATAATGCCAATTTATTTATGTGAGTTTAATATAAAAATTTGGTAATAAAATGTTATAAGGTGGTCAATTGATTAGAGCGTTACCGCAGGGGCCCGAAGATAAGAACTTGACTAAATTTGTGCAGTTCCGATCTGTAGCGTAAAATAGTTACGTGAAAAACATGATTTTAGCTATGTACAGGGTGCTACAAAAAGGTACGACCAAACTTTCAGGAAACATTCCTCACACACAAAGGAAGAAAATATATTATGTGGATATGTGTCCGTAAGCGCTTACTTTCCATGTTAGAGCTCATTTTATTACTTCTCTTCAAATCACATTAATCATGGAATGGAAACAAACAGCAACAGAACGTACCAGCGTGACTTCAAACACTTTGTTACAGGAAATGTTCAAAATGTCCTCCGTTAGCGAGGATACATGCATCCACCCTCCGTCGCATGGAATCCCTGATGCACTGATGCAGCCCTGGAGAATGGCATATTGTATCACAGCCGTCCACAATACGAGCAAGAAGAGTCTCTACATTTGATACCGGGGTTGCGTAGACAAGAGCTTTCAAATGCCCCCATAAATGAAAGTCAAGAGGGTTGAGGTGAGGAGGGCGTGGAGACCATGGAATTGGCCCACCTCTACCAATCCATCGGTCACCGAATCTGTTGTTGAGAAGCGTACGAACACTTCGACTGAAATGTGCAGGAGCTCCATGGTGCATGAACCACATGTTGTGTCGTACTTGTGAAGGCACGTGTTCTAGCAGCACAGGTAGAGTATCACGTATGAAATCATGATAACGTGCTCCATTGCGCGTAGGTGGAAGAACATGGGGCCCAATCAAGACATCACCAACAATGCCTGCGCAAACGTTCACAGAAAATCTGTGTTGATGACGTGATTGCACAATTGCGTGAGGATTCTCGTCAGCCCACACATGTTGATTGTGAAAATTTACAATTTGATCACGTTGGAATGAAGCCTCATCCGTAAAGAGAACATTTGCACTGAAATGAGGAATGACACATTGTTGGATGAACCATTCGCAGAAGTGTACCCGTGGAGGCCAATCAGCTGCTGATAGTGCCTGCACACGCTATACATGGTACGGAAACAACTGGTTCTCCCGTAGCACTCTCCATACAGTGACGTGGTCAACGTTACCTTGTTGAGAAGCAACTTCTCTGACGCTGACATTAGGGTTATCGTCAACTGCACGAAGAATTGCCTCGTCCATTGCAGGTGTCCTCGTCGTTCTAGGTCTTCCCCAGTCGCGAGTCATAGGTTGGAATGTTCCGTGCTCCCTAAGACGCCGATCAATTGCTTCGAACGTCTTCCTGTCGGGACACCTTCGTTCTGGAAATCTGTCTCGATACAAACTTACCGCGCCACGGCTATTGCTCCGTGCTAATCCCTACATCAAATGGGCATCTGCCAACCCCGCACTTGTAAACATTGCACTGACTGCAAAACCACGTTCGTGATGAACACTAACCTGTTGATGCTACGTACTGATGTGCTTGATGCTAGTACTGTAGAGCAGTGAGTCGCATGTCAACACATGCACCGAAGTCAGCATTACCTTCCTTCAATTTGGCCAACTGGCGGTGAATCGCGGAAGTACAGTACTTACTGACGAAACTAAAATGAGCTCTAACATGGAAATTAAGCGTTTCCGGACACGTATCCACATAACATCTTTTCTTTATTTGTGTGTGAGGAATGTTTCCTGAAAGTTTGGCCGTACCATTTTGTAACGCCCTGTATAAAATTAATCCGCATCAATATGGTATGTAAATGAATTATAAAGATATGTCTTACCTGTTTAAAAATGGATTATGCTGAAATCTGTACATATATAGAAATTGTGGTGTGGAACTTGTGAGCTAAAGCTACTACAGTATTAATCACGTGACACAGTTGAAGAAGGAGCAAGCACAGATGGGAGGACTGTTTTTTTTTTTATGTTAGTAGCTACTTGGGTAAAGTTACTGGTAAGATCTGAGCGATCAGAGTGCTGCAAGTGTTCAAGTGTATTCGATGATTCTTCGGTGAATATTTCGACGTGTGCCTATTCGGGATTTAGTCTTTTCGCAGAATATCAGTTTGCGATTGAGAGAATTTTTTAAACAGTGAATCACAGTAAAGCTAGCAGTGACTGAACTTTGCTATGGTGAACTGAGCATAGCGTAGAAGCTTTGTTGAAGATCTTGAGCATTAGATATTTACGCAATCTACGTAGTTGAATTAGACACTGGTCGATTCCTCTGCGAACGCTCTGCTTGCTATACCTATACAGTTATTCCCGACCTCATTTATAGCTCTATGTATAATATTATCCACTATAAGACTTTTGTGTCGTCTCGTTGTCATTGTATCCTTGTACCATGGGAAGCAAGGAGGGGATGTTGTTTGGTGGCCGGAATCCTCTTTCTATAACACAACTGCATGCGTGTATTAACAGGGTTCTTTATTAACAGAACACGTAGCTACTTAATATAGTCCACATGTTGTGGTAATAGTCCACGTTAGCCTCACTGCTGGTGAGGTACAAGTCCGCCATGTACACCACTCTGGTCGCTATGTGCCGCCTGCAGCTGATACTCTGATTGCACCTGCGACTGTCTGCTACTGCAAGTGACTGGGCTGTGACTGATGACGTCTCGACTCGCTGACTCACTGGATGACGGACTTGGCCCTCCGGTCCGCGGCGAGAGGGCGTTGGCGGCGCGTGTCTTGCGAGTTTGTCTTTGGCCTCGCTCCTGATAGGCTCGCCTGTTCCGGCGTCTATTACCGATCTTCTCGCAACCTCTTTGCCACCCAGTGTGCTGCCGACAGCTTACAACTGCACAAAGACCACAATTAAAAGTAAATTTACGCCGTCAGTAATAAACTGATAGTACAATATAATGGTGTGGTTTCCGTATATTAACAGCCTGATGGATCATAAACTTTGTTTCTCTTTTTATTTCATCATTTATATTTGTTCATGTGTTTTATATATCGTTCACTGACTGCTTCCTCAAGCCTCTCAGAAAAATATTAAATGTTTGTAGGGCACAATGTAACAGTGTGCAACCGTAGGCTTACGTATCTAAATGAACTATCACACAGTTTTAAGGGCGTGCACTCGCCCTCAGGTGAATTAGTAACAGCAAATTAATTCAGTTGATGAATAGTTCTTATAGAAGGTAGGCAGATGGTTTCCACCCCTGCCATGTTGAAACTTTTAATGTGTGTCTGAATGTCTGTGGAGGAGTGTCAGCCCATTCTTCTCCAAGCGTCTGAGATGAGACAATGACGTGCTATCTATATCCCCGCCCATATTCATTTCCTAAACTTGCTTTACATAATCTCTTTAGTTACGCTTGTATTCTAACAGAAGATAAATTATGCTTTTTGAATTTACTAACGTAATCTACATCTAAATCAGACGTTTGGTTAACGAAATATGTGAATTTTAATCTATTAACGCATCAGAGTTCAGGGAGCCGACAGCCGGCCATATTCGATCCCACTGTCGTGCAAGGTGGCGCAGTGTGTCCGTGGGAGACGCGAGTCCACTAATTTTATGTTGGCAGAAGCGAGGTTTTAGACTGTAGGGATTCTTCCGTGGACACTAAAAGCAAGACGCTGTTTTAGTGGAAAAACACCCTTCAGCAGCAGTAGCAGCAGGGCCTGGTACTGAAGGGCAGGAGAAACAAAATAGTCCTATAGTAAAAATACGTTTTGTAATAGAGACAACGCTCACAAAGTTATTGGGAGGTCTCCCAGTAAGTCTGCGTGGACGTTAGAGGTGTGGGTAACTAAATTGGGAATATTAGGGAAGGTGATGTGTCTGACGTCACAGTCTGCCTAAAGTTACAAATACGGATAGTGTCCCACTGTCCTCGCGATCTTACGATGAGTGTTGTCTAAGGTCAGAGAATGTAGCTGGTGGCAGCGGCTCAAAAATATTATTAGTTGATCTTATGTCTGCGAACTACAACTACATACGGCTGCACAGGAAGTGACTTTGAGTAGTTCTCAGAAGTCATATTTTTAAGTGTGACAGTAACTACTGATTTATATGCGGTCAGATCACGTGAATAACGCTTACGTCGTGCTACTACGTCATGACAAACATTAGTACTGGTAAGTAAGGTTATGTTTATTATCGTATTTGCAATTCGCTGCAGTCTTATGAGGTCTCAGCCTTCCTGTACACTACCGAGTTGCCCGAGAATAGGGTGCTTGCGATGTAGTCCGGTAGATCGTTTACATATTATGCAAACAGTAATGGCCTTACAACATTTCCTTGGCGTACATACTTAGTGACCTAAAATAGCCTGTATTTTCACATTCTGATGTATACGGGTTGGCAAACGCTTCATTGCCCAGTTATTCATTTTGCCAATTTTCGTATATAAACGAAAAAAAACTGCGTTTGTAGTGTAATATCGAGAAGATTTCATTCCCGTATATTCGTGACAACAGCTTTCAAATTATGAGATATTCGTACAAAGAAATATACATAACGTACAAATTCGTAAGTACTACATCCAAATTAAGAAACATAGTGTTTCTGTACTTTGGATACAGCTGCTTCACGAGTGTACAACGCGATTTATTAAACATCTCTATGGCGATGCCCCTTTATAGCTCTACAGACGGCCATTTATGTCGCCTACAGCCGTTTGAGCTACGCAGTTGAAAGCTGTCAGAAGCTCTGCCAGCTGTCAGGTATTTTCTTTAATTGACTTTACTGTAGGAGTGTGTTAGCAGTAAAGAATACATGAATTAAAACTTAATGCATGACGCGGCATTTTTTCACGTCACTGTTTATTACGTCGTATCTCTTGAACTATTTGTCGTAAAATGATATATTTGTGAACGAACATTCACCAGCGTATATGGATACTGTTTGCAAAATGTGTTGCAAATAGTGTTGGTAGGAAAGACGTAATAAATTTAAACGTCATGCACAACGCGGCAGTCTGTCACGCATCTCAGTGTTTATGGCGTCATGTCTCCTAAACTGTGAAAGGTAGGTTGTTCTTACGTCCACAGTGATTGTTGTCTGACAGGATAAGGGAAATGTCTACTAAGTATGGTTGAAATCGGTCTAGCGGTTTAGGAGGAGATGTGGAAAACACATACACATCCTTTTTATAATATGTATGGATTGCTTCGTCCATATTAATTTAAATGATACCGACACTTTTCTTACATATCAGTTAATTTTCACTACTACTATCACTACCGCTGTCACTGTCAGCATCACAATAACTGCCACTATTTGTACTTCTTCTATCCACACAATCTCACCTGCCGCTAGTATTACGATCATCGCATAACTATATATTTCAATCGCACTAAATTCACGAGTATAGACTGTTGAGGCAAATTTTGCACTGCAAATTCCTCACAGTCACTGTGATGCACCATAGTCCGTAGTTTCTGTACCGGCTCCCTGGAGACACGTACAAGAATCTCATTAGCGTCCATTTCAGTGTGGGTAGCAGTCTTGGTCTGCAAACTTCTCTCCTGTGCTCCCTGGACGCAGGGCATATTGCCCGCTTCTAGGGCGCGTTGCGATATCCAATGCGGATTGTCGCTTCTCCGGTTTCGTCCGGTGTACAGATGAGTAATTCAGCGGCTCCACTGTTCCAGTAGTACAGAAGGACCTTGTAGACTCATGCGATGAAGTAGCTCTTTTTGGTCACTGTGGCAGCAATATTGCAACATTGTCTAGAACTAACCTGCCCGAATAGTGGTACACGATCCCTGTGTCATCCGGTGTTCCATGTTAAGTCAGTTGCGACCACCTACCTCTACCCACCTGCTCCATACTTCGCCCAATGCATTGTGCTTTCACTCAGTCCATTCTTTCTCCCCTCGATGCAAATGTCGTGCCTCCACACAACATCTTCTAAGGTACCCATTTGTCAGTTTCCTTTAGTCTAATATTTGACGATCTTTTGTTCCCAGGTACAAAACATAAGGCGCCCAGACGGCGTTACAGGGCACAGTGGAAGTATTGTGGCGTGTGGAGACTGGCTATTTTGATTTTGTCTGCTGGGCGGCCACCAGACTTTGAGAAAGGCCGAGGCGACCAATAGAAACTGACAGAAAGGAACTCGCCTCCAAAATAGAACGGGGCGGCGCGCTTCAAAGAGTCGTCCCAAACAGATGACACGTGATCCATAGCCACGTGGTGCCTCCTGGCAGGTTTTACAGTAACATGTAATCGTACGTATCCCTTCCGACACTCCTTTCCCAGCCGTCTCCGACCCGTGCTATTAATCCGTCGTTATAATCTGACACGTCCGAGACTACTTGAAATGCGACGATAATATCGAGCGTATATGAAGGTAATAGAACATGAGGGAAGATTAGTTTCGGTTCCGGAGGAATTTAGGAACCCCCGAAGAAATACTGACACCATGTGTCTACAACTTACCTCAGAAAATACCGAAGAGAGCAAATCTATATTTACAGTAGTTTTAAATTTTGACAATGTTGACTGACACATGTCTTTTGAAATTACGTAGTAACGAAGGATAAAACACCGGGAGAAAAAGTTTACCTGCAAGTTGTACAGGAGCCAGGCTACTGTTATAGAAGTCGAACGATACGAAAGGGAGGCAGTAGTTAGAAAAAATTGAAAACAGCCTGTAACCAATCCACCACCTTATTCAATCTGTGCATAGAGCAAGCAGTATTTTCTGTTCTTCTAGTTTCCTGTAAATTTAATTTTTATTTTGGGTGCCCAGGAGTGGCGTGCCCGCTGGAGCGCAGAGGCAATGTCCTAATTGCCACGATCCAGATATGATATGCCCCTCGTCAAAGGAAACAAAGCTCATACAAAAAACACTTTCAGGTTTGCCGGCAGAAACGACTAATAACTTGGAAGGCCAACTAGATGGTGTGGATGATGTCTTGAAGAAAGATTATAACATGAACATCAGTGTAACTAAAACAAAGATAACTGGCTGTTGTCGATTTAAATCGGGCGATTCTGAGAAAACTGGATTAGAGTATGAGACACTAAGATTAGTACACTGTGTTTTGCTATTTGGTCAGCAAAATAACTGATGATGCCAGAAGTAAAGGTGACATAAAATGTCGTCTGACAATGGCAAAACAAACTTATCTGAACAAAGAACTTATCGAACCGAGGAGTAAAGATCTTTATGACACAACCTGACCAAATTGAGGGACTGTATGGGCTGGGTGAGCCTGAGGCATCAAGGAACAGGTAGTTTGGTGATGGAGAGAAGTGTGGGTGACAAAAATTGTAAAGGGACACTAACGCTCGAATACAGTAAGCATGCACAAGTGGGTGTAGGGTATATATTGCGAAACAAGATTCGAATTCTGTAGCCAAAATGTGTACTTTTTCCCTGTTTATTCTGTAAATTGTCCTCTCCACTCTAGACATAGACCCTTACTTCCCTTTATGGTGGTCTATTGGTTTTCTTTTCGTTTAATTATTATTCCATGACTAGGCTTCGTTGTTGTAACTAAAATTATTATTTTACTGACGCACACATCTCGCTTAATGAGGACTGCCTGTCCCATTTACGGTTGAAAATATCGCCAAAGATATGACGGTATGGCCGCCATGCTGTTTTATTCATGACGTCTCTGGAATACGCAGCATGCAATTTCTACTTTATCCAATATATTGTAGGTTGATTTCATTAAGTGCCTTACATACTAGTTTTCTTAATAGCAAATCCATATAACGAGTTACTTGCAGAGCAGTAACACTGAGCTATGCAAATTCTACTTAAACGTATTTCCTACTTCTTAAATAGGGTCTAATAATTTGAGTACAATCTTACCAAATAGCTTTACTCAAACGGGCGCAAGCTTATTAATTCAATGACTGCTCTTTAACACACAACCAGTACAAGGTATTTTAATTGACAAAGTGGAAGCAGTTTTATTCGTATTCTTATCTGTGTACGAGCAATTGTCAACTTGTCATTTGCTAGATTTGACAAATGATTTTGTCATTGTTGGTTGTACTGCCACGAGCTACTGAAATCAGACCTCAGAGCTGTTTCTGTTGATATTCTGTCAATATAAATGTTTTAATGTATTACAATATACTCGCTTGAAAACGAAATGTTAGTCAAAATCGGTCGACGGAAACCTGCAACGCAGTTTGTTCAACCAGAACTTAACGACGATTTATTTTAAAATAGTTAGCATGAGTACTTAATTATATGTAATGGGAATGACTGTCACACCATTTCTGGTTTATAGTTTTCACAAACGTTACTGTAGGATAATACGAACTCTTAATAATGTGACCGGTCATTAAGAAGCAACACTCTATTGTGAGCCTGAATTAATCCTCACTGTTGACCAAGAGGCAACAGTTGTACATGTGCAGCACAGTGGACCACGACACGAGACATTTTTAACAGCAGAAAAGTTAGCCTTTCAGATATGTGTGTAACTTGTGAGTGGCGTGAAAAGAACTTGTAACGTATCTATTTTTCCCTTCGACGGGGGGGGGGGGGGGGGGGGGGAGGGGCGTGAAGGAGGGTGTAGCCCCTGATCATCAGTCTTTGTGCTACTGATCTAGATTCAAACCCAGACCTCTCCGCATTGTCACCTAGCAAGAGCAAACAACACTGTTGATAGTAACTGGCTCTGAGCACTATGGGACTTAACATCTATGGTCATTAGTCCCCTAGAACTTAGAACTACTTAAACCTAACTAACCTAAGGACATCACACATCACACAACACCCAGTCATCACGAGGCAGAGAAAATCCCTGGCCCCGCCGGGAATCGAACCCGGGAGTGGGAAGCGAGAACGCTACCGCACTACCACGAGCTGCGGACATGATAGTAACTCCCCGATGCCGACGTTGAGCTCGGTTGGCCCCTTGGTGCTCTTCGAGAGCAGCAGGGTGTGTGCAGGCAGCAGGTTTAACTCTCTTCCTTCTCTCATCATCTCCAACACGAACGTGACTGTACACTACAAATGCAACCATTAAGTTCACCTATAGTTAACATACACAATTACTCCAACAGCGCTCATACTTAGCGAAGGAAAAGTGCCTGCGGGCGGAAAGTATAGGGAAACCCTTTCCAGTTAGGCGGTAGAACCTGACCTTCGGGGTCTTGCAGACATTCATATCATAGACTATAGTTTACTTTTACGTATTTAGTGCCTTGAAGAGGTCCGTTTTGTGCCTACAGAACATCATTTGCGGGAAGCGTTACTGTTCTGGTTTCATATCAAGAAATCTGCTGTGGAAAGTCACCATTTGCTAGAGGAAGCGTATGGAGAACGTGTTCTGTCGGAAACAACATGCAGAGAATGGTTTCGACGGAGCAAAGAAAACGATTTTGAAGTGAGTGACAAAATGCGCCTTGGTCTGTGTGGTGAACCATGAGCTGCTGCTACGAAGCGCAGTTACTCAATCTGAATCGCGTACTTAAAGACAGACATCCGCAAGATGCTCAGAGACATGGCAAAGTCATTCTGGTACTCGATAGTGCCAAAGCACTCGTTGAAAACCGAGGAAAGGAAACTGTGACAGTGTCACACAAATTTTTATTTTTAAAGGGGATCACTTAAGACTATTTCCATGTGTTCGCCCCTCAAATTTCTCCCTCATACCACAAAATTGTCGTCTGATGTTGTACAAAATGAAAAAATAAATTCTTTTTAAAGCACAGTTTCGTATATAATTTATATTCAAAACCTTACACCTGAGTCACAGAACAAATCCTACATCGAGAATACTTTACACAAGTTTAAGGGAAGAAATGCTTCCGATAATTATTACAGTATTTAAAGAACATCAAAATATGAACAGGCTGAAATGAACAAACAGTACATGAGACTATGCTAATCAATTCAACTGTAAAAAGCTAAGGAGCATATTATTAGCAAAATGAGAAATAGGCAAAAGTGAAATGCCAAAATGAGCACTTCTCAATTGGGAGTAAATCAAAACAATGAGAATGGCTGAAAGAGAGCACAATAACATGAGCCATAAACGAACAAGAGCTAAGCAACTTAGGAAGTAAGAGAATAGGCAAAAATGAGATGCCAACAAAATGAGAGCTGGCCGAACTCCGTCGGCACTTCTATTAAGTGCTCGTGGCGGCACCTCGCGGCCCGTACTCAACACGCGCGCCTGCGATCGCAATGCACTCTTAGTGCTCGCGGCGGCGTCTAGCGGCCAGTACGGAAGTTGTGCTATTGCTGTCGCAGGTTGACCCTTAATCTATGATGTTACAAAACCTTGAATGAACTTCGACATAATGTCTTACCAAACCCGCCATATTCATCAGACATTGTCTCTTCCGATTACCATTTCCGGTTCATGCAGCATGGCCCTTCTGAAGAACACATCTTTTAACGATCTCGTAAACTGGTTATGTGAGTGGATCACTTTAAAAGAACCAGAAGTTTTTACTTCGGATTCCATTTGTTACACGAAAATTGGGAAAAAATAATAGCTCTGGAAGGACCCTACGTCAGCCAATTATCTTACACCATTCTGTTACAATCTTTTCTGTCCCACGAACAGTGAGAATCAAATAAATTATTCAATAAGTACCAGAGCGATGAAACACTTCATTTATCGTCAGGAGGAGTAGAGCTGAATTATTGTTATGGAGCATAATACAGAGCTGCAGTGTCATGAAGACAGAAGTGACAAATTTCTAGGCACAAAAAAAGTTATCAAGGTATTCTGAAACCTTTCGACATATTTTGTTACTGTGGACGGATGCCGTTCGTGACGCTGTAGCATTAGCTACACATGAAAGGAGATCCATTTTGTACACCACCCGTTTGAGACCCGTGTTTCTATGTTTCTAGATTTTGTGTGTTGGGTTTTGGAGGCTAGGCTGGGGAATGAGTCCAGCATTCACAGGATGGAAAGCCGTCCAACAACCACACGCAAGCTGGCCGCTGGTGCGGAACAAAGAACGTCAATCTGGTTCGCAGAGTCTACCTGGGTCTTGTCACCTTCCTATTTCGCAGGCTAGCGCTCTAGCTAGGCGTTACGTTATAGCGGGCCATGAATTATGACGTTAGCGAAAGCGTAAAATTAGTAACTGTTATTATCTTGCGATAACGCCACTTTATTTGGTTCAAATGGCTCTGAGCACTATGGGACTTAACAGCTGTGGTCATCAGTCCCCTAGAACTTAGAACCACTTACACCTAACTAACCTAAGGACACCACACACATCGATGCCCGAGGCAGGATTCGAACCTGCGACCGTAGCAGGCGCGCGGTTCCGGACTGCGCGCCTATAACCGCGAGACCACCGCGGCCGGCGCCACTTTATTAATCTTCACAGAAAACAAGGAAGATTCGTGGCCTACGCTAGTCTGTGAAATCTTAATGGCGATCAAGAACTATTAAACAAAGCAATGGAAGTATAAATTTTGCGCCTGGCATTAGCGTTCACCGCGATAAGCTACGAACACTATCTGGGACGCGGTGCTGCGGCCATAGCGGTATGCGGAGAATTCTCGATGGAGCACCCTTCACGCGAAGTCTTGAAACCACTTTAACTAGGAATCTGGAGGGTAAAATGCAGCCCAGATTCTTAAACAACGGGATGTACAATCCATGGAATGACATCTGGACTCCTACTAGCTGAAGTTGTTTCCAAAACGTCTCAGACACGTAGGGAATCACGTATATCGTTTTGCATCAATGTTTATCAGTCCAGGCGTCCAGTTTTAAGGAAAGTAAAGTCTGTGATACACTTATCGACTGGTGTGGACAGACTCAGATGAAGCGACAGTGCAGACATTGCCTAAAAAACCAACTGATGTTTATGTAATCTTCCAAATCTCGAAGTAAGAAATATTACAAATCATGCTTGTCATATGCAGAGAAGGAAATGGGAAGAAAGTTGAGAATTCCATGGACGTTAAGGAGAGGGGAAGGAAGACTGACGTATCCTTCCTAAGAACTATACCGGCTTACGTCTGGTCTTGTTTGGGTGGGTATTACCTTGCTGAAAATCCAGTAACAGGAAGCAAAATAATAATCACCATCGAAATAAATACCTCTTTCCTTAACAAGACACTGTCTGGATTTACATCTAAACGTCATAAGGACAGTACAGGGCATAGCAGGAGGTATATCGTACCAGGTTTATCAGTTTTCTGACACATATCGTTTCTGTAGTGAACGAGGGAAGAATGAGGTCTGCTTGCCTCTGTGCACGACATAATCTCTCTTTCCTTTCTATTACGATCACTATGCGAGATATACGGTAGTAGCAGAGAACTATCACAGGGTCTTTTCCAAATATAGGTTTTATAAATGTACTCAAGAGGGTTTCGCGAGAACCGAAACGTCTGTCTTCCAAGGATTCGCATTTAAATTCCCTTAGAATTTCTGATACACTTCCCTATGGACTATTCTGACTTGCTACAATCCTAGCAGCGCGACTCCGAATTCCTTCGATGTCAATCTCTATGCTTACATGATAAAACGTGCAAACACTGGAAAATACTCTGGAATTGGTAGCATTACCATTCTGTAAGTAATTATCGGTCAGACGCATTGTTTTTTTCCAGAAATTTTCAAAAAATTTCAGTTTTCCTTTCAACTCCCCTAATACTGATTTTAGGAGTACGTGATTGTCCCATTTCATACCACTTCTTAATCTCCTGAGGGGTATCGTGGCTAATTCTGTCCAATTGGTGCCTTAGATCATCAAAATCGCGAGATGGTTGGAGGGCTCTGCCCGTACTTGTCCAAACGTTCTCATTTCGGAAGAGATCGGGTGAACGTGCTGGCCAAGGCAGGGTTTTGTAAGCAGAGACCTGTTTCCTGGGGGCGTTGTCTACCGCCAAGCATGCAGCGCTACTCAGTCGCTGTTGGAGTGCTGTTTATTCTTTGTGTTTTACTGTCGCTCTTAACACTTATCGACAAAACGAATATCTGACTAGATTAATCTGGGAGCTGTATATCGAATGGCCACGTAAAATTCCAATTTAAATATAATTTTGCTTATAATGAAAAAAAAACGATGCTTTCTGTTGACACTGGACGTCGGGTGAAAGACGTGAGGAACAGTGTTTTTTTGTGATGACTCTAGCTACACAATGCAAAAACTAAAATGCAAATGTGTGCCGAAACACCAGAGAAAATGGGCTTGACAACTTTTAAGGGAGACACCCAGTATATGTACTGTGTGTACTCTAAAGAAAGGCTTCTGACGGGAATAAATTTTTAAAAAAAGGAAGATAGAGTAAGGAGGTTTTATTGTGGATTCCCGGATTAGAGAAGACGTAGAAGGCGACCTAATGGAAAATGTATTGATGGCATCAAGGAAAAAGCAGGGCAAACTTGCATCCGCCAAGCTGAAGAGAAATATGGAAGAAGCCTACATCCAACAGTGCTTGGTAATTGGCTGATGATAAACTGATGCTGCTGCTGCTGATGATGATTGCTGATGATGAATATGATGATGCTGATGATGAACTGCTGTGATAAATGGCTAATGTTGATGATGATGATGATGATGACAAACGGTTTATGATAGTGGTGTTGACGATAGTGGTGGAGTTGATGATCAGCTGTTGATGGCAGTGACGAAATATGGCATAATAATGGTGGCGGTGATAAATGTCTGATGATGGTGATGATGATAAATGGCTGATGATGCTAATGATAATGGCAGTTGATGGTTATGAAGATTGATGGTAATAGTGATGTTCTGCACTTGGTGGCCATGAGTAATGCCTCATTTTGCTGACGACACGTCACTGATGACAAAGAGCGATGATGCTGATGATAAATGGCTGATACAGCTGCTGTAGTTGGTGATAATGACCAGCAATAATTCGCCCCCTATCATGTTCTTGTAGGCGATGTGGACTGTGCAAGTTCCGGACTCCTGGCAGCTGGCGGGACTGCAGCGATCCACGGCGGACAGACAGTCGTCTGCCTAAGAGCTGCCCGTTATTCCTGGCCGCCTCGGCTGAGCGGACACGTAATAAAGGCCGCTCTCTGCCGCCATAACGCCGGAGCGCAGAGATTCCGGACACCCGGAATAGAACGGTACAGCGGTGCGGTGCGGTGCGAGGCGCGGCCGGAACCTGTTTCCCAGGGGCGCGCGTGCCGCCGCGTCGTGAAATACGCGTCGCCCGGCTTCGTCCGCCGGGGGTCATTAGCGCAGTCGCGGCAGCGCCGGCCGGTGCGCCACGCGTAAATCTGGGCCCTAATGAGACGGCCGCTACCAGGGGCCGGCGCACTATCTGCGGGCTCCCGACAAATGCCGCGATAGTCGATACCAGCCCGTCTCACTCCGTCGGCCAAGCGGCGCTCATAGGGCCATAAAACTCTCTCGTAGCTGCGGGAATCCCAGATTAATTTCTCTTATTCCTGACATCGCACGCGCGTAGGGTGTAGTGCTCTAAGCTAGATTTCGTATGAAGCAATTTAGCATAAAACCTACCAAACGTAAACTACACTACAAAGTTTTGAATATATGCTCGGTGGTTTACTTATCTGCGAAGCATCACGATAACTGGCTCAAATGGCACTATGGGACTTAATATCTGAGGTCATCAGTCCCCTAGAACTTAGAACTACTCAAACCTAACTAACTTACGGACATCACACACATCCATGCCCGAGGGAGGATTCGAACCTGCGACCGTAGCGGTCGCGCGGTTGAAGACTCAAGCGCCTAGCACAGCTCGGCCACACTGGCCGGCTCACGATAACTGTGATCAACAACGAAAAGAAAACCATATCATGATGAAGTATTGATGTCAGACTATACGACTTTTACCGAATACTCTCTAGATTGAATGAGAAAGAGTGCAAAGAGGAGAACATGGGCGAATTCCCAAAACAGCGGTTTTTATTTTTTATGCGAAAAATAAAAGTTTTACTGAGAAAAAACTACAGATACGGATGTAGATTTGCTTCACAGGCATAAAACAATTTTTTTGAGATAGACCAGATGATTTTGAATTTCACTCACCGTGTAACGTACGACACATTAAAAGCGGTGGCTCTTGCTGCAGGGGCTGTAATTTTCATATTCTTTCTAATCCAGCAAGGCCACTACTTCCACCACATCAAGTGTATTTAGTGCTCACGTACTCACACTGAGCCGTGAACACTTCCCAGTTTATCAATGGGGAGTAATTGAAAGCTATTATTACTGTTATCGGTATCATGCGTGCAATGTTCGTGCTAGGCGCGCGATATTGAACCTTTACCCTATCATTACAGGCGCGAGACCTGCACGACCTTATAGCAACCGTAATCATTAGAATAGTTCTGCATTATTCTACTGTGACACGAGGGGTGATTTCATGTAATGAAAGAGAGAATGTAAAGATTAAAGGAATCATTTATTTAACAGTTGAATATTGAACAATTATACAATCAAATGGGGGTCAGGGAAAAAAGAATTGAGTTCAGCAGCCTGCCCCAACGCACGTTCATAATAAGCCACGACGGCAGGAGAAAAGGAATTTTAGGAACGATCGCCGTATTATCAAATGGAGTTAAATTTACTAAAGGAAGGGGTTGCAGGCATACAACGACCACCACCATGAATCAGCCAGAGACTAAGAAAGAAGCTACTGGGGGTGAATCGCTAGGTAGCATCCTGTACTAAAGGAATAAAACCAGCAAGACCCAAAACTATTCATAAAGGCGATACTAGATAACTTTGGCTCGCTGTCCGACTACGTTAACGAAACATGAAGGGGGCGTCAGACACTCCCCACGTGGCGTAGGACAAAGGGCACAAGGTTTCAAGCTAGGAAGACCTAAGTCCTGAGTCAAATTTTGTTCGGGAGAACTGAAAGAGCTACTGCCAGACGAAGCGGAAAAGTGAGCATGAAAGTATACACTTTAGTGCCGAACTGCAAGCTACTGTGACTAACCAAGACATCGCGCACATTATGCCCAACTGTACAAGGAAAGCATACAGTCTTATAACCCGGAAAAATTGCTTAAACCGTAATTTAAGGAACGCACATCAGTAAAATGACCTAAAAGGTTCCCTCTGGGCCGCAGGGCGTGAAGCTACAGTGCGAGTCGGCGCTCATGCTTACCGAAACTTCATCTTCTGGAAGCAGCACCTCCAGTCTCAGGCACGGTCACACTAGAACTGACTTACTGCCCCTTTGTTCAAATGGCTCTGAGCACTATGGGACTCAACTGCTGAGGTCATTAGTCCCCTAGAACTTAGAACTAGTTAAACCTAACTAACCTAAGGACATCACACACATCCATGCCCGAGGCAGGATTCGAACCTGCGACCGTAGCGGTCTCGCGGTTCCAGACTGCAGCGCCAGAACCGCGCGGCCACTTCGGCCGGCTGCCCCTTTGTCCACCATCCACCCGCGGAGGGCGGTTGGCGCCCACCCGCGAAAAACGGGCGCGCAACTGAACTTGCCAATCAGAGGGCCGGAATCTCACAGGGAGGCGAAATGGTTCAAATGGCTCTGAGCACTATGGGACTTAACCCCTAGAACTTAGAACTATTTAAACCTAACTAACCTAAGGACATCACACACATCCATGCCCGAGGAAGGATTCGAACCTGCGACCGTAGCGGTCGCGCGGTTCCAGACTGTAGCACCTAGAACCACTCAGCCACCCCGGCCGGCTCAGAGGGAGGCGACCTCGCGACGTTAAAGTTGAGAAGAAATATCAGTTACAAGGTTGGTAAGGCAGGTTGGGGAATTGAGAACAGGAGAAACTTTGGCCACTACTGAACGTTCTAACGACACCACGTGCTACCCTTGCGATCGGAAAAAGGATGGGAAACGGGAAGCCATCATGGCTGCTAGGAAGACTGCTGCCCTCGCGCATAAATAAAGAAAATTCCTAGCGCCAAGCTCCTCTCACAGATCATTGTGAGACAAACTGTAAACATAGTCAAATAAATTAGGCAACCCATAGAAATTATTAACAGAGCCTGGATTATTATATTACCAACTACCAGAATGCTGGGATTAGAAATATGAAATACGAGCACTGAATGGTGAAAAGTGCACGTCTTCCAACATGTTGCGTCGAGCGAGGGCTGGTACTGTGTCGTATCGCTAGTCGCATTGCATGTCGTATCGCCTCTGTCTCAACCGCACCTAAAGCCTATCTACGCATCCGCAATCTCCATTATACGGTACTTTTATACATATTTTATGGTCCATTTTATTCTTTTGTCAATCAGTTGGTCTGAAGACTGTTAAACAGAAACTGACCACCGAAAATACATGAAAGAGAGACTTGGAAAGCGGAAGAGAAAAATAAATAAAATAGCGACTTGGACTGTTTCGAGATTAGTTTTCAGATCGATGAATTTGTTCATCTACATCTGTGCTGAATCCTTGTACCACCCTATTATTATAAGACCAATATTTACGAAAGAACGAAGTACAGTCAGAAAGAATGGATACGGACTTGGACCGCACTCGCCCAGAACTTGTGCCGAACGTCACAGCCACCGAGTCACGTTGCTCGGTGGATACGGTAAAAAGACGAGTTGACTTCTGGGAAGACAAAAAATAACATCTGGATCACATGGGACAGCATGTAGCGTTCAGCCTACACTTAATCCACGTTACAAATGTATGTATTTTTGTACTGCTGAAATTTCTCACAGACAAACGCTAATCCTGAGAAAAGAGGCGGTGAGAGAGAGGTGCAGGCGTAACAGCAGACGGCCGCCCGAAATACGGGCGTCTCGGTGTTTACGGGCTGGCAGCTGCGCCGGCTGTCAACAGCACAATACAGTGGCCGGCGCCGCTTGTCTCGCTCTTCGGCCTTCTGGAGCGCCGGCCGGGCGACACGGGCTCAAAGCGGCGGTGGCAAGTCGCCACCGGTAAACACGGCCCCACCGCTACTCTCTCGACTTGTAGTGTTTACTCCGCCCGCACGAGACCGGAAAAGAACGTAAGCCAGCGTGGCCTGCGTTGCCCGTGTACAGTAGAGCTATCACTAATCATGTGTGTGTATTATCGAGCAACGAATGACTGGACTGCCTATGTGGTATTCGATCATACGTTCCGTTACTCATGCGCTTTCTTTCTCGTACTTCGTGGCCGATGTGGACTGAGTCTATAGTTTTCGAATTATTTTAGCTGGTTATTGTGTGAGGGCTTAGATTGTAGTACGAAATAGGCAGAAGCTTCGTAAGACGTGTATTTTCATTGTCGTATGTAATTCGTCTTCTGGGTGTTCCAGTTAGTTACTGGCCGATGAGATTCGTTAGCTACGTCAATTCACCATCAACATGTGAGCATCGCCAACAGACAGTAAGAACCGTAAAAAAACTAGTAGGAATCGTTCGAAGTGACCTGAAATGGTATGACCCCGCAAAAGTAGCTATATAAAAAGCAGATGCCACGGTGAGATGCGTTCGAAGAGTGCTAAACAAACCTAATTCGTACGTGAAATAAATGGATTATAAAACGGTAAGTATTCTTCAGCAGTATGGAACCTTTACCAAGTTAATTGAGGAGATATACGAGTAGTAGGTCCAAAGAAGAACGGCGCGTTTCGTCACCAATTCGTTTAGCAAGGGGGCGTCCATTAAGTACGTAAGGGGTTTCCTTCAAAATTTTGACCTCCCTCCCCTTTGGGAGATGTGGTGGGACCTCCCTTCCCTCCCGTCATCCCCCCTCCCCTTGATGTGAGTCCAGTAGTCGGGTAAAAATGAGACTTTTTCTTTGTTTTAAACACAGATTAAAACGTTTTTAATAAAACTATATTTAATTTTTAAACTGTATTAAACAGTGTTTTCAACATGTGATTAAAAACACTTTAAGCATGCCACCATCGCACCCCCTTCAGATTTAGTTATAAGTTGGCACAGTGGATAGGCCTTGAAAAACTGAACACAGGTCAATCGAGAAAGCAGGAAGAAGTTGTGAGGAACTATGAAAAAAAAGCAAAATATACAAACTGAGTAGTACATGCGCAAGATAGGCAATATCAAGGACAGTTATAGCTCGGGAGTGCCGTGGTCTCGTGGTTAGCGTCAGCACCTTCGGAACAGGAGGTCCTTGGTTCAAGCCTTCCCTCAAGTGAAAATTTTAATTTCTTTATTTTCGCAAAGTTATGATCTGTCCGTTGGTTCATTGACGTCTCTGTTCACTGTAATAAGTTTAGCGTTTGTGTTTTGCGACCACACCGCAAAACCGTGCGATTAGTAGACGAAAGGACGTGCCTCTCCAATGGAAACGGAAAACATTTGATCACAAGGTCATAAATCAACCGATTCCTCCACAGGAAAACACGTCTGGTATATTCTATACGACACTGGTGACGGCATGTGCTTCACATGACAAGAATATGTTGTCGACCCACCTAACTTGAACACTTGGCGAATGGCTAAAAAGATTCTTCTACCTTGCCCGATTTAGGTTTTCTTGTGGATGTGATAATCACTCCCAAAAAAGTGATGAAAACATAAGAGTTTGTCACATGACTGCAACAGTAGCACAGTTTTCCCTGTGCTATGTCAAAACATATGTTTTTCACGTTTTCAAATTTTTCCGTTTGTAGACCGTCAAATCCTGCATATGTCCAAGCAAATCTGAACGTGTCCTGGAATTTTGGAGAACGAAGTTGATTGTGTGTGTGTGTGTGTGTGCCTGAACTTTGATAATGGTCTGAAAATAAAAAATTAAAATTTTCACTCAGGGTAAGATTCGAACCAAGAACTTCTGGTTTTACAGCTGCTCACGCTAACCACAGGACCACGGCGCTACTAAGGTAGTACTATCCTTAATGTTACATATCTTGAGCATGGACTACTCAGTTTGTATATTTTGCTTATTTTTTTCATAGTTCCACACAACTTCTTCCTGTTTTCTCGATTGATCTGTGTTCAGTTTTTCAAGGCCTATCCACTGTGCCAACTTATAACTAAATCTGAGGGGGGTGCGATGGGGAGGTTCCCTTGTTAGTAGTATTTGGACGAACAGACTGTCAGAGACAGACAGACAGAAAGGTTGCACGAGAATAGTATTAACAGTTTTTACGGACCCCTACAAAATTGACCTTACAATTATATATTACATACATAAAATTTCACTGAACCTTTACTTACTTTGCAGATGAAAGACAACATTGTTCGCACCTTTCTTTGATCCGTAGGATTATTAAGCTCATCAACCTCTTCATATGATAACTGTGCTCTAGTCTATGATGGCTCTAAGCACTATGGAACTTAACGTCTGAGGTCATCAGTCCCTTAGACTTAAAAATACTTAAACCTAACTAACCTAAGGACATCACACACATCCATGCCCGAGGCAGCATTCGAACCTGCGACCGTAGCAGCCGCGGGGTTCCGGACTGAAGCACCTAGAACCGCTCATCCACAGCGGCCGGCTTTCTTGTCTGTGAACTTTAGCTTAGTTTCCGTCCACAGACGATTAACTTCTTGCTCGCACGTATGTTCTGATTCGTCGGCATCTCGCTTAGCATAAGCATTCCAAAAGTTTTGAAACAAATTCGTGTTGAACACAATAAATCCTATTTTGTATGGGTTGCGGAATATCGCGACTGACTGACTGACACGCAGCTATTTCGACCGAAATGAATGAAATTTTACACTTGTGCAACACTAGTTTCAAATCGGAGAACCACGGGCATACACATGCGTAATGCATTCAGTTCAGTTCAGAGAAGCTATAAGGTTTGGTGAGCACTTAATGTCGTCTAAGCTTGGCATTAATTATACAAAACAAAATGTTTTCCGTTATAATAATGTATATCCTCTGAATTAAGAAGCTGACGTGAGATTTTCATTCAGCTCCCTCCGCTCCCTTCCCCCTGTAAATGACATTTGGTGAGATTTTGACGGAATCATCCCCCCCCCCCTCCCATTTTAAGCTCACGTACTTAATGGTCGCCCCCTATGCACGTAAGCGTTACGTAAATACTCATCCATCTCCAGAGACAAACACTAAAGGAGGCAAACTTCCAGGCAGCTAAAACTGTGTCACGAACTGCGAATCGAACCTGGGATCTCCGCTGAAGAGTTTAAATTTATTCTGAAATAAAGGAGAAAGTCTGACCGCTACCTACAGTTTGTCTGTCAACACTTCCTGTACGTTTTGCGAAATAATAACCATGGTGGAAAAATCAGAAAAATTAGAGCCCATACACATTCCTACCGACTGTCGCTAAAATAGTGAAAATGTATGGCACTGTTACATGGGGAATCCCACGGAATGTGTTCAACCGCTTAGCGGAAAGGGAGTTGTTCTTCCGCGCAGATTGGCCTCTTTATTTGCGGATGTGTGTATCGTATGTGTATTTGGGGGGGGGGGGATGCAGGTGTAATGGTCACTTGTACAGTGTAGCGCTACGTTTGTGTAATGACCGAACCATGAAGGGTTGCAGAGAAAAAGGGAAAAAAAATCATCTAAGTATGAAAATTAAGCGATAGATAGAGACGTACAGTGCAAGCCGCTTTCGTCGGCCAATTAAGAGGTCACACGCATTGAGAAACCGCTGATTTCACGCTCACTGATTGCGAATTGGAGGTAAAAATCGACGTAGTCACGTACCGTATGACAGCAAACAGCCCCAGGCGCCGTATGTAGAGGCCCTCAAACACCAGTCACGGTAGAGTTCGAGAGTTGAGGAGTCGAGCGATCAGAAGAGTTTCAGCCTCGGATGACCACCGCCGAACAGCGGGTCCTATGTAAGTGTGTATTAGTAAATTTTAGGTGTCCATGCAATAAATCTGCAGCATCAGGTACGACGTTTCAATTTATAACTTCTTTACTACTAAGTCTACACGTAACACATTTTGCACGTAATATCCACATATACCACTGAATGTACCTGCAATTGTATAACAGTGTACAGCACGTATTTCAGGAGACAAATGTCGTAAACGTCGAGATGCCCGGAAAACTCTCTTTTCTTTACAACGGAGTGGAAATTACCCGTACTATATTCACCCAGTGTTTGATAACGAAAACACTTACCGACTTCCAACAGAATTTTAACATATTTTCAAACATTTTCTAAATTTTTACTTTTCTCGCTCACTTTCTTAACCTCAAATATTTAACACATTAACTCATTTGTAATCAGACGTTTGAATCTATTTTATACGTGGCACTTCGATTCTTTAAAGAATCAGGGGTGGAAGGATGGGGGTTTATTTGTTTCGTTAGAGTTTCGGGCTCACAGTGGTAGAAGAAATACACATCGACTTTTTTCTAGTAAGCAGTCACGAAAAGAACATTTACCTTTGCTATGTAACTTCTCGTATTGTTCCTAACACTAATATAGCATCACGACGATAACACCTCAGAAATTACAGCAGGATGTCCGTTACACATATCAATCTTTTTGTCATTGTCATCAATTAAGCCTCACTAATTACTGGCACCTCAAAATACAGTTATATCACTGTCCGGCCCATCGAATATCGATAGAATACTCGTGGACAGTTCTGTCAGCAGACACACCAGGAGAAACTAAACAATCAAATCACAATAAATTTATTTTTCGTTTAGCTAATCACATTCCAGGTCTTCATGTGATGTATTCATCGCCTTTTTAAAACTTCTTAGTCAGTTTCTCATAAAGCTATTCTTGTGCAGGTAGTGTGACATGTAAGATACTTCATACAGCTCCAGACAGCTCCTGGCGTTGACGTTTAGTTTACCGTTATAATAGAAGTGTTAATACACTTATTTTGATTACTAACGCTGTTTCCCTATTACATACGAATTTGGTTTTGGATCATCACGAAAAAATAAAGTTTCTGCCGCCAGCTCTTGTTATAATGTGTGTACATCACAAAGGAAACAGCGCCGGAGCTACGAAAAGCCGCAGGTTGAAGATCACTGGATAAAGCATTATTTACCACCCCCCTCCCCTTAAAAAAGAATACAGTGGTTACATTGGAGCGTTGTTGATGGGGTCGAATTGGTACCAGGAATTCATGTGATCCTTTAACGTTGGGAAAAGTCATGGCGCTGTGGTGGTGTGGATGTGCCAGTCGGTTGTAAGGTTCAAAAATGTTTCAAATGGCTCTGAGCACTATGGGACTTAACACCTGAGGTCATCAGTCCCCTAGAACTTAGAACTATTTAAACCTAACTAACCTAAGGACATCACACACATCCATGCTCGAGACAGGAGTAGAACCTGCGACCGTAGCGGTCACGCGGTTCCAGACTGAAGCGCCTAGAACCGCACGGCCACACCGGCCGGCGGTTGTAAGGGATTGGCGCAGTGAGATGGGTCGACGTGGAGACATGACAGGATGACACAAAGGAGATATCGTGTTTGGACGTAACCATGAGGGAAGCTGACTGATTTGTTGGTGTATCAACGTGGACCATCCAACGTGTCTACAGGGAATGGTGTACCGATCTCTGCCATGTAACACAGAGTAAGGAGAGTGGTTGTAAAATGCACTAACTGACAAGGGCATGAGACGAGGGTCACAGTTTGTAAATGACAATCGATGTCCGCCTCCATAGCTGAGCTGTCAGCGCGGCAGAATGCCATGCGAGGGGCCCGGTTCGATTCCCGGCTGTATCGTAGATTTTCTATGCTCGGGGATTGGGTGTTGTGTTATCATCATTTCATCTCCATAGAAACGCAACTCGTCCAAGTGGCGTCAACTAGACGGACATGCAGCAGGCGACCGATCTACCCGACGGGAGGCTCCAGCCACACGACATTTCATTTCAGTGACAATCGATTTCGATACGACAGGAGTTGCTGATAACAGAAAATGTAGATCCGTCTCAGCCAGTTTCCGAGCAAACACTGCGGAGAGACCGAAGTTCAACACGAATTTGGAATCGGGTACCTCGCCAAAGGCCCCTGCTCACAGAGGCACATTAAGTTGCACCTCTTCGATGGGCCAAACAAGTCAGAAACTGGACTTTAGATGACTAGTGGGGTTTTGGTATGCCACGACGAGTCGCGATTCTGCCTCTTTTGAAACGATGCAAGGCGTCGAGATTGCTGAGGAGACAGTCAGGCATTTAATGTGCGGTGATTAGATGATTTCTGTGGTGTTTTGGGGTTACTGTGAAAGTGAGGCACGATATTTATCTAAACATTTTCTGTGACCAAGTGACCCATTTTTATTCTACGTCTGTGTGCCAAAACACGCCTGAGCCGAATGTACGGCCCGATTATGGGCTGACGCTCAGCCTGCCCTGGTTTTGCTCGGTTCTTCTCCGAAGTACCTGCTGCAGGAAGACATTTCATTTGGTATTGCGGTTTTGCATTTTTCCGTCAGCACAAATCTCTTCAGTTCAACAGAGTCGAGGATTCATCGAACCATTTTCATACTACTTCTCTACCATTCCACTCTCGAATAACGCGTGGGAAGAAGGAACACCTAAATGTTTCCGCTCGAGCTCTGTTTTCTCTTATTGTATTATGATGATCATTTCTCCCTACGTAGGTGGGTGTCAAGAAAATATTTTCACATTCAGAGGAGAAAGTTGGTGATCGAAATTACGTAAATAGATTTCGCCGCAAAGAAAACCGCCTTTCTTTCAGTGACGGCCACGCCAACTCGCGTATCCTATCAGTGACACTCTCACCCGTATTGCGCGATAACACGAAACGAGCTACCCCTCTTTGCACTTTTACGATGTCCTCCGTCAATCCTACCTGGTAAGGATCCCATACCGCCAGCAGCATTCCAGCAGATGATGGACAAGTGTAATGTAGGCTGTCTCTTTAGTGGGTTTTTCGCATCTTCTAAGTGTTCTGCCAACAAAGCGCAGACTTTTTTTCGCCTTCCCCACAATATTATCTATGTGGTCTTTGCAATTTTTAGTTGCTCGTAATTGTAATTCCTAGGTATTTAGTCGAATTGACAGCCCTTAGGTTTATGCGATTTATCGTATACCCAACATTTATCGGATTTCTTGTAGTACCCATGTGGATGACCTAGCACTTTTCTTTGTGTAGTGTCAATTGCCACTTTTCGTACCGTACAGAAATACTCTCTAGCTCATTTTGTAATGGGATTTGACAGTCTGATGATTTTACTACACGGTAAGTTACAGAGTCATCTGCAAACAATCTAAGGTGGCTGCTCAGTTTATCACCTAGATCATTAATGTTAATCAGGAACAGCAGAGGGCCTCTGCCACTTCCTTGCGGAATGCCAGATATCACTTCTGTTCTACTCGATGATTTACTGTCCATCGCTGAGAACTGTGACCTCTCTGATAGGAAATCACGAATCCAGTCACACAGCTGAGACGATAGTCCATATGCACGCAATTTGATTAATAGTCGCTTGTGAGAAACGGTAAAGGCGTCTGGAAATCTAGGAATATGGAATCGATCTGAGATCCCTTGTCGACAGCACTCATTACTTCATGGGAATAAAGAGCTAGCTGTATTGCACAAGAACGATATTTTGTGAATCCGTGTTGGTTATGTATCAATAAGTCATTTTCTTCAAGGTGATTCATAATGTTCGAGTACAGTATATGCTCCAAAATGCTGAAAAAATTTAAAGATTTTGTTGACAACGAAAGAGCAAAAAATTATGACGATCGAGTGATGGGATTCGTTGTTGTGCCCATTAAGAACCACTTTGTGCTAAATTTTCAGGCATGGAGCATGTGATGACAGCGACGGTACGAACAGTAACACAGCTGAAGTCGCACGCATTATTCCACGGAATTAAACGAAGAGTTTAATGTTACTGCAAGGTTCGTTGGTTAACCAAAGGGGCATGCCTGGAACGATTTTCCATTCAAAATCCGCTATTGTTGAATGAATGAAAGAAAAAGGAGTGCCGGAAAGATAATTAGAGCATCCGACATTGATTGCTGGTCTTGCATTTTTGGTGGACTTGACTGACACTACCCATAACAACACATTGAACGGTATGAAATAACTGATTTGATGGGGACGCAGTAAAAAATGAATGCATTACAGAAGTGACAAATTCTGACAAATACATTCTAGTTCCCAAAGATCAGCGGCGTTAAGAAAAACGCGAGGTTTGAATAAGTCATTGTCACCTTGAAAGAATTACAATGATGGTTTTCTAAACGCCAATCTTAAATCTGTCTTCCAGGCCGTTTGTCGTTTCAGTGTGCATGTGCATGTGCAGGTGTAACTGACTGATCTGTAATGTTATTCCCATTTTAAAGTCAAATCTTTTTACATTACAACTGTCCAGGAAGGGTGCATAGTTCCCCTTAGGTACAGTTTCCACGCCTCCAAAATGAGAGTGCAGAATTCCTTCACTATTTCAATCAACATGTGTGTGAGAAAGAAGATTTTTCGATCATGAAACTAAATAAGTCACCATTACGTGGCAACCCGGCAGCGAAAATATGTGAAATTGTCTGCGCTCGTCCGACAGTTTGTGCCAGTTAAGAATCACATTTTGTCTTCAGTGCACCAAAAATAATCAAATAATACTAAAAAATTGTTTCGTTCGTGATGTATGCTGTTGGCGAATGTAAAATGACTGACGGAAAAATCTGAAGATCAAGACGGAGTTGTGCCACATAAAAGAAAGTTGATACGCGTGTTTCTACTTGTGAAAGATTATGTGTATTCAAATTTCGTGTGAGTCGCATAAGAGTGGCGTTAGTAGTGTAAGTATGAGGATGCAAATCAGATTTGGTTTAAATACACGATGTAACGGTCATGAGCGTTAGCTACCTTTGAGATTGAACGTGGTGAGTTGATGTTAGTCAAGAATGCCTGTAAGACGACAAAGACGCCATTACCAACACCTCACTTACCTTGAACGAGGTCGTGTAATAGGGCTACGAGACGCTGGATGTCCCTTCTGTGATATTAGAAAAAAACTTGTCAGGAATGTAGCCACTGATCGTGACTGCTGGCAGCGATGGTCAAGAGAAAGTACGGTCGCGAGAAGACCGGGCTCCGGACGACCACTTGGCACGACCGAGAGGGATGGTTAGCCACGCAGGTAAGCTGCGTGATGTTGGCTTCTTTCAAGAGGGATGGTGGCGTAAAATCCCTGATTGCCAGTCTTCGCGTCAATGTCCTAGATTATATTCATAGTTCTCAGTAGTGCCTCATGATGCTAGGGCAACTGACGATGGTGATTAGTCCGTCGGATGAGGACTTCAAGCTGGTGCTATTCGGATGGAGTAGGCTAAGAGCGGGCACCGGATTTCACCCTCTCCTTCTCTCATTTTCACACAACACAAACACACCGAGCGAGGTGGCCCAGTGGTTAGTACACTCGGCTCCCATTCCGGAGAACGACTGTTCAAATCCGCATGCGACCATAATAACTTACGTTTTCCGTGACGTCTCTGAGTCACTCCAGGCAATTGCCGGGATGGCCCCTATGAAAGAGCACGACCGATTTCCTTTCCTATCCTTGAAACAACCATAGCACATTCTCCGTCTCCAATGACCTCGTTGTCGACGGGTCTTTATCTCTAACCTTTCTTTCTCCGCCGGCCGGTGTGGCCGAGCGGTTCTAGGCGCTACAGTCTGGAACCGCGCGACCGCTACGGTCGCAGGTTCGAATCCTGCCTCGGGCATGGATGTGCGTGATGTCCTTAGGTTAGTTAGGTTTAAGTAGTTCTAAGTTCTAGGGGACTGATGACCTTAGATGTTAAGTCCCATAGTGCTCAGAGCTATTTTCGGCGTATGGCATGGCGCAACGTGCTCCACCTGCAGCAGCAATCTGAGCAGCAGTTGGCGCCACAGTGACACAACGAACTGTTAAGAATTTGGTACTTCAACGACATACACCCTGTAACACGCATTACATTGACCCCAAAACACCACCATTTGCGACTTAAGCGGTGTCAAGCGAGAGCTGATTCGTGGGTAGGGTGTAAGTCTGTTGTGTTTTCTGATGATAGCTGGTTCTGCCTCCCTGCCAGTGATGCCCATGTGTTGATTAGGAGGCCATTTGAAGGCCTGCAACCGACCTGTATGCGTGCTTTTTTTGTTTTTTGTTTTTTGGTCATCAGTCTACTGACTGGTTTGATGCGGCCCGCCACGAATTCCTTTCCTGTGCTAACCTCTTCATCTCAGAGTAGCACTTGCAACCTACGTCCTCAATTATTTGCTTGACGTATTCCAATCTCTGTCTTCCTCTACAGTTTTTGCCCTCTACAGCTCCCTCTAGTACCATGGACGTCATTCCCTCATGTCTTAGCAGATGTCCTATCATCCTGCCCCTTCTCCTTATCAATGTTTTCCACATATTCCTTTCCTCGCCGATTCTGCGTAGAACCTCCTCATTCCTTACCCTATCAGTCCACCTAATTTTCAACATTCGTCTGTAGCACCACATCTCAAATGCTTCGATTCTCTTCTGTTCCGGTTTTCCCACAGTCCACGTTTCACTACCATACAATGCTGTACTCCAGACCTACATCCTCAGAAATTTCTTCCTCAAATTAAAGCCGGTATTTGATATTAGTAGACTTCTCTTGGACAGAAATGCCTTTTTTGCCATAGCGAGTCTGCTTTTGATGTCCTCCTTGCTCCGTCCGTCATTGGTTATTTTACTGCCTAGGTAGCAGAATTCCTTAACTTCATTGACTTCGTGACCATCAATCCTGATGTTAAGTTTCTCGCTGTTCTCATTTCTACTACTTCTCATTACCATCGTCTTTCTCCGATGTACTCTCAAACCATACTGTGTACTCATTAGACTGTTCATTCCGTTCATCAGATCATTTAATTCTTCACTTTCACTCAGGATAGCAATGTCATCAGCGAATCGTATCATTGATATCCTTTCACCTTGTATTTTAATTCCACTCCTGAACCTTTCTTTTATTTCCATCATTGCTTCCTCGATGTACAGATTGAAGAGTTGGGGCGAAAGGCTACAGCCTTGTCTTACACCCTTCTTAATACGAGCACTTCGTTCTTGATCGTCCACTCTTATTATTCCCTCTTGGTTGTTGTACATATTGTATATGACCCGTCTCTCCCTATAGCTTACCCCTACTTTTTTCAGAATCTCGAACAGCTTGCACCATTTTGTATTGTCGAACGCTTTTTCCAGGTCGACAAATCCTATGAAAGTGTCTTGATTTTTCTTTAGCCTTGCTAGACACACTTAATCTCCATCTGGAGTTATGGTCTGGGATGCTATTTCGTCTGACAGCAGGAGCAGTCCCGCGTTTATCCGACACACCTTGACAGCTAATTTGTACGCCAGTCTGGTGATCCGTCCTGTTGTGCTGCTATTCACAAACAGCATAATAGCGGGTGTTTTGCAAAAGGGTAACGCTCGCCCACATACCGCTGTTGTAACCCACTTTTCTCTAAAGAATGTGGACATGCTGCCTTGGCCTGCTCAATCAGCAGATCTGTCTCCACATATGGGACATTATTGGATGACAGCTCCAGCGTCATCCATAAACACCAAAAAAAGAAAATGGTTCTAAGCACTATGAGACTTAACATCTGAGGTCGTCAGTCCCCTAGACGTAAAACTACTTAAGCCTAACTAACCTAAGGATATCACACACATCCATGCCCGAGGCAGGATTCGAACCTGCGACCGTAGCAGCATCGCGGTTCCAGACTGAAGTGCCTAGAACCGCTCCGCCACACCGGCCGAGCATCAACAAACAGTCCCAGTATTGATCGACCATGTGCAACAGGAGTGGAAACCATCCCACAAAGTGACATCCGGCTCCTGCGCGACGCAATGCATGGGCGTTTGCATGCTTGAATTCAATATTCTCGCGGTTATTAATGTATCAGCATTTCACATCTCCAGTGGCTTATCTCGCCCTTACATGAACGTATTATCTTGCAGTGTTAATCACTTACATACGTTGCCTAGACAAATTTATTCCGGAAATTTCATCACTCTACATTAATTATTTGCAGTGTTTTTACCGTCATTGTATACAGGGTGGTCCATTGATAGTGACCGGGCCAAATATCTCACGAAATAAGTGTCAAACGAAAAAAAAAATACACAGAACGAAACTTGTCTAGCTTGAAGGGAGAAACCAGATGGCGCTATGGTTGGCCCGCTTGATGGTGCTGCCATAGGTCAAACGGATATCAATTGCGTTTTTAAAATAGGAACACCCATTTTTCATTACATATTCGTGTAGTACGTAAAGAAATATGAATGTTTTAGTCGGGCCACTTTTTCCGCTTTGTGATAGATGGCGCTGTAATAGGCACAAAAATATGGCACACAATTTTAGACGAACAGTTGGTAACACGTAGGTTTTTTAAATAAAATACAGAACATAGGAACATTTGAACATTTTATTTCGGTTGCTCCAATGTGATACATGTACCCTTGTGAACTTATCATTTCTGAGAACGCATGCTGTTACAGCTTGATTACCTGTAAATACCACATTAATGCAATAAATGCACAAAATGGTGTCAAAATGGTGTAACGACATTCCTGTCAACAGCGACTAGTTCACCTTCCGTAATGTTCGCACATGCATTGTCAATGCGCTGACGCATGTTGTCAGGCGTTGTCGGTGGATCATGATAGCAAAAATCCTTCAACTTTCCCCACAGAAATAAATCCGGGGACGTCAGATCCGGTGAACGTGCTGGCCATGGTACGGTGCTTCGACGACCAATCCACCTGTCATGAAATATGCTATTCAATACCGCTTCAACCGCACGCGAGCTATGTGCCGGACTTCCATCATATTGGAAGTACATCGCCATTCTGTCATGCAGTGAATCATCTTGTAGTAACATCGGTAGAACATTACGTAGGAAATCAGCATACATTGCACCATTTAGATTGTCATCGATGAAATTATCCTTCCTCCCATAATGCCGCACCATACATTAACACGCCAACGTCGCTGATGTTGCACTTGTCGCAGCCATCGTGGATTTTCCATTTCCCAGTAGTGCATCCCCCCATGAACCATGGACCTTGCCGTTGGTGGGGAGGCTTGCGTGCCTCAGCGATACAGATGGCCGTACCGTAGGTGCAACCACAACGGAGGGGTATCTGTTGAGAGGCCAGACAAACATGTGGTTCCTGAAGAGGGGCAGCAGCCTTTTCAGTAGTTGCAGGGGCAACAGTCTGGATGATTGACTTATCTGGCCTTGTAACATTAACCAAAACGGCCTTGCTGTGCTGGTACTGCGAACGGCTGAAAGCAAGGGGAAACTACAGCCGTAATTTTTCCCGAGGACATGCAGCTCTACTGTATGATTAAATGATGATGGCGTCCTCTTGGGTAAAATATTCCGGAGGTAAAATAGTCCCCCATTCGGATCTCCGGGCGGGGACTACTCAAGAGGACGTCGTTATCAGGAGAAAGAAAACTGGCGTTCTACGGATCGGAGCGTGGAATGTCAGATCACTTAATCGGGCAGGTAGGTTAGAAAATTTAAAAAGGGAAATGGATAGGTTAAAGTTAGATATAGTGGGAATTAGTGAAGTTCGGTGGCAGGAGGAACAAGACTTTTGGTCAGGTGATTACAGGGTTATAAATACAAAATCAAATAGGGGTAATGCAGGAGTAGGTTTAATAATGAATAAAAAAATAGGAGTGCGGGTTAGCTACTACAAACAGCATAGTGAACGCATTATTGTGGCCAAGATAGACACAAAGCCCATGCCTACTACAGTAGTACAAGTTTATATGCCAACTAGCTCTGCAGATGATGAAGAAATAGATGAAATGTATGACGAGATAAAAGAAATTATTCAGGTAGTGAAGGGAGACGAAAATTTAATAGTCATGGGTGACTGGAATTCGTCAGTAGGAAAAGGGAGAGAAGGAAACATAGTAGGTGAATATGGATTGGGGGGAAGGAATGAAAGAGGAAGCCGCCTTGTAGAATTTTGCACAGAGCATAACTTAATCATAGCTAACACTTGGTTCAAGAATCATGAAAGGAGGCTGTATACATGGAAGAAGCCAGGAGATACTGACAGGTTTCAGATAGATTATATCATGGTAAGACAGAGATTTAGGAACCAGGTTTTAAACTGTAAGACATTTCCTGGGGCAGATGTGGATTCTGACCACAATCTATTGGTTATGAACTGCAGATTGAAACTGAAGAAACTGCAAAAAGGTGGGAATTTAAGGAGATGGGACCTGGATAAACTGAAAGAACCAGAGGTTGTAGAGAGTTTCAGGGAGAGCATAAGGGAACAATTGACAGGAATGGGGGAAAGAAATACAGTAGAAGAAGAATGGGTAGCTCTGAGGGATGAAGTGGTGAAGGCAGCAGACGATCAAGTAGGTAAAAAGACGAGGGCTAATAGAAATCCTTGGGTAACAGAAGAAATATTGAACTTAATTGATGAAAAGAGAAAATATAAAAATGCAGTAAATGAAGCAGGCAAAAAGGAATACAAACGTCTCAAAAATGAGATCGACAGGAAGTGCAAAATGGCTAAGCAGGGATGGCTAGAGGACAAATGTAAGGATGTAGAGGCTTGTCTCACTAGGGGTAAGATAGATACTGCCTACAGGAAAATTAAAGAGACCTTTGGAGAGAAGAGAACCACTTGTATGAATATCAAGAGCTCAGATGGAAACCCAGTTCTAAGCAAAGAAGGGAAGGTAGAAAGGTGGAAGGAGTATATAGAGGGTTTATACAAGGGAGATGTACTTGAGGACAATATTATGGAAATGGAAGAGGATGTAGATGAAGACGAAATGGGAGATAAGATACTGCGTGAAGAGTTTGACAGAGCACTGAAAGACCTGAGTCGAAACAAGGCCCCGGGAGTAGACAACATTCCTCTAGAACTACTGATGGCCTCGGGAGAGCCAGTCATGACAAAACTCTACCATCTGGTGAGCACGATGTATGAGACAGGCGAAATACCCTCAGACTTCAAGAAGAATATAATAATTCCAATCCCAAAGAAAGCAGGTGTTGACAAATGTGAAAATTACCGAACTATCAGTTTAATAAGTCACAGCTGCAAAATACTAACGCGAATTCTTTACAGACGAATGGAAAAACTGGTAGAAGCTGACCTCGGGGAAGATCAGTTTGGATTCCGTAGGAATGTTGGAACACGTGAGGCAATACTGACCCTGCGACTTATCTTGGAAGAAAGATTAAGAAAAGGCAAACCTACGTTTCTAGCATTTGTAGACTTGGAGAAGGCTTTTAACAATGTTGACTGGAATACTCTCTTTCAAATTCTGAAGGTGGCAGGGGTAAGATACAGGGAGCGAAAGGCTATTTACAATTTGTACAGAAACCAGATGGCAGTTATAAGAGTCGAGGGGCATGAAAGGGAAGCAGTGGTTGGGAAAGGAGTGAGACAGGGTTGTAGCCTCTCCCCGATGTTATTCAATCTGTATATTGAGCAAGCAGTAAAGGAAACAAAAGAAAAATTCGGAGTAGGTATTAAAATTCATGGAGAAGAAGTAAAAACTTTGAGGTTCGCCGATGACATTGTAATTCTGTCAGAGACAGCAAAGGACTTGGAAGAGCAGTTGAACGGAATGGACAGTGTCTTGAAAGGAGGATATAAGATGAACATCAACAAAAGCAAAACGAGGATAATGGAATGTAGTCAAATTAAGTCGGGTGATGCTGAGGGAATTAGATTAGGAAATGAGACACTTAAAGTAGTAAAGGAGTTTTGCTGTTTAGGGAGTAAAATAACTGACGATGGTCGAAGTAGAGAGGATATAAAATGAAGACTGGCAATGGCAAGGAAGGCGTTTCTCAAGAAGAGAAATTTGTTAACATCGAGTATAGATTTAGGTGTCAGGAAGTCGTTTCTGAAAGTATTTGTATGGAGTGTAGCCATGTATGGAAGTGAGACATGGACGATAACTAGTTTGGACAAGAAGAGAATAGAAGCTTTCGAAATGTGGTGCTACAGAAGAATGCTGAAGATAAGGTGGGTAGATCACGTAACTAATGAGGAGGTATTGAATAGGATTGGAGAGAAGAGAATTTTGTGGCACAACTTGACTAGAAGAAGGGATCGGTTGGTAGGACATGTTTTGAGGCATCAAGGGATCACAAATTTAGCATTGGAGGGCAGCGTGGAGGGTAAAAATCGTAGAGGGAGACCAAGAGATCAATACACTAAGCAGATTCAGAAGGATGTAGGTTGCAGTAGGTACTGGGAGATGAAGAAGCTTGCACAGGATAGAGTAGCATGGAGAGCTGCATCAAACCAGTCTCAGGACTGAAGACCACAACAACAACAACAGTAGTGCATATTATGCCGGTTTACGTTAACGCAGTTGGTGAATGACGCTTCGTCGCTAAATAGAACGCGTGCAAAAAATCTGTCATCGTCCCGTAATTTCTCTTGTGCGCAGTGGCAGAACTGTACATGACGTTCAAAGTCGTCGCCATGCAATTCCTGGTGCATAGAAATATGGTACGGGTGCAATCGATGTTTTTGAGATTCCCGATTCTTCCGCAATTTGTCTGCTACTGATGTTCGGATTAGCCGCTACAGCAGCTAAAACACCTACTTGGGCATCATGATTAGTGCAGGTCGTGGTTAACGTTTCACATGTGGGTGAACACTTCCTGTTTACTTAAATAACGTAACTATCCGGCGAACGGTCCGGACACTTCGATGTTGTCGTGCAGGATACCGAGCAGCGTACATAGCACACGCCCGTTGGACATTTTGATCACAATAGCCATACATCAACACGATATCGACCTTCTCCGCGATTGGTAAACGGTCCATTTTAACACGGGTAATGTGTCACGAAGCAAATACCGTCCGCACTGGCGGAATGTTGTGTGATACCACGGACTTATATGTTTGTGACTATTACAGCGCTATCTACCACAAAACGAAAAAAGTGGTCCAACTAAAACATTCATATTTCTTTACGCACTACACGAATATGTAATAAAAAATGAGGGTTCCTATTTAAAAAACGCTGTTGATATCCGTTTGACCTATGGCAGCGCCATCTAGCAGGCCAACCATAGCGCCATCGAGTTTCCCCCTTCAAGGTAGACGAGTTTCGTTCTTTGTAGTTTTTTCGTTTGATGCTTATTTCGTGAGATATTTGGCGCGGTCACTATCAATGGACCACCCTCTATAGCCAAGTTCCATGCAGTGCGAATACATTGTCTTTCACACTCAGAAAGCGTCGCGCAGCAGTGGGCCAAACGTGCAAGCTGCCTGAGCGCTATGACACTTGCGCCAGGGTGGGCACGGTTCGCGAGCCGGAATCTTGGGCTGCCCTGTTCTGTATCTTCATGAGAAATGTGCTATGGACAGTCGCATCTTACAAGCTAACATCAACCATGTTCACAGGATCGCACGCATACTTTAAACAACAGACACGCATACTATCGGACATCAACTGGTCTCGTATATCACTGTTCTCAATCCTATAGAAGATGTCTAGGACCACTGAAACAGTAAACGAAATGTAGCAGTCAACATCCTCGCATTTTGTTTGCTGTGTGATATCTACGGGGGTTGCCCAGGAAGTAGTACACCGCATTTTTTTCTTCAACAATTCATTATTAAACATGATGAGAATTACACACACAAAAGAATTGTGTTTTAACTACACACCCTCTTCTTCCAGGTAACCTAATCCAGTTCTACGGTCTTCCTCCAGCACGAAACAAGGGCGTGTGTGCCCTTTCGGTACCAATCCTTGTCCTGGTGGCGGAGCCAGTGCTTCACTGTGTGAATCACCTCCTCCTCGTCCTCAAAATGTCTTCCACGAATGGCATCCTTTAATGGCGACTGACTACATCAGCTCGCTGCAACGTGTCAGGTATGACAGCCGTGGATGGTCTCTCCGACCGCTGCAAATCGTGGAGCTCCGCCGAACCGCCTTCTGATGACCTCACCCCCCCCCCCCCCCTCTCGTGCCCCACAGCTAACTGTACTTCTGTAGACAGCAGATGCTCCATAGACTTTGCAGGAGCGTTTGTGAATATTCCCTATAGCTTCTTCCTCTGCAATGAGAAATTCAATGACGGCACCTTGCTTGTAACATACGTCTCCTTCAGACGTCATTTTGAAACTGTCCTCAGCTACACTTGGAGCGCTCAGTCAGCAGACATCAAATAAAACAAACGCAACGTTTCGGATTAGTAGCATTGTTTCCGGCGGAGAATGCGGTGCATTACTTTCTGGGCAATCCTCGTAATAATCAATGAGCTGCTTCATCTGGATATGGCAGACCTGAAAAACGTTGTTGACTGCCTTCATTGCCAAATCGAGGCCATTATGAAGGATGTGGGCTGCAACTTGCAGTATTAACTTCAAGTCTCGTGAGGATAACGAACTCCAGTGTCCGTATGGCCCGCAGGCACAAAATATCTGACAGCGCTGTGCGAGACAATAATTAAAGCACATTATGAAAATATCAGATTAAATTCTAGTGTAACCTCCCCACACGAAATTTGTTAAATTATATTAAATATGAATAATGAATGTGATTCTAATTTAGTGTAACCTTAGAACAAAATTGGTTCCCATTTATTATCTCCGTGCAGAAATGCATTCACATTTAATGTACCCACAAAATACTTTTCTCATTTAATGTAAGCTCGAAACAGAAAAATTCCTAAACCTGGTAATACTAAAAAAATAAATTCAGTAACCTGGTAAATTTTTCGACGACAGCAGTGCTGCGTCATGGCCCTGTAAGATCATTCTGAATAAAAAAGCAAAAATTCTTACCTCAATAAAAACGGCGAATATATCTGCTTTTACTTAACATTTTTCCGGCACAGCTCCGTGCAATGCTGGCCTATACATTTGTGATTTGTGAAAGGAAGCAACTGATTTTTCTTTTGCAACAATCGGAATGATCATGGATTGGAGAAATTAGTAAATTCTTTAAATTGAAATGAATGCTTTTAAGAAAATTACTTTATATTACAAAAATTATTATTAGGACATTTGTAAAACATTTGGATGACAGTTCAGATACATTACTAGATATGCGCGAGGCTGCTTTTTACCTTATACAATAATACTCAGGCTCCGGCATCGCTGCACCGCGACCGGCCCAGCCAACACGATACACCAGACCCCGACAAGCGCAGACTAGCGACAAGCAACAACTTACTGATACAGCTACACAGTTCCTAATCAGTCAACGCTGCTCTCTGGTCAGCGATTCTCTTATACCTTGCATATCGCAGGCAGCGCGTACCTCTTACAACAATAATTAAAGCACATTATGAAAATATCAGATTAAATTCTGAATACCGTATGAGTGAAAGAAAAATAAAGTAATTTTCTCGTAGCACGGTCTTATATTTCATTTCGCATCCTCGTACATTAATAATAGCTCCAAGATCCGTAAGATAATTTGAATAGGAAGAACGTTGTACTTTCCTCAGCCAGCTGGAGATCACAGTTTAAAAAAAAAAAATCGCTGTGCGCTTGTTTTGGGGCGAGAGAAGACTGACATTATAAGTACACCTGTCTCGTATGTTACACGCTTAACGCTCGCATGGCAATATTGGAAAGAGGGGGTAATAAAACGTGGCTGCAGTGCAGGATAGTTAGCACAAATCAAGCTCCGCCCGCGTTCATTCGCACAGGGGGGCGCTCGCCAGCGGCGACGGCCGTTTAGAGCCGTGATTTGTGTCCGGCGTGGGGTACTTACCGCTCTGCGGACCCACCGCCGATGGCGGTAATTTCTTAATTCTAAGGCGGTATGAAAAATTAGCGCGTCCCGTTTTAGCTTGGGGGAGGCAGCGCACCCGCAGCAGCTGGACTGGGGTGATCGCCATCTGCATATGGCCCGCGGGTTTCGGCAGTCGTCTGATATACGGTACGGCTTCCCCTTGTATTAGCACGCCTTAAACGTGTCCGACTTTTAGGGCGTACCGCTTGTTTATGACTCCAGAGTACTGTGCGAGGTATAATCCGGCGGAAGAACAGCCAATTTGTCAGGGAACAAACAAGGTCCGCAGCTCCGGGAATATCACTCAAATTACCAGGTAATATAAAACCGAAGCGACCGCGGACGATTCGACGGATGGCATAAATTCCGACTGGGCTCGTTCGCGATCAGTCGGCCGATTACAAAGCATTTATAATTTATTATGTAAATCTCTCCTCATCCATATGCATAGTCTGTTCTTCTGAGAGGCGGCCGGACTAAACGGAGACACGTGGTTGGGGAGAGGAGTCTGGGACACCGAGCGTGTGGTGGGTGAAAGCGCGCCGTGTCCGTCAGTAGTAATCCAGAGCCGCCTCACTCTGGAAGCTGAGCTGTCACTCAGAGACAGTTCTCCAGGGCGTGGTAACGCACCTGGATAGGCAATGTTAGACTGGTTCACAGGGAAACACAACATTGTAATGTGACCAACATCAAAGAAGCCGTGTACTTTCTGACTTACATAGGTCTAGCGGTTCTAGGCGCTCAGTCCGGAACCGCGCGACTGCTACTGTCCCAGGTTCGAATCCTGCCTCGGACATCGATGTGTGTGATGTCCTTAGCTTAGTTAGGTTTAAGTAGTTCTAAGTTCTAGGGGACTGATGACCACGGATGTTAAGTCCCATAGTGCTCAGAGCCATTTGAATCAGTTTTTACTTACATATTGAAAGCAAGTGGCGTCATTCAGCAAAAAGCTGGTGGCAATAAATTCATGGTATTTTGGTGCGATACACAGGCACATACACGTACACGCTCAGCTTTATCAATGGACAGTGCTACTTTGTTCTGCCTTCTCTTATGGCATTCTACGATACTGTGCCACGGAGATTTCAGTCTCTAAAGCGAATGCAGAAATGTACCTAAAAAATGATGGGGAAAGGAACAATGGATGCAAATTATGCATTTCTACAACTTATACAAAAACACAGAGAAGAGGAGGAGGAGAAGAAGAAGGAATTATTGTGGTTTTTATAGACCAATGACAGTGCCACAGCCGGGCGGAGTGGCCGAGCGGTTCTAGGCGCTTCAGTCTGGAGCCGCGCGACCGCTACGGTCGCAGGTTCGAATCCTGCCTCGGGCATGGAGGTGTGTGATGTCCTTAGGTTAGTTAGGTTTAAGTACTGCTAAGTTCTAGGGGACTGATGACCTCAGATGTCCCATAGCGCTCAGAGCCATTTCAACCATTTTGAACAGTGCCACAGCAAGACATCTGGAGGTCTATGAAAAACAGGGAAGTGGCTGAAAAACATGCATCTCTTACTCAAGGCATGAGTAATGGTGCCAGAATGCGGTTAAGAAGCAGCGTATGCCTAACAGATGGTATATCAGCTAAAGTTTGATTGCAAGGAGGATCTACGCTGAGACCATGTACGAAGTATCAATCTGATCATGTGTGTATGTATCACAAGGTGTAGAAGAGCAAGCGTTTTGGTACATGATGTTTGCAGCACCAAGAAGGGTGAGCTGGAAATCAGTAAAGCTTTGGAAGACAGAAGCGCGAAAATCAACAGGAAGCAAACGGAGTGAGTGTACTGGACAAGGGGAAGAAACAATCCGCTTGGATTGACAAAGTCTGAAAAGAGTCGATAGTTTTAAATACTTAGGATCAATAGTGTCTAGTGATGGTAATTCATGTGTGCCAATATCCTATCGATTGGATTAACTGGGGAAGGTCGTTGTATGGAGCAAAGACATGGGCACCAACTGAGGCATATTGTAAGTCAATATATGTGAGTGAAATGAGAATTTTAAGGAGACTTTGTGGCGTGACAAGAACCAATAGGATTAGAAACGAGAGAGAACGAGGCGGCGTTAAAACGAAGGAGATGTCAAGAGAAAAGACTGCGGTGGTATGGCCACGTCAAGAGAAGGGACGACACCTATGTTGGCTAGAGAATGAGAGAAATGTTAGTGGAAATTGACAGAGGAAGAGGAAGGCAAAGAAGAAACTGGATGGACTGCGTACACGAAGACTGGAGGGAGGAACATCTAAGGGAAAGTAAAGTATGGGGCCGAGGAGAATGAAGGAAAGTTGTCAAGTACGTGATAAAAGACGAAGGAAAAGAAGGATATATTTCCAAGATGATAATAAAAACCATATGACAACCCCTCGGGAGTGGAGGTGTGGTGTCGGGGGCAGGGGGGAGGGGGGGGGGAGCTGTACTGTTCTGATCCCTGCGACACAGTACCAAGGCACGCCTGTGGCGCCAAAGGACAATGGCGTAGCCCATATTCACGTCCCC